>NC_135584.1:42664038-43333205 GCF_965152235.1 Eretmochelys imbricata | reverse complement strand
GAGAGAACGTCCCCATGACCCAGCATTCGCCCCCAGTGAGGGATGCAGGGCTGGGCCACAGCTCAGACACACAGGTGCTGTCCTCCCTCTCGACATCTCCCTGATACATTACAGAATGTGTACACACACACACACACACACACACACACACACACACACCCCTCTTGAAAATGCCACCCACCAAAACAAATGGATACATGCATCCATAAATACCTGTGACTGAATGGAGGCCTTCCTTCCTGGGGCTCTTAAATCCCAGCCCAAATGTTTAAACTCAGCAGGGTCTGTCTCTATGACTCCAAAGAGAAACTGCTGAATTGGAATTAATTTGAAAACTGGACACCATTACATTTGGCTTGAATAAAGACTGGGAGTGGATGGGTCATTACACAAAGTAAAACTATTTCGCCATGTTTATTTTCCCCCTACTGTTACTCACACCTTCTTGTCAACTGTTGGAAATGGGCCATCCTGATTATCACTATAAAAGGTTTTTTTAATCCTGCTGATAATAGCTCACCTTAACTGATCACTGTCATTATAGTGGGTATGACAACACCCATTTTTTCATGTTCTCTGTGTGTATATATATCTTCCTACTGTATTTTCCACTGCATGCATCCGATGAAGTGGGTTTCAGACCACAAAAGTTTATGCTCAAATAAATTTGTTAGTCTCTAAGGAGCCACAACTACTCCTCTTTCTTTTTGTCTCTATCTGTGTCTGGGCAGCACCCAGAACCATGGAGCCCTGATGTCAGCTGAGGCTAGACATACCCACAGTGCTCCTCCTCCTAATGCCCCTCACTCATCACAGAACTTGGGTGATTTACACAGTTACTCAATGACAGAGGACTCAGAGATCCAAAAAGTTAAAGCTATGTGACCATTAAAACATGATGTTGCCAATTCGTATGTCAAATGCAAAGTAAATAGCTATAATTCAAACTCCAAATAAGTTCTCAAGCAGCATTTTTCCTAACTGAAATTTACATCGAGGAAAAGGGTTATCAAGGGAAGTACTTGTACCTGGGTTTGTGTGGCATATGGTGAAATCCACATTTTTTTATTTTTACTGCTAAAAATCTAACCCTTCCAAGCCTGCATATAAGTCTTATAGAGGACTCATATCATGGATTTATTTGGCAAAGTTTTATGGCTGGCTGGCTGCCAGACGGATGCCAACTCTCCTGTTATTCCAGCCGGGTTTGGGACTGGCTATGGCAGAGTTATAACCACTAATACTCACAGTAATTTACACTAAGCAGGTTTTAAATGGCGAATTCTAGTGAGAAGATTTTTTTCCTTAGGAAACAAAGAAACACTTTCCCCAGACTCCTGTAACTAAGGAATGGCTTGTAGGAACAATCTAATCTTTAAAATAATCTCTTCTGGAGACAAGTAACACAGAGATACACAGATTTTCAAGATCAAAAGGAAGCATTATGCACTTGCTGTTTGACTTCCTGCATAACAGGGGGCTGGATAATTTCTCTCAATGACTCCTGCACCAAACCAACAGCTGATGATTCCTCTAGAGAAACATGAGAAATTCCATGTGAAAATAAGCCTCCCCCCATCTAGAGAAATATCTGAATGGCTCATGGAAGAGAGGTCCATCAACAGCTAGTAGCCAAGATGGTCAGGGATGCAGCCCTATGCTCTTGATGTCCCTAAGCCTCTCTGACTTCCAGAATCTGGGACTGGACAACAGGGGACGGATCACTTCATAATTGTCCTGTTCTGGTCATTCCCTCTGAAGCACCTGGCACTGGCCACTGTTGGAAGAGAGGACACTGGGCTAGATGGACCATTGGCCATACTGGGCCAGACCATTCTTACGTTTTTTAGCTACTTTGTCAAAATTACTCGCATGATTTATTATGTCTACAAGGGAGCGTGCCTGACAGTTCTGGGAATTACATTTTAGGTTGTGTTTTATTTTAAATCCTACTCTCCCCTGGATAGCATCTCTTTCGCTACTCTCCTGTCATAAAGAGGAGAAGGAAGAGGGGGAAGTCACAGAGAGGGCTCTTTTACAGCATACACTTTCTTTTCATAAACAAAACAGGAGGAAGAATTATTTTTATAATTGGATAAAGGGCCTAGCAAAAAGGAGGATAATTTCAAGTTGCAAAATGTTTTTTTGCATGATGGTATTTATATGATTTATTGTGTTTAAGAGCTACAAGAGTCCTGTTATAACAGTCTAGGATTTTCAAATAAGCCTAGGGGAATTAGGCACCCACATTCCGAAAGATCTTTTGAAAATCCCACATATAATTTTTTTTAAAGAAAACTACATTCTCTGAACCAGAGAACTGTATGATTTAATAGAAAGAACTTTGCTTTCCTTTCCAGATACTTTGCTTTAAAATGGAAACCAGTTTCTACATCAGATCATCAGAGACTTTTATGTAAAACTATGATTGAATAAATATAGTTTAGTTACTGTTTTTTCTTTTGACAGGTCTTGTTCAAAGTAATTCTGTGTTTCAGTGTCCTGAAGAAATGCAAATCTCAGAGGGGCAACACGCAAGACTGCAGCGTAATTTCACCGCCTCTTTCACCAGCCCATCCCTTCTGGTTCCGTCAGTATCGGAACCAACCATCCGAGCATTTATTGGCAGCGAATCAATCTCCTGCTGAGAAGAACACCGTCACCTGTGGAAAATTCTCATCAGTTTTGGTGGACCATAATAGGACGGGTTTCAGAGTAACAGCCGTGTTAGTCTGTATTCGCAAAAAGAAAAGGAGTACTTGTGGCACCTTAGAGACTAACCAATTTATCTGAACATGAGCTTTCCTGAGCTACAGCTCACTTCATCAGATGCATACCGTGGAAACTGCAGCAGACTTTATATTCTCTGTGTATATATAAAGTCTGCTGCAGTTTCCACGGTATGCATCTGATGAAGTGAGCTGTAGCTCACGAAAGCTCATGCTCAGATAAATTGGTTAGTCTCTAAGGTGCCACAAGTACTCCTTTTCTTTTTGCATAATAGGACGGTTCCCCTGAAGATTGAGGCTGTGTCCTTGCAAGACAGAGCCGTGCATTACTGTGCTCCGAGGTACATAGTAGGGCAGAGCTTCATCTCCGGTGATACAAGAACTGATCGACGGTGTTCACACACACCCGAGGGTCTCAGAGACTGTTTTACTACCCGACCCTTTTTTATAACACTTTTCTGCCAAGTTCAGTTCCTTCTGCTCCTCCCATGTCTTGGAGGATCTTTCCGTTTCTATCCCTGTGTAGTTTTATAGCCACTATGTTGTGCAAAACAAACCCCATGCATTATTATCTCAAAAAGAAAAGGAGTACTTGTTGCACCTTAGAGACTAACCAATTTATTAGAGCATAAGCTTTCCTGAGCTACAGCTCACTTCATCAGATGTATGAAAGTGGAAAATGCAGTGAGGATGTTTTTATACACACAGATCATGAAAAAACGGGTGTTTATCACTTCAAAAGGTTTTCTCTCCCCCCACCCCACTCTTCTGCTGGTAATAGCTTATCTAAAGTGATCACTCTCCTTACAATGTGTATGATCATCAAGGTGGGTCATTTCCAGCACAAATCCAGGGTTTAACAAGAACGTCGGGGGGGGGGGGTAGGAAAAAACAAGGGGAAATAGGTTGCCTTGCATAATGACTTACCCACTCCCAGTCTCTATTCAAGCCTAAGTTAATTGTATCCAATTTGCAAATGAATTCCTATTCAGCAGTCTCTTTGGAGTCTGGTTTTGAAGTTTTTCTGTTGTAATATCACAACTTTCATGTCTGTAATCACGTGACCACAGAGATTGAAGTGTTCTCCCACTGGTTTATGAATGTTATAATTCTTGACATCTGATTTGTGTCCATTTATTTTTTTAGGTAGAGACTGGCCAGTTTGGCCAATGTACATGGCAGAGGGGCATTGCTGGCACATGATGGCATAGATCACATTGGTGGATGTGCAGGAGAACGAGCCTCTGATAGTGTGGCTGATGTGATTAGGCCCTATGATGGTGTCCCCTGAATAGATATGTGGGCACAGTTGGCAACAGGCTTTGTTGCAAGGATAGGTTCCTGGGTTAGTGGTTCTGTTGTGTGGTATGTGGTTGCTGGTGAGTATTTGCTTCAGGTTGCGGGGCTGTCTGTAGGCAAGGACAGGCCTGTCTCCCAAGATTTGTGAGAGTGATGGGTCGTCCTTCAGGATAGGTTGTAGATCCTTGCTAACTGTGTTGGAGAGGTTTTAGTTGGGGGCTAAAGGTGACGGCTAGTGGCGTTCTGTTATTTTCTTTGTTAGGCCTGTCCTGTAGTAGGTGACTTCTGGGTACTCTTCTGGCTCTGTCAATCTGCTGAACTGGAATTCATTTGCAAATTGGATACAATTAACTTAGGCTTGAATAGAGACTGGGAATGGGTAAGTCATTATGCAAGGTAACCTATTTCCCCTTGTTTTTTTCCTCCCCCCCCCCCCCCCACGTTCTTGTTAAACCCTGGATTTGTGCTGGAAATGGCCCACCTTGATGATCATACACATTGTAAGGAGAGGTTTCAGAGTAGCAGCCGTGTTAGTCTGTATTCGCAAAAAGAAAAGGAGTACTTGTGGCACCTTAGAGACTAACCAATTTATTTGAGCATGAGCTTTCGTGAGCTACAGCTCACTTCATCGGATGCATACCGTGGAAACTGCAGCAGACTTTATATATACACAGAGAATATATATACACAGAGAATATTGTTTCATATTCTCTGTGTATGTATAAAGTCTGCTGCAATTTCCACGGTATGCATCCGATGAAGTGAGCTGTAGTTCACGAAAGCTCATGCTCAAATAAATTGGTTAGTCTCTAAGGTGCCACAAGTACTCCTTTTCTTATTGTAAGGAGAGTGATCACTTTAGATAAGCTACTGCCAGGAGGAGAGTGGGGTGGGGGGAGAGAAAACCTTTTGAAGTGATAAACACCCATTTTTTCATGATCTGTGTGTATAAAAACATCCTCGCTGCATTTTCCACTTTTATACATCCGATGAAGTGAGCTGTAGCTCACCAAAGCTTATGCTCTAATAAACTGGTTAGTCTCTAAGGTGCCACAAGTCCTCCTTTGCTTTTTGCCAATACAGACTAACAGGGCTGCTACTCTGAAACCTATTATTATCTCAGTTATATTTATGTGAATTTACAACCTTTCTATGAAAATATTTGTTGTCAATAAAATAAATCAGCTCACAACATGTGGAAAATTGTAACAGGATTTCCTGCAGCTGGAAACATGCTGTAAAAGACACCGGGCGAAGTTCTGATCTTTGTCCCATTACCGCAACTCTGGTCTAACTTTGTCGGGCGAGGTTCTTAGCTGCTGTGAAGCGTTTCAGCTCCACTGAAATCCACATCCAACCATCCAACTCTCTCTTTTTGTCCGTCAGTCTTTCTGTGTGCCCAGCTTCTTATGCAAGAAGTCTCTCTGATTCCCTGATGAGGCAAAGAAGTCCGCTTCATGTCTAAACATTTTATCTACAGCATATAGACAGTCACAGCTACAAACAAACATTTTTGAATTCTGGGGTGGGTTGAAGAGCCAGCAAAGAGAGACGGTATCACACGGAAATTATTAACAAACTCCATTCCACTCCCCTCATTTCCTCTGGGTTCGGGCATTGGGGTCAGATCCGCCCCTCTCGACTTTTCAAGGAGGCATGTGGGTCGGTTTATCGCATTCAGCCAACAATCCCCTTGCTTCGCTGTTGTGTTTTCACCGCCCCTTTGTGACTCAGCAGAGTCCGCTAAACAATGGAAATGTGCTTTGTTCTAAACCTTTTTATACTCACTCTGTATCCAGGTAATTGAGCTGTTAGCTTTGCTCATGCAGCCTGGCCCACTGCTAATTAAACCCTCTCTCTGCTCCCAAGGCCAGAACCAGTCCTCCAGCTTTCTCCATTTATTTGTAGCAGTTTCTCCTTTTCAGTCTATCTGCTGATTTATAAGTGTGCCTCAGAGCTACCTGCCTAGTTGTATTCCCTTTTCTTGCCTGCTACATCTGTAATTGTCACTCCATGCATCTGAAGAAGTGGGGTTTTTACCCAGGAAAGCTTATGCTCAAATAAATCGGGCAGCCTTTAAGATGCCACCGGACTCCTTGTTGTTTTTAAGATTAAATTATGTTTCACCCATAGAGACTTGGGCAAATAACTAGGGGAGAGATTTTAAAGGTTTTAGCTGCCTAAAGATGCAGAGAGGCACCTAGGGCCGGATTTTAAAAAGGTATTTAAGTGCCTCCTGGGATTTTCAAAAGTATCTAGGCACCCAACACCCATTGAAATTAATGAGATTGAGACACCTATTTGCTTTTGAAAATCCCACTAAATGCCTAAATGTCTTTAAGATCTTCGCGGGAGGGCAGTGTCTCTCAAGCTTTCCAGACTACTGTACCCCTTTCAGGAGTATGATTCCTCTTGTGGACCCCCAAGTTTCACTTCACTTAAAAACGACTTGCTTACGAAATCAGACATAAAAATACAAAGGTACCATACCCAGACTATTACTGAAAAATTGTTTCACTTTCTGGTTTTGTCTGTGTGAAGTTTTAGTTTCTACTGACTTGGCTAGTGCTTTTGATGTAGCCTGTTGTAAAACTAGGCAAATCTCTAGATGAGTTGATGCACCCCCTGGAAGGTCTCTGTGGACGCCTGGTTGAGACCCACTGCCCCAAGGGGATTTTTGAAAGCACCTAGGGCAGATTTATAACAGGTATTTAAGCACTTTAAGAGGCAGACAGTTGCTGTCTACATCGCTAGGCATCCAAAGAAAATCTGCTCTTTGGTGGGATTTTCAAAATTTCTTTACCATATTAGGTGCCTAATTCCCCTTGGCTTTTCATTGGCGTGTCTAAGTGCTATAGTGATCTATAACAATAGCTTATTTATCAGCACCCCCCACAACACATGGAAATCCCTTTTGCCCTAATAATAAGGAAATTTCCTAAGATGGCGGTGAAGTCTGGGGGAGGGAATAATAATGCTTCCTGCATGAAGGTGACTGATAATTAACTGCAAAACGTGTACTTATATAAGGATGATTACAATTACCTTCCAACGAACACAGCAACAATAATTCATTCAGAGGGGTGGGAAGTCTTTAGGACTGGGATGATCCTTTTATAATTCTGTGTTTGCACAGTGCCTAGCAGCATGGAGTCCTGCTGTAAGAGTAGGTCTCCTAGGGGCACCGTGAATCCATGTAGTGTACAGTGCCTATCACAAAGAGGTCCTGCTCTAAACCCAGCCCTCCTAGAATACACTTAAATAGCGCAGAATGCGTAGCATAAAGGGGTCCGGAGCCAGGACAGAGGCTGTGTTGTCAATAATCAATCATAACGCTGAGGGTACAGCAGGCGCGTTCTGTGTGGAGAGGAACAGTGATGGGATTGTATGTAAAGAAGCGATAAACCAACACTTTGTCCAAAGCAAAGTAATCAGGACTGGCTGGTAGGAATCACCTGTTTAAAGCAGATGCCTAAAGCAGCTAAATACCACATCGATAAACATACAGATTTTAAGGGAAGGCGGGACAATTGTGACCTTGTAGTCTCCTCTCTTGTAAAACACAGGCGAGAGAATGTCACCAACGACTCCTACTTGCAGCCCATCCTTTGCGGTTGAACTTGAGCATCCTGAGAAATTCCATTTAAATATAAGACTTTGTGGTCTCAGAAAGGTCTCTGAAGTGGCTTTCTTGTTGGCTTTTGATATTTTCTTGCATGGTTTCTTACATCCACCCGTGGGCGCCCCTGGCTTACAGATGGTGACATTTCACATTACATTAGATATTTCTATCTATAACAATATCTGAGTCAGAAACTGAGAAGTTCCCTTGTGACTTCAGCATCATTAGAAGGGTGGGGATGAGAGGAGGCGGTCACAGAAAGAGCAGAACTAAGTTTGAAAGCCGGAATTAACCTTTTATAAAAAAAGGAGGAAGAACTTCAAATTAACCAAAGACTCCCAGAAAAAGAATGAAGATAACCTTATGCTGCAAAATGCTTTACTGCTGGTCTCTACAGCTCTACCTTCTGCTTGATTACTCAGGTCAGAAATGTTTAGCTGGACTGAATGTATATATATTTAAGGTTTTATAAAAGGTAAGACCTACGGAATTCCTATTATTACAGTGCAGGAATTAAAAAGACTTAAGAGAGTGAGGCACCCAGTTCCTTATGGACACACAAAATATTTAAGAAAAACAGAATATTTAAACTAGCACAACAAAATTCATCCAATTTTTCTGTAGGAAATCTGCCCTCTTGCAACACAACACTTGGTTTAACAGCGGAAACCAGTTTTTATATGAGATGCTATTGAAATTACAGACATAGTAGAAAGAAAAAGGAAAGTTCTTTAATGACCTTTTGTTCCCTTTACAGGTTTTGTTCGAGGTGATTCTGTGTTTCAGTCTCCTCTGGAGGTGACAGTCTCAGAGGGACACGATGTACTATTACTGTGTAATTTCACCACCGCTTCTAGCAGCCCTTATCTTTTCTGGTACCACCAGTATCCGAACCAACCACCCCAGCATATCCTGACAGCCTATAAATCTCCTGCTGAGAAGAACACGTTAACCACTGGAAAATTCTCAACGGTTCTGGTCGATCATAATAAGACGGTTCCCTTGAAGATCGAGGCTGTGTCCTTTCAAGACAGAGCCGTGTATCACTGTGCTCTGAGACCCACACTGGGGCAGAGCTGCGTCTCCGGCGATACAAGAAGTGACCGAGGTGCTCACACACACACCGAGGGCGACAGAGACTGTTTTTCTACCTGTCCGTTTTTTATAAAACTTCTCTGCCAAGTTCAGTTCTTTCTGCTCTTCCCATGTCTGGCAGGATCTTTCCATTTCTACCCCTCTGTAGTTTTATAGCCACTATGTTGTGCAAACCAAACCCGATGCATTATTATCTCAGTTATATTTATGTGAATTTACAACCTTTCTATGAAAATATTTGTTGTCAATAAAATAAATCAGCTCACAACATGTGGAAAATTGTAACAGGATTTCCTGCAGCTGGAAACATGCTGTAAAAGACACCGGGAGAAGTTCTGATCTTTGTCCCATTACCGCAACTCTGGTCTAACTCTGTCGGGCGAGGTTCTTAGCTGCTGTGAAGCGTTTCAGCTCCACTGAAATCAACAACCCTCCATCCAGCTCTATCTTTCTGTCCTTCAGTCTTTCAGTTTCCCCAGCTTCTTATACAAATAAGTCCCTCTGATTTTCTGATGAGGCAAAGAAGTCCATTTCATGTCTAGTTTCAGAGTAGCAGCTGTGTTAGTCTGTATTCGCAAAAAGAAAAGGAGTAATTGGGGGACCTTAGAGATTAACCAATTTATTTGAGCATAAGCTTTCCTGAGCTACAGCTCACTTCATCGGATGCATTCAGTGGAAAATACAGTGAGGAGATTTATATACACACAGAACATGAAACAATGGGTGTTATCATACACACTGTAAGGAGAGTGATCACTCAAGACCAGCCATTACCAGCAGGAGAGTGGGGGAAAAAACCTTTTGTAGTGGTAATCAAGGTGGGCCATTTCCAGCAGTTAACAGGAACGTCTGAGGAACAGTGAGGGGTGGAGGGTGGGGAAATAAACATGGGGAAATAATTTTACTTTGTTTTTCTTTTTGTGAAATTTTAGTTTGTACTGACTTCACTAGTGCTTTTCATGTAGCCTGTTGTAAAACTAGGTAAATATCTAGATGACTTGACATACCCCTGGAAGACCTCTGCATAACCCCATGAAAAAAGAAAAGGAGTACTTGTGGCACCTTAGAGACTAACCAATTGATTTGAGCATAAGCTTTCGTGAGCTACAGCTCACTTCATTAGATGCATTCAGTGGAAAATACAGAAGATGTTTTTATACACACAAACCATGAAAAAATGGGTGTTTATCACTACAAAAGGTTTTCTCTCCCCCCACCCTACTCTCCTGCTGGTAATAGCCCATCCAAAGTGATCACTCTCCTTACAAAGTGTATGATAATCAAGGTGGGCCATTTCCATCACAAATCCAGGGTTTAACAAGAACGTCTGCGGAACAGTGGGGATGGGGGAGGGGGTAAAAAATAATAAACAAGGGGAAATAGGTTACTTTTTATAATGAATCAACTATTCCCAGTCTCTATTTAAGCCTAAGTCAGTTGTATCCAATTTGCAAATGAATTCCAATTCAGCAGTCTCTGGTTGGACTCTGTTTTCAAAGTTTTTTTGTTGAAGGATAGTCACTTTGAGATCAATGGGCTTAACTTTGCTCCACGCTGGAGAAAGAACCCTGAGTTCGATTTTTCTCCTCGCTGTGGAAATGGGATCCCTGTACAGTTCCGTGTGTGTGTGTTAGCCTTTGAAAAACGTAAATACCCACTCAATCTCATGTTTCTTGCTGAGCTCTTGTCTCCGAAGATGAAAGAGAGGAGAACTAAGCTGCTCCTAGTGAGCTGCTAAAGAGACTGGAGGCCATAAAGGTGTCACGTGACAGGAACAAGCCAAAGCCACAGCGGGTGAGGTAAACGCTACCGGAGGGTATTAGCTGTTACATGGTGAGGGAAACAGCCTTCAACTGGGGTCTATAGGAGAGGACTAAATGGAGGTTTTGCCACAGATTTAATGTCTCTGATTTGCTTCTGTGAGAGCAACTTCACCATAAGATTCTGTTCTATTCAGGTTCCTGTATTGCACCCATCATTGTTGTGTCTTGGAGCCCCTGAAGATCTGGAGACAATATATTTAACCATGAGTGCTCCAGAAACCCTGATTTGGACAGCAACAGCATTCCTCTCTTTGAGTAAGTGCCTGCTAAAAGGGGGAAAATGAACATTAGAGTTTCTGTTATCTAGTGGGTTTCAGCAGGGGGTGGAATTAGAAGCCAAGATCCCTGGGTTCTGTTCACAGGTCACGGAGGGGAGCAGGGGCCTAGCTGGTTAAAGGAAGGGGTCTGGCCTCCTGGTTTCTAGTCCCACTTCTGGGAGAGGAGGAGAGTCTAGTGGTTGAGAGCAGTTAGACTGAGAATCAGAACTCCTGGGTCCTATGGCCAGAGCTGACTGGGGATCATCCAGTAGTGGATAAAGCATAGAAAATTAGGATTCAGGACTCCTGGGTTCTATTTTCACCTTCACTGCTGTCTTACCTAGAAGCTGGGCAAACCCATCCCTCATTCTGCGCCTTCGCCATTCTCTTTGTACAAGATGCGTAAAAACAATCTTTCCATTTCTGGGAGGCCGTGAGTCCTAAAGTGACTCTTGTTCTCCTCACACAGGACTGGCTGTAGATGTGCGATAGGTTTACATGCTTACTTAGGGTGAACTTTTCCTGCATCTCTTTCCTTCCCTGCAGGTTTCAGCCAGGGACAAGGCAGTGTCACGCAAACACAAGGGCAGCTGGAAAAGTTGGGGGGTCAGACTGTCACCCTGGAGTGTACTTTCTCCACTGGAAACCAGAATTACTACTTATTTTGGTTCAGACAGCAACGATCAGGGATGGTGGATTTCCACTTCTGAATAGATGAGAGTAATGCTGAAAAGAATGGAGCCGGGAGACGGTTTTCTGCACAATTCAGGAAATCCTCAAAATTCTTCAGTTTAAGGAGCTAGAGCCGATGGACTCAGCAATGTATTTCTGTGCTTTGTGGGAAGACACCCTGAGGCATTTAATAGGAAGACCTGTCTGTAGTGTATGTTTGTGTTAGAGGGTTACTTGGTGTGTGCTGAGCTTGCGTTTGTCTGTTTGTTTGTTTGAAGGACCCTGTGCTGTGGCCCTCATTCGGAAACTGTGAGATTCTAAACAAGGTTTGAAATCTAGAAGTCTTTGTTCATTGGCTGAGGCTTAGTCAGGGGGCGGGGCTATCATGAAGGCCAGGGTTTTATAAAGCAGTGAGCAATCGACCAGGGAGCTTTGAAAACAGGGGCTACTAACAGGGAGTTTCGAGAGGGAGTTTGGAATGGGAGTGGGAAGCGGGTGAGGTAAACTTAGAATCATAGAATATCAGGGTTGGAAGGGACCTCAGGAGGTCATCTAGTCCAACCCCCTGCTCAAAGCAGGACCGATCCCCTATTAAATCATCCCAGGCAGGGCTTTGTCAAGCCTGATCTTAAAAACTTCTAAGGAAGGAGATTCCACCACTTCCCTAGGTAGCCCATTCCACTGCTTCACCACCCTTCTAGTGAAAAAGTTTTTCCTAATATCCAACCTAAATCTCCCCCACTGCAACTTGAGACCATTACTACTTCTTCTGTCATCTGCTACCACTGAGAACAGTCTAGAGCCATCCTCTTTGGAACCCCCTTTCAGGTAGTTGAAAGCAGCCATCAAATCCCCCCTCATTCTTCTATTCCTTAGACTAAACATCCCCAGTTCTCTCAGCCTCTCCTTGTAAGTCATGTGTTCCAGTCCCCTAATCATTTTTGTTGCCCTCCTCTGGACTCTTTCCAATTTTTCCACATCCTTCTTGTAGTGTGGGGCCCAAAACTGGACACAGTACTCCAGATGAGGCCTCATCAGTGTCGAATAGAGGGGAATGATCACGTCCCTCGATCTGCTGGCAGTGCCCCTACTTATACATCCCAAAATGCCATTGGCCTTCTTTGCAACAAGGGCACACTGTTGACTCATATCCAGCTTCACATCCACTGTAACCCCTAGGTCCTTTTCTGCAGAACTGCTGCCTAGTCATTCGGTCCCTAGTCTGTAGCGGTGCGTTGGATTCTTCCATCCTAAATGCAGGACTCTGCACTTGTCCTTGTTGAACCTCATCAGATTTCTTTTGGCCCAATCCTCCAATTTTTCTAGGTCCCTCTGTATCCTATCCCTACCCTCCAGCGTATCTCCCTCTCCTCCCAGTTTAGTGTCATATGGAAACTAGCTGAGGGTGCAATCCACACCATCCTCCAGATCATTTATGAAGCTATTGAACAAAACCGGCCCCAGGACTGACCCTTGGGGCACTCCACTTGATACCGCCTGCCAACTAGACATGGAGCCATTGATCACTACGCGTTGAGCCTGACAATCTAGCCAGCTTTCTATCCACCTTATAGTCCATTCATCCAGCCCATACTTCTTTAACTTGCTGGCAAGAATACTGTGGGAGACAGTGTCAAAAGCTTTGCTAAAGTCAAGGAACAACACGTCCACTGCTTTCCCCTCATCCACAGAGCCAGTTATCTCGTCATAGAAGGCAATTAGATTAGTCAGGCATGGCTTGCCCTGGTGAATCCATGCTGACTGTTCCTGATCAGTTTCCTCTCCTCTAAGTGCTTCAGAATTGATTCCTTGAGGACCTGCTCCATGATTTTTCCAGGGACTGAGGTGAGGCTGACTGGCCTGTAGTTCCCAGGATATCCCTTCTTCCCTTTTTTAAAGATGGGCACTACAGTAGCCTTTTTCCAGTTGTCCAGGACTTCCCCCGATTGCCATGAGTTTTCAAAGATAATTGCCAGTCTTTAAAACCTTTAAACTAAACTATAATCAAACTTCTTGGTTTAAACAAAAACCTATCATTAACCTAGGTAGCTGTAGGAGAGAATGCAGGCAGAAGCCCAGCAGCAGAGTGGGGGCTATCCTGTTTATTGCACTCAGTGTAGCATGTATGATTACCTGCCCTTTGGGCAGGTGGCATATGTGTGCATTCAGTGCCAGGAGCTCCTGGCCCTCAAAGACCATGTACAGGGGTTGGAGGCCAGGGTGGCAGAACTGGATGAGCTAAAGGAGTCAGAGAGGTATGTTGATGAGGCTTTCCAGGACACTGTAGATTTGTCCCACCTCCAGTCAGACAGCCCCTGTGCTGTTAAGGAGGATGAAAGGCCCAGGGAAGGAGAGCAATCAATAGTTGGGAACCTCCTTCCAGATGATGTTGAGGTATCCTCTTGCTCTGAGGTTACCTCTCCAGGGGAGGGAACTCCAGTCATTAGGAAAAGGCAGGTGTTAGTAATGGGAGATTCGATGATTAGGAACATAGAGAGCTGGGTTTGTGTTTATTGGGAGAACTGTATGGTGACTTGCCTGCCTGGTGTGAAGGTTGCGGATCTCTCCAGGCATCTAGATAGACTTATGTGTAGTGCTGGGGAGGAGCCAGTGCTCGTGTTACATGTAGGTACCAATGACGTAGGGAAGGGTAGGAGAGACGTCCTGGAGGCCAAATTTAGGCTGCTAGGAAAGAGACTGAAGTCCAGGACCTCTATGGTGGCATTCTCAGAAATGCTTCCAGTTCCAGGCGCAGGGCCAGCTGGGCAGGCAGAGCTTCGGAGTCTCAATGTATGGATGAGACGATGGTGTAGAGAGGAGGGGTTTAGATTTATTAGGAACTAGGGAAACTTTTGGGATAGGGGGAGCGTATACAGGAAGGATGGGCTCCACCTAAATCAGAGTGGATCCAGGCTGCTGGCACTAAACATTAAAAAGGTTGCAGAGCCGTTTTTAAACTAAGAGATGGGACTTGGGTGGGGGGGGAGCTGATGGTTTCAGAGGCGCACGTGGATCGGACAGAGACGTCCCTTAGAGGAGAGTCTATTGATAGAGATTCTCTAGGTTTTAGTCAGGAGGAGAGGGTGAAAGAGGATAAAGTATGGGCCAGATCAGATGAGAAACATTCATATAAAAAAGAATCTGATGCATTAGAAAAGGGCAGACAAATAAACAGTGACAAGTTTTTAAAATGCTTGTACACAAATGCTAGAAGTCTAAATAATAAGACGGGTGAACTAGAGTACCTCGTGGTAAAGGAGGATATTGATATAATAGGCATCACAGAACCCTTGAGGACTGAGGACAATCAATGGGACACAATCATTCCGGGGTACAAAATATATCGGAAGGACAGAACAGGTTATGCCGGGTGGGGCACTATATGTGAAAGAAAAATGTAGAATCAAATGAAATAAAAAACTTAAATTAATCCACGTGTTCCATAGAATCTCTATGGATAGTAATTCCATGATCTAATAAGAATATAACAGTAGAAATCTATTATCAACCACCTGACCAGGACAGTGATAGGACGATGAAATGCTAAGGGAGATTAGAGAGGCTGTCAAAATAAAGAAGTCAATAATAGTGGGGAATTTCAATTATCCCCATACTGACTGGGTATATGTCACATCAGGATGAAATGCGAGACAAAATTTCTCGATACTTTAAATGACTGCTTCTTGGAGCAGCTGGTAAAGGAACCCACAACGGCAGAGGCAACTCTCGATCTAGTCCTGAGTGGAGCGCAGGATCTGGTCCAAGACGTAACTATAACAGGACCGATTGGAAATAGTGACCATAATATAATAATATTTAACATTCCTTTGGTTGGAAGAACACCTCAACAGCCCAACACTGTGGCATTTAATTTCAGAAAGGGGAACTACTGAAAAATGAGGAGGTTAGTTAAACAGAAATTAAAAAGGTACAGTGACTAGAGGGAAATCCCTGCAAGCTTCATGAACACTTTTCAAAGACACAATAATAGAGGCCCAACTTAAATATATACCCCAAATTAAAAAACACAGTAAAAGAACTTAAAAAGAGCCACTGTGGCTTAACAACCATGTAAAAGAAGCAGTGAGAGATAAAAAGGCATCTTTTGAAAAGTGGAAGTCAAATCCTAGTGCGGTAAATAGAAAGATGCATAAACACTGCTAAATTAAATGAAAAAAATGTAATAAGAAAGCCAAAAAGGAGTTTGAAGAACAGCTAGACAAAAACACAAAAGGTAATAAAATGTTTTTAAGTACATAAGAAGCAGGAAGCCTGCTAAACAACAAGTGGGGCCCCTGGAAGATCAAGATACCAAAGGAGCACTTAAAGGGGACAAAGTAATTGTGGAGAAACTAAATGAATTCTTTCCTTCAATCTTCACGGCTGAGGGTGTTAGGGAGATTCCCAAACCTGAGCCATCTTTTGTTGGTGACAAATCTGAGGAATTGTCACAGATTGACGTGTCAGGAGGGGAGGTTTTGGAATTAATTGAGAAACTTAACAGTAACAAGTCACTGGGACCAGATGGCATTCACCCAAGAGTTCTAAAAGAACTCAAATGTGAATTTGCGGAACTATTAACTATGGCTTTTAACCTGTCCTTTAAATCAGCTACTGTACCCGGTGCCTGGAAGATAGCTAATGTAACACCAATATTTAAGAAAAGCTCTAGAGGTGATCCTGGCAATTACAGACCGGTAAGTCTAATGTCAGTGCTGGGCAAATTAGTTGAAACAATAGTAAAGAATAAAATTGTCAGACACATGGAAGAACATAAATTGTGCAAAAGTCAACATGGTTTCTTTAAAGGGAGATCATGTCTTACTAATCTAATAAAGTTCTTTGAAGGGGTCAACAAAGATGTGGACAATGGGGATCCAGTGGACATAGTGCACTTAGATTTCCAGAAAGCCTTTGACAACGTCCCTCACCAAAGGCTCTTACGTAAATTAATTTGTCATGGGCTAAAAGGGAAGATTCTTTCATGGATTGAGAACTGGTTAAAAGACAGGGAACAAAGGGTAGGAATAAATGGTAAATTTTCAGAATGCAGAGGGGCAACTAGTGGTGTTCCTCAAGGGCCAGTCCTAGAACCAATCCTATTCAACTTATTCATAAATTATCTGGAGAAAGGGGTAAACAGTGAGCTGGCAAAGTTTGCAGATGATACTAAACTGCTCAAGATAGTTAAGACCAAAGCAGACTGTGAGGAACTTCAAAAAGATCTTACAAAACTAAGTGATTGGGCAACAAAATGGCAAATGAAATTTAATGTGGATAAATGTAAAGTAATGCACATTAGAAAAAATAACCCCAACTATACATACAATATGTTGGGGGCTAATTTAGCTACAACTAATCAGGAGAAAGATCTTGGAGTCATCATGGATAGGTCTCTGAAGATGTCCACACAGTGCTCAGCAGCAGTCAAAAAAGCAAACGGGATGTTAGGAATCATTAAAAAGGGGATAGAGAATAAGATGGAGAATATCTTATTGCCCTTATATGAATCCATGATACTCCCACATCTTGAATACTGTGTACAGTGTGGTCCCCTCATCTCAAAAAAGATATACTGGCATTAGAAAAGGTTCAGAAAAGAGCAACTAAAATGATTAGGGGTTTGGAACGGGTCCCATATGAGGAGAGATTAAAGAGGCTGGGACTTTTCAGCTTGGAAAAGAGGAGACTATGTGGGGATACAATAGAGGTCTATAAAATCATGAGTGGTGTGGAGAAAGTGAATAAGGAAAAGTTATTTACTTGTTCCCATAATATAAGAACTAGGGGCCACCAAATGAAATTAATGGGTAGCAGGTTTAAAACAAATAAAAGGAAGTTCTTCTTCACTCAGCGCACAGTCTATCTGTGGAACTCCTTGCTTGAGGAGGTTGTGAAGGCTAGGACTATAACAGGGTTTAAAAGAGAACTGGATACATTCATGGAGGCTAAGTCCATTAATGGCTATTAGCCAGGATGGGTAAGGAACGGTGTCCTTAGCCTTTGTTTGTCAGAGGGTGGAGATGGATGGCAGGAGAGAGATCACTTGATCATTACCTGTTAGGTTCAGTCCCTCTGGGGCACCTGGCATTGGCCACTGTCGGTAGACAGGATATTGGGCTGGATGGATCTTTGGTCTGACCCAGTATGGCCATTCATATGTTCACCTCCTTGGCTTTCTCACCATGAGAAATACAATTTCAGAGTAGAATCCCCAGGCCCAGACAGATGGTTAAACAAGGTGGTAGGTCTGGTATGAGGACATGACCTGACAGCTATGAAGCCTTCTGGGCCCCATTCACCATTGTGTTACCCCATATTAACCTCAGTTTACCCACATTGGGTCTGCTCCTCAACTAAGGTGAATCACTGTGGGCCAGATGGAGTCAACTGGGCCAGGTCCACCACAGGTATCAATCAGCTGTACTCCCATTGGGGCTGGATTCCCCTATCTGGACTAAACCAGCATGGGGCCAGTGGGACAGATACACAAAGGCACAACACACAGAAGCATGCAGACACACACGTGCAAACACAAACATAGAGACAGATAGAAAGACACCCACACCCACAAAACCAGCACACAACACAGAACTTGTCTTCTCACAATGTCTTTAATTCAGTTCTCACCAAATAGCAACAAGAAAGACAATGAAAAGGAAAATGATTAAGAAAAAATGACAGAAAGTCAGAAACCGATCTTCCAGGAAGTGCAGTGGAAGGAATTTTTCCCACGAGTTCTCATCTCCGCTTCAGTTGCCGACTAATCTGAACCCAGCACATTTCCTGTGTCTGTTACGCAGTTCCCGAACTCCGCCCTCTTCTGCTCGGCTGGTCTCGCAGTAACCGCTCCCAGGCCTTGTTCCGAGAAGTTGCTTTTAAGATTCTTCTCGCCGCGACCTCTCAGCTTGTCCGGCTGCCGCTGTCTGAGCCACCATGGAGACGCGTTTCATTCTCAGCCTTTCGGTCTTTAGCCAACTAGGTAACCGGGCTCTGGGTTTTTGGAGGAAGCTTCATGAAATTCGGCTCCCAACTCCCATTCTACCCAGAACCTGAACCCTGATCCCAACCCTGACCCAGATCCGAAAGCCCCGGCTATCCTTAACCTTAATTTTTACGCTAACCTTAATTTGTTCTTGATTAGGTGAATAACCCCCCTTGGGCTCTTTTAAAATTCCCAGCCTAGACCTGCCAGTGTACCTGGATGTCCTTGAAAGCGAGTGTTTTGTTGCAGGTGCGGTGCTGGGTGACTCGGTCCGGTCCAATGAACCCGAGGTGTCCAGGTCAGAAGGCGGCTCCGTGACCCTCAGCTGTTCTTATGAAACCAGCTACACTGCTGGTGTCTATCTCTACTGGTACCGTCAGTATCCGAACCGAGCCCCGCAGTACATCCTCCTGAGAGGAGCAAAAGGGAGCACGTTCAGTGATACCGCAGGTTTCGCCCAGCAGAGGTTTTCTTCCCAGGCGAATGACAGCGCCACAGTTCTGAACATCGCAGCCCTGGAGCCGGCAGACACGGCGGTGTATCTCTGCGCCCTGAGTCTGGCACAGTGACAGAGCCTCATAACAGAGCTGTGCAAAAACCCTCCCAGCCCTGCTGCAGGGGATGGATGGTACAAGCATTAAAACGAGCAGCAGCGCCTTGAAAGAGAGTATTTGCTGTGCTTAAATATACAACTCCCCTTAAAAGTTAAATGTTATTTGAAGAGATAATTTAAACATCGCCCTTGGATAAAATAATGGGCATATCTTTAATTAGGACGCTATTAACACCTCTTTTCCTGGAGTTAGGGATTACCTATATCGGTGTGTGTGTGTGAGTGAGAATCATTTGTAGTAAAACAAGGGTTAAATGTGAGTAGAAATGTAGGCAAAGTGACCTATTGTTGAAAATACAAATTGAGATAAAATTGGAATGAAAAATTTCCTTTACACATGGACAATATACTGTTAAATTGCTCATTTATGGTGAAAAGGGGGTCAAATAGGCCAGTTAAAATGAGGGGGAAATTGTTGGAAATGCCCATTTTTGAGTGGTGGTGTAAAGCTACAGTTACCAACTCTCCCAGAGTGAAATCAATGCTCCTATTGTATAGACAGTTGCCTTTTGGGGTAGATTTGCTTGGAAACTGTTTAATTGCAAGACACTATTCCCGAGACTATATGCTGAGAACTATGAACTCTTAACATGACAAAGCGTCACCATTTGCTGGAGGAAAATATAAACACGGGTTGTCTTTTGAAACCCTTCTGTGCTCTCTCTATAGGTCTCCGCTTAAACTGAGGCTGATGGCAAAGGCAGCAAATGAAAGACGAAAATTATTTAAAATAATTCTTTCAGGAGTCCTGACTGGGCATTTCAAAGGAGGGTAACGGAGTTGGGCTCCTCATCCCGTTACATTTTTCTTGTGATAGCCCCAGACATTGATTGCGGATAAGCATGCTCATGCCCCATCACAATGATACATGAATGCGTCGAGAAATCTCCACAGTCCCTATAGGAGCTGGGAACCTTCCCCAGCTTTTTTTGCAACTAGGAAAACGGAGGCACAGAGGATTACCCATCGTCACACACAGAGTCTGTGGCGGGTGAAGCAGGTCTCTGAGTTCCAGAGCAGAACCTTGCCCACAACCCCTGACCCCCACCCCAGCACTCTGATATGTCAGCGGCTCCGATGCGTTCCTCAAACTCCTCCCAAAGAAGCCTAAGGAAACTAGACACTCAATTCCCATTGAACCGTAAACCTAACCCTATAATTAAGCCTTATCCTAGACTGTAACCAAAACGCGAATGCTACAATTTAACAGTTCGCTCTCACCATACCCCTAAACCTTACCCCAAACAAACCCTTCTTCATACCCTTGCCTTAATCCTAACGTTAAACCCTAACCCTTCTCCTGCTCATAACATTAATTCCTATGGAGTTAGATGCCTAAATCCCTCTGACGGCTTTGAAATTCCCTTAAATTGCAGTGCAGGTGGAATCGTTTCCAAGGCTCAGCTACAGATGAAATGACCTCGAATGTGTTTGTCTTGTCGCAGGTGCTGCATTCTGTGACTCTGTCCAGTCCAAGGAATCCGAAGTGTCTGGATCAGCTGGAGGTTCTGTGACACTCAGCTGTACTTACACCACCAGCGGTAGCGATGCCTATCTCCACTGGTGCCGTCAGTATCCGAACCAGGCCCCGCAGTACATTCTCTGGAGAGGAGCGAAGTCAGCCAGCGGCCAAAGCCACACTGCAGATTTCGCCCAGCAGAGGTTTTCTTCCGAGGCTGATGACAGCTCCACCTTTCTGAACATCACAGCCCTGGAGCTGGCGGACAGCGCGGTGTATCACTGCGCCCTGCAGAGAGCACAGTGAGACAGCCACGTAGGAGAGCCGAACAAAAACCCTCCCTTCCCAGCTGCAGATAATGTTCTGCACATTGAGGCTGGAAGCGGAGCCCCTCGGGAGTTTTGCTGTTAAAAACACACATTCTGGCTGGGGTGTGGTGCTGTCAGATTAATACTTCCTAATCTCGCCAAAGCGCCTGCATTAAAACACTGGCTTCCATATGAGGAGAGATGAATAAAACCGGGACTTTTCACCTTGGAAAAGAGAAGACTAAGGGCGATATGATAGAGGTCTACACAATCATAGATACAGACTAATAGGCTACCCCTCTGATACTTGGTTCCCTGCTCTATAGATCTCCACTTTAACTGAGGCTGAGGGCAAAGGCAGCAGATGAAAGACGAAAATAATTTAAAATTATTCTTTCAGGAGTTCTGGCCGGGCGTTTCAAAGGACGGTGACGGAGTTGGGCTCCTCATCCCGTTACATTTTTTATGATAGCCCCAGACATTGATTGCTGATAAACATGTTCATGCCCCATCCCAACGATACATGGGTGCGTGAAGAAATTTCAACAGTCCCTATAGGATTAACAGGATGCCTTCCACGTGTATGGGGGAAATGACTGTGAACGCAGCTGCATGGACTGCTGAAAAAGTATGAAGGTTTATTATAATCTGAAATCCTTCTAGCTACTCTTCCTTTTAATGTCTAGCGAGGGAGACAACAACGGTTGTAGAAGAAAAGGCCAAACAAAGGGAAATAATTATTTCAAGAATATAGTCTGAAACTTTGAAAGGAGACTTTAGCTGCTCGCACCGCTCCTTGGACAATTTCAGGTTTCATTCAATTAAAAACAACCTCTGTAGCTATGTAACCCCCTTCCCAGTCACTACTTAGCGCCCCAACCTATTTATCCTCCTATTCCCCCTGGCAGAAGGAGAAATGTTATTTCACATATAAGAAAATTGAGGCACAGAACGATTTCCTGGCTTGTCCCAGAGCAAACTGTAAGTCGGTGAATTAAAGAGTTAAGAAGCGAACCTTCGTATCTTCAGTCCCCGAGCAGAAACCGACTTATTACAAACCCAGTTTTCTTCCCAAAACCACCCGCGATTTCAGCTGCACACTCACCTGAACACAGCTTGTTTCCTGTGTCTGTTAAGAGGCCCCCAAACTCCTCCCTCTCCCACCCGGCGGGTTTCTGAGTAACCTTCCCCAGGCGCAGCCGCAATGGAGGTTAGGCGCGCCCCGAAGCGCAAAGCTGCTGCCCTCAGGACGTCACCACATTTCAGCAGACTTCTTTGAGGAGGGGGACGATTGTGTTGGTTTGGTGTTACTCCTTCCATAGAACCCGCAAACAGAAATCCTAAACCATAGATTATAAAGCCAGAAGGGGCCACACTGATCACCTAGATCCGCCTCTCTCTTCTCTGCCTGATCGAGTGGTTCAGTTCCCTGCCTAGACCGTGTTACCCCCAGCAAGCCATACAGCCCAAGAGGCCAGTCTCCTGCACCTTGCTTTCTCCCCAGAGGTGACGAGCAGCCTAATTGCCACAGTTACAAGTGACCAGGCAGCTGGTTCTGAAACAGCAGATGTATTTCTAGGGTGAAAGCATTACAGGAAAAACAAACAAAAACACATTAGAACAAACAACCCACCCACATGCTAAAAGGTTTCTCACAAGCAGCCCCTGATTCCAGCCTAAATGTCGGTCCTTCTAAACCCACAACCACTGGGTTTTTCCAGATGGGTCATAACTGCCACAGTTCCAGAACAAATAATTTACTCTTTCCTTTATATAGCTTGGGCCTTTAATCTTACCTGCATGTAATGAGAACATAAGAAAGGCCAGACTGGGTCAGAACAAAGGTGCTTCTAGCCCAGTGTCCTGTCTGCCAACAGTGGTCAATGCCCGGTGCCCCAGAGGGAATGAACAGAACAGGGAATCAGCAAGTGATCCATCCCCTGTCACCCATTCCCAGCTTCTGGCCAACAGCGGCCGGGGACACCATCACTGCCCAGCCTGGCTCATAGCTCATCAGACACAGGCCGACTCCTCAGGCTGGGTGTCTGCTGGGGAATTTGCATTCACCTCCCCTTAGATGTTTCTTGGACAAACACTGGACATTTTTTGTTCCCAAAGTCCTTTTTGGTCTGGCATTTTGTTCCATAGAGACCTTTGAACATTCGGTTCCCACATCACATCTCTCCCCTAGAGAGGTTACATACAACCCTCGTCCACAATAATTCGTGAAATTTGGATTTAATACATTGGACCCCCTAAGATACTTCAACTGAATTCAGTAATATTTTTCAAGGGTATTGAAAGAATTCACCATATCTGTCACAACACAGGCCATGGTACTTCCATGAATTAACTCCTGTCTGTTTAACAAAGCATCTTTTCTGGGGCGGGGGGGAATCCAACCTCGATTGAAAAGTTACAACACTTTGTAAATTGTTCCACTGGCTAATTTCCCTCAGTGTTGAAAAATACGTTTAAGGCAAGCTTCTGTCTCTCCGCCATCTAGCGGTGAGAAGTATAAATACTCATTGTAATGTGAAATCCTTCCATACACTCATATTTTCAGTTTTAAATAGGAAGTCGACAAAAGCAATTTAAAACAATTCTTCTAAGAATTTTGGCTGGGAATCTCAAAGGAGGCTAAGGGAGTTAGGCACGAAAATCCCATTAAATTTCTCCTTTGAGAACCCCAGACTTCATTCCTACTAGATCTATGTGTGCGAATGTGACCCCAAGTTACAATCCTTGCCAACTCTGGCCACATAGCTATTCAGGGGACACCGTCATAGGGCCTAATCACATCAGCCACACTATCAGAGGCTCTTTCACCTGCACATCCACCAGTGTGATATATGCCATCATGTGCCAGCAATGCCCCTCTGCCATGTACATTGGCCAAACCGGACAGTCTCTATGTAAAAGAATAAGTGGACACAAATCAGACGTCAAGAATTATAACATTAAAAAACCAGCCGGAGAACACTTCGGTCTCTTTAGTCACTCGATTACAAACCTAAAAGTGGAAATTCTTCAACAAAAAAACTTCAAAAACAGACTCCAACGAGAGACTGCTGAATTGGAATTAATTTGCAAACTGGACACCATTCAATTAGGCTTGAATAGAGACTGGAGCAGATGTGTCATTACACAAAGTAAAACTATTTTCCCATGCTAATTTTTCCCCCTACTGTTACTCACACCTTCTTGTCAACTGTTGGAAATGGGCCATCCTGATTATCACTTCAGAAGGTTTTTTTTTTCTCCTGTTGATAATAGCTCAACTTAACTGATCACTTTGGTTATAGCGTGTATGGCAACACCCATTTTTTCATGTTCTCTCTGTGTATATATATATCGTCCTACTGTATTTTCCACTGCATGCATCTGATGAAGTAGGTTTTAGCCCAGGAAACCTTATGCTCAAATAAATTTGTTAGTCTCTAAGGTGCCACAAGGGCTCCTCCTTTTTTTAAAAAAATAGAATTGGAGTAACTCGAGATATTTATACTCACAATGCCAAAATGAGCTAGAGAAATAGGACGATCACCATAGAGGGAAAATGAAGCACAGAGCTCTTAAGAAACTTGTCCAAGGTCATGCAGAGAGTCTGTATCGTAGCTGAAAACCAGGTCTCTAGCCAGTGTTCTAACCACAAACCCAACCTTCCCTCTCCAGCTCGCTGTCAGCTACAGACCAACCTGAACCCAGCGTGTTTCAAGTCCCGAACAACTCCCTCTTCCTTTGGGCTGGTTTCTGATGAACCTTCCCCACCTGCAGCTGCTTTCAGAGGCGTGAAGTTAATTTTCCTGTGAGCAGCAACGTCTGAGAACCTCAGATTCGGTCGCTAGAAGAGAAATCATGGAGGCATGTTTCCTTATCAGCATTTGGCTGTTTATTCACCTAGGTAAGGTGTCTAGGGCTCTTTGGAGCATCCTAACGAAACCAGGCACCCAGAGCTCACTTAACTCTAATTCTAAAACTTTTCCTAACCCAAACGCTAACTCTAAACCTTTACCCTAATCCTCAACTCTACCCCTCACCCTATCCTCAATTCACTGGTGTCGGGCGCCGAAACCCCTTAAACGCGTTTGAAGTGCCCTCCGAAAGTGCAACACCCGAAACTCTTTCCGTGTGCCGAGTGCAATGGAATTGATGCCATTCCGTTAATCTTTGTGTCGCAGGTGAGGTGCTGGGAGACTCGGTCCAGTCTAAGGACCCCCAAATGTCTGGAACAGAAGGAGGCTTTCTAACCATCAATTGCTCCTACACTACCAGCTACACCGGTTCCCTCTCTCTCTACTGGTACCGCCAGTATCCCAAGCGAGCCCCACAGTACCTTCTGCAAAGAGGCGCCAAGGGAAACACGTATGATCATACTGCAGATTTCGCCCAAGAGAGATTTTCTTCCCAGGCTGATGACAGCTCCACCGTTCTAACCATAGCAGTCCTGGAGCCGACAGATACAGCGATGTATTACTGCGCCCTGCAGAGGGCACAGTGACAGAGCCACATAGCAGAGCTGTGCAAAAACCCTCTTTCCTTTCTGCAATTGGATTTAGACATATTGAGGATGGAAGCAGGGGCCCTTGACAGATTTGTTATATTGTGAAGAAACTCATCTTTTGGAGTACTTTTGGTGGTGTCAAAATATATCTTCCTATTCCTCCCAAAAGCAAACACCTGTGCAAACATAAGAAGGGCCATACTGGGTCAGACCAATGGTCTGTTCCTAGCCCAGTATCCGACAGTGGCCAATGCCAGGTGCTCCAGAGGGAATGAACAGAACAGGTAATCATCAAGTGATCCATCCCCTGTTGCCCATTTCCAGCGTCTGACCAACAGGCTCCAGGGACAACAGGCTCACCCATCCCCTGTTAACTTTAGTTTTGCTGGGTAACATAAAAGAAAATGTGTATGCTGTCGTGGTTTGTTAGAGTACTAGTGTTTCCTTGCACTACTTTTAAATAATAACCTAGATTAAAGCAATGCTGGTATGTATGTTGCAAGCAAACAGAGGTTTAATAATCGAAAACTATTTGGCAAAAAAGTATTTTAACTAGGAGGACACACACACTCACACACACACACAGAGAGAGAGAGAGAGAGAGAGAGAGAGAGATTAAAATAATTGTTCTAAAAATACGGCGAGGAAGTTCAAAGGAACCCAGGTGAATTGGGCACCTAATTCTTAATTTCTCTTTGAACATTCCAGACTTCCTTGCTAAAAAAATCTACTTATTTCTGTGGGCTTCTTCTGAATGATATCCGAGCGCCTCAAATTATTCAGCCTCAGGACGCAGCCCCTGAGGGAAAGAAGGTCCTATTCCTGTCTTGTACAGGAAGGGAAGGGGAGCAGCAGAAAGATATCAACTGGCTTGCCCAAGGTCAGAGAGGGGGTTTGTAGCAGAGCTGGGAATCGAAACCAGGTTTCCTGTATCCCAGCCCAGAGCCTTAGCCACCAGCTTACTCTTCTTACCCCACTGTCACCCCTTTGTCAGCTGCAGACTGAGCACAACTCACGGCGTTTCCTGTGTCTGTTAAGAGTTTCCCCTCAAAACCCTCCCTCCTTCACCGTGCCGGTTTCTCATGAACCTCGCCCGCCACCCAGTTAGCTGTAGCTGCCTGAAGAGCGGTGAAGTTTAGATTCCTCTTAGCTGTGGTATCTGGAGCGTCCCACTTCGTCTCAATAGGAAAAAAATCATGGAGACGTTTTATATATTCAGCATTTGGCTATTTAATCACCTAGGTAAACAGGCTGGGGTTTCTGAGATAGTCGAAGGAAGTTAAAAGTCCTACTTACCCTTCAACCTTATCTGGAACCTGACTCTCCCCCTGATCCTTAAACCCTAAACCGAACCCGACATCGAACGGCAGTGCTAAATACCTGCCTTTACTCTAGCCCTAACCTTATTTTAAACGCCATCGGGAGCATAAACCCCTTAGGATTCTTCGAAATGGCCAGTCTTACACCGCAACGCACCTCTGCGGGTCAGGTACAGGTGAACTGATGCCCTTAAATTCGATTGTTTTGTTGCAGGTGCTGTGCTGGGGGACTCGGTCCAGTCCAGGGAACCCCACCTCTCTGGAAGAGAAGGAGACGCTGTGACCCTCACTTGTTCTTATGAGACCAGCTTTACCGGCTACGTCTATCTCTACTGGTACCGCCAGTTTCCCAACCAAGCCCCGCAGTACATTCTCTGGAGAGGAGTGAAGCAGGCCAGAGGTCTGAGTGATACCGCAGGTTTCGCCAAGAAGCGGTTTTCTTCCCAGGTTGATGACAGCTCCACAGTTCTGAGCATCGCAGCCCTGGAGCTGGCAGACACAGCGGTGTACCTCTGCGCCCTGGATGTGGCACGGTGACAGAGCCACATAGGAGAGCCGCACAAAAACCCTCCCTTTCCCGCTGCACTAGATTTTCAGAGATTAATCCTGTTTGCAGATCTCCGGAGGGGACTCCTTCCACTCTGTACAACCGCATATTTTGGGATGACGAGGGGACCTCAATTTATTTGTTCTAGCTCCCTCCAAGAGTTAAGTATTTAAAGAGCTACATTCAACTGTCACGCCTGGAGAATGTAAAGGGCACGAGCTTAAATCATGAATCATCTTACACATTTTCCTCCACAGTTCTCCAGCGGGCTTCTCCGTGTGTAGTGTGGGACCAAAAAAACAAAAAAACAAAAAAACAACCCAGATAACAAATAAAACGAAATCCTTATTTCTGGTAAAATTAGGATGAAAATGAGTGGGTCAAATATGAAGAAATTACTGTTTAAAATCCCATTTGTGGAAAAAATGTGGGTGAAATATTTTTAAAAATTAGGTGAAAATACGTATGCTGGCCAGTATCAGAGGGGTAGCCATGTTAGTCTGTATGCACAAAAACAACCAAAGTTTATGCCCAAATAAATCGGTTAGTCTTTAAGGTGCTACTGGACTCCGCGCTGTTTTTCCATATGTTGGGCTGCGTGTGATGGGGGGAAGCTACAGCGCACCACGCCGCCAAAGGGACCTGAGTATTCAAAGGGAAGAAACACTCATAGGATGGGCTGACTGGTTCGGTAACTGACATGCCTTTGTATTACTGTTTTTTAAAAAGCACAATTCCCACCCCGGAACAGCGATGCTTCCTAGGAGTGGGGTGTGGCGAACTAATGGCAAAGCAGCGCCATGTGCTGGTGAATGGAATAAATACGTGTGGCGAGTCGAAACCCCTTTCACTGTTCTACAGAGTTTGAATGTTCTCCCATTGCAGCCGGAATGCCAGTAAAGGCTGTGGAAGAAACACACTAATAATTTAAAACAATTCCTCCCACGAATCTCTCCTGGGATTTTCATGAAAGCTGGAGAGAGTTAGGAGGCGTGTTAGGAGCCCGACTAAATCCCAGTCTATATTATTAGTCAATACGACATGATCCCGATCACTTTAATATCTGTGTGATTGAAAAGGATTTATCCCCAGAATCCCTAAGGATTTATCCTCAGGCAGAGAAATATTATCACTCCTCTATACAGGAGGCCGGGGTATTTCCGGTTTGCAGCAAGAAGTCGTGTTTACAGATAGAAAAACGGAGGCAAAGAGAAGTTAACTAGTTTGCACCGGGTCACACCGGGAGTCTGTCGCAAAACTGAGAACAGAAGCCAGGCAGGTATCCTGAGTCCCAGACCAGATCCTTACTCACAAATCAATCCTTCTTCACTCAATCTTCGCAGGATGTCAACTGCGCAGTTTCCCAAACTCCTCCCTCTTCCTTTAGGCTTGTTTCTGATTAACCTGGCCCCCTTGTAGCTGCTTTCAGAGACCAGAAGCTTAAAAGGCTCTTCGAAGCAACAGCTGAAAGAGTCAAACTTGGTCGCTATAGGAGACATCATGGACAAGTGTTTGATTCTCAGTATTTGGATATTTAATCACCTAGGTAAAGGGGCTCGTTTTCAAAGGCGCCTAACAAATTTGTATGCACGTCTCCTACCTAACCTAAACCTATCCCCAAACAATTTCTCTAACTCTCACTTAACTCTAACCTACTCTATTACTTTAAATCTTCTGGTGTAAGGCACCTAAGCCCTTCAGTCTTGTTTGAAATTCCAAACCTTACATTGCAATGCACCTAGAGCCAGTTCTATGGGTCAAGTGCAGTTGAAATGTTGCCCTTGAATTTGACTGTCTTTCTGCAGGTGCTGCTCTGGGTGACTCGGTCCAGTCCACGGAGCCTGAAGTTTCTAGATCAGAAGGAGACACTCTGTCACTCAGGTTTCAGAGGAGCAGCCGTGTTAGTCTGTATTCGCAAAAAGAAAAGGAGTACTTGTGGCACCTTAGAGACTAACTGCATCCGATGAAGTGAGCTGTAGCTCAGGAAAGCTCATGCTCAAATAAACTGGTTAGTCTCTAAGGTGCCACAAGTCCTCCTTTTCTTTCTGTCACTCAGCTTTTCTTATGATACCAGCTCTGGTAATGTCTATCTCTACTGGTACCGGCAGTATCCGCACCGAGCCCGGCAGTACATTCTCTGGAGAGGAGCGAAGTCCTATAAAGATCTCAGTGATACCGCAAGTTTCGTCCAGGGGAGGTTTTCTTCCCAGGCGGATGACAGCTCCACAGTTCTGAACATCACAGCCCTGCAGCTGGCAGACACAGCGGTGCATTACTGCGCCCTGCAGAGAGCACAGTGACAGAGCCACACAGGAGACCTGCACAAAACCCTAACCCTTCCCTACAGCGCTGGAGGTTGCAGACACTGAAGCTGCCCAGCAGCACTCCTGAGGAGAGTGACCACTAAAAACAGCGATTTTGGCATGATTAAGTTGTTAAAGCAGCTCCATTAAAACAACATCCCTAGAGAAACACAAAATTGTAGGACTGGAAGGCCCTGTGTTATCTTCTAGACCATCCCTGACAGTTGTTTGCCTAACCTCCCTTAAAAACCTCCAATGAGGGAGATCCACAACCTCCCCAGGCAATTTATTCCAGTGCTTAATGACCCTGACAGGGACTTTTCCCTTAATGTTGAACCTAAACTGCAATCTTGCTGCAAATTAAGCCAGTTGCTTTCTTGTCCTATCCTCAGAGGATCATAGGAACAATTTTTCACCTTCCTCCTTACAGCAGCCTGTTTAGTACTTGAAAACTGTTCTCATGTATCCCCTCCGTCTTCTCTTCTCCTGACTAACAAACCCAAATTTTTCAATCTTGCCTCATTGGTCATGTTTTCTAGACCTTTAATCGTTTTTTTTTGTTCTTCTCTGGACTTTCTTCAAATTGTCCACATCCTTCCTGAAATGTGGTGTCCAGAACTGGACACAATACTCCAGTTGAGGCCTTGTTTTTTTTTTTTTTTTTTGCAACAGTATTACACTCTTGACTCATAGCTTTAGTCTGTGATCCATTATGACCCATAGGTCCCTTTCTACAGTCCTCCTTTGTCAAGGCTGATTCCCCACTCTGGCACTTTGAATGCAGAAGATGGGGGCCTGCAAATACCTTAAAAATACTCGCTACTCCAGGCTTGTATTAAACTCCCAAGGTTACAGATCCCCTGGCTTTGGGTCTAATCGCTGCCACCACCCAAATGCAGAAACCCCTTGAGAGCCCAGGAAGGCACACTTGGGAATTACTTCCTGTGGGGTACCCTCAAGCTCTTTCAACCCTCCTCCGGGGAAGAGCCCATGAAAGAAAAGAGAAAAAGAAATCAGCTGTTGCCACCAGCTGAACCTGGAACCCTTTGTTCCTCTTAGTAGCTAACTGAATAACATGTGCACAGACCTCTTCACCTCCTAAGACACAGCAATCCTATCATGTTCTTAAAAAGGGTCATTTTTATTTTAAAAAAAGGAAAGAAAACGCATGTGGAAAATCAGGCTGTTGCTAGATATCAGAAGAGATACTGAAGAGGATTAAACACCAGGAATGGCTTCCCTGGGGTCCAGCTTAAAGGTTACAAAAGAAAACAAAAGCACCTGTGTTTAGCACAGGGGAATCCACAAGCTCAAAATAAAGAGATGAACCTGATCATGTCTAACTAAACATTTCCTGTCCTACTTACATATCTGAAGTTCCAAATGAGTAATTCTAGGTATGAATGCTGAGGAATTTTCATACCGGGTCCAAGCTTCTTACAGCATAGCTGCTGGCTCTGGCTCTCCAGCGGAGAGAACAAAAACAAACAGACAACAGAGGGGATTTTTTTTTTCCAATATGAAAGTTTCTAGTCTGCCCATTGGCTTTTTTGGCCAGGTGCCAACTCACTTCCTCTTACCTAAGCATTTCAGTGAGACTTCTTAACCTTTGAAAGGTAAGGCAAGTAGAATACCACTACTAAGAAGGACTTTTATAGCTAACTGACTGGCTAGGTGTCCATAAAAGGGTGCTCCTCCACACCTGTCATTTACCATTTTACCTAGGCAGTCACTTCGCAATTTGTATCTGTGCAACTGATTATTCCTTCCTCAGTGGAGTACTTTGCATTTGTCCTTATTGAATTTCATCCTATTTACTTCAGACCATTTCTCCAGTTTGCCCAGATCATTTTGAATTTGAATCTTATTCTCCAAAGCATTCGCAACCCCTCCCAGATTGGTATCTTCGGCAAACTTTATAAGTGTACTCTGTATGCCAGTGCTCTTCCTAGCAAGGCCCTCAAAGCCAGTGGTGGCTACCGTCTACCCTAAGTGCGGCTCCCTAAGTTCCCTGCAGGAGAGAGGGCCCCTCTACCCCGGAACTCCCTGCTGCCTCCCAGCAGAGGGAGAGAGAGACCCTGTCCCTGGAGCTAGCTGCAGATGCAGGGAAAGGGCTGGGGGGAATCCTCCGGCCCCAGTCCCAGGGCAGCCTGCCTGCACCCCAAACTCCTCACCCCTGGCTCCACCCCAAAGCATGCACCCCCAACCAGATCCCATCACCCCCTCATCCCAACCCTCTGCCCCAGCCCTGAGCCCCTCTGAACCCTGAACCTCTCATGCTTGGCCCCACACCTCAGCCCTCACCCCAGCATCCCACACACTGGCTCTCAGATTGAACGCTTTTTTTGCCAAAGTGCTCCCCACTTCAAAAATAGTGATGAGCGCTAAACTATGTCATTATCTAAATCATCGATGAAGACATTGAAAAGAACCAGACCCAGAACTGATCCCTGCGGGACCCCACTTGTTGCGCCATTCCAGCCTGACTGTGAACCACTGATAACTACTCTCTGGGAACAGTTTTCCAACCAGTTAGGCACCCACCTTGTAGTAGCTCCATCTATGCTCCATTGCTTTCCTTTGTTAACAAGAAGGTCTTGCACGACAGTAGCCAAAGCCTTACTAAAGTCAAGATATACCACGTCTACCACTTCCCCCCCATCCACAATACTTCTATTCCCGTTAAAGAAAGCTGTTAGGGTAGACAAGTAATCAGTTTAAATCAGCTTCCAAAGGCCATATAGGGGTTTGATGAGTTAAAACAAACAAACAGACAAATTTTGTACTAAAAGGTGACTAAAATGTTATATCAATTTATACAGATTAAAATATTATAAACTACCAATTTCTGGGAATGTGTGGACACGCTGTTTAATAGTAAGAAAAAAATGCCATTCTGTATTAGGGCTGGGATTTACAGAGCTGCCTATTGGATTTGGGCAGCCAGATCCCATTAATTTTAAGACATCTGCATCTCGCGGGCAGCTTCGAAAATCTCCTCTTGAGGCTTTCTAAAAATGAATGAGAAAAAATACAGACCCATAGAGAGACAAATAATTATATATTGCAGAACAGGGAGGGATAGATAGATAGATAGATAGATAGATAGATAGATAGATAGATAGATAGGGTGTATGGGCATAGATCACATCTATTGGAAAACCCTCTGAGATCCTCAGTGGACAGCAGACACAGTGGTGCTAATTTTTATAGTTAATTTGAATCTACTGTTATTGGCAGGACTAAGTACCGAGGTGAACAGTATCACCCAAAGAGAAGGACAGCTGACCGGGGTACAGAGTGACTCTGTCACACTGCACTGTACTTTCTCGACTGAAGATGCAGGTTATGACACTTACTGGTACAAACAGGACAGCAGCGGCCAGACGAAGTGCCTCTTCCGAAACTCTGCCGGAAGCGAGCACAACGGGGCTGGGAGCCGGTTCTCATTGGACTTCAGGGAACCCGAAACATACGTGGGTCTGAGAATTGCAGAGTTAGAACTGACCGATTCGGCGATGTTTTTCTGTGGTATAGCTGAGAGCGCCTTAGGTTACCACTGCGGGTGGGTTAATAGAGGCACCTTTACAAAAATCCAGTGATCAGTTTTCTCTTGACTCGGAGACAAAACTGGCGCAGTTAGAAATCAGCAGAAAGAGACACAACAAGCCATAAACAGGGGTTTGAATCAAACTGTGCAGGGTGTGACGGAAACCGCACGGGCAATAACTATGTGGAAATGTTACCCTTTTCCAGGAACCGTCCCCCCACCTCTCCCAAAATACCCAGAACCTCATGAGCCAGATGTCAGTACCTGTCACACCACAATTCCCATGAATAGCTCCGTCTGCTTTTGGGGCCAGACCCCAGCAGGTGGGAATCAGACCTCGCTCCATTAGTGTAAACGGGCCAAAGTCTCAGCTGGTGTAAATAAAGGTTGCTCCATTGGATTCAATGGGCCAGACCCCAACTGGCACAAATCAGCTGTCTCTCCATTGGCGTCAGTGGCCCAGATCCCCAGGTCGTGAGTCAAAGGGCTTAATTTTGCTTCACGCTGGAGAAAGAACCCTGAGTACAATTTTTCTCTGGGCTTTGAGCAGGAAGGGCCCTGCCCAGATCTGTGGCAATGGGATCCTTGTGCAGTCCCGTGTGTGTGTGTGTGTGTGTTTTAGCCTGTGACAAAGTAAAAAGCCGCTCGACCTTGTGATTCTTGCTGCGCTCTGGTCTCCGAAGATGAGACAGAGCTAAGTTGCTCCTACTGAGTTGCTAAAGAGATCTGGAGGTTAGAAAAGTGCCACGTGACAGGAACCAGCCAAAGCCACAGCGGGTGGGGTAAACGCTACGAGGGTATTCGTTTTGTTCCATGGTGAGGGAAACAGGCTTCGAGTGGTGTCTATAGGAGAGGACTAAATGGTCTTGCCACAGATTTAATTTCTCTGGTTTGAGTCTGTGAGAGAAACTTCACCATAAGAGAGTACTCTATCCAGGTTCCTCTATCGCACCCATCACTGTGATGGCTGAAGCCCCTGAAGGTCTGGGAACAATACATTTAACCATGAGCGCTCCAGAAATCCTGCTTTGGACAGCAACAGCGTTCCTCTCTTGGAGTAAGTGTCCGCTAAAAGGGGAAACGAACGTTAGACCTTCTGTTACCTACTGGGTTTGAGCAGGGGGTGGAATTAGAATCCAGGATTCCTGGGTTCTGTTCATAGCCCAGGGAGGAGAGCAGGGGTCTAGCGCAGAGGTGGGCAAACTACGGCCGCGGGACCATGCTGCCCGGCCCTTGAGCTCCAAGCTGGGAGGCTAGCCCCCGGCCCCTCCCCCGAGGTCCTAAAAGGCCTCCGTTCTCCTCACATGAGAGTGGCTGTCGATGTGCAATAGTTTTACATGCTTAATTAGGGTGAACTTTTTCTCTTTCCTTCCCTGCAGGTTTCAGCCAGGGACAAGGCAGTGTCACCCAAACACAAGGGCAGCTGGAAAAGTTGGGAGGTCAGACTGTCACCCTGGAGTGTACTTTCTCCACTGCAAGCCAGTATTACTACTGATTTTGGTACAGACAGCAGCGATCAGGAACAATGGATTTCCTCTTCCGAATAGATGAGAGTAACGCTGAAAAGAATGGAGCCGGGAGACGGTTTTCTGCACAATTCAGGAAAGCCTCAAAATTCTTCAGTTTAACCATTAAAGAGCTAGAGCCGACGGACATGGCGATGTATTTCTGTGCTCTCGTGGAAGACACTGTGAGGCGTTTAATAGGGAGACCTGTACAAAAACCCACCCCCTTGGCTTTCTTATCATGAGAAACACAACTGAAGCGTAGTATCCCCAGGCCACAGACAGATGGTTAAACCAGATGATGGGGCTGGTATAAACCACAAGGCCTGACACCTATGAAGATTTATGGGCCTCATTCACCATTTTATTACCTCAGATTAATGTCAGTTTACCCACAGTGGGTCTGCTCCCAGCTGCGGTGAATCACTGTGGGTCAAGTGGAGTCAGCTGGGCCAGGTCCACCACAGGTATCAATCAGCTGTAATTCCATTCCCCAGCTGGAGTAAACCAGCATGGGGCCAGTGGGATAGATACACAAAGGCACAACACACAGAAGCACGCAGACACACACGCACGTGCAAACACAAACACAGAGACAGACAGAAAGACACCCACACCCACAAAACCAGCACACACAACACAGAGCTTTCAAGTGTTCCACAACGTCTTTAATTCAGTTCTCACCAAGTAGCAACAAGAAGGACAATAAAAACGAAAATGAATAAGAAAAAATGACAGAAAGTCAGAACTCCATCTTTCATATTTGAGCATAAGCTTTCGTGAGCTACAGCTCACTTCATCAGAATGCATCCGATGAAGTGAGCTGTAGCTCAGGAAAGCTTATGCTCAAATAAATTTGTTAGTCTCTAAGGTGCCACAAGTATTCCTTTTCTTCATGGAGACCTGGGTTATTCTTGGTTTTTGGATAGTGAATCTCCTAGGTAACTGGTCTCGAATTTTCAGAGGATTCCAAGGGAATTAGACACTCATTGTGCATTAAAAGCGAAGCATAATCTTAAACCGTCCAGCATAGATTTCCCTAACCTTAGCCTTTACCCCAAACCCTAAGGCTTTTATCCGTTGTCACCTCAAACCCTACCCTTAATTCCTTTGGAGTTAGGTGCAAAATTCCCTTAAATTCAGTAATTCCCATGTGATTCTCCCTGTTACTCAGGTCAGACACTTTCAGACCGGAAACATGCACACAGACATTCTCACACAGAGTCACACACACGGCACACACAAGTAATCTCCCACACAACCTGAGACACACACACGCACTTGCCCAGATAAACACAGACTCTCTCTCTCACCTAGATTCACACACACACATAGACAGATTCTAACACACAGCCAGAAACGAACCTACACACTGAAATCACACACACACACACTTCATCTCAGAGGCAAAGAGATCCATGCACACTCCTAGATGATAATATCCTCGATTGGACCAACTTCTATTGCGGAGACAAGTTTTCCAGCTACACAGAGCTCTTCCTCCGCTGGGAAGCCGGTCTCTCCCACCAACAGAAGTTGATCCAATAAAAGATATGACCTCACCCATCTTATCTCTCCAATAGAGTGGGACCCACACAGCTACAACAACACGGCACACTCCTAGATAAACCTGCCCCCAGAATGCAGCCCACACCCAGAGAATGTCCTGTGTCAGACTCAGATCTCTAGGCAAAGGGACCCAGTCCTGCCCTTCATTGCAAGGTCTGACAGACACCACAGCACCCATGAACTTCCTTCTGCTCATTGCACTGCTGCGAGGTATTACACCCTTTCGTTCTCTGTGCTTTGTTATTCTCTCTCTCTCTCACACACACTAACATATCTTCCCTCTCACACTCATACAGGATTTAAGAGCTTGGCGTCACTTGGTATTTTATTACTGCGTTTAAGCCAATCCTGTCTCTTTGTGGTCAGCTCTACTGAGCACAACAGAGACACCTGCAGTTTGTAAAACTCCGTCTGTCTCCTAGTGGCTCATCTCTAGCCCTCCACTGTAAGGGGACTTCCAAACAAACACCCGCCCCTCCCTGGGCCTGAGCTCCTTTGGCCTCCCTCGCCCCGTTTTCCCCACAGGGGCCCGCAGCCCATACGCCGTCACTCAGGACAAATCCGCTGTCTCCAGCGAGGGACAGTCCGCACAGCTCAGCTGCAGTTACCGGCGGGGAGAGCGGAGCATCCCTTGCTGCCAGCAGGTCCCGGGCGGTTCCCCGCAGTTCGTGATATTAAGGGTCACAGGTGGCTGGGAACAGGGAGATTCCTTCACCAGGTCCTTGGAAACCACCAACCGGTGCAGCTCGCTCAGCTTCCCCAGCAGCCAGCCTGGGCCCTCAGCTGTGTGCTCGTGTGCTTTGTACGAGTGTGCTTTGAGGAAAAAATCCACGGCAGCCTGTCAGGGAGGTGGGTATGTGCTTGCAAAGACTTGTAGAGCCCTTGGGCATGTGTGGGGAATGATTTTACTCTCAGCCCTCACATACCACGGAGATGCGTGTCAGCATAGACAGATATTGCAGCAAGAGGGAGCGATGGACAAAGCAGCGGACAAGGTGGCTAAATGGACGCCTAGACCGACTTGCAGCAGGAAATCTAGCTAGCTATTTAGGTACTGGATCAGGAAAGCGAGGGAGCTCGATAATGAAGACTGCAGAGAATGAGAAGAGACATTTTTTCCTTCCTCCATATTCTAATAACCAAACACTCAGATATAAGCTCGTTTTCAAACAATCGCTGTCATTCCCCACACAGCAGGAAACATCACTTCCTTGTGTATTAGTAGCCTGTGACTCTTATACTTGCGGATTATTCCTCTAGACACCAGAAATCTACTTAAGAACATAAGAGCGGTCAGACTGGGTCAGACCAAAGGTCCATTCTGCCCCGTATCCTGTCTCCTGACAGTGGCCAATGCCAGGAACCCCAGAGGGAGTGAACAGAACAGGGAATCATCCAGTGACCCATCCCCTGTCGCCCGTCATGACCATACTTTCACGAGGGTTACATTTCAGAGGAGGGAGAAGGGTCATCTTCAGCAATTTGTGGCATCAATAGAATAAGCAACGTGGCCGTGTCTGTCCGTAGTCCTCGGGGTCATTCACAGCCCTGTAAAGCGGCGTAGCCCCAGCAAGGATGCGAAGTTGAAAGTGGCCCTCGCTCTTCCCCACAACTCACCTGTGCCGAGAAGCCAGGCTCCGCCCACACAACACCCACTTGCTCAGAGCAGTTCTGCGAAGTGACTCCCTGGGACTCATTTCCTCGCTGTCTTAGGCTACCCCGTAGCTTCTGCGGGCACCAAAGAGGCTCCTACTTCAGGAGGAGGAGCTGGTAAATTTGCCCCAGGGGGAGAAGTAAATCTACCTGTGAGGGGGAGGAACCTTCTGTACTGAACGGGGAACACCCGGCTATAAAGCTCCTTTGCTGAGAGACAATGGAGAGACCCTGGCTGCTGTTCCCACGGCTGCTGCTACTCCTGGTGAACATTCCCTGTAAGTCTGGGGGCAGGAAACGCTACAGAAGATGCTGAACGTGGTGGTGGATTTAAGAGACAAGAACTAATTCCCTGGCTCTCCCCTTCGGTTTGCAAGCCAGGCACCGTTCTCTGTAGTGGAGTGGATGAGGATCCAGGACGCCTGGGTTCAATCCCCAGCTCTGGCCAGCTGGAGTTCCTTCCCTTTTGTGTGCCTCAGTTTCCCCTCCCACCCTTTGCTTGGCTATTTAATCTGTAAACTCTTTGGGGCAAGGGCTGTCTCTTATTATTGTGCCTCTGGGAATCTCCCAACCAGCAGTAATCTAGGGCTAACCCCCTAACCCCAACCCCTAACCCTAGATGAGAGCAATCTAGGAATACAGCAATCTAGGAAAAGGGCAGTTGTGGGCCAGATGCAAAGCCCCTGGAAATGAAGAGAAACTCCACCGGGCTTTGCATCCGGCCAGTGTGTGAACTGGGCAGAGGTGCCCTGTCATCTATGGGGTGTGTCATTTGCCTTCTGCCCGCAGGGGGGAGCTGCCAGGCCGAGGTGCACCAGAACCTGTCTGCGGTCACTCGGGAAGGGCAGAACAGCAGCATCTCTTGCCACTACATGACGAGCGATTTCAGGAGTTTGCAGTGGTTCAGGCAGCTTCCCGGAGGCCAGCCTGTCTCCCTGCTGATTCTGGTGTCGGATGGGAAACAAACCAAGGAGCCCAACCTCACGGCGGAGCTCGACAAGGGGAAGCAGCTGAGCTCCCTGCACATCAGAGAATCACAGCTGGGAGATGCAGCCACCTACTTCTGCGCCGTGGAGACACAGTGACACAGGAGAACAGGCAGCCTGTGCAAAAACTCCCCAGCTGGAGGGTAGCTGTCAGGCTGGCTGGCGGTACAACACCACCACCTACTTCTTACATAGTGCATCTCTGAGCGTGCGTCACCTTCCTTAACACGGTCAGCCCCCCACCTCCCTGGTGAGGCAGGGCTGTGCAAGGATCCCCATCGCAGGGGTCGGGAGCTGAGACAGAGAGGCTGTGGAGGGAATGCACTTGGGGAATACCTCCTAGGGAAAGACCCCCAAGGGAGCGGCTCTCAACCTTTCCAGACTAGTGTTCCCCTTTCAGGAGTCGGATTTGTCTGGCATATCCCAAGTTTCACCTCACTTAAAAATTACTTGTTTCAAAATCAGACCTAAAAATACAGAGGTGCCCCAGCCACACTGTTACTGAACAATTGTTGACTTTCTCCTGTGTACCAAATAATTATAAGATAAATCAACTGAAATATAACGACTCTTCTTACATTTCAGTGCATAGTATATAGAGCAGTATAAACGAGTCATTGTCTGTATGAAATGTTAGTTTGTACTGACTTCGCCAGTGCTTTTTCTGTAGCCTGTTGTAAAACTAGGCAAATTTCTAGATGAGCTGATGCACCCCCTGGCAGATCTCTGTGTACCCCCCGGGGGTTGAGAACCACTGACCTAAGGAGCCTGGAGGTTTGGAGGGGGGAAGGAAATTAATAGTTAAAATATAAAAACAAATTAACAGGGAGAAAAGAAAGGGAAGAGAAAAAAGTGTTGGGTGGGTTTATAGATACATCGACAGGGAGAGGGACAGACAGCCAGGCATAAGAAACAGAAATGGAGATACACAAGATACACCAGGGGCACAAAATAGCCGCCTTCCTTGGGGGAGCATGAGACGCTGAGGATTAAACCGAGGCTGATCTCCGGTTGCCACAGGCTGCGCCCTACAGCACAAGGCTGAGACAGAGGCAAGGTGTTTGTGCAGAACTGGCTCTGCCCATTCCCATGAAGCCCAGCTCTGGGGATCCCCCCTCTGCCCAGGGGGAGGCAAGTCAGAGCGTTAAACCCAGGGGAAAGGGAACTATTTAACACAGACACAAAACATACCAGCAGTGACAACCACAGGGGGATTCACTTCAATGTGTTTCCGAGTAACAGCCGTGTTAGTCTGTATTCGCAAAAAGAAAAGGAGTACTTGTGGCACCTTAGAGACTAACCAATTTATTTGAGCTCAATTTGAGCTTATTTGGTTAGTCTCTAAGGTGCCACAAGTACTTCAATGTGTGTGTCTCTGGCCAGGAGGGGGCAGCATTCCTAACGAAGAGGAAGGAGACTGAGGTTAATCAAGTTGCACCCGTCTCTTGTCTCTTTGGCCGGCAGAGAGCTGCTTTTCCCCTAAGACACCAGAGGCAAAGGGTTACTCCAGGACATGGTTCTGTTTTTTTAGACTAAGGGCTTGTCCCTGATTGTCTGGGCTCACAGTGTGAGAATAACGTGTGTGATTCCTCCAGCAAAGAGGGCTGCAGACAGATTTTGCATCGCTGTCCTGGAAGCAGGAAAAAAGCACCATCCCCTGGCCTCAGTGCGCTGAGGAGTAACCCAGAGCAGTAATGGAAAGGCAGCTGGCATCCTTGTCAGTGATACTGTCCATTCAGTTCTACTGTAGGTCTAGGGGGAGTTTGTCTATTTAGACTGTGAGCTCATCAGGGTGGGGCCTTTTCCACACTGTGTCTGTGCAATGCCCTGTATAACAGGAATCTCAGTTCCTGGGGGTCTCTGCAGCATCCGGCACAATGCCCCACCTCCCAGCTCAGTTCAGTTCTATGTTTGTGGAGGTTTTGTCTGTTGAGCTCTGGGGGACAGGAATTGTCTTGTATTCTGTGTCTCTACAGCGCCTGGCACAAGGGGTTCTGATCTTGGCTGGGTCTCCAGGTGCTATAATAATAATTCATAGAGCTTATTGCCGGTAAGGATCTAGCCTGTTCTCCTGGGCAATGAACAGACCACGGAGTTGCACAGAGTTACTCCAATACTGAGATAATAATAATGTGGGGATGAGGAAGGTCTAGTGCTTTAGCCACTGGACTGGACTCAGGGGATGTGAACTCACTTCCCGGCTCTGCCACAGACTTTGTGACCTTAGGCAAGTGACTTAGGCTTGGGTTTTGGAAGGAGGCCAACAGCGTCTGGTGCCTGAATCCCTTTGAAACTGCAATATGCCTTGAGTGCCTGGCTCCTTTGGAAACCCCCTCCCCTGTCTCTCGGTGCCTCCGTTCCCCAGAGCAGTTCTAGTCCCTGATGACCCAAGAGGCCTCTGCATTCTCCAGGAGATGCTGGGCTGATATCACAAGAACGGAGCAGGCACTCAGCTGGTGCTTATCAGGGGAGGTTTGCTGACTTTGATGGAGCCACACAGGTTTACACCATTGTCCAGAATATTAAGAGGTTCTGATTTATTTTGGCTGAAGAAGAAACGGTTATAAGGAGCAATCGCTGGGGAAGATGAGGGGCTGATGAGAACCGAACAAGCTCATCTGTTGCTTCTCCATTTGCCTTTGTCTAGGGGGTGAGCTGCCAAATTAAAGTGGATCAGAGTCCTCCATCTCTGTCCAGATCTGAAGGGGAGATCTCCACTCTGACCTGCAGCTACTCGGGCGCAGCGTCCTGCGTACAGTGGTACAGACAGTTGCCTGGGGAAAGTCCTGCCTTGCTGCTGAGCCTGTATGAGGATGGGAACGTTACCCAGAGGCCAGATTTCATAGCCGAGCTCTTGAAAAGGGAGAGATGGAGCCATGTCACATCGACGGTTCTCAGCTCGCCCACTCAGCCCGCTATTTCTGTGCTGTGGAGACAGTGAAACAAAGTGGCCACCCTCCTGTACAAAGACTTTAACTGCCGGGGGCAGTGTTGCGCCTTGAAAGAAGTCTAGAGGAAGGTAATTGCATAGGTCTCTGCAGTGAGTCTGTATTTTGTCTGGGAGGGACGGGCCTTCTTGCTGATAGGGTGAGAAAGGACGTGTCTTGCTTCTCAAGCAGGAGAAAAGCAAGTAGATTTAAAAAGCTCCAGGAGAGGATGGAGAAGCCTGCAGATGATAAATACATGAGGAAACAGGAACCCTTCTAGGTCATGGGTCACAGAAATGAGGGGCAGCGCAAGGAAGAGGTGTTCTGCGACCTTACTATTGATCCTGGTCATTCGTCTTTACTGTAAGTCCTGCGGCTGTTTAAACCCCTTGATAATAACGGGAGCCAAGATTCTCAGAAGTGATGAGTGATTCTGGGTGCCTTGGTTTCATTGATTTAAGGCAGAAGGGAACATCGTGATCATTTAGTCTGACGCCCTGCGCCCCAGATAACTTCCCCAGTGATTCCTGCACTGGGCCCATGGTCTGTGTGGAGCTGGAGAAAGACATCCAATCTTGATTTAAAGACTCCAAACTGGAGAATCCACCCACTTCCTTAGGTAAGTTGCTCCAATGGCTAATCACCATTACAGAGGTGTCACCTTATCTCTAGCCTGAATTTCTCTAGCTTCAGCTCCTGCCTTTGGGTCTTACATGTCTTCGTCCGGTAGGTTAAAAATCCATCTACTCATAAATCTCCTTCCCACCTAGATGCAGAGAGACTGGGATAAAGTTACCTTTTAAGAATTATTACAAGAATGGCTTAAATGATTCTTGTAATCAGAAACTAGAACATTGCCCTATAACTGATGTTCCCGAGCTGAAATCAGATGTCACTAGTATTTGTATTACCCTGGTGCCCAGGAGCCCGAGTCATGAACCAGGACCCCACTGAGCAAGGCACTGTCCAAACACAGGACAGGAGATTCCCTTGCTCAGAGACCTTACTGTCTAATTAGCCTAGACTACAGAACACACTGGAATCCCATGCATAAGTCATTCTTGGGATCACAGTCTTAAAATAACCTCAAATAATTCCTGTAGTTCTTTTCTGGCTGGCTGGGGACACAGCCTCTGATAATCAGACTCTTTACGGTGTCTCTCGTTGGGCACCCAAGAATCACGAGTCACTTCTGTAAATCTTAACCCAGGGGAGGTGATGACTTCCAGAACAACATGAAAACGATGCATTCTTCTGTTCTTCTGGGATTTAGGGATGATGGAGGGACCTGATTTGTTGATCATTCCATTTATAAATCTAAATTCCCTTTCCCACTGGGTGTAAGTTGCCAGGTTTATGTGGAGCAGAGCCCGCTGTCCCTGAGCGGCTCTGAAGGACAGGACTCCAGCCTGACCTGCAGTTACTCCGGCACGGCGAGAAACGTGCAGTGGTACCGCTAGGCCTCAGGGGAAAGCCCTGCTCTCCTGGGGATTTTGTACAAGGACGAGCGTGCCACATGGGGGCTGAATCTCAGAGCTGAGCTCTGTACCAAAGTGAAGCACAGCTACCTGAACATCACCCAGGCACAGCTGCAAGTGTGACAGACTTATGTTACCAATCTGCCTAAGGCGTCAGGTGATCAGGCTGAGGCCACAGGATCGTTATGGGAGAAGATGAAGGAGCACACCAAGTGACTAAATTTTAAAGCTTTATTAATAGACTAACAGAGGTGAGTGCTGAGTCCGCCCTCACATCTCTCAGAGGAAGGAAAAAATGGTTAGTGCCTGAGCCCTAACGCACTTTCATGCTCACACGTGCACAACCCAACGGAAGAAGAAGAAGGGGAAGGGTAGAAGAGAGTTCTGTCCTGTGCACAGGCCCTGCAGGGTCCACTGTTAATTTCCATTTGCTTCAGCTCTCAGGAGGGTTTTAAGTCCTGGGATCTTTTGGGGGTGTTTCGTTCAGGCACCTCTGTCCCCTGTGCTCTTTGTACCAGTCCAAACTGGCTTTCTGTGGCTTCCTCAGCTTTCCCAAAACACACCAGCTTCAGGGACGCGAAACTGTTGTTTTCCCCCTCGCTGGCCTTCACTGTCTCACTGGTTTTTGCAATCCCCTACAGTCTTGTTCAGCTTTCTTCTCTTTTCTCACTGTTTGCTGGGGTTGGGAAAGATACAGATACGGCTGAAGGCTTCTTGGCTGTATAGAATCTGTTCGAGCACAGTGACCTTGGACTGGAGCCAGTGTCTTATCTTTGGCTGCGCTGAGGCATTGAGTTAACCCGTTCTCTTCTCCATCCCTCCCTCTTTGGCCTCTTGCAACCTGCAAAGGAACCTTTCACTCCACACTCACAGCTTTAACCCTTCCCGAAATACCTTGCAATGCCTGCAACAGCATTAGCAACATACAATGCTGATTTTCCTCCCCAGGGAGGGTGCCATTGGGTTGTGACACAAGACGCAGCCACCTATCTCTGTGCAGTGGAGGCACAGTGACACAAAGGGCACCCCAGCCTGTGCAAAAGCTGTAGGCTGGTATTTTCAAAGGTGCCTAAGGGAGTTAGGAACCCCAACCCCATTGAAATTCAGTGGAGTTGTGCACCTAATTCCTTGGGGCCCTTTGAAAATCCCAGGAGAAGGACCAAAGAGTACATTTTTTCAAAAGTTCCTAAGTGGGTTAGGAGCCCCTTTTCAGAAAGAGCTTAGGGGCATGTTTGTAAAGGTATTTAGTTGCCTACAGGAGGAGATAGGTGTCTAGTGAAATTTTCAAAAGTACTTAGGTGACTACTTCCTGTTAATAAGGTTCCTACATGGTTTTGAAAATCCCACTCAATGCTGATCTGCTTCTTTAGCTGCCTAAATACCTTTAAAAACCTGTTCCTTAGCAACCTAAGCCTCTAATAGTCAATGGGCTTTAGGCTGATAAATTACCTAGGCCCTTTTGAAAATTTCATCCTAAGTGCAGAAGCAGTGGGTATATTGCACCCTGGGCTTTTCTCTGATCTCAGGAAGATTGGGAAGTAAAGCCTTCGCAGATCTTGGTTTGAAGCCTTGAACTTTCTGTGGAGGGATCATTGATTCTCAGAACCTCGCTGGCCAGTTTCTCTGCTGAGCCACAGCAGATTGCTACCAGCAATGAGAACTGCCATGTACCCCATGAGCCTGGGTGGCACCAGTGAAACCAGACTCTGAGTGTGATAGAATAAATGCTATTATTTACTATAAAGGAAATGTTGTCAGCTCTAAGTAAAGGTGCAAGTTTCCACTGGAGCTATGTCTGATTTTCACCAGCGGGGGGCCTGGACTATTCACCTGTCAATGGAGCTATGGCTGATTGACACCATCTCAGAGGTGGTTCATAATCAATAACATGAGATGATCCATGGTTTCTTGTAACATCTTGGATTTATTTTCTCTTTCATACAGAGGGGGGCGCTGCCAAGTGGAGGTGCATCAGGACACGTCTGTGGTCACTTTGGAAGGGCAGAGCAGCAGGATCAGCTGCTGATACCAGGCTCTGGTCCTGTCCAGTTTGCATTGGTTCAGACAGCCCCCAGGGCAGAGCCCTGCCTTCCTCCTGATGTTGTATCAGGATGAGAACACTGCACAGGGCGGGAATTTCACAGCACAGCTCTTTCCAGACAAGAAGCTGAGCTACCTGCATATCAGCAACTCCACGCTCGGAGATGCAGCAAGCTACTTCTGTGCAGTGGAGACACAGTGACACAGGGTGGTTCCCAGGCTATGGAAAAACTCTGCAGCTGGGCTCTAGCCACATTTATTAACAAGAGGGCTTGCAAATTTAGCAGCTGCTACTCTGTAGCCTCGCCTGGATGTTACCCTTCGTACTAGATGGCCTGTGTTATGCAGGAGATCAGACTAGATGATCATAAAAGTATATTTATTAGGGAATTTGGGAAAAAGTTTCCCATTTGACTCAACTTTCCTGTGATAATGAGAAAGATATTCACAGTTGTAGCCACCCCTGCTTTCCCCTTAAATAAAGACAAACCAACACAACCTCCTCCAAGCAGAGATTTGTGTGATCTGAAACAGGAGAAGATGTAGAAACTTCCTCAAGTCCCATGAGGAATTTGTAATGTGGAGTAGCAAGGAACTGAACCTGAGCTTCCAGTGCAAAGCTGTGGCAAAAGAGGGCTAATGTGGCCCTTGGATGTATAAACAGGGGAGTAGTGAGTAGAAGTAGAGGTGATTTTACTTCTGTATACGGCATTGATGACACCAATGCTGGAATACAGTGGCCAGTTCTGATATCCACATTTTGAAAGGATGTTGAAAAATTGGAGAGGGTGCTGAAAAGAGCTACAAAAAATTATTCAAAATCTGGAGAAAATGCCGAACAGAGAGAGGCAATCTCAATCAGTTCAATCTGTTTAGTTTAGTCAAAAAGATCAAGTGATGACTTGTTCATGGTGTATAAATACCTTCCTGGGCAGAATATTCCTGGTTCTAAATGGGCTGTTTAAACTAGTGGAGAAAGGCACAACAAGAACCAATATATCTGCAAGCTGAAGCCAGCCAAATTCAAATTAAGCATTAAAAAACAACAACTACAAAAAACCTTTATCTCCTGATTCTTCAGACCAAGATTGGCTGCCTTTCTTTGACAGGGCTACTGGCGTAGTGGATAGGGAGAAGTTGTAGACATGATATACCTTGATTTTAGTAAGGTATTTGAGACAATCCCACATGTCATTCTTATAAGCAAACTAGGGAACCATTGTCTACACAAAACTGTTATAAGGTGGGTGGAAAACTGGTTGAAAGACCGTACTCAAAAGAGTAGTTCTTTGTTAGACTGGGAGGGTATATCTAATGGGGTTCATTAGATATGGCTCAGTCCTGGGCTCCGTAATATTCAATATTTCATTAATGACTTGGATAATGGAATGGAGAGTATGCGTATAAAATTTGCAGATTACATTAAGGGTTTTCAAACACTTTGGAGGACAGGATTAGAATTCAAAATGACTTTGACAAATTAGAGACTGGTCTGAAATCAACAAACTGAAAGTCAGTAAAGTACTTCCCTTAGGAAGGGTAAAAGAATCAAAAGCACAACAACAAAATGGGGAATATCTAGCTAGGTGGGTGTAATGCTGAAAAAGAGCTTGGGGTTTATAAAGGATCACAAATTGAATGTGAGTCAATAATGGGATGCAGTTGTGAAAAAGGCTAATACAGTTCTTCCCAACAGGTGTCTGGGTAGTTAATGTCCCTCATCACCAGCAAGTCTGGTGCTTTGGATGATTTTGTTAGTTGTTTAAAAAAGACCTCATCCACCTCTTCTGCCGGGATAGCTGATCTGTAGTGGACCCCTACCATGACATCACCCTTGGTTTTTTTATCACTTTTATCCTTACCCAGAGACTTTCATCAAGTCTGTCTCCTATTTCCATCTCAACCTCAGTCCAAGTGTGTACATTTTTGATATATAAGGCAACACCTCCTCCCTTTCTTCCCTGTCTGTCCTTCCTGAACAAACTGTATCCTTCTATACCAATATTCAGTCACGTGTATTATCCCACCAAGTCTCCCTGATGCCAACTATGTCATAGTTCCGTTTATTAACAGCATTTCACATTCTTCCTGCTTATTCCCCATACTTCTCACATTAGTGTACAAACTTCTAAGATAGTGATGTGTTTTCCCCCTATGTTCTATAATAGTCCTGCCATGAGTGCAGGGGACTGGACTAGGTGACCTCTCGAGGTGCCTTCCAGTCCTGTGATGTATTAGCAGCAGTGTCATATGCAAGACACAGGAGGTTATTGTCCTATTTTAGTTGTCACTGGTGGGGCCTCAGCTGGAGTCCTGTGTCCAGTTCCGGGTGATGCATTTTTAGAAAGATGTAGACAAACTGGAGCAAGTCCAGAGGAAAGCAGCAAAAATGATAAAAGGTTTAGAAAACCTGATCTATGAGGATTTTTTTTAAAGAGTCCGGTTAGTCTTAAGAAAAGAAGACTGAGGGGGATGAGGCTGGACTTAACAGTCTTCAAACATGATAGGGGCTGTTATAAAGAGGACGATGATCATTGTTGTCCATGTCCATGGAAGCTGGAACAAGAAGTGATAGGCTAAATCTGCAGGCAGGGAGATTTAGGTTGCATATTAGGGAAACCTTTCCAACTACAAAGGGTAGTTAAACTCTGGAATAGGCTTTCCAGGGAGGTTGTGGAATCCCAATCACTAGAGGTTTATAAGGACAGATTGGATGAACACCTGTCAGGAATGGTCTAGGTTTACTCTCTCCTGCCTCAGCACAGGGGGAAGAGCTAGATGACTTATTGAGCTCCATTCCAGCCCCTCTATGATTCTGTGATCCTTTGAAGATACTTTAGGCAAACATAAGTTTTTGGCTCAATACATGGGTAACTGAAATTTAATGGCCTGTGATATAGCTATACAGGAGGCCAGACTAAAGGACTCTTGTAGACTTAAACTCTATGAAGCACGCTGGGGCAAGTGCGGCAGTGTCAGTGTGGATGCCCTGGTCTACTAATGCGCTCTGATTAGCCTCTGGAACGTGTCCCACAATTCCTGTTCTAGCCACTCTGGTCATCATTTTGAACTCTACTGCCCTGCCCTCAGGTGACCAACCTTCAGACACGACCTTTAAATTCTCTGTGAATTTTGAAAATCCCCTTCCTGTTTGCTCAGCAAGGCGTGGAGTGCTCTCAGCGCATCTTTCCAGTTGATCGTGTCTCCCTGTGCTAGGCAATCCCCAGCATGGAGCAATGCCGAGGTGCTCGATCTATTCAGCATTTGGGGAGAGGAGGCTGTCCAATCCCAGCTGTGCTCCAGCCATAGGAATTATGATACCTATGGACAGATATCAAGGGCCGTGACCAAAAAGGGCCATGACCAGGACGCAGTGCAGTGCAGGATAAAAGTGAAGCGGCTGTGGACTGCCTACCACAAGGTGCAGAAGGCAAACTGCCACTCCGTTGCTTCACCCATGACCTGCCGGTTCTACAAAGAGTTGGATGCAATACTTGGGGGCAACACCACCTCTGCTTCAAACAGCCCCGTGGACACTTCAGGGGCTGTGCCAGCACAGAGAGCACCGAGCCAGGAGCAGGAGGAAATCAGGGGCGAGGGTGCTGAAGAGAAGGGTGCAGAGCCAGAGGATGACTCGCCATCCATAGAGGCATGGAGCCAGGAGCTCTTTTGTTCCCCAGAGGAGGATAGCCAGTCGCAGCAGCTGGAACTTGGGGAATCGTAAAGATCAGAGGAGGCACCTGAGAAGTGCCCTTGATTTTGGGAAGCGAGTTGTTGGGGGTGGGCTGGTTGGGTGAGGAGAGCTGAAGATAGCAGGCTTGGGTCTCTGCAGTGCCTAGAGGAAGAACAAGGCATTGATGCATTCTCTCACATCTTGGCAATCGGCCTCACAGGTCTCATCAAAGGTCTCATGCAGATACCGGGCATTCTGATTCTGTAGGTAACTTGGCAAAGCTGCTGTGTTCATTGTCCCATTAAGGGTAACATTCCCATGCCATTATGCCATCAGGGGCAGGGGGACCATTGCTGCACAAAGGGAAGTGGCATAAGGGCCAGGGCAAAAGCCGCAGGCTTGCAGAAGACCCTGACTTGCTTCCCTGCTCACCCTCAGCAGCGAGATACCTTGAATGATGAAACAGCCTGTGGAAAATGTGTGGATAATGTTGAGTATAAGGCTCCCCTCCAGTGTTAAAACAGGGTCCCTGAGCAATGAGTTCCCCTGGCCCATGGCGGATAAAAAGCAATGATTTAAAAAAAAATAAAAAAATCAGATTTTTTTATTTAAATTAGATTTTTTTGATAAAATGCTTTTTGATTAAATAAACCTATCTAAAGATAGTTTTAATTAAGATACATTATATCTCAAAGATATCCCATCATGAAATAGGGATTATAAATTCTAATTCTATAGTATGAGACAATATATTCATGTAATGTTTAAGAAAAGTTTTGTAAAAGAGTTCCAATAGTTCATGGATTAGGGACCCAATCTGATGGGGTTCCAGAGGCTTCTGTATAGATGTGACATTCTATACCTTGGGGGAGCATGCTGTAACCTCCATATTCCTCATTTTCATATAATCATGCTCCTACATATAAAGTATGCCTTGTAAGGTATCAGGGGAAAGGTTATGATCTGCTGAAATCATTTCTCTATCCATATATGTATATCATTAATGCATATGAAGTTATGGGAATTGTGTAGTATGGTTGTCAGTAAAACATGATGTAAGTTGGGGAATGAGCCAGATATTAGCTCCCCAGAGGCAACAGGAAGAAAGTAACCAATGCCCGGGTGGGATGTCAAACAACCCATCAACAGTCATTGTCCAGCAAGGGAGCTACAATGCAATGACTCACCTGCATGAGGCCACACCAAGGGAATTGCTCAACCTTGCTTGGAGAGACTCAACAATGCCCCACAGACATGCCTGGACTTGTGCTCCCCAAGCACATGGACTGAGGCTATAGAACAGCCTGAGTGGACACATACTGGGCCCTTCTCCTGCTCTCACCTATTCTGCAAGCAACCAAGACACTGAGAAGAAGACAAGACTCTAACACAAGGAGATTGGCCCAGGTTTAAGGAACAAACCTGTATATTAAGGACTGCAATATCCAGTAGGGTGAGAAAAACTGCTTAATCTAGTTGCTGCCCAGTCTAATAGGGTTGAGAGTTTAGACTGCGTGCTTATATTTTCTTTTCTTTTGGTAACCGCTCTGACTTGTTATGCTTTGACTTATAATCACTTAAAATCTATCTTTATAGTTAATAAATCTGTTTGTTTATTCTACCTGCAGCAGTGTGTTTGGTCTGAAGTGAGCCAGAGGCTCCCCTTGGGATAACAAGGCTGGTACATATCAATTTCTTTGTTAAATTGACAAACTCATATAAGCTTGCAGCGTCCAGTGGGCATAACTGGACACTGCAAGACGGAGGTTCCTAGGGTTGTGTCTGGGACTGGAGACATTGGCTAGTGTCATTCGCTTGCAAGTAGCTGGGAGCAGCTGACATGCCAGAGGCTGTGTGTGAACAGCCCAGGAGTGGGGATTCTCACAGCAGAGCAGGGTAAGTCTGGCTCCCAGAGTCAAGGATTGGAGTGGCCTAGCAGATCACTGGTCCAGATAACACCAGAATCACAATAGTTTATTTAGGTTAATCTTTCTATCTACCCAAAGGGACTCAGTGGTCAGTCTAGAAGATACCATCAGAGATGCTTAGTCTTGCAGCTCTCAAACTGTGGATTTGTGTGTCCAGAGATAACATGCTTGTTAACAGCAAAAATGTTTTTAAATAAAAAAATAATATAGAGAGGTGAGAAATAACAGACCTCAACCTTATTGTCCTTCTTCAAATTTGTGTACACAGAGTCAATCGCTTACCTCTCTCTAAAAGTGGAAAGTTTCAAAAAGTTCAATGAATAGAAGATTTTTGGGGTCAGAATAGATCTGGACAAGGAGAAGAAGTCTGGAGATAAATGTGAGAAGGGAGGGACAGGCAGTAGAAACAAAAGTTAAACTGTTTGAGCAGCATATTCCGAAGTCTTGAGGTCTTTCTGAGTGTAGCCTTCATTGATTTGAAATCCACCATACCGTTCTCTCACTAGAAGGGAAAACCAATAATGGCAGCAGGCTGTAAAAGAGACCCAGTTTTGGAATATTTTAATAAAGTTCCTCCACCTTTGGGTAAGACAGGCATGTGTGCAAAATGCAAACAGTGCAACAAAGAAATGCAAGGCTGGTTGCCCAAATGAAACAACATCATGAGAAGTGTTTCTTCTCAGGAGGAAGCTGCGTTGAAGATTATGAAAGGAACGTGTCTGAACTTGCAGGATCTTCAGGTTGGTAAACTTTTTTATTTCATACTTCTTTCTTACGGACTGCCCGTCTTCCTTCTGGACTAGTCTTGAATTCTCATGTTTGAGCAAAAAATATAGTTGTTAGTTGTGATAAAAAATAAATAGCTGAAATAGGCAGATCTTCCTTTTACAATTTCACCTTTAAAGTAGTTCTGAGTGTCACTGAATGAGCAATGAGTCATACTAAATGAGGAGTATGGTAATAATAATTAAATAGCTGCATTGACTTATTTTGTTTTGGAGAATCCATCCTCAACATACAGGATTCTTAAGACTATCCACCTTCAAGATCACCATCATTTTCTATAGTTTCAGATTTCAGAGTGGTAGCCATGTTAGTCTGTATCAGCAAAAACAACGAGGAGTCCTTGTGGCACCTTAGAGACTAAAAAATTTATCTGGGCATAACCTTTCACGGGCTAGAACCCACTTCATCAGTTTCAGAGTTATCTGCCAATTATAGTGTTTCAGTCACATCATGTATGTCACATAGCCACAGTATATCACCTGTAAGAAAAAGAAAAAAAACCTCCATAATCCAGAAACAACCATAAATAAGTTTGTGGTAACAACCAGCAGATTATAACCAGAGGTAACTGATGAAAAAATTGCCTGGTTTGTTTATGCAACAAACTCTCCTTTCTGTATGGTTGAGAACCCACACTTCATTAACATGGTTCAGTCATTAAGACCACCCAACAGAGCAGATGTCGCAGGCAAATTGCTGGATAAAGTGTATGAAAGAGAAATTGAGCAGTGTGCAAAAAGACTAGAGGGTAAAATTGTTAACCTGAGTCTTGATGTGTGGAGCAATGTCCACAATGATCCTGTTGTATGTGCTTGTGTGATGACAGAAGAAGGGAATGTCTCCCTTACAGAAACAATTGATACATCAGGAAATGCACACACAGCAGAATACTTACAAGAAGTAGCAGTAAAAGCTATAACAAACTGAAAAAAAATTCAAATGTCTAGTATGCAGCTTGGTCACAGACAATGCTGCAAATGTATCAAAGATGAGAAGAAATTTAGAAGAGAGTGAAGAAAGTCCCAAGCTAATAACATATGGTTGCAGTGCTCATTTGATGCACCTCCTAGCCAAAGACTTTAGTGTTCCAGAAATAAAGGCTAATGTTGTTGAAATTGCAAAATACTTCCATACCAACCACTTTGCAGCAGCTGCTCTGAAAAAAGTGGGAGGAACCAAGCTAACTCTCCCACAAGACGTGCGATGGAACTCAGTAGCGGACTGTTTTAAGCACTTGATCAAGAACTGGCCTAATCTGATGACAGTTTGTGAACAAAATCATAAAAAAATGGATGGCACTGTCACAGCCAAAATTCTCAACATTGGGCTTCAGAGAAATGTTGGACACAGGCTGAGTACCCTGAAGCCTATTTCTGTAGCCTTGAACAAAACGCAGGAAAATCACTGTTTTATTGCTGACACTGTTGAAATTTGGAAGGAACCGAGTGAGATCTTAAAAAGAGAAATCTGCAATGACAGAGTTAAATTACAAGCATTAAAAAGACCAATGGGGCAAGCACTATCTCCAGCTAATTTTCTTGCAAATATTCTCAATACTCAGTACAAGGGTCAAACCTTAAATGCTGAAGAAGAGGAGTTGGCTATGACATGGACATCCAGCAATCATCCCTCCATAATGCCAACTATAATAAACTTCAGAGCTAAGGGTGAACCATTCATAGAATCATAGAATATCAGGTTTGGAAGGGACCTCAGGAGGTCATCTAGTCCAACCCCCTGCTCAGTATATTCAAGAAATATATGTTTGCTGATGGGTTTTAAAGAAAGTCACATCAGTGAACTGGTGGAAGTCACTTAAACACTTGGATTCAGAGACTGTTGAAGTGATAATCTCACTTTTAACAGCATTAGCTTCTTCTGACGGTGTAGAAAGAATATTTTCTTCCTTTGAACCAGTTCATTCCAAATTGAGAAATCGTTTGGGACCTGAAAAAGCAGGAAAGCTTGTTTTTCTTTTCCAGATTATGAACAAATAGGAAAATGAAGGTGAAGATAACTGAGTTAGCTACAGAAGCCAATATTTTAAGTTTCTCATGTTGACCTGGCTGACATAGTCAATTTAATTTTTGGTTTTTGTTTTAAATATTTCATTTAACTATTTTAGTTCAAAACAATGTTAACAAAAACAAACCTGATTTTAAAAAACCTGAATGTTTAACTAAATTCAAAAATTCATATGTTTGTTTTGTTAAAATATTATATGTTTGCTGTTGAAGAAAAAAATCCAGAATACATAACGTTGTTGTTTTAGTTAAATAAAACAATTGAAATGTCTGTCTGGTGATGTTCTCCTCCTAATACAGTCTGGCAAGAAAATCCTCCAAATATTAATGATTAACCTGTTGAATTGGAGATAGTTCATCTCCCAGTAACTTCATAAATATCTGCTTCAATCACCTTTGGTAAATGAAATAACCAAACAATCATTCATTTTCTGATATAGCTGTAAAACTAATCTGAAGAGTTCTCAAAATAAATCCCTGTTTAAAAAAGTATAGCGTGTACCTTCTAAAAATGAAACCAACATCTATCCCTGAGTTGTGAAGAATATGTATTAAGGTTATAACAACCAAGAAGAATGCACTTTTATGTAGAAAACCATGACTAAATCTAGTCTTCCTGACTAGTGATTTAAATCATGATTTAAATGAATTTGATTTAAATCAAATCCACCCTGCCCTGGCCCCTGAGGTTACTCACCATTTTGCTGGTCTTGTGGCTTATGTGCGCTCGCCTTGGGACTGCCAGTTGTGATAAGTATGTGAATTGTGCTTGTGTTTAAGACCAGCTATATCATTGCTCTGTCTAGTGTTAACAATGGCTCTGTAAAACGTTGCATTTTGCCTTCACAGAGGCAACCTTGGCATCCCAGTTATCCTTGTTATCGCCAGCTAAACAGCTGCAGAGACTCAGGAAGTGGCCTCGAAACCATAAAGAGACCTGCTGCATGAAGTTCTGCAGCAAGCCGTTGCTGAGAATAGAAAAATGCAGGACTGGTGGTACAGCAAGGTGAGGGAATGGAAGGAGAATACGGAGCAGCTCCTAAACATCGTGGAGAGTCAAGCATAATTGATCCAGGCGCTCCTAGCACTGCATACTGAGAAGCTCTGTGCCCACCCTCCCCTGCAGCCAGTGTCCCAAAACTCTTTCCCTTGTGTCCACATGTCACCACCAGCACAATTTGGCCACCAGCCTTTCCTCTCTCGCCACCCGCTGCCTCCCACACCTGCTACTTCATGGTCCAACCCTGCAGACTCCCACCATTACCCACTACACTCAGTCACACTCTCCATGCACTTTAGCCAGCCTGAAGTGCAGCACCCATTGCACGGCACTCCAGTCAGCAAGGCTGAATATGGTACCTGGACATACGGAAATCTGTGAATGCTCCATTCCCCACAGCCATCCCACTGTCCTTCCCTCCTCCCACAGAGTACAGATCTGTCATGGCATGTGTGTGTTTTTAAATAAATGAATTATTTTGTTTTGGAAACATTCTCTGTTGCATTAAGTGAAAGCAAGCATAGCCCAGGAAAGCAACAGGCACTGTTAGTCAGTGCATCATACGTAGCAATCACAGTCACCTACTAGCATTACAACCACTGCACTCCTGTGCATGGCACCAAACATTACTGGCCTTCAGCATCGAATTGCTGCCTCAAGACACCCCTAATCCTTATGGCCCCGCACTGGGCCCCTCTAATGCCCTGGTCTCTGGCTGCTCAAATTCAGCCTCCAGCTGCTGAGACTCAGCACTCCAGGCCTGAGTGAAACTTTCTCCCTTCCATTCACAAATATTATGCAGGGTACAGCGAGCGGCTATAACCTTGGAGATGTTGTCGCTGGCCAGGTCCAGCTTCCCACAGAGACATTGTCAGTGGGCCTTTAATCGGCCAAAGGCACTCTCCACAGTCATTCTGCACCTGCTCAACCTGTTGTTGAACCGCTCTTTGCTGCTGTGAAGGCTCCCCGTGTCTGGCTTCATGAGCCATGGCATCAAGGGGTAGGAGGGATCTCCCAGAGTCACAATGGGCATTTTGACTTCCCCTATGGTGATCTTCTGGTCTGGGAAGAAAGCCCCAGCTTGCAGCTTCCTGAACAGGCCTGTGTTCGGAAAGCTCATAGAATCATAGTATCATAGAATCATAGAATATCAGGGTTGGAAGGGACCTCAGAAGGTCATCGAGTCCAACCCCCTGCTCGAAGCAGGACCAATTCCCAGTTAAATCATCCCAGCCAGGGCTTTGTCAAGCCTGACCTTAAAAACCTCTAAGGAAGGAGATTCTACCACCTCCCTAGGTAACGCATTCCAGTGTTTCACCACCCTCTTAGTGAAAAAGTTTTTCCTAATATCCAATCTAAACCTCCCCCACTGCAACTTGAGACCATTACTCCTCGTTCTGTTATCTGCTACCATTGAGAACAGTCTAGAGCCATCCTCTTTGGAACCCCCTTTCAGGTAGTTGAAAGCAGCTATCAAATCCCCCCTCATTCTTCTCTTCTGCAGGCTAAACAATCCCAGCTCCCTCAGCCTCTCCTCATAAGTCATGTGTTCTAGACCCCTAATAATTTTTGTTGCCCTTCGCTGGACTCTCTACAATTTATCCACATCCTTCTTTGTAGCGTGGGGCCCAAAACTGGACACAGTACTCCAGATGAGGCCTCACCAATGTCGAATAGAGGGGAATGATCACGTCCCTCGATCTGCTCGCTATGCCCCTACTTATACATCCCGAAATGCCATTGGCCTTCTTGGCAACAAGGGCACACTGCTGACTCATATCCAGCTTCTCGTCCACTGTAACCCCTAGGTCCTTTTCTGCACAACTGCTGCCTAGCCATTCAGTCACTAGTCTGTAGCGGTGCATTGGATTCTTCCATCCTAAGTGCAGGACTCTGCACTTGTCCTTGTTGAACCTTATCAGATTTCTTTTGGCCCAATCCTCCAATTTGTCTAGGTCCCTCTGTATCCTATCCCTACCCTCCAGCGTATCTACCACTCCTCCCAGTTTAGTGTCGTCTGCAAACTTGCTTAGGGTGCAATCCACACCAGTCTCCAGATCATTAATGAAGATATTGAACAAAACCGGCCCCAGAACCAACCCTTGGGGCACTCCACTTGATACCGCCTGCCAACTAGACATGGAGCCATTGATCACTACCCGTTGAGCCCGACAATCTAGCCAGCTTTCTACCCACCTTATAGTGCATTCATCCAGCCCATACTTCCTTAACTTGCTGACAAGAATACTGTGGGAGACCGTGTCAAAAGCTTTGCTAAAGTCAAGAAACAGTACATCCACTGCTTTCCCTTCATCCACAGAACCAGTAATCTCATCATAAAAGGCGATTAGATTAGTCAGGCATGACCTTCCCTTGCTGAATCCATGCTGGCTGCTCCTGATCACTTTCCTCTCATGCAAGTGCTTCAGGATTGATTCTTTGAGGACCTGCTCCATGATTTTTCCAGGGACTGAGGTGAGGCTGACTGGCCTGTAGTTCCCAGGATCCTCCTTCTTCCCTTTTTTAAAGATTGGCACTACATTAGCCTTTTTCCAGTCATCCGGGACTTCCCCCGTTCGCCACGAGTTTTCAAAGATAATGGCCAATGGCTCTGCAATCACAGCCGCCAATTCCTTCAGCACTCTCGGATGCAACTCGTCCGGCCCCATGGACTTGTGCACGTCCAGCTTTTCTAAATAGTCCCTAACCACCTCTATCTCCACAGAGGGCTGGCCATCTCTTCCCCATTTTGTGATGCCCAGCACAGCAGTCTGGGAGCTGACCTTGTTAGTGAAAACAGAGGCAAAAAAAGCATTGAGTACATTAGCTTTTTCCACATCCTCTGTCACTAGATTGCCTCCCTCATTCAGTAAGGGGCCCACACTTTCCTTGGCTTTCTTCTTGTTGCCAACATACCTGAAAAAAACCTTCTTGTTACTCTTGACATCTCTCGCTAGCTGCAGCTCCAGGTGCGATTTGGCCCTCCTGATTTCATTCCTACATGCCCGAGCAATATTTTTATACTCTTCCCTGGTCATATGTCCAACCTTCCACTTCTTGTAAGCTTCTTTTTTATGTTTAAGATCCGCTAGGATTTCACCATTAAGCCAAGCTGGTCGCCTGCCATATTTACTATTCTTTCGACTCATTGGGATGGTTTGTCCCTGTAACCTCAACAGGGATTCCTTGAAATACAGCCAGCTCTCCTGGGCTCCTTTCCCCTTCAAGTTAGTCCCCCAGGGGATCCTGGCCATCCGTTCCCTGAGGGAGTCGAAGTCTGCTTTCCTGAAGTCCAGGGTCCGTATCCTGCTGCTTACCTTTCTTCCCTGCATCAGGATCCTGAACTCAACCAACTCATGGTCGCTGCCTCCCAGATTCCCATCCACTTTTGCTTCCCCCACTAATTCTACCCGGTTTGTGAGCAGCAGGTCAAGAAAAGCGCCCCCCCAGTTGGCTCCTCTAGCACTTGCGCCAGGAAATTGTCCCCTATGCTTTCCAAAAACTTCCTGGATTGTCTATGCACTGCTGTATGCTCTCCCAGCAGATATCAGGAAAATTAAAGTCACCCATGAGAATCAGGGCATGCGATCTAGTAGCTTCCATGAGCTGCCGGAAGAAAGCCTCATCTACCTCATCCCCCTGGTCTGGTGGTCTATAGCAGACTCCCACCACTACATCACTCTTGTTGCACACACTTCTAAACTTAATCCAGAGACACTCAGGTTTTTCTACAGTTTTGTACCGGAGCTCTGAGCAGTCATACTGCTCCCTTACATACAGTGCTACTCCTCCACCTTTTCTGCCCTGCCTGTCCTTCCTGAGCAGTTTATAACCATCCGTGACAGTACTCTAGTCATGTGAGTTATCCCACCAAGTCTCTGTTATTCCAATCACGTCATAGTTCCTTGACATCACCAGGACCTCCAGTTCTCCCTGCTTGTTTCCAAGGCTTTGTGCATTTGTATATAAGCACAAAGATGCATGTGTCATGCACCTTTCCAGACCAGCCTTCGTTAATGTCTGTGAAACATCCATGGTGATCCACAAGAACCTGGAGAACCATTGAGAAATACACCATCCGATAAATGTACTTGGAGGCTAGGTGGTCTGGTGCCAGAATTGGAATATGTGTGCCATCTATCACCCCTCCGCAGTTAGGGAAGCCCATTTGTGCAAAGCCATCCACAATCTCATGCATGTTGCCAAGAGCCGTGGTTTTTCTGAGCAGGATGTGATTAATGGCCCTGCACACTTCCATCAACACGAGTGCAATGGTTGACTTACTCACTCCGAATTGGTTAGCGACCGATCGGTAGCTGTCTGGAGTATCCAGCTTCCACAGAGCGATCGCCATGCGCTTCTCCAGCAGCAGGGCAGCTCTCATTCTAGTGTCCTTGTGCCGCAGGGTAGCGGGGAGCTCAGCACACAGACCCGTGAAAATGGCTTTCCTCATTTGAAAGTTCTGCAGCCACTGATGGGCATCCCAGACGTGCATGATGATGTGATCCCACCACTCAGTGCTTGTTTCCTGAGCCCAAAAGTGGCTTTCCACGGTGGTCAGTAGGTCTGTGAATGCCACAAGCAATCTCGTGTCGCAGCTAGTACGCGTGGTGAGATCATCATTGGACTCCTCTTCATCACTTTGTAGTTTAAGATATAACTGGGCTGCCATTTGTGACATGCTGGCAAGACCCACCAGCACATTCCTCATGAGTTTGGGATCCATTCCCGCAGACCAAAGAGGCAGGCAGTGTACAAAAAACATTGAAAGAGGGCACCAAACGTGGACAGAAGCAAAGGGGTTGCTGGGATGCAAAACGATGCATGCCAGGGCATTGGCACAGGACCCAGGGTGCCCTGTGACCCCCTCCGCCTTCCCACAAGCCTCAGGAGCAGAAGGGGAAGAGGCGCTCTGTGGAAGAGCTGCCCAGAGTGCACCGCTCCCAACGGCGCTGCAAGTGGCTCAAGTGTGTTCATGCTAATGCACGGGCAGCTGACAGTGTGAACACACAGCAGTGCTTTCCCTGCTGCTGTCTCTGAGGGCTGGTTTAACCACCAGTGCTCTACATCTGCAAATGTACACCTAGCCTAAGTCTACACTAGGAAGTTCTACCTCCAGCCTAGCGCTTTAAAGCAGTCAAACTTGCTGCACTCAGGATGTATTTTTTCACACCCCTGAGCCAGCAAGTTTGAGCACTTTAATTTGCCATTGTAGACATGGCCACTTTGCACCCAGCAGGGTTGTTTTGCACATAAACCCACGGGGGGAAGAGGAGGCAGCCCTAAAGATGTGTGGGTTAGATCCCCAGAAGAATAGACTGCACAGCGCCATTGGAGTCAGTGAATCCCATCCCCAAGTGTGGGAATATGCACAGCTCCATTGGAGTTCATGAGCCAGATCCCAAACGCTTGGAACTTCATGGAAGTAAAAGATCCAGATCCTCAAATGTTTTCAATCGGTGAGGAACTGCATAGGAGTCAGCTGAACTACACTGGTTCATATCAGCTGAGGATCTAAGCTAATACAATAGGACACTGAGGTCTCTACAAAGTTGAAAAATTCCACATTTCTAGAGGAAACAGAATATAAATCACGTTTAATTTTTCCAACAATTTCTGCCTCCCAGATCTGCCCTTGTGTCTACTGTGTGAAGGTTTTGCTGGTGTCAGAAATGCAGTGATCCAGAAACTGAAGTGAAGTCAGGAAAGACAGAAATACTGGAATTACAGGTGTGGAGTAGACCAGACAGCTATCGAACGCAGTATTTGCTCTCTGACTGTAGTTACTACCTGCTGCTTCAGAGGAAGGTGAAAGACACTGTAGAGTGGGTAGTTATGAGGTAACTTCCCTTATAGAAGGTTCCCCCCTAGCTTTTTGAAATTATATGTAGATTTATGTCTTGAAGGATTTCCTTCACCTTCCAAATTTTAAAGTCCTTTTAAAGTAAATTCTGAACGTTTTTTTAGAAATCTCTAATAATGTCCCAAGGTTTATTTATCCGAGCACGCTGCTCTCCTCACTTGTATATCTGGTGGCAATGAGTTCGAAAGGTCCATCGGTTTACTTGATAATGAATCTCCATGCAACATTTACCAGCTTGTAGACCAAGCTACCAACCTTCAGCTCAAATGTTATTTCCACTTAAACCAATCAATATGAAAGCCGGAAATCCACACAGTTACAAACGGACATGAAATTCTTTCAAAGGCAATAAAGAGGGAAATTATTAGGTATGCATTTACAACAAATGGTGAGATTTACCAGGCAGCTGAACAACTCCTATTTTCTGGATAAATTTGGGAATAAGATGGAAATAGCTGGGACAGGTATGAAGAATGAAGCCAAAGCATCCGCCAATGGACACATACCTTTGGGCAGTTCTAAACGGGGTTAGATGTTAGAGAGAGAAAGTGTGTGGGATTTAGCAGCATACAAAAGGTGTTAAAACTGGTCTAGAACAGACAGGAATAGCGCAGCCACGTCTGTGCCCTGTGTGACATTTGATTGTGAATCCTTCCTGCACTTTCAGACTATAATCTTTTCTTCCCAATTCTTCAGTACCTTTTAGCGAGCTATACAGAGGTTTGGTGTAGCTCAAATGATCCCCGGGGAACTACACTGATTTCCTCCAGCTGCGGGGTTGACCCTAATTCCTTTCCCTTGACATCAGGCAGATTGTGCAGCTGTTGAACACGGGATAGTCCGACTGGAGTAAAAGTAAGAAAAACACTGAGCGGTTTAGGGGGAAAGTCCTCCACGCTCCCCACAAGGGGCCGCTGTTTTTTCACCGGTTTCAGAGTAACAGCCGTGTTAGTCTGTATTCGCAAAAAGAAAAGGAGTACTTGTGGCACCTTAGAGACTAACCAATTTATTTGAGCATCCGATGAAGTGAGCTGTAGCTCACGAAAGTTTATGCTCAAATAAATTTGTTAGTCTGTAAGGTGCCACAAGTCCTCCTTTTCTTTTTGTTTTTTCACCGACTCGCCTCTCCGGCAGAGCTGTCTCGGGCTGGCCGTTCAGAGCCCCGCTGTTTAACCTGGTCTCGGATCCCGCCGCAATTTCTCCTCCCCCTTCCTCGAGTCTCCAGCTCCGTGCAGCAGCCCGAGAGCCGAGTGCAGGGGCAGCGCCGGGCTGCCTGCGTGGTTAGCACCACAGTGACTCAGCGGAGGAGACCAGCGCCAGTAGGAAAGGAGCTGCCAATGTATTTAAGGCATCACCTCCCTGAGTAAAACCTCTCCCTCCCAGCTCCTCTTCACAGCTGGGGAAGGCGAGGAAGAAGCTTCCTTCTTGGGCTGTGGGGACTGGGGAGGAGGTTCCATCCCACTTCATCCCTGAAATATGTTCCTGCCCTGGGTGTCTGTTCTTACACTGCTTCGGATTCTGGGTGAGTAGCGTACCTGCACCATTTCAGCTCTGTTTGGGGCCAGACGGTCATCGGGTGGAAATGGCCACAACTGAAATGCAGCTGCATCCCGTTCCAGGCGATGCGGAATTAGCCCTAATTTCTTTTTGTAACCATTTGTTTATAAACCTTCTCCTCCCTCCAGCCTCTGGATGCTTGGGAGGTAGATAAACACTGCAGGTTCAAGCCAAGAGTCGTGTATAGCTCTACATAAGCACTTTATTGTTTTCCAGAAGGGTCTAATGGAGAGTCAGTGACACAGCCTGAGGACAGACTGACAGTATCCCAAGTGGAACCAGTGCTGCTGAAATGCAGCTATGACACTTCTTATATTCCCACTCTCTGGTGGTAGGAGCAGTACCCAAATGAAGCCCCTCGCCTCCTGCTGACACAATATGAAGCATGGGATGAGGAGGAGAGCAGGAGCAGGCGAGGGTTCTCCGTCACACCCGACAAACAGGGGAAGACTTTCCACCTGAAGAAAAACTCCAGTGAACTTCGCGACTCCGCCGTCTACTACTGCGCCATGAGCGACACAGTGATCGCACCCAGCAGGGTCGCTGCACAAAAAACCACTGGGGGAAGAGGAGGCGGCACTGAAGATGTGTGGGTTCCAGCCGCAGAAGGACAGACTTTGCACAGCGCCATTGGAGTCACTGAATCCCATCCCTTGGTATCCTGCTGTTTATTGGTGTATCTCCTTAGACTGACCTCACACTTGGTAAAGCAACCCCCATCCTTTCATGTATTTATACCTGTTCCTCTATTTCCCCTCCATGCGTCTGATTAAGTGGGTTCTCACCCACGAAAATTTATGCCCAAATAAACTTGTTCCTCTCTAAGGTGCCACAAGGACTCCTTGTTGTTTTTGCTGATACAGACTAACACAGCTACCACTCTGAAACCCTTCCCCAGGGTGTGAATGTGCATGGCTTCCCTGGAGTCAATGGGCCAGATCCCAAACTCTTGGGACTGGGTGGAGCTCAGTGGAAGCAAATGATCCAGTTCCTCAAAATGTTTTAAAATCAGTGAGGAATTGCAAAGGAGTCAGCTGAGCTGCACTGGTTCCTATCAGTTGAGGATCTGAGCCATTAAAATAGGACATTGCGATCTCAACAAAATTGAAATGTTCCACATTCCTAGAGGAAACAGAATATAAATCTCGTTTAATTTTTCAACAATTTCTGCCTGCCAGAACTGCCCTTGTGTCTGCTGTGTGAAGCTTTTGCTGGTTTCAGAAATGCAGTGATCCAGAAATTGAAGTGAAGTCAGGAAAGATAGAAATACTGGAATTACAGGTGTGGAGTAGACCAGACAGCTATCTAAAGCAGTTTTTGCTCTCTGACTGTAGTTACCACCAACACCTTCAGAGAAAGGTGAGAGGCACTCTGGAGTAGGTAGTTATGAGGTAACTTCCCTTATAGGAGGTTTTCCCCTCTCCTTGTGCAATTGTATATAGATTTATGTCTTGAAGAAGGATTTCCTTCACCTTCCAATTTTTAGAGTCCTTTTTCAGTAAATTCTGAAACTTTATGTTTAAAATCTCTAATAACGTCTCAAGGCTTTATTTATCCTGGCAAGCTAACTTATATGGGCATGTCTAACTACCATATTAGGTCAATTTTATAGAAGTCGATCTTTAACAATCGATTTTATACAGTCCATCGTGCAAGTCCCCATAAATGCATTAGGTCGGCAGAGTGCGTCCTCAATACCGGGGGTAGCATCGACTGACGGAGTGGTGCACTGTGGGTAACTATCCCACAGTCCCTGCTGCCCATTGGTATTCTGGGTTATGCTCCCAATGCCTGATGTGGAAAAAACGTTGTTGTGGGTGGTTTTGGGTACATGTCCTCAGTCTCAAGGGTTCAGACTTCAAACTCTCAGGTCATTCAGTGCCGCACCAGGGGAGTCAGGGGGCAAGACACCCCCCACCCATTCACTCATTTGCTCATTAGGTGGCAGTGTTGTACCCGCAAAATACATCCCCTATATCAATGATACACACAGTATCTCAGCCCCTATTTATTTCTGAACTCTGCCCTCTACAGTACACACCTCCTTCTGCAGCTCAGAGACCGTGAGAAAGCATTCAAGGGAAAGTGCTCACAAGAAGAAAGAGACACTTGCACAAGGTTTGCAGAATGAGACGCTACAGGGATGCAATATAGATGTTAAAGGCATCACCGCAAAGACAATAGTCTCACTTTGCCCTTCTTTTTATCTGGGAAAGGAAAAAGACACAGCTTCCTTTTTGTGCATAGGATCGGGGACGAGGATTATTAAACCACCAATCATGACAATGCCTCTTATTTTCTCTTTGCTGATTGTACTGGTTTTTGTTTTAAGTGAGTATGGTTTAGTTCCAGGGCATTAACTATTTTATTTCCATTTTATAATTGGTAGTTCTATGCTATCCTCATTTCATTTAACCTATTCTAGTCTATTCCTTACACTTCTCAACCTGCCAATGGCCACATTGTGAACTCTGATCGCTGGGAAGAATCCTAAATGGGGGATGGATAAGGTGTTGACATAAAATTAGTCATTAACTAAAATGAAAAAGAGAGATGGGATTCGTTCCTTTTGTGTAAATGGTTCTTTATTTCTGATGTAAATAATTTTCAACCATAGACAGAAGCTGGGCACCATGTACTTTTGAGGGGAAGGTAGGTAATTGTGGCAGTAAATTGAGGGAGATCTTTGCAAATGGGGTACACTACAAAGGATATTTTATTATGATAATGTCCTGTGTGGCTGAGATTTTGAAAAGATTTTAAAGCAGTGAGGAGTCCTTCTACAGGGAAATTTGGGACCCCACCTGCCTTAACATATGAAAATTCCAGCCGTAACCAATTAGCAAAATTTGTTTTCTTTTGCAGAAAGCACCTATGCAAACCCAACAACACAACCCCAACGCACTGTTACCATCCAGGAAGGAAAAACTGTGATTCTTCACTGCACTTATAACTCCTCTCTGGTTCAGTCTCTCTTCTGGTATGAGCAGTATCTCCAAGAGACCCCCTCACGTGTTGCTGACACCATATGAAGCATCGGGTGAACAGGAAAAGAGGCACAGAAGAGGGTTCTCTGCAAATCACCAGAAAGACTCCAAATCCTTTCACCTGGAGAAAAACTCCAGCGAAGTGAGTGACTCTGCTGTCTATCACTGCGCCTTGAGAGACACAGTGAGCAAAGCCCGCAGGGCAGCTGTACAAAAATCCCAGGGCTGAGGCTATGTCTACATTTGCAGATGTACAGTGCAGGGGAAAACAGCACCCCTCAGAGAGCGCTGCAGGGAAAGCGCTGTTGTGTGTTCACACTGTCAGCCGCCAGTGCAATGAAGTGGCCACACTTGCTGCTTTTGAAGGTACACTCTGCAGCTGTCCCACAAAGCCTCTCTTCCTCTTCTGCTGCTGAGGCTTGTGGGAAGGTGGAGGAGGTCGTGGGGCATCCTGGGTCCTGTCCCAATGCCCCACCATGCCTAGCTTCACAGCCCAGCAGCCCCTTTGCATCCATCCACATTTGGTGCCATCTTTCAATGGTTTTTGCACTATGTGCTCTGCCTGCCTCTTGGCCTGTGGGAATGGATCCCGAACTGTTGAAGAACACGCTGATGGGTCTCACTTATACATCACGAAAGGCAGTCGAGTTACTCCTTACACTAGAAAGCGGCTCTGAGGAGTCTGACACTGATGTCACCATGCATGGCAGATACGACACAAGATTGCTTGTGGCATTCACAGATGTGCTGACCCCCGTGGAACACCACTTTGGGGCTCGGGAAACAAGCACTGAATGGTGGGATCACATCGTGACGCACGTGGGGGAGGACGAGCAGTGGCTGCAGAACTTGCGATGAGGAAAGCCACTTTCATGGGACTGTGTGCTGAGCTCGCCCCCACCCTGCGGCGCCAGGACAGGAGAATGAGAGCTGCCCTGCAGGCGAGACGCAGGTGGTGTTTGCACTGCTGAAGCGGGCTACTCCAGACAGCTACCAATCGGCTGCTAACCAGTTTGGAGTGACAGGTTTCAGAGTAGCAGCCATGTTAGTCTGTATTCGCAAAAAGAAAAGGAGTACTTGTGGCACCTTAGAGACTAACCAATTTATTTGAGCATAAGCTTTCATGAGCTACAGCTCACTTCATCGGATGCATACTGTGGAAAGCGTAGAAGATCTTTTTATATACACACAAAGCATGAAAAAATATCTCCTCCCACCCCACTCTCCTGCTGGTAATAGCTTATCTAAAGTGATCACTCTCCTTACAATGTGTATGATAATCAAGGTGGGCCATTTCCAGCACAAATCCAGGGTTTAACAGGAACGTCTGGGGGGGGGGAGTAGGAAAAAAAAAGGGGAAATAGGATACCTTGCATAATGACTTAGCCACTCCCAGTCTCTATTCAAGCCTAAGTTAATTGTATCCAATTTGCAAATCAATTCCAATTCAACAGTTTCTCTCTGGAGTCTGGATTTGAAGTTTTTTTGTTGTAATATAGCAACTTTCATGTCTGTAATCGCGTGACCAGAGAGACTGAAGTGTTCTCCGACTGGTTTATGAATGTTATAATTCTTGACATCTGATTTGTGTCCATTTATTCTTTTACGTAGAGACTGTCCAGTTTGACCAATGTAAATGGCAGAGGGGCATTGCTGGCACATGATGGCATATATCACATTGGTGGATGTGCAGGTGAACGAGCCTCTGATAGTGTGGCTGATGGGATTAGGCCCTGTGATGGTGTCCCCTGAATAGATATGTGGGCACAGTTGGCAACTGCTGTTGGAATCATGTTGATGCAAGTTTGCAGGGACATTAATTGCATCCTGCTCAGAAGAACCATGACTCTGGGTAACGTGCATGAGATTGTGGCTGGCTTTGCACAAATTGGTTTCCCTAGCTGTGGAGGGGCGATAGATGGGACGCATATTCCAATTATGGCACCAGCCCACCTAGCCTCAGAGTATGTTAATTGAAAGGGGTATTTCTCTATGGTTCCCCAGGTGCTTGTGGATCACTGGGGGCATTTCATTGACATTAACACAGGCTGGCCCGGAAAGGTGCATGACGCACACATCTTTCGGAACACTGGCCTGTTCAGGAAGCTGCAAGCCGGGACTTTCTTCCCAGACCAGAAGATTACCATAGGGGAAGTTGAAATGCCCATCGTGATTCTGGGAGACCCCACCTACCCCTAGATGCAGTAGTTTATGAAGCCAGACACAGGGAGCCTTGATAGCAGCAAGGAGTGGTTCAACAGCTGATTGGGCAGATGCAGAGTGACTGTGGAGTGTGCTTTTGGCCATATAAAGGCCAGCTGGCGATGTCTGTATGGGAAGCTGGACCTGGTTGATGACAACATCCCTATGCTTATAGCCGCATGCTTGTACCCTGCATAATATTTGTGAAGGGAAGGGTGAAACCTTCACTCAGGCCTGGACAGCTGAGGCTCAGCACCTGGAGGCTAACTCTGAACAGCCAGAGACCAGGGCTATTAGAAGGGCACAGGGCCGGGCCGTAAGGATTAGGGATACCTTGAGGCAGCAATTGGATGCTGACAGCCAGTAATGTTTGGTGCCCTGCACGGGAGTGTAGTGATGGTAATGCTAGTAGGAGATTGTGATTGCTCCATACGATGTACTGACTAGCAGTGCCTGTTGCTTTCCCGGGCTATGTGTGCTTTCATTTAATGGAATGAAGAATGCTTCAAAACAAACAAAAAAAAATCATTTATTAAAAAAACCAGAAAAGTTGGAGAGACACACATGGTATGACACATCTGCACTGAGTTGGAGGGGGAAAGGTGCTGTGAGGGCTCCAGAACATTTACAGATTTGCGTATGTCCAGCTATCACATGCAGCCTTGCTGTCTGGGGTGCTGTGCAATGGACACTGCACTTCAGCAGGGCTAAACTGTGTGGGAACAGGGGTTGAGTGCAGTGCGTACTGGTGGGAGTCTGCAGGGCTGGATGGTGAAGGGGCAGGTGTGGAATGCAGTGGATGCCGACTGGGGACAGGATGGTAGTCAAACTGTGTTGGCAGTGACATGGGGGCACAAGGGAAAGAGTTTTGGGGCACCGGCTGCAGGGGAGGGCGGACATGGAGCTGCTCCGTATGCAGTGCTAGGAGTGCCTGGATTGATTCTGCTTGGTGATCCAGGATATTTAGGAGCCGCTCCATGGCTTCTTTCCGGTGCTCCACGTTCTCCTTCTGCTCCCTCATCTCGCTGTCCTGCCACTCCTGCAGGGTTTTTTTATTTTCAGCAGTGATGTGCTGCATAACTTCATGCAAAATGTCCTCTTTAGTTTTTTGAGGCCACTTCCTGAGTCTGTGCAGCTGTTCAGCTGGCGATAACGAGGCAGGCTGGGATTCCAAAGTCAGATCTATGAAGTAAAAATGCAAAATTTTATAGAGTGCCATCGTTAGCAATAGATGGAGCACTGAGACAACTGTTTTAAACCACGAACATTACTCACAAACCTACCACTAACCGGCTGTCCCGAGGTGAGAGCACATAAGCCACAAGACCCCCAAAATGATGAATAACCACAGGGGCAGGGGAACTCATTGTTCCAGGGCCGTACTGTACTCGGGGACCGTGTGTCTTGGGGAGAGCCAACACTGCAGGGAGGCCGTGTACTCAACACTGTCCACACATTTTCCACAGGCTGTGTTCATCCTGGAAGATATCTTGTTGCTGAGGGTGAGCTGGGGACCAAGGGAGGCTCTTCTGCAAGACTGCGGCTTCTGCTCTGGCCCTTACGTGGCTCACCTGTGTGCAGCAATGGTCCCTCCCCACCCATGGCACAGTGGCATGGGAATGTTACCCTTAATGGGACAAGGAACAAAGCACCTCTGCAGATTACTTGTGGAAGCGGATTGCCCAGTATCTCCATGAGACTTTCGAGGAGATCTCTGAGGCCGATTACCATGAAGTGGGAGAGTCCACAAACACCCTGTTCCCCCTGTAGGCATGTGTCTGTACAAGCACTGCCCAGTGCCAGGCCTGCTGCCTGTAACCCTCCTGGCCCCGGCAACTTGCCCCCAGCAATCGGCCCCCAACACCTCGCTTTCCAAAATCAAAGCTGCTTAACAGGCTCCGCCTCTGCTGTTTGAGCTTCCCCAAGCACCGACTGCTACGACTGGCTAGCCTCCTCTGGGCCAGAAAAGAGCTCCTGGCTGCATGCATCTGAGGATGCCAGGTTGTCCTCTGGGACCCCCTCCCCTCAGCACCCTCCCCCTCGATTTCCTCCTCCTGGATCGGAGGACTCTCAGCTGGCACAGCCCCTGAAGTGTCCACGGGGTCTTCGCAGTGGAGGTGGGGTGGCTCCCAAGTATCGCATCCAGCTCTTTGTAGAACTGGCAGCTCGTGGGTGCAGCACCGGAGCAGCGGTTTGCCTCCCGTGCCTTGTGATAGGTGTTCTGAAGCTCCTTCACTTTGACCCTGCTGTGTGTCCCAGTCATGGCCCTTTTTGATCATGGACCCTGATCTCTGCCTGTAGGTATCATAATTCCTGCAGCTGGAGCACAGTGGGGACTGGACAGCTTCCTCCCCCCAAACGCTGATGAGGTCCAGCAGCTCAGCATTGCTGCAAACAGGGGATAGCCTGGTGCATGGAGCAGGCGTGGTCACCTGGAAGGATGTGCTGAGAACACTCCACGCTTCACCAAGCAAACAGGAAGGGGATTTTCAAAATTCCCAAATAATTTAAAGGCGGGTCTGATGGTTGGTCACCTGAGGGCAGGGCAGTAGAGTTCAAGCCCATGACCAGAGAGGCTAGAACAGGCATTGTGGGACACATCCCGGAGGCCGATCGCAGCGCAGGAATAGACAAGGGCATTTACACTGGCACCACGGCGCTGTAGCCTGGGCGCAGAAAGCTCCATGCCTCTCGTGGGGGTGGTTGACCTAGAGCGCTCCAGCTTTGGAGTCTGGACATACTGAATACCTTGCTAGTGTGGACACCTCAGGAGTTACAGTGCCAGGGGCTGATTTAATGCACTCCAACTTGCCAGTGGCTTTTGCAAACAGGGGCCGCTAACAGGGAGTTTCGAGAGGGAGTTCTCCAGGTGAAAGAGGAGCAAATACGCAACCCTTGGGGTAAGTGGCTGTCTGTAGTGTGTGTTTGTGTTTGGGGGTTACATGCTGTGTGGTGAGCTTGGGTTGGTTTGTTTGTTTGTTTGTTTGTTTGTTTGTTTGAAGGACCGTGTGCTGTGGCCGGCAGTTGGAAGCTGTGAGCTTCTAAACAAGGTTTGAAATCTTGAAGCCTCTGTTCATTGACTGAACCTTAGGCGGGGGGAGAAGCTATCAAGGAGGCCAGGGCTTTATAAAGCAGTGAGCTAGCGACCAGGGGCCGCTAACAAGGAGTTTTATGAGGGAGTTTGGAAGGGGAGTGGGAAGGGGGCAAGGTACATTTGCCATTCTTTAAAACAGTTACACTAAACTATCATCAGAACTTCTTGATTTAAACAAAACCCCTATCATTAACCGAGGTAACAGTAGGAGAAAATGCAGGCAGAAACCCAGCAGCAGAATGGGGGCTATCCTGTTTATTGCACTCAGTGTAGCATGTATGATTACCTGTGGGCAGGTGGCGTATGTGTACATTCAGTGCAAGGAGCTCCTGGCCCTCAGAGACCGTGTATGGGCTTTGGAGGCCAGGGAGGAGGAACTGGATGAGCTAAAGGAGGCAGAGAGGTATGCTGATGAAGCTTTCCAGGACACCTTAAATTTGTCCCACCTCCAGTCAGACAGCCCCTGCACTGTTAAGGAGGATGAAAGGCCCAGAGATGGAGAGCAATCAATGGGAACAGAGAGAAACCTTCCCACAGGACCCTCCTTCCAAATGATGTTGGGGTATCCTCTCGCACTGAGGTTACCTCTCCGGGGGAGGGAACTCCAGTCATTAGGAAAAGGCAGGTGTTAGTAATGGGAGATTTGATTATTAGAAACATAGAGAGCTGGGTTTGTGATGACCGGGAGAACCTCATGGTGACTTGCCTGCCTGGTGAGAAGGTGGCGGATCTCTCGAGGAATCAAGATAGACTTATGTGTAGTGCTGGGAAGGAGCCAGTGGTCATGGTACATGTAGGTACCAACATAGGCACCGACTTTAGCTGGCGCCGGTGGGTGCTCAGGCCCCCCCACTCCCAGGCCCACTGCAACTCCACCCCCTCCCCGCCCCGAGCCCCACCCCCATTCCAACCCCTTCCCCAAATCATCCTACCCTGTCTCCTCCCCTCAGAGCGCTGCATTTCCCCTCCTCCCTGGCAAGCCGGGGAGGGAGGCGGGAGAAGTGGAGCGGCGGCGGGCTCAGGGGAGGAGGTGGAACAGAGGTCAGTGGGGGGGCTCAGGAAGTAACCCTTGGGGGGGAGGGCAGAGGAACCGCTCTCTGCCCCAGCTCCGCCTCTGCCTCCTCCCCTGAGTGAGCTCCACTTCTCCCCCTTCCCTCCCGCTCCCGGGCTTGCCGTGCTCTGCTGTGGGGCCACGGGGAGCTGCCGGTGGGCGCTGAGCACCCACCAATTTTTCCCTGTGGGTGCTCCAGCCCCGGAGCACCCACGGAGTCGGTGCCTATGCATACCAATGACTTAGGGAAGGGTAGGAGAGACGTCCTGGAGGCCAAATTTAGGCTGCTAGGAAAGAGACTGAAATCCAGGACCTCTAGGGTGGCATTCTCGGAAATGCTTCCAGTTCCATGCACAGGGCCAGGTGGGCAGGCAGAGCTTCAGAGTCGCAATGTGTGGATGAGACGATGGTGTCGAGAGGAGGGGTTTAGAATTATTAGGAACTGGGGAAGCTTCTGGGATGGGGGGAGCCTATACAGGAAGGATGGGCTCCACCTAAACAAGAGTGGATCCACACTGCCAGCACTTCACATTACAAAGGTTGCAGAGCAGTTTTTAAACTAAGAGATGGGGCGGGGGGGTGAGGGGGGAGCTGATGGTTTCAGAGGTGCACGTGGATCGGACAGAGACGTCCCTTAGAGGAGAGTCTATTGAGAGAGATTCTCTAGGTTTTAGTCAGGAGGAGAGGATGAAAGAGGATAAAGTATGGGCCAGATCAGATGAGAAACATTCATATAAAAAAGAATTTGATGCATCAGAAAAGGGCAGACAAATAAACAGTGACAAATTTTTAAAGTGCTTGTACACAAATGCTAGAAGTCTAAATAATAAGATGGGTGAACTAGAGTGCCTCGTGGTAAAGGAGGATATTGACATAATAGGCATCACAGAAACCTGGTGGAGTGAGGACAATCAATGGGACACAATCATTCCGGGGTACAAAATATATCAGAAGGACAGAACAGGTCATGCGGGGGGCAGGAGGGGCACTATATGTGAAAGAAAATGTAGAATCAAATGAACTAATAATCTTAAATGAATCCACATGTTCCATAGAATCTCTGTGGATAGTAATTCCATGCTCTAATAAAAATATAACGGTAGGGATCTACTATCAACCACCTGACCAGGACAGTGATAGGACGATGAAATGCTAAGGGAGATTAGAGTGGCTGTCAAAATAAAAAACTCAATAATCATGGGGGATTTCAATTATCCCCATATTGACTGGGTACCAAGTCACCTCAGGACGAAATGTGAGACAAAATTTCTTGATACTTTAAAAGAAAAGGAGTACTTGTGGCACCTTAGAGACTAACCAATTTATTTGAGCATAAGCTTTCGTGAGCTACACTTCATCGGATGTGAGCTGTAGCTCACGAAAGCTTATGCTCAAATAAATTGGTTAGTCTCTAAGGTGCCACAAGTACTCCTTTTCTTTTTCCGAATACAGACTAACACAGCTGCTACTCTGAAACTTGATACTTTAAATGACTTCATCTTGGATCAGCTGGTACAGGAACCCACAACGGCAGAGGCAACTCTCGATCTAGTCCTGAGTGGAGCGCAGGATCTGGTCCAAGAGGTAACTATAACAGGACCGCTTGGAAATAGTGGCCATAATACAATAACATTTAACATTCCTGTGGTGGGAAGAACACCTCAACAGCCCAACACTGTGGCATTTAATTTCAGAATGGGGAACTACGCAAAAATGAGGTGGTTAGTTAAACAGAAATTAAAAGGTACAGTGAATAGAGGGAAATCCCTGCAAGCTGCATGAACACTTTTCAAAGACACAATAATAGAGGCCCAACTGAAATGTATACCATAAATTAAAAACCACAGAAAAAGAACTAAAAAAGAGCCACCATGGCTTAACAAGAAGCAGTGAGAGATAAAAAAGCATCTTTTAAAAAGTGGAAGTCAAATCCTAGTGAGGTAAATAGAAAGGAACATAAACACTGCCAAATTAAATGTAAAAATGTAACAAGAAAAGCCAAAAAGGAGTTTGAAGAAAAGCTAGCCAAAAACTGAAAAGGTAATAACAAAATGTTTTTAAGTACATCAGAAGCAGGAAGCCCGCTAAACAACCAGTGGGGACCCTGGACGATCGAGATACCAAAGGAGCACTTAAAGATGACAAAGTAATTGCGGAGAAACTAAATGAATTCTTTGGTTCCGTCTTCACGGCTGAGGATGTTAGGGAGATTCCCAAACTTGAGCCGTCTTTTGTAGGTGACATATCTGAGGAATTGTCACAGATTGACGTGTCAGTAGGGGAGGTTTTGGAATTAATTGAGAAACTTAACAGTAACAAGTCACCGGGACCAGATGGCATTCACCCAAGAGTTCTGAAAGAACTCCAATGTGAAACTGGGGAACAATTAACTACGGTCTGTAACCTGTCCTTTAAATCAGCTACTGTACCCAGTGTCTGGAAGATAGCTAATGTAAAGCCAATATTTAAGAAGGGCTCTAGAGGTGATCCTGGCAATTACAGACCGGTAAGTCTAACGTCAGTACTGGGCAAATTAGTTGAAACAACAGTAAAGAATAAAATTGAAGAACATAAAAATTGAAGACACATTGAAGAACATAAATTGTTGTGCAAAAGTCAACATGGTTTCTGTAAAGGGATATCATGTCCTACTACTCTATTAGAGTTATTTGAGGGGGTCAACAAACATGTGGAGAAGGGGGGTTCAGTGGATATAGTGTACTTAGATTTCCAGAAAGCCTTTGGCAAGGTCCCTCACCAAAGGTTCTTATGTAAATTAAGTTGTCATGGGACAAGAGGGAAGATCCTTTCATGGATTGAGAACTGGTTAAAAGACAGGGAACAAAAGGTAGGAATAAATGGTAAATTTTCAGAATGCAGAGGGGTAACGAGTGGTGTTCCCCAAGGGTCAGTCCTAGGACCAATCCTATTCAACCTATTCATAATTGATCTGGAGAAAGGGGTAAACAGTGAGGTGGCAAAGTTTGCAGGTGATACTAAACTGCTCAAGATAGTTAAGACCAAAGCAGATTGTGAAGAACTTCAAAAAGATCTCACAAAGTGATTGGGCAACAAAATGGCAAATGAAATTTAATGTGGATAAATGTGAAGTAATGCACATTGGAAAAAATAACCCCAACTATATATACAATATGATGGGGGCTAATTTAGCTACAACTAATCAGGAGAAAGATCTTGGAGTCATCGTGGATAGTTCTCTAAAGGCGTCCAAGCAGTGCTCAGCGGCAGTCAAAAAAGCAAACGGGATGTTAGGAATCATTAAATAAGGGATAGAGAATAAGAATGAGAATATCTTATTGCCTTTATACAAATCCAGGGTACGCCCACATCTTGAATACTGCGTATAGATGTGGTCCCCTCATCTCAAAAAAAAAAAAAAAAATACTGGCATTAGAAAAGGTTCAGAAAAGGGCAATCAAAATGATTAGGGGTGTGGAACTGGTCCTATATAAGGAGAGATTAAAGAGGTTAGGACTTTTCAGCTTGGAAAAGAGGAGACTAAGGGGGGATATGATAGAGGTCTATAAAATCATGAGTGTTGTGGAAAAAGTGAACAGGGAAAAGTTATTTACTTGTTCCCCTAATAAAAGAACTAGGGGCCACCAAATGAAATTAATGGGTAGCAGGTTTAAAACAAATAAAAGGAAGTTCTTCACTCAGCGCACTGCCAACCTGTGGAACTCCTTGCCTGAGGAGGTTGTGAAGGCTAGGACTATAACAGGGTTTAAAAGAGAACTGGATAAATTAATGGAGGTTAAGTCCATTAATGGCTATTAGCCAGGATGGGTAAGGAATGGGTAAGTCTCTGCTTGTCAGAGGGTGGAGATGGATGGCAGGAGAGAGATCACTAGATCATTACCTGTTAGGTTCACTCCCTCTGGGGCACCTGGCATTGGCCACTGTTGGTAGACAGGATACTGGTCTGGATGGACCTTTGATCTGACCCAATATGACCATTCTTATGTTCTTATGTTCAGTGTAGACAAGACCTAAGAAACACAAAGGACTGAAATATCTGAGTCTTTAGGCATCTCAGGAACTCAAAGTGTAACAATTTTCATAACCGGACATAAAGAATGCAGATCCCTGTTCTTAAAAAATGTTGAATAATTCTGCCATGGTCTAATCCCCATTCATTACTCTCGTCCAGGTTAGGGGGTACGGTCAAAGGTTAGGGTTAAGGGATTGGGGTATTATGTGTATGGCAACAAGTTCGAATTTAGGGTTAAATGTATTGTTATCATTAAGGGTTAGGGATTAGGGTTATGGGTATTTTAAGGTTACGGTTAAGATTAGGGTTAAAGCTTTAGGATTGGAGCGTGGTTAGAAGCTGGAGAGTGGAAGTTGGGGTTAGGCCTCTTTTAGGCTTAGTGTTTTAAATTCGGGTTTAGGATTAGTGCTAAGCAGTTAGTGTTAGATTGGGGTAGGATTACATTTGTAGTTACCCTTTTTTCTTAGGATTGTGGTTAGATAAATTGTTGTGGCAGGATAGAATTTAGGGTTAGGGCTAGAGGTAGGATTAGAATTAGGATTAGGGTTCCATTAAGCATTAGGGTCAGAATTAAATTTTTGATTAGGGATAGGGATAGGATTAGAGGAAATTAGGGTTAGAGTTTTTGATTAGGGTTAGGAGTTGGTATTAGGGTTAAGCAAGGGTAATGTTACAGCTAAGCTAGGGTTAAGGTGAGGGTTGTGGCAATTATTAGGTTAGGTTTAAGGTTAAAATTGGTGTTATGTTTAGGATTAGGATTTTGGCATTAGGTTATGGCTCTGGGGGAATTAAGGCAGGGTTTCAGGATAACGGTTCAAAATTAATAGCAGGGTTGGGAGCTAGGTTTAGCGTTAGGATTTGGAGTTGGGATTTAAGATTATGGTTAGGGTTGAGCACTAAGGTTGCTCACAATTTTAAAGGAAACCAGGAAACACAGGATCATAGTGGATCAGGCTCCACCTAGACCAGTATTCTGTCTCCAGAAGTAGCCAGTACAAGATGCTTCAGAGGAAGGTCCAAGGGACCCTTCGCTGGATCGATATGCGGGAACCTGCCCTTAGGAGAAATTTCTTTCTCCACCCCACCCCACTCATACAACATTATTTTACACCCAGGAGCAGGAAGTTTACTTCCTTTACTCACTCTGTATTTTAATTTTCCCCCCTGCTTTTATTGTGGGAAAGACTAAGTGACCCTATAAAAACCCCTCTCTACTACTTCCAATGTGGAGTCCAGAGAGGGGGAAAGTATTCCAGCTGTCCTGAGAAATATTCCCCATTGATTAACAGATTAGCACACAGGGGGTCACTGTTTCACCTGTGAGGCCTAGTCCATTTGTCTGTATGAGGTTTCTAGAAGGTATGTATGGCAAGTTCACGAAGGAACTTGGGTGAGGTGAAGCTGAACATGCTTTCAGGTGCCTACAAAAATCTTTGGGTTTCACAAAACTCAGGTTGGGTTCTCAGGCTTCCTAAAGAATGAGCTGGGAGAGACAGACACCTCTGAATGGGATCCACAAAAGCCAGCAGGCTAGGCGGCTCCTCCCCTAAACTAGCCAACAGGGAGATACCAAGCTGAGTGGTGTGTGTGCTAAGCCTGGCCTCTCTCAGGGATATATAGGTGCCTAAATCTGGCTGTAGGGAAATGCCTCTCTCTGAGATTATTATTTGCAAACCCTCTCTTGCCAATAAGCTGCGGGGGAGGAAGGAGGAGGTCCCTTGTAACTTTTAACTCAATAGTTATGCTACTCACTGGGCTATGGGACATTGTGGGCTGGGGGAGGGACCTCAGTGTCTTCTACTGAAGCTGTTCCACTGTGAATAAGCTTTTTGAAAAAGTCTATTGGAGCAGAGGCACTGGGTGTCCCCCCCAGGTAAGTCCTCCCATCACCAGGCTACAGACTTATTCTCTCCCCCGTCCCCATGGTCCATGAATCTTTCAGTGTTTATTCACTGGGGAACAGCTCTTTCAGGCCAGTTGAGGGATCTCCCCCATCCCCAAATATCCCAAAGCCCAGCAGTTGGGATACTCACCTACAGGGTAACAGATCCCTGTTCAAATCTCTTCTGCTGCTCAGGTGGAAGGGGGGCCTTGAACCAGGAGTGTCCTACATCCCAGGTGAGTAACCTAAAGACTGGGATAAAAGTAAAGAGGAGGGGCTCCTCCTCTCTCCCAGCTTGTATTTAAAATGCCTATGGTGGCCGATCCAATAGGTGAGGTCTGGGCACACTTCCTGGGCAGGACCCAGCAGGTGAGTTAGGTGCAGGATCACCCCATCTTCCTCCATCTTGAGAATCATTCTGGGGTTTAGGCCTCCGCGTCCTGTCATGGCAGTGTGCATCCTGATAGGAAAAAACACAAAACAACTGCCCCCCCTGCACAAACTTTTACTGAATAAATTTAGGCACTGAGAGATCTTAGGCCATGACAGGCCTTGGGGGCATCTGAACCAGGGTTTTGTGAATCCCCAAAAGGCTTGATTCTGGGATTTAGGGACCTACTTGTCACTTGTCACTAAGTCCCTTTGTGAATCTGCCCTTAGGTGTGCTCAGATGGAGAGAGGTGCCTCGAGGGATTCAATGAGAGTTAGGCATCTAGGAGATTTTAAAATACCAGAAAGCCTTTATATTGCCTCATTAGTCACCTTAGCACCTATAATAATCAGACCCTCAATGACTTGCCCAAAGTTACCCAGGAAATTTGTGGCAGAGCATGGACTCCAAGGCAGATTAATTTGTATCTTTTGGGGGCAATTTTCAAAACCCGCTAACTCTCCCCTAATTCAGACACCAGAAAATGGCCTCATGCTCAGAACTCCTCTGGAGAGACCCCGGGTGAAATACCCGAGGGGAGGCAGCAGATTTTCACAAGAGATGAGCGCTTGGTTTTCTTGCTTGTTTCATTATTGTTTTACATCCACCAGAGGGCGCTCTACACCGTCACATCATCCCTGTTTTACAGTGCGTTGCGTACGTGTATTAAAGAAACTTGGAACCAGAAGCTGAGTGAGTCTGCTCGTTGTGTGGCGTCACAAGCTGAGAGGAAGGACAGAAAGTTCAGGGAGGAAGCAGGTTTCATCTTTAGGACATGAACGGTCATTCTCAAAAACGCAGAGGAGGAGGAGATATTCTCTGACTAGCTGCAGATCGTAGTAACAACACGAGGGTCACCTGAATCTGCAAAATGCTCTTGTTCGTGGCTGTACAGCTCTGGCTTCTGCTTCCACAGTCAGGTGAGAGTAAAAACTTTCGTTTGAAGTAAAGACATTTGCAAAGACAAAAATACAGGTCTCTGAACAAAGAAATCGTAGGAGGAATTTTGTTTTCTTTTGCAAAGAGACAGCCAGGTAAGCATCACAAACAAGTCATCAGTGTGCTGGGAATAGAGAGAGATGTTTTTGAGTAGTGATTCAGACCTATACGATACCGGCTGAACTTTTCACAGGAGCATAAGGGAGTGAGGGATCCAAGTCCCACTGAGTTTAAAAGTTCCAGCCGTACACACAGAGATATTTAAAGTCTCTCTTTCCCGCCACAGGTCTTGCACAAAGTGACTCCGTGGACCAGTCTCCTCCCGAAGTGAGAAGCTCAGAGGGACAAAGTGTAACTTTACAGTGTAATTTCACCACCAGTAACTCAAACCCGTATCTCTTTTGGTACCGGCAGTATCCGAACCAGCCTCCCCAGCATATACTGACTAAAACGAAGTTTGATGCTCCGGATCAGACGCTTGTCCAGGGAAAATTCTCAGCATCTTTGTACATGGGTAATAAGACGGTTCCCTTCAAGATTGAGGCTGTTTCTCGCCAGGAGAGCGCTGTGTATTACTGTGCTCTGAGACCCACAGTGGGGGAGAACTGCACCTCCACTCGTACAAGAAGTCAGCGGGGGGATTGTTTATGGCAACATGATAGAATCATAAACACGGGGCTGGAAGGGGCATCGAGAGGCATCTGGTCCAGCCCCCTGTGATGAAGCAGGACCAAATGTACTTGGATCATCCTGGACAGGTGTTTGTCTAATCTGTTCTTTAAAAGCAACTGGTTTTTTTCCTGATATTCTGTTAATCTTCTCTAACACACTTTAGTTCCTTCACTTTGCCCTGCTGTATATTCCTCTGATTTTTTACTATTAATGAAGTTTATTTGGCTTAAAATACATTTCTTATTGAAAAGACTGTAAGCTATAAATGCCAAGTGCTAGAACAAGGGTACCAAGTTAGTTTAACTTTCAATAATATTTTGTTACTACCATAATTTCATATACTCAGGAGCTCCCCTCCCGCGTTATGACATATATCAGGGGACACGTTTCTCAGAACAAGCCTGGCCCTTCTAGAGAAGGGAACTCTGTCAATACACATGGAACCGACGGGCTGCAAGGCGCGTGGCCGTGCATTCACACACCCCGCCCCCATGAAACCGAATCCGCCTGAGCCCAGTTTAGTCCCAGCCAACCCTCAATCAATCCAACCTACCTGAACCCCATATCCCGCTGAACCGATCCCAACACGATCCAGTCAAACCCAACCCAAAGCAGAGCAACCTAACTCAGTGAAATTCAACCGCAAACCCAGCTCGCGTGATTACAGCCCGAACCAAGCGAATACAAAACAACGAAACCCGGTTCATTCCAACCAACCAACACACACACATACACCCCCATAACACAAACCCAGAGAAACCCAACCCAGTCGAATCCAGCACACCCCAGTTCAGAGAAACAAACGCTCAAAACTGATGAAAATGGAACATTTTTTCAGCAAGACTGAAGTCCTTTCCATTTTCATGAACGGCAAAAGACTGCTCTATTATTTCCCACTACCACCCATCTCTCTGTCCCCCTCTCTCCCAGTCACAGTTGAATACAGATCCCACTGTCTGTAACAACCCTAAAAGTTTACATCTGGAGGGCTGGTGGCAGGTTCTCACTAAGCTAGAGGACTCTGAGAAGGGGAATTCCTGCAAAAGCTCAAATACTGGGATATTCAGGTTTCAAAGGGACACGCCGTGTTAGTCTGTTTCAGCAAAAACAAAGAGGTGTCCTGTGGCACTTTAAAGACTAACAAATTATTTGGGTATAAGCTTCTATGTTAGTCTTTAAGGTGCCACAGGACTCCGCGTTGGTTCTTCGGATATTTAGGGAATCCTTTGAAGCCTTTGTGCATTAAGCCAGACTTTCCCTGAATGAGCTCCGTGTGCTCACTCGGATGTAATTTGTCCTCGGAGGGGAGGGGGTCTTTGCGAGTGATTCAACTTGGATATTTAAATGTGATGTTTGTAGAAGAGGGGATTTTCGGAGAAACCAAAGCTAGAAGCGCAATTCCTATTGGGGAAAAAAATCCGGGGGACTCCCTCCTCACTGTGCACCAGGAAACAAGAATTCTTGAGAAATAGGTCTTTGGGAAGTGGGGGTCCTAGATTTCTCCGACATGTAATTTACTCTATGTACAACCAGTCACTGTACTTCCTACTTCATGTAACCGCTTGCAAAGAGAGTCACACTTCCCAGCAAACCAAGACACGCTAAAGAAGGTTTGAGGAAGGCAAGGACGCCGTTCAGAAGCGAAATAAACCAAGCACACTTCATTTCCTGTGGGCTAGGAAGGGCTCTGAGTTCCGCATACGCCCCTTATTAGGCCAGTGTCTGAAGAAATTGGGCGAGTCTATCACACTGAGGCAGGACGCTGTCTCTTCAGGGCTGAAGGGTTCAGTACGGAATTGAAATCGGAGCCACTTTGCTTAAAACTATGAGCAAAAGTGTGATGTTCGGCCTTTTTGTTTTCACTCTATATCCAGGTAGTTGGTCATAGAGTTCGTCCCATTGCTCCTGAATTTCTCTCTCTCTCTCTCTCTCTCTCTCTCTCTCTCTCTCTACACACACACACGGCCTCCCTATTCCCATCTCTCGCTCCCTCTCGAAGCTTATGATCAAATAAATTTGTGAGTCTCTAAGGTGCCACAAGTACTCCTTTTCTTTTTGCGAATACAGACTAACACGGCTGCTACTCTGAATCCCTCTCCTTGCAGTCTCTCTTTCTGTCCCCCATCTCCTCTCTCTCAATCTACCAGTCCAAGGTTATCGTAGTGAGCGCTCAGACTGCATACAACTAGTACATTTTATGTCTTGTTGCAGGTGCTGTGCTGGGCGACCGTGACTCGCTCCAGCCCAGGGAACCCCAGATGTCTGGAGCTGAAGGCGGCTCCGTGACCCTCAGCTGTTCGTATGAAACCAGCTACCCTGCTGGTGTCTATCTCTACTGGTACCGTCAGTATCTGAACCGAGCCCTGCAGTACATCCTGCGGAGAGGGACGAAGGAAGTCAGCTCAGTCAGTGATACCGGAGGTTTCGCCCAGGAGAGGTTTTCTTCCCAGGCTGATGGCAACTCCATAGCTCTGAACATCACAGCCCTGGAGCTGGCAGACACGGCGGTGTATTACTGCGCCCTGCAGCGGGCACAGTGACAGAGCCTCACAGCAGAGCTGTACAAAAACCCTCCCCTTCCCTCCACCTTCAGGGGCTCTGCATGGAAGAGGGACCAGAGAGAACGTCCCCATGCCCCAGCATTCGCCCCTGTGAGGGATGCAGGGCTGGGCCACAGCTCAGACACACAGGTGCTGTCCTCCCTCTCGACATCTCCCTGACACATTACAGAATGCACACCCACACACACCCACACACACACACACCCACACACACACACCCACCACACCTCTCTTGAAAATGCCACTCATCAAAACAAATGGATACATGCCTCCATAAATACCTGTGATTGAATGGAGGCCTTCCTTCCTCGGGCTCTTAAATCCCAGCCCAAATGTTTAAACGCAGCGGGGTCTGTCTCTACCAGTGTCTGGGCAGCACCCAGCACAATGGGACCCTGATGCCGGCTGAGGCTAAACGTACCCGCAGGGCCCTGCGTCCTCCTCGTGCCCCTCACTCATCACAGAACTTGGGCGATTTACACAACTACTTAATGACAGAAGACTCAAAGATCCAAAAAGTTAAAGCCATGTGACCATTAAAACAGGATGTTGACAATTCATATGTCAAAGTAAACAGACTTAACCAAAGCCCAATACGTTTCAAACCAGTATTTTTCTTAACTGAATTTTACAGCGAGGCAAAGGATTATCAAGGGAAGTACTTGTACCTAGGTTTGTGTGGCATACTGTGAAATCCACATTTTTTGACTTTTACTGCTAAAAAACTAATCCTTCCAAATCTACATATAAGGCTTACAGAGGACTCATTTCATGGATTTATTTGGCAAAGTTTTATGACTGGCTGGCTGCCAGCCTGATACCAACTCTCCTGTTATTCCAGCCGGGTTTGGGACTGGCTATGGCAGAGTTATAACCACTAATACTCACAGTAATTTACACTAAGCTGGTTTTAAATGGCGAATTCTAGTGAGAAGATTTTTTTTTCCTTAGGAAGCAAAGAAACACTTTCCCCAGACTCCTGTAACTAAGGAATGGCTTGTAGGAACAATCCAATCTTTAAAATAATCTCTTCTGGGGACAAGTAACACAGCGATACACAGATTTTCAAGGTCAAAAGGAAGCATTATGCACATGCAGGTTGACCTCCTGCATAACAGGGGCTGGATAATTACTCTCAATGACTCCTGCACAAAACCAACAGCTGATGATTCCTCTAGAGAAACATAAGAAATTCCATGTGAAAATAAGCCTCCCCCCGTCTAGAGAAATATCTGAATGGCTCATGGAAGAGAGGTCCATCAACAGCTAGTAGCCAAGATGGTCAGGGATGCAGCCCCATGCTCTTGATGTCCCTAAGCCTCTCTGACTTCCAGAAGCTGGGACTGGACGACAGGGGACGGACCACTCGATAATTGTCCTGTTCTGGTCATTCCCTCTGAAGCATCTGGCACTGGCCACTGTTGGAAGAGAGGACACTGAGCTAGATGGACCATTGGCCATACTGGGCCGGACCATTCTTACGTTTTCTAGCTGCTTTGTCAAAATTACTGGCATGATTTATTGTGTCCACAAGGGGGCGCGCCTGACGTTCTGGGAATTACATTTTATGTTGTGTTTTATTTTAAATCCAACACTCGCCTGGATAGCATCTCTTTCGGGACTCTCGTGTCATAAAGAGGAGAAGGAAGAGGGGGAAGTCACAGAGAGGGCTCTTTTACAGCACTCACTTTCTGTTCATAAACAAAACAGGAGGAAGAATGATTTTTATAATTGGATAAGGTGCCTAGCTGTTATCTTTATGACCCGCCTGTGTCGATTTCAGTTCCTTCTGCTCTTCCCAAGTGCAGGAGGATCTTTCCGTTTCTATCCCTGTGTCTTGTTAGAGCCACCATGCTGTGCAAACGGAGCCCGATGCGTCGTTATCTCAGTTATATAAATGCGAGTTAATAAATGCATGAATTTACAACCTTTAAATCAAAATATTTGTTGTCAATAAAAGAAATCACCCCACAAATCTTGGAAAATCGTAACAGGATTTCCTGCAGCCGGAAACATGCTGTAGAAGACATTGGGCGAGGTTCTGATCTTTGTCCCATCACCGCAGCTCTGGCCGGGTTCTTAGCTGCTGTGACGCGTTTCAGGTCCACTGAAATCAGCATCCATCCATCCAGCTCTCTTGTCCTTCAGTCTTTCTTTTTAACCAGCTTCTTATGCAAGTAAGTCTCCCTGATGCCCTGATCAGGCAAAGAAGTCCATTTCATGTCTAGTCATTTTCTCCATTGGATAGTCACAGCTACAAACAAAACTTTTTGAAAGCTGGGGTGGGAAGAAGAGCCAGTTAGCAGACGGTTTCACAGAGAAATCAGAAGCAAACACCCCTCTCCACTCCTCATTTCCTCTGGGGTTGGGCACTGGGGTCGGATCCGCCCCCCTCGACGTTTCAGGGAGGAATCTGGAATAGTTTAACACATTCAGTCAATGACCCCGTTGCTTCGCTGTTTTCACTGCCCCTTTGTGAATCTCAAACCAGATCCGCTTTGCTCAAACCATGGGCACGAGTTTGATACTAAGCTTTTTTATAGTTACTCTGTGCCCAGGTAATTGTGATTTTTGGTTTTGTTCATGCAGCCCCTCCCATTGCTAAATAGTCTCTCCCTAAAACAGGAACCACTGCTTTTAACTATCCGTCCCCCGCTGCCCGCCTGACTTTTGTTTGCAGTACTCTCCTCTTCTCTGTATGTCTGTCTTTTTATCTCGGTCTCTCAGCTTTCTTTCCTTCCATACTCTCTTTCTCTCTCTCTCTCTCTCTCTCTCTCTCTCTCTCTCTCTCTCTCTCTCTCTCTCTGTGTTTAGGTTGGGCACTCTGATGGTATATAACTGGTATATTTCTTGTTGCAGGTGCTGTGCTGGGTGAATCGATCCAGTCCAACAAACCCGAAGTGTCTGCAGGAGTAGGGGACAATGTGACACTCAGCTGTTCTTACAATACCAGCTACTCTGATGTCTCTCTCTACTGGTACCGTCAGTTTCCTGGCCAAGGCCCGCAGTACGTTCTCCGAACAGGTGCCAAGGCATACAGCTCTGTCAGGGATTTTGCAGAGTTTGCCAAGAAGAGATTTATTCCCCAGGCTGATGACACCTCTACAGTTGTGACTATCACAGCCCTGGAGCTGGCAGACACAGCGGTGTATCTCTGCGCCCTGCAGAGGGCACAGTGACAGAGCCTCATCCCAGTGCTGTGCAAAAACCCTCCCTTCCTTCACATGAAATTGCTCCCCTTGTCCACATGTTTGTTGACCCCTAAAAAGAACTCTAGTAGATCAGTAAGACAGGATCTCCCTTCACAGAAACCATGCTGACTTTTGCCCAACAATTTATGTTCTTCTATGTGTCTGAAAATTTTATTCTTTACCATTGTTTCAACTAATTTGCCCGGTACTGACGTTAGACTTACCGGTCTGTCATTGCCGGGATCACCTCTAAACTCCTTTTTAAATATTGGTGTTACATTAGCTATCTTCCAGTCTCCGTCCCCGTATCATTTTGTACCACCAATCTCCTCTCACCAGGCCTGACTCCTTCTTACCTCATTGATATCTACGAGAGTAGTTATGTGCAGAGGTTTGCAATATTTTATTACGATGTGTGTTGTCTTACAAAAAACTTCATTGAGAAATGCGTTACTGTATTTTCTGAGTCTGGAAACTTCTGTTTAAAACACGGAGTCAGTTTCTATATGCCTGAGAGAACTCGACTGGTGCAGAACCGCATCTCAGATGAAAGCCATTGTAACTCCAGCAAAGCCAATCTCTATCTCTGACCAGGATGCTGGCAGTCAGACCCAGTGGTTAGAGCAGGAGGGAGCCTCCAGAAGACAGAGCCAAGAGGCAAAGCCGAAATCAGGAATGGGAGTTGAGAGCCAGGTTAGGGTTACCTGCAACTTGAGGCAGGGCGGAGTTCAGAGGAGGAGCAGGAGCAGGGCCAGGTCAAGGCAGGAGCAGGGCGGAACAAAGAAGCTCTGGCGGTATAGCAGCCCTGGCAAGTGATTTGATTAACTGCTGCTGACACTGTCTAGCTATCTGCTGCCTGCCTGCCTGCCTTCCTTCCTTCCTTCCTTCCTTCCTTTTATAGTTACCCATTAACAAGGAAACCGCGCACTGAATAAATGCACCCCGAGGTCACCGGAACTGGCGATATCTTGCCTATGCCCTGACAATTACAAAGAAATCAGGACTTTTTCTAGACGGGGGGTGGGGGGGATCCCCAGATGAATGACCAGAAGGAAATAAACTTGATGTTGCAGTGAATTCGGCGGCAACCCCCACTTCCCTCTGCTTCCTGTGCACCGGGGGTTTTGTGTCTGTTCAGATCCGCCCCACAGAGGAGGAAGGGAGAATCTGGGTCAGGTTTTCGAGACTCTTTCTGCAGTGTGGTTTGAACGCCTCTGAGTGGAACTACCGGGGGTCTTAAACAATGAGCAAGTGTTTGCTGCTGAGCCTCTTCCTAGGTACTCGGTGTCCGGGTAGTTCCTGGTCATGCAGCTTGTGTCACTGCGTGTGAGTCTGTCTCTCTCATACCCAAGTTGCATCCCTAATTATCTTTCTACCAGCTGTTCCTTTCTTTCCCTCACTCCGCCTTTCTCTAACTCTCTTTCTCTCTCTGCTCCACTCCGCTCCTCTGCTCTCTCGTGCAGTGAGCACTCTTAGACTGTCTATATCGGGAGTGTTTCGTTTTGTTGCAGGTGCTGTGTGGGGCAATTCCATCCAATCCATTGAACCCGCCGTGTCTGTCACAGAAGGAGGAGCTGTGGCACTCAGCTGCTCCTACAGCACCGGCTATAGCGGTGTCTCTCTCCACTGGTACCGCCAGAGCCCCAGCCAAGCCCCGCAGGACATTCTCCGGGGAGGCGCCAAGGGAAGCACCATCAGTGACCACGCAGATTTTGCCCGGAGGAGGTTCACTGCTGACGCTAACGCCACTGCTACAGTGCTGACCATCGCAGGCCTGGAGCTGGCGGACGGAGCTGTGTATTATTGTGCCTTGAATGAGACACAGTGAGAGAGTCCCCGGAGACAGCTGCACAAAACCCTCCCACATCCCTCACTTGCGTTCTTCCCCATCTGTCTCGGCTGTTGAGTTTGAAAAACCTTTGAAGCAGGGGCTGTCTCTCACTAGGTGTCTGTGCAGCTCCCTGCCTGACAGGGCCAGCCCAGATCTCAGTTTTATTGTCCAGGTGCCATCACCATGACCGTCAATTTCCAACTGTGTGCTGGGAAATGCTTGGTCTCAGCGTTTTAATCTGATTTCGGGTTTTGAACACCAGATTCCCATTAAAAATGAACAGGGATGGATATAATAGATTAACAGATTTTAAAAACCAGAAGGCAGCTGGATGATTATCTCTTTGACTCCTCCATGACATAGAACGTCATCCCATAATTCCCCGCATTAAGAAGAACGTTTTCAAAAGGGCCTTTTGAAAATGGGATTTAGTGTCTTACCTCACTTAGGCACTTTTGAAAAATTTACCATAAGCCCATAACGTCTATCTAAGTTACTTTTATGGGCCCCATTAGCTGAGCTCCTCACAGCCTTGAATTATTCAATTTTCACAACACTTCTGTGATATAGGGCAGGGGTATTATCTCCATTTTAGGGATGAGGTCTTCAAGCGCAGAGAATTAACAAATTACCCATCCAAGGTCACAGAGATAGTGTTTGGTAGAGGAGGGACTAAATTCCCAAATCCTAGGCTCCTGGCCTAACTACAGGTCCAGCTTTGCTCTCAAACCTTCCTTACAAACAGAGAAGCAACTTATTTCCCCCCTCCGGGGCGGCACAGCTGAGAGGTGGCAGAGGGGAGGGCAGTAGCAGCTGCTGTTAGAGTAGCAATACCTGGCTGTAGGTTAAAAATACCTACTCTTCATATCAGTATTTCTCCTAACACTGAATCCTTTAATGAGCCACTTGTAATTGTGGTTAGGATTTTCAAGAGTTAAGCACCCAGTTTCCTCTGCAAATTCCAATGAAATTCAACTCCCTTAGGCCCTTTTGAATATCCCAGCCCTAATCTCCAGCCAACAACAACAACAAACACAGAGTTTTCCTGCAAGTCTGAAGTTTGTACACCAGGGGAAATTTGAATAATGACTGGACATAGTGAGAAGAAGTTTTTTTTAACATGTGCTAAGGTATCGCCTTCCTTAAAGTCTCACAGCTTAGAAAATAAAATATAATAATAATAATAATAATAATAATAATAATTAATAATAACAATAATTAATAAACCGGTTTCCAAAAATTCTCCTCTGGAGAAACATCACCCTGAAACTCCATGCGAATTTTCCCCTTCTGGGTGGTCTCTGACAGTTTTAGTTTTTATTGGTTGCTGTGAATATCTACTTGGGGGCGCTCCAGACCTGCATATTAACCACCTTTGACTCTGTAGCTTGTTGCTATGTGCAGTACAAGGCGGGAAGGAAATTGAAGTGGGGCTTACAGAAAAAGCAGGGCTCGTGTTTACATCGTTCGCAGTCATTAAATATAGATAAAGGAAACAACAAACAAATTAACTCAAGCGGGAGAAATCTTCTCTTGCTCGCTGCAGACACCTCGTGACCCCGAGGTTAATTAGAAGCTGCAGCGAGCACGCGGTCTCGACTAGTACAGCTCCATATTCTACTGTTGTTGTCAGGTGTGATCAAGTTTTGTGATGTTCATTGTGAATGTGTAAAAGTGTGAAAGTCGAAATGTGTTTGTAAGGGCCAGGGAGCTCCCGCTCTTAACATGTTCGGGGCGAAAAAAAAAAAATCCCTGAACTGTGACATTGAATATCGCGTGGTATTTAGGGAAGAAAATTATTCTCCCTTTATAAAGAAAAGACGCCATTCTGTATTCGGGCTGGGATTCACAGATCTGCCTATCGGATCCGGGCAGCCAGTTCCCATCAATTTTAGGACGTCTGATCTGCTTCTCTTAGGCGGCTTTGAAGATCTCAGCTGCAGCCTTTCTAAAAATGAGAATGAGAAAAAATACAGATATAGACAAATAGATATATCTTGCAGAGAGGGGAAGGACAAATAGATAGAGAGGGTATATGGGGATAGGTAGATAGAGGGAGTGTGTGGGACAATTAGCTATCTAGTTAGAGAATGTGTGTGGGGATAGATAGATAGATAGATAGATAGATAGATTAGATTAGATAGAAAGGGTGTATGGGCATAGATCACATGTATTGGAAAACCCTTTGAGATCCTCAGTGGACAGCAGACAAAGCGGTGCTAATTTTTATAGTTAATTTGCATCTACTCTTTTTGCAGGACTAAGTACCGAGAAGAACAGTGTCACCCAAAGAGAAGGACAGCTGAGCGGGGTACAAAGTGAATCTGTCACACTGGACTGTACTTTCTCGACTGAAGATGCAGGTTATGACACATACTGGTACAAACAGGACAGCAGCGGCCAGACGAAGTACCTCTTCCGAAGGTCTTCTCAAAGGGAGCACAACGGGGCTGGGAGCCGGTTCTCACTGGACTTCAGGCGAGCCGAAAAATACTTGGGTCTGAGAATTGCGGTGTTAGAACCAAGCGATTCGGCGATGTATTTCTGTGCTATAGCTGAGGGGGCCTTAAGTTACCACTGCGGGGGGGTTAATAGAGGGACCTTTACAAAAATCCAGTGATCAGTTTTCTCTTGACTCGGAGACAAAACTGGCGCAGATAGAAATCAGTGGAAAGAGACCCAACAAGCCACAAGCAGCGGTTTGAATCAAACGGTGCAGGGTGTGACGCAAACCGCACGGGCACTAACTGTGTGGAAATGTCACCCTCTTCCAGGAACCGTCCCCGCACCTCCCCCAAAATACCCAGAACCTCATGAGCCAGATGTCAGCACCTGTCACACCACAATTCCCATGAATAGCTCCGTCTGCTTTTGGGGCCAGACCCCAGCAGGTGGGAATCAGACCTCGCTCCAGTAGCGTAAACGGGCCAAAGTCTCAGCTGGTGTAAATCAGGGTTCCCCATTGAATTCAGTGGGCCAGACCCCAGGTAGCCTAAATCGCCCTAGGGTCAATGGCCAGATCCCCAGGTCGTGAGTCAACGGGTTAACTTTGCTTCACGCTGGAGAAAGAACCTCGGGCAAAATTTTTCTCTGGGCTGTGAGCAGGGAGGGCCCTGCCCAGATCTGTGGCAATGGGATCCATGTGCAGTCCCGTGTGTGTGTTTTAGCCTTTGAAAAAAGTAAAAAGCCGCTCGACCTTGTGATTCTTGCTGTGCTCTTGTCTCCGAAGATGAGACAGAGCTAAGTTGCTCCTACTGAGCTGCGAAAGAGATCTGGAGGTTAGAAATGTGCCACGTGACAGGAACCAGCCAAAGCCACAGCGGGTGGGGTAAACGCTACCGGAGGGTATAAGCTGTACATGGTGAGGGAAACAGCCTTCAAATGGGGTCTATAGGAGAGGACTAAATGGAGGTTTTGCCACAGATTTAATGTCTCTGATTTGCTTCTGTGAGAGCAACTTCACCATAAGTTTCTGTTCTGTCCGGGTTCCTGTATTGCACCCATCATTGTGGTGGCTTTCGCCCCGAAGGTCTGGGAACAATACATTTAACCATGAATGCTCCAGAACTCTTGATTTGGACGGCAACAGCGTTCCTCTCGTGGAGTAAGTGTCCGCTAAAAGGGGAAACGAGTGTTAGATCTTCCGTTACCCAGTGGGTTTGAGCAGGGGGTGGAATTAGAAGCCAGAATTCCTGGGTTCTGCTCACAGCTCACGGAGGGGAGCAGGGGTCTAGCAGCTGAAAGGAGGGGGTCTGGCCTCTTGATTTCTATTCTCACTTCTGGGAGAGGAGGAGAGTCTAGAGGTTGAGAGTAGTTAGACTGAGAATCAGGACTCCTAGGTCCTATGTCGAGCGCTGACTGGGGATCATGCTGCAGTGGGTAGAGCATGGACGATTAGGACTCAGGACTCCTGGGTTCTATTCCCAACTTCACTGCTGCCTTACTAGAAGGCGGGCAAACCCATCCCGCATTCTGTGCCTGCCTCATTCTCTTTGTACAAAATACCTAAAAACAATCTTTCCATTTCTGGGAGGCCGTGAATCCTAAAGGGACTCTTGTTCTCCTCACACTAGAACGGCTGTAGATGTGCGACAGGTTTACATGCTTAATTAAAGTGAACTTTTCCTGCATCTCTTTCCTTCCCTGCAGGTTTCAGCCAGGGACAAGGCAGTGTCACGCAAACACAAAGGCAGCTGGAAAAGTTGGGGGGTCAGACTGTCACCCTGGAGTGTACTTTCTCCACTGGATACCAGAATTACTACTTATTTTGGTACAGACAGCAACGATCAGGGAGGATGGATTTCCTCTTCCGAATAGATCAGAGTAACACTCGAAAGAACGGAGCCGGGAGACGGTTTTCTGCACAATTCAGGAAATCCTCAAAATTCTTCAGTTTAACCATTAATGAGCTAGAGCCGACGGACTCGGCGATGTATTTCTGTGCTCTGTGGGAAGGCACCGTGAGGCGTTTAATAGGAAGCCCTGTACAAAAACCCACCCCCTTGGCTTTCTCACCATGAGAAACACAACTGCAGAGTAGAATCCCTAGGCCCAGACAGAAGGTTAAACCAGATGGAGGGGCTGGTATGAATCACAGGGCCTGATAGCTATGAAGCCTTCTGAGCCTCATTGACCATTGATCAGAGGGGTAGCCGTGTTAGTCTAGATCTGTGTGCACCTGACGAAGCGGGTATTCACCCACCAAAGCTTATGGTCCAATATGTCTGTTAGTCTATAAGGTGCCACAGGACTCTTTGCCGCATTCACCATTGTATTGCCCCAGATTAACCTCAGTTTACCCACAGTGGGTCTTCTCCTCAACTAAGGTGAATCACTGTGGGCCAGATGGAGTCAACTGGGCCAGGTCCACCACAGGTATCAATCAGCTGTACTCCCAGTGGGGCTGGATTCCCCTATCTGGAGTAAACCAGCATGGGGCCAGTGGGATAGATACACAAAGGCACCACACACAGAAGCACGCAGACACACACACTTGCAAACACACAAACGTAGAGACAGAAAGAAAGACACCCACAAAACCAGCACACACAACACAGAGCTTTTAAGTCTTCCCACAATGTCTTTAATTCAGTTCTCACCAAGTAGCAACAAGAAGGTCAATAAAAATGAAAATGAATAAGAAAAAAAAAGACAGAAAGTCAGAAACCGATGTTCCAGGAAGTGCAGTGGAAGGAATTTGTCCCACCAGTTCTCACCTGCGCTTCAATTGCCGACTAATCTGATCCAGCACGTTTCCTGTGTCTGTTACGCAGTTCCCGAACTCCGCCCTCTTCTGCTCGGCTGGTCCCGCAGTAACCGCTCCCAGCCCTTGTTCCGAGAAGTTGCCTTTTAGATTCTTGTCGCCGCGACTTCTCAGCTTGTCCGGCTGCCGCTGTCTGAGCCACCATGGAGACGCGTTTCATTCTCAGCCTTTCGGTCTTTAGCCAACTAGGTAACCGGGCTCTGGGTTTTTGGAAGAAGCGTCATGGAATTAGGCTCCCAACTCCCGTTCTACCCAGAACCTGAACCCTGATCCCAACCCTGACCCAGATCCGAACGCCCCGGCTATCCTTAACCTTAATTTTTGCGCTAACCTTAATTTGTTTGAAATTAGGCTGATAAACCTCTTGGGCTCTTTAAAAATTCTCAGCCTAGACCTGCCAGTGCACCTGGATGTCCTTGACCGTGAGTGTCTTGTTGCAGGTGCGGTGCTGGGTGACTCGGTCCGGTCCAATGAACCCGAGGTGTCCAGGTCAGAAGGCGGCTCCGTGACCCTCAGCTGTTCTTATGAAACCAGCTACACTGCTGGTGTCTATCTCTACTGGTACCGTCAGTATCCGAACCGAGCCCCGCAGTACATCCTCCTGAGAGGAGCAAAAGGGAGCACGTTCAGTGATACCGCAGGTTTCGCCCAGCAGAGGTTTTCTTCCCAGGCTAATGACAGCGTCACAGTTCTGAACATCGCAGCCCTGGAGCCGGCAGACACGGCGGTGTATCTCTGCGCCCTGAGTCTGGCACAGTGACAGAGCCTCATAACAGAGCTGTGCAAAAACCCTCCCAGCCCTGCTGCAGGGGATGGTACAGGCATTAAAACGGGCAGCAGCGCCTTGAAAGAGAGTATTTGCTCTGCTTAAATATACAACTCCCCTTAAAAGCTAAATGTTTATTTAAAGAGCTAATTTAAACTTCGCCCTTGGATAAGATAGTGGCCCTGATCTTTAATTAGGAAACTATTAACACCTCTTTTCCTGGAGTCAGGGATGACCGATATCTGTGTTGTGTGTGTGTGTGTGGGGGGGGGGGGGGGGATCATTTGTGGTAAAATAAGTGTTAAAGGTGAGTACAAATGTAGGCAAAGTGAACTATTGTTGAAAATACAAATTGAGATAAAATTGGAATGAAAAATTTCCTTTACACTTGGACAATACACTGTTAAATTGCTCATTTATGGTGAAATGGGGGTAAAATAGGCGAGTCAAAATGAGGGGGAAATTGTTGAAATACCCATTTTTGAGTGGTGGTGTAAAGCTGCAGTTACCAACTCTCCCAGAGTCAAATCAATGCTCCTACTGTAGAGACCGTTGCCTTTTGGGGTAGATTTGCTTGGAAACTATTTAGTTGCAAGACACTATTCCCGAGACTATATGCTGAGAACCATGAACTCTTAACATGACAAAGCGTCACCATTTGCTGGAGGAAAATATAAACACGGGTTATCTTTTGAAACCCTTCTGTGCTCTATAGGTCTCCACTTAAACTGAGGCTGAGGGAAAAGGCAGCAGTGGAAAGACGAAAATAATTTAAAATAATTCTTTCAGGAGTTCTGACTGGGCATTTCAAAGGAGGGTAACGGAGTTGGGCTCCTCATCCCGTTACATCTTTCTTGTGATAGCCCCCGACATTGATTGCGGATAAACATATTCATGCCCAATCCTAATGATACATGAGTACGTCAAGAAATCTCAGCAGTCCCTATAGGATCTGGGGACCCCCCCCCCCCTTTTTTTTTACAACTAGGGAAACTGAGGCATGGTCACACACAGAGTCTGTGGAGGGTGGAACAGATCTCTGAGTCCCAGAGCAGACCCTTCCCCACAACCCCCCACCTCCACCCCCACCCCAAAGCACACTGATATGTCAGCTGCTGGCCGACCTGAAACCTCTGCGTTTTCTGGATCTCCAATGAATTTCCCAAACTCCTCCCTCTTCCTCTCCGTTGGTTTCTAATGAATCTTCCACTGTTCTTGCTGCCCTCACTGGCGGGTCGTCTATATTCCTCTCAGGCAGCGGCAGTAGCTGGGCGTTTGAAACTGGGTCGCTAGAGAAGATACTATGGAGGCGCCTTTTCTTCTCAGCATTTGGATATTCAATCTCCTAGGTAACTGGGATTTCAAAGAAGTCTAAGGGAACGAGATATTCAGTAATCATCAACCTAACCCTATACCGAACCCGAACCCTAACTGTAACCCTTACCCTACGCCCTAACCAAAACGTGAATGCTACAACCTGACAGTTCACCCTCACCATAACCCTGAACCCTTGTTCATACCCTCGCCTTAATCCTAACGTTAAACCCCCAACCCTTCTCCTGCTCACAGCATTGATTCCTATGGAGTTAGGCGCCTAAATCCCTTAAACGCCTTGAAATTCCCTGAAACACCAATGCAGGTGGAATCCTTTCCAAGGCTCAACTACAGGTGAAATGTTGTCCTTTAAAGTGTTTCTCTTTTTTCAGACTCTGCGCTGGGCGACTCGGTCAAATCCAATCAACTCGAAGTGTCTGGATCAGTTGGAGGTTCTGTGACACTCACCTGTTCTTACACCGCCAGCGATACGTATGTCTCTCTCTCTTGGTACCGTCAGTATCCGAACCGAGCCCCGCAGTACATTCTCCAGAGAGGAGCAAAAGGGAGCACGTTCAGTGATACCGCAGATTTCGCCCAGCAGAGGTTTTCTTCCCAGGCTAATGACAGCTCCACAATTCTGAACATCGCAGCCCTGGAGCTGGCGGACAGCGCGGTGTATCTCTGCGCCCTACAGAGAGCACAGTGACAGAGCCACACAGGAGAGCCGTACAAAAACCCTCCCTTCCCTGCTGCAGATAATGTTGTGCACATTGAGGTTGGAAGCGGAGCCCCTAGGGAATTTTGCTGTAAAAAACACACATTGTGGCTCCAGCGTGGTGCTGTCAGATTACTCCTTCCTAATCTCTCCAAAGGGCCTGTATTAAAATAGTGGTTTCCATAGGAGGAGAGATGAATAAAACTGGGACTTTTCAGCTCGAAAAAGAGTCGACTCAGGGGGGATGTGATAGAGGTTTATAAAATCATGACTGGTGTGGAGAAAGTAATTAAGGAAGTGTTATTTATTCCTTCTCATAACACAAGAACCAGGGGTCACCCAGTTAAATGAATACACAGCAGGTTTAAAACAAACAAAAGGAAGTATTTCTTCACACAGCACACAGTCAACCTGTGGAACTCCTTGCCAGAGGGTGTTGTGAAGGCCAAGACTATAACAGGGTTCAAAAAGGAACTAGTTGGACGTTTGGTATGGCTGCTCTTATATTTTTACCCCCTATTACATGCGGGCAAGATTAAAGGCCCAAGCTGTATAAAGGAAAGATTGGATTATTTGTTCTGGTTCTGGATCAGGGGCAGTTATGTCCCACAGGTCTTCCAGGGGGGTACATCAACTCCTCTAGATATTTGCCTAGTTTTATAACAGGCTACATAAAAGCACTAGCAAAGTCTGCACAAACTATTTCATAGGGACAATGACTTGCTTCTACTGCTGTATATACTACACACCAAAATGTAAATATGCTATTTATATTCCAATTGATTTATGTTATCATTAGTGGTAAAAATAAAAAGTAAGATTTTTTTCAGTAATAAGGTGGCTGTGAAATTTTTGTATTTTGATTTCTGATTTTCTAAGCAACTAGGTGAGTTGTAACTTGTGGTATGCAAGACCAATCAGATTCCTGAAAGGGTACCTATCCTGAAGGACGACCCATCCCTCTCACAGATCTTGGGAGACAGGCCAGTCCTTGCTTCCAGACAGCCCCCCAACCTGAAGCAAATACTCACCAGCAACCACACACCACACAACAGAACCACTAACCCAGGAACCTATCCTTGCAACAAAGTCCGTTGCCAACTGTGTCCACAGATCTATTCAGGGGACACCATCATAGGGCCTAATCACATCAGCCACACTATCAGAGGCTCGTTCACCTGCACATCCACCAATGTGATAGATGCCATCATGTGCCAGCAATGCCCCTCTGCCATGTACATTGGTCAAACTGGACAGTCTCTACATAAAAGAATAAATGGACACAAATCAGACATCAAGAATTATAACGTTCAAAAACCAGTCGGAGAACACTTCAATCTCTTTGGTCACTCGGTTACAGACCAAAAAGTCACAATTCTTCAACAAAAAAACTTCAGAAGCAGACTCCAACGAGAGACTGCTGAATTGGAATTAATTTGCAAACTGGATACAATTAATTTAGGCTTGAATAAAGACTGGGAGTGGTTGGGTCATTACACAAAGTAAAACTATTTCCCCATGTTTATTCCCCCCCACCCCCCATTGTTTCTCAGACATTCTTGTCAACTGCTGGAAATGGCCCACCTTGATTATCACTACAAAAGGCTTTTCCCCTCCCCACTCTCCTGATGGTAATAGCTCACCTTAAGTTTAACATAAATCAGTTTGGACGAGCTATTACCAGCAGGAGAGTGAGTCTGTGTGTGTATGGGGGTGGGTTTTTGGAGGGGGGTGAGGGAGTGAGAGAACCTGGATTTGTGCAGGAAATGGCCTAACTTCATTATCATGCACATTGTGTAAAGAGTTGTCACTTTGGATGGGCTATCACCAGCAGGAGAGTGAATTTGTGTGGGGGGGTGGAGGGTGAGAAAACCTGGATTTGTGCTGGAAATGGCCTAACCTGACGATTACTTTAGATAAGCTATTACCAGCAGGACAGTGGGGTGGGAGGAGGTATTGTTTCATATTCTCTGTGTATATATAAAGTCTGCTGCAGTTTCCACGGTATGTATCTGATGAAGTGAGCTGTAGCTCACGAAAGCTCATGCTCAAATAAATTGGTTAGTCTCTAAGGTGCCACAAGTACTCCTTTTCTTTTCACCTTAAGTGATCACTCTCCTTACAGTGTGTATGGTAACACCCATTGTTTCATGTTCTCTATGTATATAAATCTCCCCACTGTATTTTCCACTGAATGCATCCGATGAAGTGAGCTGTAGCTCAGGAAAGCTTATGCTCAAATAAATGTGTTAGTCTCTAAGGTGCCACAAGTCCTCCTTTTCTTTTTGTGAAAGGGTACAGGTAGTCTGGAAAGGTTGAGAGCCATAAGAACAGCCATACTGGTTCAGATCAAATATCTATCTAGCTCAGTATCCTGTCTTCTGACAGTGGCCAGTGCCAGGTGCCCAGAGAGAATGAACAGAACTGGTAATCATCTAGTGATCCATCCCCTGTCGCCCATTCCCAGCTTTTGGCACACAGAGGCGAGGGACACCATCCCTGCCCATCCTGGCTAATAGCCATTGATGGACCTATCAGCCACGAACAATGCTGCACAGTCCTTGGGCCATTCTTTCTATGGGTAAAAAGTTCCAATGGAAATCACTGGGACTCTGAATAAAACTGATGATGGGGTTGGAGATAAATAATAATAATTAATAATAGATACTTGTCAATAATCAGCTGCAACATCCCTAGAGGTAGGTGCTGTGCAAAGAACAATAAGGGATCATGCCTGATCCAAGGTAACAATGAAGAAGAATGTTATCAGGATAATCAATGAGGGATGCTCTCTATAAATAAATTCAGGGGCAACATTTTCCGACTAACCTCTCCCTCACCCGCTCTGTGTAACAGGCTCCAGCATGGAAGATGCTCTAACGCAGAACCAGCCGGCGGCGTCAGGCGTGGAGGGTGGGTCCGTGACCTTGGACTGCATTTAGGAAACTGATGCTAGCTACTATTCTGTGTATTGGTACAAACAACGTCGGGTGGAAAAGCTTGTTTTCCTACTTTTCGAATATTCCACAGGGTCAAAGAAGAATGAGGCTGGGGAGAGATGCTCTGAGGACTTCCAGAAATCCGAAAGCTCCAACAGTTTGAGGATCATGGGTTTGGAGCCGAGGGACTCAGCAGTGTCCTTCTGTGCTTTCAACACAGACACACGGCGATGTGATTAACAGGAAGCCCTGCACAAAAATCCTACAGCTTTCTCCTTCCCTGAGAAACTGATGCCTACATGGGAAAGTTAGAAGGAAACCACAGACCGGAAAGGGGTGTTTGTGTGTATGTAGGAGAAGGTTGGGGGAGGGGGAACTGCTACAGCTGGGTTCCTGGAGATGAAAACCTCTAACTGATTTCTGGGAATCAGCCCCACAACTGTGTTCAGAAATTCACCACAAAGGGGAGAGCTGGAAGGAGACAGGGCAGAATGACACCCAAGAGCCAGAAGGACCTTTAAGGGGGGAAGGTTTCTGGTAGCAGAGAGGTCTTTAATCTAGCAGAGAAAATCAGAAAGAGATGCGGTGGCTGGAAACTGAAGCAGGACAAACTCAGGATGTCAAGCCTGATTCCCCACTCTGGCACTTCGAGTGCAGAAGGTGGGGGCCCACAAGGACTCCAAAAATTAATACTTGTCACTCCAGGCTGGTAATGCTGCCACCACCCAAGTGAAAATTGCCTTTTACCAATCCAGAAAAACCTCACTTGGGAAGAATTTTCTGAGGCCCCTTGGCTTTTCCACCCCTCCCTAGGGGCAGCCGAGAAAGAAAACAAAAGAAAAGGGAAGCTCAGCTGTTGTATCAGCTGATTAACCTATGCACAGCCTCTTTACCTCCTGAGACACAGAAATCTAATCGTGGTCTTAAGAAAGGTAAATTTTACTGAAAAAAGAAAGAAAACATCTCTGACAACTCAGGCTGTTAGGGACTGAACACCAAAACCGACTTTCTTGGGGTCCGGCTTAAAGGTTACAAGAAAACAAAAACAAAACAAAAGCACCTGGGGTTAGCACAGAGGAATCCACAAGCCCCAAAAGAAGAATTAAATCTAATCGCGTCTAACTAGACATTCCTGGTCTGCTTACATATCTGGGGTTCCAAATCAGGAGTTTCTAGGTATGATGCTGATGATTTTTATACTGGGCTCAGACCTTACAGCATGTTGCTGCCACAGCTGCTTCTGTCCGAGAGAACAAAAGACCCCTACACCCAGCAGTTTCCCCCCATTTGAAAGGATTCAGCTTCCCTACTGGTGCCCCTGGTCAGGTGCCAGTTCATATTAAGATCACCTCTTAACCCTTTACAGGTAGGGCAATTCGGGTACAGCTGATAAGGGGGATTCTATAGCTAACTGAATGGATGGGGAGTTACACAAGGGTGCTACCTCCCCCATTTATCACATAGGAGAAATTTTTCAATTTATCTAATGAGTTGATCAATTCTTCATCACTTGGATGGTTCAAACACAGATTAGATTTCGCTTTCTAAAAATATACTATAGCTGAGCAACAAATTATGGGATTGGTTCAGGGAGCACCTGCTTAAATTCTCTGGCCTGTGTTATACAGCAGAGCAGACTACATGATCATAATGGTCCTTTCTGGCCTTACAAATCTATGAGTCTGCTGAATAAATCCCTAGTTATGAAGGCTTGAATTGTCACAGGCTCCTCACGATGTTAGGCACCCAAATTCCATTGAAACTGAAGAGGTATTTAAGTGCCTAACTCCCCATCGATCATTTGAAAATCACAGCTGAAATTGTTCATTTGACCAGCAAAAAGGACTATGCACCACTTAAGTCTTACTTCGGCCCCCAGTGCATGGATTTTGTCTGTGCTGACCCCTCTGAATAAGGGCAAACACTACTGTATCGTAAGAAAAGTTTAGACATAACTGAGAAAATAACTCCCAGAGTTATATCGATACTAGAATTTTCAAAGGATGATCAAATTCCATTGAAATTAAAAGGGATTTGGGCACCTAACTCTCTTAGTCTGCTTTGGAAATCCCATCCTTACTGCCCAAACCCCTTAGCCTGCCTACCCTTGGGCAGGCTTCACAGTTGCAGTGTCCAATTGCAAATCCCAGGGAAATATAAACTGGATTGAAAGTAGAAGGGTCCCCATAACCCCAAAACAAAAATGAAATAATAGAACTGTTTGAGGACCCAGTGTGTTTATTTGTACAGAAAATTTAATAAAAGTGTGACCTGTCCTTGTCCGGAAGGAAATAGCAAGTTCATAATGAAGTGCTGCCACCTAATGACCATTTCATCCAGTTGTTCACATCTACCGAAATATGGTACAAAGTTGTCCTGAAGTTTTCCACCACTGTTCTACTGGATAGATGTCAAATATCAGCACACATCCTCATGTCATCCTGGACATTTGACCTGTAAATTAGACATATAATCCAGTATATTCTGGACACAACCACATACCACTCACCCACACAAAATTCACTCATACAGTCAAACTTGCACACATCAAATTTACTCCCACACTCGTGGATGCGGCCTCTGGAATAGTTCCTATGGCTGGGGTTGCAGAGCTGCAAGAAGGCAGTTCAGCTTGGTGCCTAGCAAGCAGAGGCAGATATGGAACCTCAACCTGGTTTATGTGTCAGGTGATGAGCCTGAAGCTCAAAAACTCAGGCAGAGATGAGACAGGGAGCCAGTGTATCTCAGTGCTTTGAATGTCTCAGGTACCAGTAAATTAACACCACTCATCTCAGAGCCATGAGGCTGAAAATGTCCTTGGGTCTTTCTTCACTTCTGCTGTAAGTTTCTGCTCAGAATACTCTGTCCTCTTCCAACCCAGCTACTTCGCTTCTGGGATGTTGAACCAGAAATGGCTGAAGCAGCATTTGATTCAGTGTATAGTTCTGTTTAAGAGGTACTGCACACATAAAAAGAGAGACGGCTGCCAACTGGACATGGCTCTGCTACATTTCAGTACTAGTATTGATTAGCATTTCTCACCTCCTTTTTTTCAAGACTTCAGAAGAGCAGAAAGAGAGAGAGAGAGAGAGAGAGAGAGAGAGAAATTACATTTTACAATTGACGGATGTATGGATAGATGATGCTGAGGCAAGGACAGATAGACGTGGATAGGAGAATTAAGAAATTAGAGAGAGGCAAAAGAATAAAGAAAGGTAAATAAATACATAGATAGACAGGGAGAGAGGCATAAGAACATAAGAATGGCCATACTGGGTCAGAACAATGGTCCATCTCACCAAGTATCCTGGCTTCTGAGAGTGGCCAGCGCCAGGGGCCTCAGAGGGAATGAACAGAACAGGGAATCATCAAGTGACCCATCCCCCGTCGCCCATTCTCAACTTCTGGCAAACAGCGATTACGGACACCTTCCCCGCCCATCCTGGCTAATAGCCATTGATGGACCTATCTTCCATGAACTTATCTAGTTCTTCCCCCCCCACCCCCCAACCCAGCTTCTTGCAGACAAACAGACATTAGATTAAATGGTCACTGTAACACACTCTGATATACATTGTTCTAATGCTATCATTTTATTTCCCTGCAGTCTCCTGCTGTAAGACCTGTTGGTTCAGAGACCCGTCACCCGAGCCAAGGGTTGCTCAGGAAGGAGACATCTCCACCCTTACCTGGACTTACACCAGCACTTACCAAACCTTCTTGTGATACCAGCAACTCCCCTGAATTGGGCTAGGCCCCCAGTGACTGTCAATGCTAGGGAGACAGTCACTGATGGGAGGTCATGGGTGAGCACCTGGAGGATTTGAAAAGCAGCTCTCGGCACAGCTCAGAGTCCCAGATGGGGGACTCAGGCCCCTACTTGTGTGGGGCAGAGGCACAACGACCCAAGATGGGCTCCGCGTAAAAACCCTCATTCTCTGCAAAGCAGCTTGGTGGAGGAGATGCAGGTGCAGAGGTCCCCAGCTGGTGTGAATGCATCATAGCTCATCTGGAGTCAGTGGGCCAGATCCCCAGCTGCTGTACATAAACACAGAGAAAGTCCCTGCCCCGAAAGAGCTCACAAGCTCTATGGGAAAGAGAGAGAAAGGCTGAAAGTAGAGGAGGGGGTTTCCCAAGGTTACACAGCCCGGGATAGAACCGAGCAGCCCTGAACCCAATTCCAGCTGGTTATCCACCAGACCACACTGCTTATCAAATACAGTGACTTTATCGGCACTGCTGTGGGTTTACACTGATGTAACCAGATTTAGGGCCAGGAATCCCTAGTGCTGTTCTTTCCTGCTTAGCACTCCTTAAAACATATGACCACAAACATTAAAAACAACAGGTAAACCCTGGAGGGGAATTTTTCTTTAGGAAATAGAATTTTACAGGGAAAAGTCCCTTCTCTGGACCACATGGCATCATCCACCGTTTGCAGCAATGGAAAAATCCACCGGCAGCAAAGGGAAAAACGCCCCCAGCTTTTGGGAAGCACAGCTCCCTTGTGGCAGAGATGATGGGTTAGTTTCCGGCTGGCCCTGGGTCTGGCTGCGGTTTGGGCTGTTCTCCTCCAGAAGGCACCGCAGCACAGTCAGCGTGGCTCTCCATAGACAGGGCGCACCAGTTTATTCCAGCCTCTGCTGTCCCGTGGCCGAGTTCTCCTGCCAGCCCCTCATACGCGGTGAGGCATGTGGGGGCTCAGCCAGGGGCGCTGGAATAATGTGTACAGTGGGGTGCTGAGAACCACTGAACCAAACTGTAAACCCTGGATCTGATGGAAACCACTTCAAGCCAGGGGGTGCAGCAGCCCCCGCTCTCCCCGCAGCACCCTTAGTTCCAGCACCTGTGGGCTCAGCGGCAGGGCAGGTATTGAGGGGAGGGGAGGCTCATGCTTGGCCCCACCTCCAGCTGTGACATCACTGCCTGATGTCTGACCTTCACCATTCAGACACCGGCTCTCTCGCCTCCCTCGGCCCAGGGCTGCGGGTGGAGGAGAAGAGCTGCCACCTGGGTGACTCTCTCCCAGGCTGGCTGGAGAGAAAAGCGGCAGCGCCCTGCAGAAGAGCCGAGACGCTGGGGGGATGGTCACGATCCCGGGCTCAGCCATTGTGCTGATTTGGCTTTTCAGTGAGTACAATTCCAAATCCCATTTCTGAAAGATTCTCCACCTGCCTCTCCCCTCATTAATGGTGCCGAGAGATTAAACAGACCTTCCTCCTCCTCCTCCTCCTCCTCTAAAATAAGGGATGCTCTCAGGCAGGCATTTAGGTGCCCAAATCCCACTGAAATTGAATTTCAATGGACTCTGGGTGTCTGAAAAAAGAGGAGGGTGATCTGTTGTTTCCCATGTCCACAGATGGCAGGACAAGAAGCAAGTGGCTTAGTTTGTAGGAAGAGAGAGTTAGATTAGATGTTAGGAAAACCTTTCTAACTATAAGGAGAGTTGAGCTCCAGACAGATTAAGTAGGGAGGCTGTGGAATCCCCATCGTTGGAGGGTTTGAAGATCAGGTTAGACAAACACCTGTCAGGGGTGGTCTCATGGCCGGGGGTGGGGGAGGGGGGAAGCACTACACGACCTCTTGAGGTCAGCCTGACATTTCCATGATTCCATGAAATCCCTTCAGACCCTTTAAAAATCCCGGAACCAAGAACTCCCCTCAGTGACAGCATCCTCTGACTAACCTCTTTTTCCCCCTTTCCTTGTGCCAGGCTCCAGAGCAGAAGATGCTGTACTCAGACCCAGCTTTCAGTGTCGGGGTGGAGCATGAGTCCGTTTCCCTGGATTGCCCTTATAAAACTGTTGCTAACAGTTGTTATTTGTATTGGTACAAAGAGCCCCCTTATTTTCCTTTCTTAGCAACATTCTGGGGGAGTTTGAGGATCACAGCTTTGGAGTTGGGGAACACGGCCATGTACTTCCACCCTTTCAGTAGAGACACGCAGTGTTTAAATTAATAAGGAGCCCTGAACAAAAATCTGACACTTCTCTGCTACTGTAAGAAACTTACTCCTGCAGGTGAAGTCAGGAAGAGACCAAAGGCAGGAAAGGTGTGTGTGGCAGTGTGTGTCGGGGGGGGAGGGCTATGAAGTCGGGTGAGAAGTGTCACAGCTGGCTTCCTGGAAATGAAAACCTCTACCCGATGTCTGGGAAAAGGCAGCACCACAATGTGGAGATGGAAGGAGACAAAGGCAGAATAAGGGTATGTCTACACTATGAAATTAGGTCAAATTTATAGAAGTCAATTTTTTAGAAAGCGATTTTATTCAGTCGATTGTGTGTGTCCCCACACTAATGCACTAAGCGCATTAAGTCGGTGGAGTGCGTCCACAGTACCGAGGCTCGCGTCGACTTTCGGAGCGTTGCACTGTGGGTAGCGATCCCACAGTTCCCGCAGTCTCCGCTGCCCATTGAAATACTGGGTTACGCTCCCAGTGCCTGATGGGGCAAAAACATTGTCACGGGTGGTTTTGGGTACATGTCGACAGTCGCCCCTCCCTCTGTGAAAGCAGAGGCAGACAATCATTTCACGCCTTTTTTCCGTGCGGGCGCCATACTGCTTTCAGCAGCTGGTGCAGTAGGTCTGCAAACCATTGTTGTCATCCACTGCTTCCACTGCAATTCTGATCTCCTGCTCTCCTGATGCTATGAATCCACCTCGCAGATCCTCTATATGATCCTCATCATCCACCGCTTCCACTGGTACTCTGCTCTCCTGCTCTCCTGGTGGTCTCGCAGGGCCGCTTCCACTGCAACTCTGCTTGGCTGTTCTTGTCTCGCAACACCATGGCAAGCATGCAGCCCGCTCAGCTATTGTGTCCTCGCAGCAGACGGTGCAGTAGGTCTGCAAAACTGGTCATCCAATCACCGCTTCCCCTGCAACTCTGCTCTCCTGCAAATGCCATGCCACGGCAAGCATGGAGCCTGCTCAGATCACTGCAGCAGTTATGAGCATTGTAAACACCTCGTGCATTATCAGGCAGTATATGCAGAACCAGAACCTGCAAAAGGAGGTGAGGAGGTGATGGCAGCGTGGTGACGAGAGTGATGAGGGCATGGACACAGACTTCTGTCAAAGCATGGGCCCCGGCAATTTGGCCATCCTGGTGGCAATGGAGAAGGCTCATGCCATGCAACGCCAATTCTGGGCCTGTGAAACAAGCACAGACTGGTTAGGCCGCATAGTGTTGCGGATTTGGAATGATTTCCAGTGGCTGCGACACTTTCGCATACATAGGGGCACTTTCATGGAACTTTGTTACTTGCTTCCCCCTGCCCTGAAGCACAAGAATACCAAGATGAGAGCAGCCCTCACAGTTCACAAGCAAGTGGCAATAGCCCCCTGGAAACTTGCAACCCCAGACAGCTATTGATGAGTCGGAAATCAATTTGGAGTGGGCAAATCTACTGTGATACAAGTAGCCCACGCAATCACTGAGCTGCTATCAAGGGTAGTGACTCTGGGAAATGTGCAGGTCATAGTGGATGGCATTGCTGCAATGGGATTCCCTAACTGTGGTGGGGCAATAGACGGAACCCATATCCCTATCTTGGGACCGGAGCACCAAGGCAGCGAGTACATAAACCACAAAGGGTACTTTTCAATGGTGCTGCAAGCACTGGTGGATCACAAGGAATATTTCACCAACATCAAAGTGGGATGGCCGGGAAAGGTACATGATGCTCGCATCTTCAGGAACTCTGGTCTGTATGAACAGCTGCAGCAAGGGACTTACTTTCCAGACCAGAAAATAACTGTTGGGGATGTTGAAATACCTATACTTATCCTTGGGGACTCAGCCTACCCCTTAATGCCATTGCTCATGAAGCCATACACAGGCACCCTGGACAGTAGTCAGGAGCTGTTCAACTATAGGCTGAGCAAGTGCAGAATGGTGGTAGAATGTGCATTTGGACGTTTAAAAGTGCGCTGGTGCAGTTTACTGACTCAGTTAGACCTCAGCAAAACCGATATTCCCATTGTTATAACTGCTTGCTGTGTGCTCCACAATATCTGTGAGAGTAAGGGGGAGACATTTATGGCAGGGTGGGAAGTTGAGGCAAATCGCCTGGCCATAGATTATGCAAAGCCAGACACCAGGGCTGTTAGAAGAGCACAGCAGGGTGCACTGAGCAACAGAGAAGCTTTGAAAACCAGTTTCATGGCTGACCAGGCTATGGTGTGACAGTTCTGTTTGTTTCTCCTTGATGAAAACCCTCCCCCTTGGTTCACTCTACTTCCCTGTAAGCTAACCGCCCTCCCTTCCCCCCTTCAATCACCACTTGCAGAGGCAATAAAGTCATTGTTGTTTCAAATTCATGCATTCTGTATTAATTCATCACACAAATAAGGGGATAACTGCCAAGGTAGCCTGGGTGGGGTGCGGGAGGAGGGAAGGATAAGGCCAGACTGCACTTCAAAATTTATTGAATGCCAGCTTTCTGTTGCTTGGGCAGTCCTCTGGGGTGGAGTAGTTGGGTTCCCGGAGCCCTGCCCCCGCATTCTTGGGTGTCTGGGTGAGGAGGCTATGGAACTTGCGGAGGAGGGTGGTTGGTTACACAGGGGCTGCAGTGGCGGGCTGTGCCTTTCCTGCACCTCAATCATACGCTGGAGCATATCAGTTTGATCATCTAGTAGCCTCAGCATTGCATCCTGCCTTCTTTCATCATGCTGCCACCACCTTTCCTCTTGATCCCACTACCTCTCCTGTTGCTCCAGCCAGCTGTCCTTGCATTCATTTTGTGCTTTCCTGGTCCCTGCCATTGTCTGCCTCCACATATTCTGCTGGGCTCTTTCAGTTTGGGTGGACTGCATGAGGTCAGAGAACATTTAATTGCGAGTGCATTTTTTTTTGGCCTTCTTATCTGCACTAGCCTCTGGGACAGAGATGCTAGTGGCAGCATTGAAACATTTGCAGCTGGGGGAGGAAATAAAGGGAGAGTAAAATTGAAAAAGACACATTGGCCATTTAAAAGGAGGGGCTGATGTTTTCGGGTTAACATGCAGCACAAACCCAACTAAACCCCCCCCCACACACCCAATTCTCTGGGATGATCACTTCACCCCTCCCCCCACTGCGTGGCTAACAGTGGGGATTATTTCTATTCAGCCACAGGCAAACAGCCTAGCAGAAACGGACACCTCTGAATGTCCCCTTAATAAAATTCCCCTATTTCAACCAGGTGACCATGCATTATATCACTCTCCTGAGGATAACACAGAGAGATAAAGAATGGATGTTGCTTGAATGCCAGCACCGGGACACATGCTGCCATTCTTTCTTATGCAATGATTCCAGACTACATGCTACCGGCCTGGCGTGGTAAAGTGTCCTACCATGGAGGATGCAATAAGGCTGCCCTCCCCAGAAACATTTTGCAAAGGCTTTGGGAGTACCTCCAGGACAGCTTCATTGAGATGTCCCAGGAGGATTTCCGCTCCATCCCCAGACATGTTAACAGACTTTTCCAGTAGCTGTACTGGCCTCGAATGCATCCCAAGTCTTCAGGGCAAATTAATCATTAAAAACGCTTGCTTTTAAACTGTGTATTATATTTACAAAGGTACACTCACCAGAGGTGCCTTCTCTGCCTTCAAGGTCTGGGAGCCTGTGTTGGGAGGGTACTGTCTCCAAGGTGATAAACAGTTCCTGGCTGTAGGGGAGAACAATTTCTCCGCTTGTCTGGTGTGCGCTATCTTCAACCTCCTCCTCATCATCATCTTCCTTGTCCCCAAAATCCTCATCCTTGTTGTGTGAGACTCCCTTGCAGGAGTCCACGTACAGGTGTGGGGTAGTTGTAGGGGCACCCCCTAGAATTGCATGCAGCTCATAATAGAAGCAGCATGTCTGGAGCTCTGACCCAGAGCGGGCGCTTGCCTCTTTGGTTTTTTGGTAGGCTTGCCTGAGCTTCTTAAGTTTCACACAGTACTGCTGCGGGTCCCTGTGATAGCCTCTGTCCTTCATGCCTTTGGAGATTTTTTCAAATATTTTGGCATTTCATCTTTTGGAACGGAGTTCTGACAGTATGGATTCATCTCCCCATACAGCGATCAGATTCAGTACCTCCCATTCGGTCCATGCTGGAGCTCTTTTGCATTTCTGGGACTCCATGGTCACCTCTGCTGATGAGATCTGCATGGTCACCTGTGCTGATCAGCTTGCCATGCTGGCCAAACAGGAAATGAAATTCAAATATTTGCAGGGCTTTTCCTGTCTACCTGGCCAGTGTGTCCGAGTTCAGAGTGCTGTCCAGAGCGGTCACAAAGGAGCACTGTGGGATAGCTCCCGGAGGCCAAGACTGTCGAATTGCATCCACACTAACCCAAATTCAACCTGGCGATGCCAATTTCAGCACTAATCCCCTCGTCTGGGAGGAGTACAGAAATAGATTTTAAGAGTCCATTAAGTCGACAAATATGGTTTCATTGTGTGGATGGGTGCAGGGTTAAATTGATCTAATGCTGCTAAATTCGACCTAAACTCATAGTGTAGTCCAGGGCTAAGATTCCATGGCCGGAAGCCAGAGTGAGACAAATTAAAAGACTAGAAATAAAGTGCACATTTTTAACAGTGAGGGTAATTAAACATTGAATCAACTTATCCAGAGAGATGGTGGATTCTCCACCATCTGAAATCTTTAAATCAAGACTGGGTGTCTCTTCTCTATGTCAACCACAATATATGGGCTGGGATGGTGCAGGAATCCCAGGTATCATTCTCTAGCCTTTGTTAATGCAGGAAGTCAGATTAGATGATCACTGGCTCTTCACACCTTAGGAACTATGAATCAAGGAATCTATTAATATCTCGTGGGGGGGGGGGAAGTCTGGGATGGATTCCTAGGGAGTTAGGGACCCCAATTCTGTTCAAAATCAATATATGCTTGGCATCTAACTCTCCTAGGCTCCTTTGGAAATCCCAGCTGAAATTCCATCCTGGGTTGATACTTATCCGCACTTGAACCTTCGATGTATGGACTTAATTGGGACCTAGGGCTTACACTGGCCCCTCTGCATAGGGGCAAACATCACGGCATGGGCAGAAGAACGGAGTCAATCCTGGAAAGAGACCTCCCAGATTTATACTGAGGCTGGCATTCTCAAAAGGGCCTAGAGGATTTAGATGATCAACTTCCATTAAAATTCAAGAGAGAGCTTGGACATCTAAATCCCTTAGGCTATTTCAGAAATCACAATGTGGATGCTCAGTCTGCAATAATTTTAATGGGAATAGGGCATCTAATTCCCTTAGGCTGATTTCAAACTCTCAGCCTGTGTTTTCAAGTCACAAGGAACTATAAACTGCTTTGAAAGAGGAAGGTTCCTCGTCACCTGAAACGGAGAGCGAAATAACCGAGCTACCTCATGGCCTGCTGGGTTGATCTGAAAAGAAAATGTGATAAAAATGGGGCAAACCCAGAACTGAAAGCAACCGAGCTTGTGATCATGTGCTGCCACCTGGCGGCCATTTAGTTTCAATTTGACAGCTGCAGGAATTAATGGAAAATGATGCAGGAGTTTTCCACCACTGTTTTATTAACAAATATAAAGGCACATCCTCATTTCAGCCTGGGCATTGGAATCTTGTTTGGACACACAACTACTTATGTGTTTCACAGACACACACACAAATCTCTCTGTCACACACACAAACTCATAAAATCTCTCTCTTTCCCTCTCGCACTCACACACATCAAATTCATATATATGTGAACTCACAATTGATGCACACAAAGCCACTCACACCCAGAATCACAAATATACCAAAGTTCCTCCTACATACATCAAACACCCACACAATGACTCACACACGTCTCAAATGTTCTCATTCACACACTCACAAAATGACACACTCATTCACACACATACCAAACTCACTCGCATGCAGGTCAAACACAAATGCACACTCTCAAAGTCTCAAACACAACTCTCTCTCACACACACGCACACATGCATACACTCACACACTCATTTATCTGCCGCCACCTGTCATTTTTGGCCTCCTTAGTATCAGAAATATTTGAAAATCTGCCCCATTTCCCCTGACTCAGAATAACCATTGCTCGATGCTTTCACCTCATAAAAACCTCAAGAAAAGTGCCATTTTGAGGCTGAGGTTGGGATTGCCAAAGAGACCTACAGGGTCTAGGTAGCCAAACTTCACTGAAATTCAAAAGGACATGGGTTCCTGACTCCCTTTGGTTCCTTTGAAAATCCCAGGCTAAATCCATTCATGTCTGTGTGGTGCTGAGATGCTGCAGGGTTTGGATGGGGGAGGGGGGGAGAGAAAAGCACCTTTTAAGATATTTTCAAAGGAGCCCAAAGGAATTAGTTGCTCATCTCCCAGTGGAATTCAAGGGAAACTGGGCTACTAACTCCCTCAAAAATCTTTGACCATTCCAGCCTAAAATTGCCTGAATTAGGTATTTCTCTGGCCATATTACCACAGTGTCTACCCACCTCACAATCTTCACTTTATTGGTCCACACAACACCTGTGAGAGGTGGGAAAGTGCTGTTACCCCCATTTTACAGCTGGGTATCTAAGGCACAGAGAGGGAGATTTTTAAAGGGCTCTAGGTACCTAGTGGGATTTTTCAGAAGTGCCTCAGTGCCAAACACCCTTTGAAATCAATGGGAGTTAGGGGCCCTGGGTGCATCTGAAAATCACACTGGGCAACTCTTTAAAAACATGGCCCTGAGTGATTTGCCCAAAGCCACCCAGAATGCCTGTGGTCGAGGAAGGACACAAACCCAGGTCTTGGCTAGCATTATAGCCATTGGTCCCTGTGACAATGGTGCCCATGGAAGACAGCTGAGGTCACTGAATCAGGGTGAACCGCACACAGAACCTGGCGGACAAACGCCAAAAGCTGGTGGATATTCCAATATTTAGATTTACCAAGGCAGCACAAAACAGCTTCTGTATTACCTCACTGGTTACTCAGAAGTCCAAACAACACAGTTTCCTTAAAGTGCCCAGACTCAGACCTCCATCCAGACACACATGTCAAACATATGATGATAAATTCTGAAAATCTTATTTCATCATATAAAATAAAAGGTTATCACAATCCCAAAGGATCAGCCACACACACACAGGTCAAATTATAACTTGGATCTTACCCAAAATACACGCTTATAACCAATCCTTATTAACTAAACTAAAATGTATTTAAAAAGAAAAGAGATTTAGTGTTGGTTAAAAGATCAATATACATACAGACTTGAGTTTAATTCCTGAGTGTCAGATATATAGAGTCGTTGAGTTTTGTAGATGCAAACAATTCTTTTCAGATCAGTCCAGAGCTATTAAGTCAATGTCCATTATGGGGCACCAGGAATTCTGGGATCTCATTCTTTGTGGCTTGCAGCTTTCCCCATGAGCATCCAAGCAGATATGAGATGAAAAAGGATCCTGTCCCAGGGTCTTTATACTTTCCAGAAGCCTCTTGACCATTCAGTCGTAGGTAAAATACTCTTTTGATGTGACTCCTTGTTTTCCTAACATCGCTGGCACTTAGCATAGGGTAATCTATCCATTAAACAATTCATATACAGGTGAACACAACCTCAAAGAGACATATAGGCAATAATACTATTTCAATAAAATGTCAACATAAATGTTAATATGCCTTTGGGACCTCAATTCAAAGCAATAGTAACGGGCAAGAATTGTTTGTTTACATCACAAGACCTGAGTAAACACCTACACCATTCCACTGCTCTAACAATGCAGGTTTGCACTTCAAAGTTCTATTCTAACTAGCATTGAATAATTCCAATGATCACTTGCATACTATTCTCACATGCTTCTACAGGTGGACTCGGGGTCACTTAGCCTGAGGATTTTGCTTAACCCTTTGATGGCCATGTGTCATACTTTCAATGAGATATTATATTATACTCATAACGTCACAGTCCCTCCTTCCTCCTCACAGCTGGTGCTGTTCAGATATTCCCAAGGAATCGCCTCATGCTGGGTGCATTTGTCTATGCTGTGATTGTACAGCTCCAAGAAGGCAGTTGAGGTCAGCAAGCTGAGGAATCTACAGGATCCTAGGCTGGTGTGTGTGTCACAAGCTGTGTCTGAGCATAACAAAAAATCAGGTTGAGATGAGCCAGACACCCACTGCATCTCAGTGCCTGGTTGCTACCGGTGTCAGAAATTCACCTCACCCCCCGAGAATCATGAAGCTGCAAGTCCCCTGGGTCTTTCTTCATTTGTACTGTAAGTTTCTGCTCAGAACACTTTGGGCTCTTCCAAGCCAGCTGCTTTGCTTGTCGGACATTGAACTAGGAATGACTGGAGATGTATTTGATTCAGTTCCCAGCTCTGTTTGATTCAGAGTTACAGCACCTATGGGAAAGAGGGGACTGCCAATGGGACCCAACTCTGTCTCTGATCTATTTACATAGTCATATTGCCTTGGTGTTCTTTGATAGCATTTCTTGCCTCTTTTCAAGACTGGGGAAGATTCTTGGTAGAGAGATACTGTGCATGGGACAATGGATGGACGGAAAGGTGCTTCACAGGGAAGGATAGGGAGATAGCACATAGGGAAGAATGGTCAGATAGGTAGACAGGCAAAGTAACTGGCATTTTGTTTCCCTCCAGTCTCTTGCTGCAAAGCCTAAGTGGATCAGAGCCCCCAGTCACCAGGGAAGGGGAGGTCTGCACACTGTCCTGCGCTTTCACCACCAAGTACCAAACCTTCCACTGGTACCAGCAGCTCCCTAGGTGAGGCCTGACCTACCTGCTGGCGTGAGCCCTCAGGACAACGCTATCGAGCAGCGGTTCGTGGGGAAGCCCCTGGAAGATGGGAAACACAGATCTCTGCACATCACCGACTCCCAGTGGGGGGCTCAGGCAGCTAACTCTGTGCACTGAGAGCAGAGTGACACAGGCAGAGCTGGGCTCAGGAGAAAAACCCTCATCCTCTGACAGGCAGCTCGGCTGAAGAGCTGCAACAGGGATGGATCCCCAGCTGGTTTAAAGTGACTGTTCATAGAATCATAGAAAATCAGGGTTGGAAGGGACCTCAGGAGGTCATCTAGTCCAACCCCCTGCTCAAAGCAGGACGAATCCCCAACGAAATCATCCCAGCCAGGGCTTTGTCAAGCCTGACCTTAAAAACTTCTAAGGAAGGAGATTCCACCACCTCCCTAGGTAACCCATTCCAGTGCTTCACCACCCTCCTAGTGAAAAAGTTTTTCCTAACATCCACCCTAAACCTCCCCCACTGCAACTTGAGACTATTACTCCTTGTTCTGTTATCTGCTACCACTGAGAACAGTCTAGAGCCATCCTCTTTGGAACCCCCTTTCAGGTAATTGAAAGCAGATATCGAATCCCCCCCTCATTCTTCTCTTCTGCAAACTAAATAATCCCAGTTCCCTCAGCCTCTCCTCATAAATCATATGATCCAGCCCCTTCATCATTTTGTTGCCCTCCACTGGACTCTTTCCAATGTTTTCACATCCTTCTTGCACTGTGGGACCCAAAACTGGACACAGTACTCCAGATGACACCTCAGCAATGCCAAATAGAGGGGAATGATCACGTCCCTCGATCTGCTGGCAATGCCCCTACTTATATAGCCCAAAATGCCTTTGCCTTTCTTGGCAACAAGGGTACACTATTGACTCATATCCAGCTTCTTGTCCACTGTAACCCCTAGGTCCTTTTCTACAGAACTGCTGCCTAGCCACTCGGACACTAGTCTGTAGCAGTGGATGGGATTCTTCCGTCCTAAGTGCAGGACTCTGCACTTGTCCTTGTTGATTCTCATCAGATTTCTTTTGGCCCAATCCTCTAATTTGTCTAGGGCCCTCTGTATCCTATCCCTACCCTCCAGAATATCTACCACTGCTCCCAGTTTAGTGTCATCTGCAAACTTGCTGAGGGTGCAATCCATGCCATCCTCCAGATCATTAATGAAGATATTGAACAAAACTGGCCCCAGGACTGACCCTTGGGGCACTCCGCTTGATACCAGCTGCCAACTAGACATGGTGCCATTGATCATTACCTGTTGAGCCTGACAGTCTAGCGAGCTTTCTATCCACTGTGATGGACTCAGACCAGAAGGATATAAGAGAGTGGTGGAAGGCAGGTATATCAGCCTCAGAATGAGCAGGTCCCTGTTCCCTGGATAGCCAAACAAAGGATCTGAGTTACTACAGAGAATTCTTTCCCGTGTATCTGGCTGGTGAATCTTGCCCATATGCAAAGGGTTCAGCTGATCACCATATTTGGGGTTGGGAAGGAATTTTCCTCCAGAGCAGATTGGAAGAGGCCCTGGAGGTTTTTCGCCTTCCTCTGTAGCATGGGGCATGGGTCACTTGCCGGAGGATTCTCTGCTCCTTGAAGTCTTTAAACCATGATTTGAGGACTTCAATAGCTCAGACATAGGTGAGAGGTTTATCGCAGAAGTGGGTGGGTGAGATTCTGTGGCCTGCATTGTGCAGGAGGTCAGACTAGATGATCATAATGGTCCCTTCTAACCTTAATATCTATGAATCTATGAATCTACTCCAGGCCAATCAAGACACCTGATGCCAATTAACCGGTTAAGGACATTAGGCTAAATGGAGACAGCTGGAACCAATTAAGGTCCCACTCTTACTGCTTAAAAGCTCTCCTTTCCAGTTCTCTGTAGAGACAGCCCAGGTGAAGGGAGCTGGAGGAGAAGAAGAGGCATCGCTGAATCCTGAGGTAAGGGTGAAGCTGGAAAAAGGGGACCATGGGGAAGTGGCCCAGGGAATCAAAGCAGTGTCAGTGGTGAAGGGAAAGCTGCCAACTGCTGCTACCATTAGGGTCCCTGGGCTGGAACCCGGAGTAGAGGGCGGGCCTGGGTTCCCTTCTTTCTCCCCATATTCTGCAGAGATCCGCTTGAGAGGGGAAGCAGGACTCGGTCCAGGCAGGAGGCCAAGCTGAGCACACTGAGCTCTACAGAGCAACAGAGACTGTGGGGTAATCCCCCTTTCCATCTCCCTTACTGGCCTGTGATGAAAGTAACTCAATAGGCTGTGACTCTTACTACTACACTGAGAAAGGGAGGTCACATTGGGGTCTTATAGAGTTTCTGAGGCCACTGAATCTGCCCGAAAGCACAGGACCCACCAATACAGGCTCAGAACTTTGTCACACCACCTTATACTCCATTCATCCAGCCCATACTTCTTTAACTTGCTGGCAAGAATACTGTGAGAGACCATATCAAAAGCTTTGCTAAAGTCAAGGAATAACATGTCCACTGCTTTCCCCTCATCCTCAGAGCCAGTTATCTCGTCATAGAAGACAATTAGATTAGTCAGGCATGACTTGCCCTTGGTGAATCCATGCTGACTGTTCCTGATCACTTTACTCTCCTCGAAGTGCTTCAGAATTAATTCCTTGAGGACCTGCTCCATGATTTTTCCAGGGCCTGAGGTGAGGCTGACTGACCTGTAGTTACCCGGATCCTCCTTCTTCCCTTTTTAAAAGATGGACACTACATTAGCCTTTTTCCAGTCGTCTGGGACCTCGCCCGATTTCCATGAGTTTTCAAAGATACTGGCCAATGGCTCTGCAATCACATGAATCAGAGACACTGAATCAGACCCCCAGCTGGTGCAAATCAGCAATATCTTCATTTACATCTCTGAGCCAAATCCTGATCATGTGCGACTCAGACGCTCTCTATTGTAGCTAATGGGGCAGGTCCTCAGGGGGTGTAAATCAGCGGTAACTCCATTGGAGTAAAGGGGTGAAGTGGTGCGTGGTTCTGTATCATTCCTACCATCTTCGAGCTGGGATTCCCCTGAAGCCAAGAATTTCCCCGCGCTCCCTTCTCTAACCGGACAGCAGATGGCGCTAGAGGGCTCACCCTCCTCCCCTGCAGACCCTGGTTAATTCCCACAGCCTGAGGTCCGGGCTGTCCTCAATGTCCCCAGCCCAGCCCAGTTCACAGAGCTGCCGTTCCTCCCCGGGGCACACAATGAAACAGCAGCCTCTATAGGCGGAGAATCCTTCCCCTTGAGAAGGCTGAAACCTGAGGGGAGGGAGAATTCTCATTTCCGCTTGTCTCCTGCAGACCTTCCAAGGATTGACTCAGCCTCGGTATATTCCTCTGCGAGGGAGAGAAGAAACGGAGCTCACCATGACCTCAGAGAGTGGAACTGCTCTGTGGAGCCTTCTCCTCACCTTTGCTTTTCTCTGTGAGTGAACCAAATATTTTCTCGTTCTAAAGGGTAAAAAGATGCAGATTCTTAGACGTCAGTGATGGGCAAGATCTTTTGTCTCTCTATCTCTCTATCTAAGAGCTATTGCACCTGTAAAGAGAGAAGGGTCTTCCAATGGGACATATCTCAGCCTCTGATCTATTTGAACAGTAATATTGCTTTGGAGTTATTTGTTAGCATTTCTTGTCCTGCTTTATAAGGATTAGGGAAGAGTACAGAAAGAAAGAAATAGATGTTGATGGAAAGGTCTATTTCTACCTGTATCAATATATAGACATGCAGATATAGATACCAGGGATGGAACAATAAAATGATGGATGGACGGAGGCTGCAGAGAGAAGGCTGGTTAGATAGAGGCATAGATAAACAGGCAATACAACACAATGTTATATTCCTCATGATAACTGCTGTTATATTGTTTCCCTCCAGTCTCCTGCTGCAAAGCCCAAGTGGTTCAGAGCCCCGAGTCGCTGGTTACAGGGGAAGGGAAGGTCTCCACAATGTCCTGCTCTTTCACCAGCGCTTTCCAAGCCTTCCAGTGGTACCAGCAGCTCCCTGGGCAAGGGCCAAGTCACCTGTTGACCACAAGCTCTAATAACAATGTCACTGTGGGGCGATTCATAGGCGAGAGCCTGGAAAGTGGGAAACGCAGCTCTCTGCACATCACCGGCTCCCAGCTGGGGGACTCAGGCAGCTACCTCTGTGCGGTGGATGCACAGTGATGCAGGCAGAGCTGGGCTCAGGGCAAAAACCCTCAGTCTCTGACAGGCAGCTTAGTGGAGGAGATGCAGGGACAAATCTCCAGATGGTGTAAAGCAGCACAATTCCATTGCAGTCAGTCACAGAATTACAGAAATGTAGAACTGGAAGGGACACTAATTGGTTGTCTAATCCAGTATCCTTCACTGAAGTAGGATTGAGTATTATCTAGACCATCTCTGACAGGTGTTTGTCTTACCTGTTCTTAAAAACCTCCAATGATGAAGATTCTAACAACCTACCTAGACAATTTGTTACAATGCTTAACCACCCTGACAGGAAGCTTTTCCTAATGTCTAAACTAAATCTTCCTTGCTGGAATTTAAACTCATTACTTCTTGTCCTGTCCTCACCGCTTATCACCTTCCTCTTTATAACAACCTTTTACCTACTTGAAGACTGTTATCATGTCTCCCCTCCTTCTCTTCTCCAGATGAAACATACACAGTTTTTTCTGTCTTTCCTTATGGATCATGTGTTCTAGAACTTTAATAACTTTTGTTACTGCCCCCTGGACTTTGTTCACATTTTTCCTGAAGTGCGGTGCCCAGAACTGTTCACAATACTCCAGTGGTGGCCTTATCAGTGCTGAGTGGAGTAGAAGAAATATTTGTCTTGTCTAAAACACTCCAGCTAACACTTCCCAGAATGATATTCACTTTTTCTGCAACCATATTATGTTGCTGACTAATATTTAGTTTGTAAGCTACTATAACTCCCAGATCTTTTTCTGCAGTACTCCTGTCTAGGCAGTCATTTCCCATTTTGTGTTTGTGCAACTGATTCGTAAGTGGAGTATTTTGTATTTGTTCTTATTGAATTTCATCCTACTAATGCTGACCATTTCTCCAGTTTGTCAAAATCATTCTGAATTCTAATTCTGTCCTCCAAAATGCTTGCAACCACTCCCAGTTTGGTATCCTTTGCAGACTTTACAAGTGTAATCTCTGTGCCATTATCCAAACCATCTATGAAGATATTGAATAGAACGAGACGCGGGACAGATCCCTGCAGGACCCCATTCAATATGCCCTTGTAACTCAACTGTAAACCATTTATATCTATTGTGTGAGTACAGTTTTCCAGCCAGTTGTGCACCTGCCTTATAGTAGGTTTGTCTAGGTGATATGTCTCTGGTTTGTTTATGAGAACGTTATGTGAGACAGTATCAGAACTCTTACTACAGTTGAGACATATCACATCTACTGCTTCTCCCCCATCCACAAGGCTTGTTATCCTATCAAAGAAGGATACTACTTTGGTTTGACATGATTTGTGATTAACAAGTCTATGTTGACTGCTACTTATTGCCTTATTTTCTCCAGGTGCTTACAAATTGTTTGTTTGATTATTTGTTCCATTATCTTTGCAGATACTGAAGTTAAGATGACTGGTTTATAATTCCCCAGGTTGCCCTTATTCCACTTTTTATAGATGGGCACTAGATTTGCCCATCTCCAGTCCTCTGGTATCTCTCCCATCCTCCACAAGTTCTCAGAAATAATCACTGATGGCTCAGAGATCTTTTCAGCCAGTTCCTTAAGTATTCTAGAATGTATTTCATCTGGTCTTGCCGACTTGAAGACATTTAACTTGTCTAAGTAATTCTTAATTTGTTCTTTTCCTATTTTAACGTCAGATCCTGCCCCATTTACACTGATGCTCACTATGTTAATGGCCCAATCACTTAACTTTTTTGGGGGTGAAAACTGAAAGGCATTTAACACTTCAGCTATTGCTGCATTTTCTGTTATTCTTGTCTATCTCTCCTTACTGAGTAATGGGCCTACCCTGTGTCCTTGGTCTTGCTTCTTATATATTTGTAAAATACTTTGTTACTCTTTATGACCCTACCAATTTTATTCTCATTTTCTGCCTTGGCCTTTCTAATTTGCTCCCTACATGCTTGTTTTTTTTTTTTAAATATTTATCATTTGTAATTTAACCCAGTTTCTACTTTTTGCCTGACTCGCTTTTTGAGTTTCAGGTCATTGAAAACCTCCTAGTTGAGCAGGAGTGGCCTCTGACCATACTTCCTAACCTTCCTATACCTTGGGATAGTTTGCTCTTGTGCCCTTCATAATATCGCTCTAAAAAACTGCCAACTCTCCTAAATTCTTTCCCCCCATAGATTTGCTTTCCAGGGGATTTTACCTACCAATTCTCTGAGTTTTCAAGGGGACAGATCCTCAGCTCTTGTAAATTGGCATAGATCCATTGGAGTAAATGGGTGGTGAAGCTGTGAATGGATGGCTTTGTATCATTCCCATGACCTTCTACCGAGGATTCCCCTGAAGCAAAGAATTTCTTCCCACCCCCTCTCTGTCCCAGGGCAGCAGATGGCGCTAGAGGGCTCACCCTCCTCCCCTGCAGACCCTGGTTAATTCCCACAGCCTGAGGTCCGGGCTGTCCTCAATGTCCCCAGCCCAGCCCAGTTCACAGAGCTGCCGTTCCTCCCCGGGGCACACAATGAAACAGCAGCCTCTATAGGCGGAGAATCCTTCCCCTTGAGAAGGCTGAAACCTGAGGGGAGGGAGAATTCTCATTTCCGCTTGTCTCCTGCAGACCTTCCAAGGATTGACTCAGCCTCGGTATATTCCTCTGCGAGGGAGAGAAGAAACGGAGCTCACCATGACCTCAGAGAGTGGAACTGCTCTGTGGAGCCTTCTCCTCACCTTTGTTTTTCTGTGTGAGTGAAACAATATTTTCTCATTCTAAAGGTAAAAAGATGCAGATTCTTAGAAGTCAGTGTGGGGCAAGATCTCCTAGCTCTTCTTCATTCCCTTGCCAGTAGGGATGGATGGATGGATGGATGGATGGATCTATCTATCTATCTATCGTACCTGTAAGGAGAGAGGGGCCTGCCAATGGGACATATCTCAGCCTCTGATCTATTTGAACTGTAAAATCCTTTGGAGTTCTTTGTTAGCATTTCTTGTCCTGCTTTTTTTTAAGATTTGAGGAGTGAACAGAGAAAAATAAAGAGATGTTGATGGAAAGATCTGTATTTTGAATCTGTACAAATGTACAAAAAGGCAGATATAGGGGAGGAAAAACAGAATGATGGATGGAGGCTGAAGAAAGAAAGAGGGATATAGCCATAGATCAGGGGTTCTCAAACTGGGGTTCAGGACCTCTCAGGGGATAAAGAGGTTATTACATGGGGGGTGGGGAGGAGGTGGTCACGAGCTGTCGGCCTCCACCCCAAACTCCACTTTGCCTCCAACATTTATAATGGTGTTAAATATACAAAAGTGTTTTTAATTTTTAAGGGGGGTCGAACTCAGAGGCTTGCTGCGTGAAAGGGGTCACCACCACAAAAGTTTGAGAACCATTTCCATAGGTAAACAGGCAATATAACACTGTCATAACCTCCATGTTAACTCCTATTATTTTGTTTCCCTCCAGTCTCCTGCTGCAAAGCCCAAGTGGTTCAGAGCCCCGAGTCGCTGGTTACTGGGGAAGGGAAGGTCTCCACAATGTCCTGCTCTTTCACCAGCGCTTACCAAACCTTCCAGTGGTACCAGCAGCTCCCTGGGCAAGGGCCGACTCACCTGCTGACCACGAGCTCTAATGACAATGTCACTGTGGGGCGGTTCATAGGCGAGCGCCTGGAAAGTGGGAAACGCAGCTCTCTGCACATCACCCACTCCCATCTGGGGGACTCAGGCAGATATCTCTGCGCGGTGGATGCACAGTGACGCAGGCAGAGCTGGGCTCATGGCAAAAACCCTTAGCCTCTGACAGGCAGCTTGGCGGAGGAGATGCAGGGGCAGATCCCCAGCAGGTGAAAAGCAGCCTAACTCCATGGTAGCCAAGGGGACTCATCCTCAGCTGTTATAAATGGGCAGCGCACCAGTGGAGTCAATGGGGCCATATCGTAAGGCGAGGGGGACTGGAACCCAGGTCTGCAGATCCTGGGACAGCTGTGTGAATAGCAGCGTAAATCCGGAGTCGCTCCACATGTGTTTATTGAGGTGTCTAGATTACAAGAAATCCGAGACACAAATTCATTTTCTTTCCTTTTCTTCGCATGGGATACTTTCTAAAGGACAAAGAAAAGGAGTACTTGTGGCACCTTAGAGACTAACTAATTTATTTGAGCATAAGCTTTCTTGAACTGTAGCTCAGGAAAGCTCATGCTCAAATAAATTGGTTAGTCTCTAAGGTGCCACAAGTACTCCTTTTCTGTTTACGAATACAGACTAACACGGCTGTTACTCTGAAAGCTTTCTAAAGGAAAGTTCATTACTAAATATTTCCGGTAGAAAAACATGTTCCCTTAAGGGAACCCAATGCAAAATATCTCTGGCTTCAAAGCTGTAAAATCATCCTCGTTTCTATGGCAACAATGAACAAACAAAACTAACCTAGCCCCTGCCCCCACTCTCCTTCCTTCAGAAACCGCGACTCCTCTAGGAAAGTCGGAACTAAATTTGCTGCTCCGACCGGAACGCTCCAGAAACGAGCGTGCTCTCTGGTGTTTCTGGACATCTAGTTCTCTCCCTCCCTCCCCCCGCTCAAGCCGCCCCCCCGCCCCCGCCCCCTCCCGGACCCTGCGAGACTTTCTAGCAGCTCAGCGGAAAGGCAGCTACCAACCAAGCTCGGAGAGATTTGATGCTTGACGCTAAGAATCACAATTTAATTCGGAGCGGAAGCAGCGTTCCTGGATTCCTTCAGCCCTCAGAAGACAGAGGTCGGCTTCCCTCTGCGAGGAAAGGACCTAATTCGTTTCTTTAGACATTGCTGGGGGCGGGTTGGTGCCTGAGTGGAGAGAAAACGGAGCCGCTCCGTGAAGAGGCGCAGAGACACCGAATCTTCATTGAGAGGATGCTTAAAACCCTGGTCTCCATGACTGCGCTGCTCCTTGTTTCCAGTGAGTCAGATTCCCACGTGGCATTTCTGGGCATTATTCCCCTCCCCCGTATTTATTAATTTTCACCTGTGTCCAGGTGTCCTTCTAGGAGACACTTCACGCTGCTGCTTCTGCTGCTGCCAGTTTCCCTGTGTGTGTCTGGGGGATTTTTCATGCTCTGGTTTTATTTTATTCCCAGGCGGAGCGGTGGACGGGAAGGTTTCTCAGTCTGCTGCGCTGTCCTTCCTGGCGGGGGGCAGGGCTGACCTCCCCTGTAACCACAGTGTCGCTGGCTACGAGAGAATTTTTTGGTACTATCAGCGCCCCGGAGCTGCCCCTCGAGCTGTGATCTCTGGCTACAACTCCGCGGAGACGTCGGAGCGGTTTGAACTGTCCATTGACCCCTCCGGCCGGTCCGCCCCGCTGCGCATCACCAAGGTGGCGGTGGAGGACTCGGGGGTGTATTACTGCGCCGTGAGAGGCACAGCGAGAGGAAATGCAGGGCGAGCTGAACAAAAACCTCCCCGAGTCTGAGAGTCCTGGGCAGGAAGAGAAGGAAGCTCACACGGATAATCAAATTGCGGGCTGAGATCCTCAAAGGGGCCAGGAGAATGGACGCATGGAACTCCAGTGAGCAATAAGCGCCCAACTCCCTTAGGCTCCTTTGAAAATCTCAGCTTTGAACAATAGCATGTAGAAGTTCATGACTGTATCCAAAGTGACCCAGATAATTGCAAGCCTAATTTCTATGGTCTTCCAATTAAAAAAAGTCTCCGAAGGGTCAAATTTTCAAAGGTATTTAGGGACCTAAAGATCCAGAGAGGCACCTGGAGAGGCTTTAGGCTCCCAAATGCTGTTTTGACCAGAGCATCTAGTCAAAGTCTGGGGCGCTGTGGACCTACCTGTTGTGATAACAGGATTATCAGGGACCATCTACTCTAACCCGCTGCCTACGTGCAGGATTTGCATGGTTGGTAACCGATATTTATTTGCTGCGTTTTTAGTGATTGACCAGGAACGTACAAATTTCTGCAGCTTTCAAACCAGAGGGAATAAAACAGAAGGAAACAGCTTCTCTTGCTAACAGCGCGCTTCCGCCAGCACTGGCTTTTCCCTGGAAACCGCTGTGCACACAGGCTGCTGCTTGACTTTCGCTCTCCTCTCTGTTCATGTCTGTTTCCCGTTTCTCAGAGTTCCCTCCCCCGGCATCATTTCAGAGAAATTCAGGGTGGGGAGGGCTGTGTCATCAAACAGAACATTCGGTGTGATTATAGTATATCCTGCCACGACTGGGGAGGGGGAGAAATGGAGCACCTAGACCTAGGGAAACTGGGAGGAGGCAAGCCAAGGTTCTGGGGAAAATTGGTCCCTCTTCTCCGATCGCAAATGAGCCCCACTGAACTCCCCTCTTGTCAAGGTTCCTCCCCCACTCTGAACTCTAGGGTACAGATGTGGGGACCTGCACAAAAAACCTCCTAAGCTTATCTTTACCAGCTTAGGTCAAAAACTTCCCCAAGGTACAAAATATTTCCCCCGTTGTCCTTGGACTGGCCGCTACCACCACCAAACTAATACTGGTTACTGGGGAAGAGCTGTTTGGACGCGTCCTTCCCCCCAAAATACTTCCCAAAACCTTGCACCCCACTTCCTGGACAAGGTTTGGTAAAAAGCCTCACCAATTTGCCTAGGTGACTACAGACCCAGACCCTTGGATCTTAAGAACAATGAACAATCCTCCCAACACTTGCACCCCCCCTTTCCTGGGAAATGCTGGATAAAAAGCCTCACCAATTTGCATAGGTGACCACAGACCCAAACCCTTGGATCTGAGAACAATGAAAAAGCATTCAGTTTTTTACAAGAAGACTTTTAATAAAAAATAGAAGTAAATAGAAATAAAGAAATCCCCCCTGTAAAATCAGGATGGTAGATATCTTACAGGGTAATTAGATTAAAAAACATAGAGAACCCCTCTAGGCAAAACCTTAAGTTACAAAAAAGATACACAGACAGAAATAGTTATTCTATTCAGCACAATTCTTTTCTCAGCCATTTAAAGAAATCATAATCTAACACATACCTAGCTAGATTACTTACTAAAAGTTCTAAGACTCCATTCCTGGTCTATCCCCGGCAGAAACCAGCATATAGACAGACACACAGACTCTTTGTTTCTCTCCCTCCTCCCAGCTTTTGAAAGTATCTTGTCTCCTCATTGGTCATTTTGGTCAGGTGCCAGCGAGGTTACCTTTAGCTTCTTAACCCTTTACAGGTGAGAGGAGCTTTCCCCTGGCCAGGAGGGATTTCAAAGGGGTTTACCCTTCCCTTTATATTTATGACACCTCTGTTTACAATACCCAGTGGAACTCACCCCACCCGCATCTTGGGCAGATGCTATTCGGTTTTGTTTTAGGTGTGCGGTCTCTTAAGCAAAAAGAAAAGGAGTACTTGTGGCACCTTAGAGACTAACCAATTTATTTGAGCATGAGCTTTCGTGAGCTACAGCTCACTTCATCAGATGCATACCGTGGAAACTACAGCAGACTTTATATATACACAGAGAATATGAAACAATACCTCCTCCCACCCCACTGTCCTGCTGGTAATAGCTTATCTAAAGTAATCATCAGGTTAGGCCATTTCCAGCACAAATCCAGGTTTTCTCACCCTCCACCCCCCCACACAAATTCACTCTCCTGCTGGTGATAGCCCATCCAAAGTGACAACTCTTTACACAATGTGCATGATAATGAAGTTAGGCCATTTCCTGCACAAATCCAGGTTCTCTCTCTCCCTCACCCCCCTCCAAAAACCCACCCCCATACACACACAGACTCACTCTCCTGCTGGTAATAGCTCGTCCAAACTGACCACTCTCCAAGTTTAAATCCAAGTTAAACCAGAACATCTGGGGGGGGGGGGTAGGAAAAAACAAGAGGAAATAGGCTACCTTGCATAATGACTTAGCCACTCCCAGTCTCTATTTAAGCCTAAATTAATAGTATCCAATTTGCAAATTAATTCCAATTCAGCAGTTTCTCGCTGGAGTCTGGATTTGAAGTTTCTTTGTTTTAAGATAGCGACCTTCATGTCTGTGATTGCGTGACCAGAGAGATTGAAGTGTTCTCCGACTGGTTTATGAATGTTATAATTCTTGACATCTGATTTGTGTCCATTTATTCTTTTACGTAGAGACTGTCCAGTTTGACCAATGTACATGGCAGAGGGGCATTGCTGGCACATGATGGCATATATCACATTGGTGGATGTGCAGGTGAACGAGCCTCTGATAGTGTGGCTGATGTTATTAGGCCCTGTGATGGTGTCCCCTGAATAGATATGTGGGCACAATTGGCAACGGGCTTTGTTGCAAGGATAAGTTCCTGGGTTAGTGGTTCTGTTGTGTGGTATGTGGTTGTTGGTGAGTATTTGCTTCAGGTTGCGGGGCTGTCTGTAGGCAAGGACTGGCCTGTTTCCCAAGATTTGTGAGAGTGTTGGGTCATCCTTTAGGATAGGTTGTAGATCCTTAATAATGCGTTGGAGGGGTTTTAGTTGGGGGCTGAAGGTGACGGCTAGTGGCGTTCTGTTATTTTCTTTGTTAGGCCTGTCCTGTAGTAGGTAACTTCTGGGAACTCTTCTGGCTCTATCAATCTGTTTCTTTACTTCCGCAGGTGGGTATTGTAGTTGTAAGAAAGCTTGACAGAGATCTTGTAGGTGTTTGTCTCTGTCTGAGGGGTTGGAGCAAATGCGGTTGTATCGCAGAGCTTGGCTGTAGACGATGGATCGTGTGGTGTGGTCAGGGTGAAAGCTGGAGGCATGCAGGTAGGAATAGCGGTCAGTAGGTTTCCGGTATAGGGTGGTGTTTATGTGACCATTGTTTATTAGCACTGTAGTGTCCAGGAAGTGGATCTCTTGTGTGGACTGGACCAGGCTGAGGTTGATGGTGGGATGGAAATTGTTGAAATCATGGTGGAATTCCTCCAGGGCTTCTTTTCCATGGGTCCAGATGATGAAGATGTCATCAATATAGCGCAAGTAGAGTAGGGGCTTTAGGGGACGAGAGCTGAGGAAGCGTTGTTCTAAATCAGCCATAAAAATGTTGGCATACTGTGGGGCCATGCGGGTACCCATAGCAGTGCCGCTGATCTGAAGGTATACATTGTCCCCAAATGTGAAATAGTTATGGGTAAGGACAAAGTCACAAAGTTCAGCCACCAGGTTAGCCGTGACATTATCGGGGATAGTGTTCCTGACGGCTTGTAGTCCATCTTTGTGTGGAATGTTGGTGTAGAGGGCTTCTACATCCATAGTGGCCAGGATGGTGTTATCAGGAAGATCACTGATGGATTGAAGTTTCCTCAGGAAGTCAGTGGTGTCTCGAAGGTAGCTGGGAGTGCTGGTAGCATAGGGCCTGAGGAGGGAGTCTACATAGCCAGACAATCCTGCTGTCAGGGTGCCAATGCCTGAAATGATGGGGCGCCCAGGAGTTCCAGGTTTATGGATCTTGGGTAGTAGATAGAATATCCCAGGTCGGGGTTCCAGGGGTGTGTCTGTGCGGATTTGATCTTGTGCTTTTTCAGGAAGTTTCTTGAGCATATGCTATAGTTGCTTTTGGTAACTCTCAGTGGGATCATAGGGTAATGGCTTGTAGAAACTCGTGTTGGAGAGCTGCCGAGCAGCCTCTTGTTCATATTCCGACCTATTCATGATGACAACAGCACCTCCTTTGTCTGCCTTTTTGATTATGATGTCAGAGTTGTTTCTGAGGCTGTGGATGGCATTGTGTTCCGCATGGCTGAGGTTATGGGGCAAGTGATGCTGCTTTTCCACAATTTCCTTTCTTAAAACGATCTTACCTGAAGGGCACGTTCACATATCAGTTTGCACGAGGGTTTAACTCAACCCCCCTAACAAGGTTTTTCCCAGTTTATAAGGACGCCGTTCCACCTTTGGAACATGGGACTTAGACTTTAAGTCATGAAGGCACTGTTGATAATTTTACCCCCAAGCCCCAAGGGTGTAGTTCCACCAGCAGTGATGTAATTCCAGAGTAGGTCTGTTGCTGCGGCGGAGTGACTCTGGAGCTACTCCAGGTATGTGAGCGAGGGCCCAGTTTCACCCCTTTATTCTGTGTATGGCTCTCAGAAAGGGCCTTGATACAAGAACACAAGAGTGACCCTCTTCTACCCAGCCCCACCACCCACCCAACCAAAATTCTTCTTCTGCTATTATATTATTAATCGTTAGCATCCCTAAAAGGAATGAACGTGAGACAAACAGAAAGGATATTAATACAACCAAAACCTCTGACCCTCCAAGCAGAACTGTTACACTTAACATGGTAAGAGCTTTGACGTCCTCTAAGGACGTTGCTGCTGCTGCTATCCATAAGGTGTGGAAGTCATTCCCATACGAGGGCGGTGGGAAGAAGCAAGATAAACGCATAAAAATAAAGAGAGAGAGAAAATATTTTAATAGTCATGTTATAGGATGGTAAATCTTTATCCCATAAGAAACTGGATTTTTTTAAAAAATATTATTCCTAATTAATTATATTGGCCCGTTTTATAGCAATGACAAAGAAACCCTAAATTACAGTCACTCCATGCAAATGTTCAGCTCCCCTCTCTCAGCAGTTCACCGGGTTTCCCGGCAGAGGGCACTGCGGAACCAGCAGGAATGTCCCCTGTATAGACATGATGACACACGGAGCTATTTCACCTTCCTGACTTTTCATTCGTGAAGCCACCTGCCTCCTCGCAGGGGCGGCGAGGAAATCCTGAAGGCAGCTACGACCAAACAGAAAGGGGGGAGGGGGTAAATTGGCAGAGGGAGGCGCTCACCACCCCAGCTCCCGCGGAAGCACGGCTTCCCTGCTTTTAAATCTCTGGCCCTCAGGAGAGCCAGCGTTGGTTTGCAGCTGCAAGAAAAGAAGAAAGCGGACAACTCGTGGGACTGGTCAGAGAGGAGCGAGGAAGCTCCCGGCAGACGAGGACCAGAGACCCCGAGAGGATGTTAACAATCCAGTTCTCGCTGGTTGCGATGACTTTAGTATTCAGTGAGTTGGATTTCCTATTTCATTTCTGAATGTCTCTCCCCCTGATCTCGTCCTTCAAATATACAATAATTCTCAGCTAAAATAATCTCATTCTTTTCTCTGTCTCCGCACATCTCTTTCCAATATCCATCCATCCATGAATCCTTCCCACGGCAGCACCTCTCTCGCTCAATCTCTCCTTCCCTCTCTCTCTCCTTTACGGTCCTAAATCCCCTACATTCCGTGAGCGTCTGAACATTTTCAAAGTCGCCTGACTTGAATCTACGCACGATGCGCCAGAATCCCTTGGGTGGCTTTGAAAAAATCTCGGCTGTCACATCCTTCACGCCAACGAGGATTTATTTTTTCCCCTCCAGAAGGGGCCACTGGAGTGTCGGTGATGCAGACGCAAGGCCCCATGACCGTGTCCGAGGGAGAAGGTTTGCGCCTCAATTGTAGCTATGATGATGCTACAGTGTATGCCGTCTTCTGGTACGTGCAGTTCCCCAGCCAGCCCCCACGGCTCCTCCTGAGGGACCCGGGAAGCGAGGACTCGGATGAAGGGATCAGAAAAGGGTTCGATGCCACCCACGAGAAAAAGCACAAATCCTTCCACCTGTGGAAACCGGCCAGCGACGTGAGCGACTCCGCGACCTATTACTGCGCCGAGAGCGACACAGTGACTCGGACCGGCAGGGAGCTGAGCAAAAACCGCGCAGGGTCTGTGCGCAGCAGCGGGAAGGAGGGCACCGGGGTCTGGCAGGGGAAGGGAGGAATGGTGCAACCACAGAACTTGGATCAGATCTCTCTGGTCACCGGCTAGCTCTGGGCTTCACCGGCTTGATCCAGTCCACGGCTTCACCTTTTTTTAGACATTATACGGAATAGCATGAAACAAAATTAGCGTAACACCAGTAAAGTCAAACAAACACACACAAACTCTACCGAGATCATGAGGGGAAAGTTCATAGTCTACAGGGAAACTAGCACTTTGGGGTGGAGGAATATATAAGTGTCGAGTAGAGAAAAATCGACCCATAGACAGACAGACAGATAGACAGAAAGACAGACAGCAACATCCTTCTCCGGCACTAATGCTGAGGGGGGAGCTGGTTTATTGGCCGAGCACCCCAATCTCATTCCGTTTGAATAATTCCCCACTGTTTGGCGGGAGTTGAAAGTAAATTAGTGAGATTTCGCTGCAGCGGCCTGAACGCCTGATAAAAATCGGTGATTTGCACCGTCGAGGCGGGAGTTAACCTGTGTCACAGCCGGCGGTTCCCAAGCACAGAGAGAGGAGCCACGAGCCACAGGCAAGGCACCATTGCACGACTTTGGTCTCTACCGCCCTGCCAAAGCGTCTTGGGGCTGTAGCTGAAAGGAAAAGGCCAGAGCTCCCGTCTCTCTGACTGTCTCGGGGGCTGGTGAGAGAGCAAAAGGGCAGCTCCCTCCCTGCAGGCACCGTTGTTAATGTTTCGCAGTGGAGCGTGGCTTCTACATTTCGACACAGACACATCGCGGACACAGGAGGGCTGCAACAGCCCCCGTGTTAGCCACTGTGCTGATTGTTAACAGTGAGTAAAATAACAGTTTCCCTCAACCTCTGTCTTCCCCAACCCCCCTCTCTCCTCCACCCTACATCCCCCACCTCACCAAATGCACCCCCCATCTCTCCTCATACACACTCTTCTTCTTCTTTCTCTCGATCCAGCCACACCTCTCTCTCCTTCCCCCAGCATTCTCCCCCTCCCTGGCACTTCGAAACTCCCGGGGCAGTCACTGGATGGGGGCTGGCGAAAGGGGATTTAACCCTAGGGTCCCTCGGAAGAAGTTTCACACACAATTATCTTATTGGTTTTCACTCCTAGTGGCCGTGATCCAGCAGCCGGGCTCCGCAGAAGTTTGGAGGGAGTGGAACTGGACCGCGCGTGTTCTCGCCCCACCACCAAGGCGACTGACAGCACAGTCTGGTACCGGCAGCTCCCGAACCCGGGACCCCAGTTTGTAGTTATCGGATACAAGGAAACCACTAAGACCCCCGAGCCGGCGGGAGCCCCGCACATCTCTGCCGACAGAGAGTGTCCAGCACCCTGGCCCTGCGCCCTGTGAGGCTGGGAGGCGCTGTGGTGTATTTCTGTGCTCGGAGGGACACAGTGGGACAGCCAGGGGCTGCCCCCCTTTAATAAACCTTCTGGTGTGAGCAGAAGGTGGGGAACGCTTCAGTGGGTGCCTGGGAGAGGGGCGACCAGGGAGAACGAAAAGAGAGGAATAAAACATGCAGGGCCAAATTTACAAAAACATCTCTGTGCACCTAATTATTTACACGTGTGACTGATGAGAGGTGGTACTTTGGAAAACTTCTAAGAAAGTCTCTTTCAGAAGGAATAAAGAAGAACAGTAAAGGGAAGTGTAAAACCATGGAAGTAAATAAACCCTTCCAAGACATCCGCCAACACTTCACTCAGTGCATCCATCAACCTTTTCCATAGGATGTTGTGACGGCCAAGACCATGACAGGGTGGAGGATAGATCCATCAATGGCTATTAGCCCGGATGGTGTCCCTAGCCTCTCTTTGCCAGAAGCTAGGAATGGGTGACAGGGGATGGATCACTTGATGATTCCCTGTTCTGTTCATTCCCTCTGGGGCACCTGGCATTGGCCACTGTCGGGAGACAGGATACTGAGCTAGATGGACCTTCGGTCTGACCCAGTAGGGCCATTCTTATCTATCCATCCCCAGATCTATCTCTCCATCCATCTATCACCGCCAGGCGTCCCTGCAGTAGAAGCAAAAGATGGTCCCTATAGAGACATAATGACACATGGGCCTACTACTTGGCTTTTCATGAAGTCGACCGAGTTCCCCTGCCCGCATCCCGAGCCCCCGCCTGCCTCCTGAGAGACGCAGCTCTGGAGGCTCAGATGAAAGGCCGCTCAGAGAGACAGAGAGAGAAACGTGTTTATGCCCTCCCCCCTCACTCACACCTCCAGCTCCGGCAGGAGCATCTTTGCCTGTTATTTAGTCGTCACCTCTATAGGAAACGGGCAACTCTTCCCTCTCGCCCATTTCCACAGGGGCAAGGCAGCGAGACCAGGGGCTGATCCCTGGGGAGCAGCAGAGACACCGAGATTCCTCTGTGACCATGGTACCAATGCTGGGCTCAGCGCTTGTGCTGATTTTTGTTTCCAGTGAGTAAGATTACAAATCTTCCAGTCTCTCTCTCCCCTTGCGCGTTCTCCCTTCTGAGCTCTTCTAACCACACCTGGCAGTCACAGGGAAAGGATGGGGTTTGGCGACTTAACACCTCTAGAAGTTTCGTGCCCACTAGATTAATTCTCTGCGGCGTTCTCTCTCCTAGGCGCCCCGGGCAGAGCCGAGATCCGGCAGCCGGGCTCCGCGGAAGCCTTGGAGGGAGCGGAACTGAACTTCACCTGCTCTCACGGTTCCATCACCACTGAAACTATAGTTTGGTACCGGCAGCTCCCCAACCGAGGACCCCAGTTCATAGTCTCGGGATACCAGGGAATCGTTAACAGCAGCGACCCAGAGGGAGCTTTGCACATTCCGGAAAACAGAAAATCCAGCGCCTTGGCCCTGCGCAGGGCGCGGCTGGCAGACGCAGCCCTGTATTACTGCGCTCTGAGAGACACAGGGTGAGAGCCAGGGGCTGCCCCGTACAATAAGTATCTCACTCCTGGGTGGGGGGGAGGAATGGGGGCGGGGGAGCAAGGGTGATCAGAGAAGAAAAAAAGAAATTAATAAAACAATTAGGGCCAAATCTACAAACGTCTCTGTGCGCCTAATTATGAACCTAGGCGACTGGTGAGATCTGATACTTTGGAAAAGGTCGAAGAAAATCCTCTTCGGAGAGAAATCGGAAGCTCAGTAAAAGGTAAAACCATGGCACAAACCAACCAAAAACCCGTCTCATTCCAGCTGCAAGGACAATATCCTATATAGCAACACCTGGCAACATCCTCCTTTTCTTCCACCGGGCCAAAAATATTACTGGGGGAAAACCCCAATTATTCCGCAATTAATTAGTCAATCCCATTCTGCTTTAATAATCTCTCACGATTTAGCGGGAATTCCGGGTAAATTAGTACTGCACTGGGACTGCCTGACAACACCCGCCCTTTGCAAACCATCCGTGTGTGCTGCAGAGACGTACTCCCTTGGGAAAGTTATGGGGGGGGGGGGAGGGTTCTGTTGAACACTTCTACAGTTGTCCGGCAGAGGGCGCGCAGTCCAAGCAGAAGCGCTCCGTGTAGACGCGATGACCCGTGGGTCTATTCCACCCCTTGGCTTTTTCGTGCCGTCGAGCTCCCATGTCATCCCTCTGAGCCCGCCTCCTGGCAGACACAGGGCACTTACCAAGCGGAGACACAGAGAGAGGGCTTTGTGTGGTTGGCACCACAGTGACACACCCCAGAATAAAACAGCAGCATCACTGCATGCGTCTCTCTCCCTCGAGTGTGCACCAGTATCCCCTACCGTGCCTGTCCTCGGGGCTGAAGAGAGAGACAAGGGGCTGACCCCTGCAGAAGAGCAGAGACACCCAGATTTTTTTCTGATGATGGGAACTATCAGGGGCTCAGCGATTGTGCTGGTTCTTGTTTTGAGTAAGATGTCGTGTTTCCGATATCCATCCATCCATCCATCCATCCATCCATCTAACCCAATACACCCCCTCTATCTCCCCCTTCTCTCCTTCATTCTCTCTTCCTAGAGGTTTAAGCAGGCATGACAGTCCCAGGAAGGATGGGGATTGGGGAGGGGGAATTTACCCTAAAGTTCCTTAGAAATCTAATTTTCACTAACTTAATTCTCTGTCTGGTTTTCTTGCCGAGGCGCCAGGGGCAGAGCCGAAATCCAGCAGCCGGTCTCAGCAGAAGCTTTGGAGGGAGCTGAACTGAACCTCACCTGCTCTCACCCCTCAGCCAGCGGTGATAATATATTCTGGTACCGGCAGTTTCCGAACCGAGGACCCGAATTTATAGTGACTGGATTCAGTGGAACCGCTCATAGCCCCGACCCAGAGGGAACCTTGCATATCTCCAAAGATAAAGAAAACAGCACCTTCGCCCTGCGCAGGCTGAGGCTGGCAGACGCAGCCGTGTATTACTGTGCTCGGAGAGACACAGTGTGACAGCCAGGGGCGGCCCCGTACAATAAATCCCCTACTGGGTATTTGTGTGTGTAGGTGGGGAGGGAGACAAGCGGGGTGGGGAGAGGAGACGGTAAGAAGCCAGAAAGGAGGAACTGAACATTTTAGAGGGGGTTCTAAAGAAGTCTAGAAAAAGACGTCCTTCAGCGGCATTAGGGCGCCTAACCATAGGTGAAAAGAACAGGAGGACTTGTGGCACCTTAGAGACTAACAAATTTATTTGAGCATAAGCTTTCCTGAGCTACAGCTCACTTCATCGGACGCATTCACGAAAGCTCATGCTCAAATAAATTTGGTAGTCTCTAAGGTGCCACAAGTACTCCTTTTCTTTTTGGGAATACAGACTAACACGGCTGCTACTCTGAAACCCCTTCCTGATGTTTCCCAGTTCTTGCTCTCCACCGGTGTCCCTTTTCCCATCTCTCTCTCTCTCTGCTGCCCACCTCCTGGTGGCTCTGTTTAGCACCCGCTCCCAGCCACGCACTCAAAGCAGCTCTGTCTCCCCCAGCCCCAGCCCCGCCCCCTGCGGCCAGCCCAGAAGGTGCCCACCCCGAGCCAGAGAGAGACATTTAATTCAACAGCCCAGCACGGAAACGACCCTTTCCTTCATCCTGCTGTGTGGCGAGGCTGTGTCGCTCCAGCTCCTCCCAGTCCCTGGGGCTGCAGCCCACCCCCGACTCCCTCACACACTCTGCAACCTTTGTGGGAGGGGAGCCCCTGGTGGGGCCATGGCCAAAGGCGGAGGAATGGGGAGGGGGGGTTGGTTGCTTCCTCCACCGGCTGCAGCTCAGGTGTCCCAAGGTGGAGCGAGGCAGCGGCTCCTGACATGTAGCTGGTACAGGGATGTGGATGCAAGGGAAGGAATCCCCGGGAGCTGCGGGGGGGGGGGGGGGGGGCGAGGACGGGAATGGCTCCAAGGGAAGGGAATCAATCCTTCCTGAAGCGGGGAGGAGGGGATGCTGATTGGCGGGGGAGGGGATAATCTTCCTCTCTGGGAGGAAAAGCCCCTCAGGCAGGCTTGATCTGGGCTTGGGGGCGGGGGAGACAGCTTTGCGCTAGGCAAGAGTTACTTTGCCAGGCGTGAGAGCCGGCCCTGGAGAAGAGCCCGCGGGGAGGATGCGGCTAGAAGTACCGGTGGTGTGTTGCCCCCTCCTGTCCCCCCACGCACGGGGGAAGGGATGCGGAGCCCCGGGACCTGGTCAGAACTATAGGGGTTGGGAGCCCCCAGAGCCGGGCACTGGCCGGGTCCGGGCTGGGGGAGGCTGCTCATTTGCACCTGGGGCTGCAGCGAAGCCCCTCTCACCTTTGGCCATGGCTGGGCGCACCCGACTGGCTGGATGGAGCCCGGGGAGGGGGTGAGCTGCTGGCCCCAGCCCAAGCTCACTCATCAGACACAAGGGCAAACTTTTCTTAAAGGAGCCATGTCTTTTGGTTTGTGCCCTTGCCCAGCACTAAGGGGGTCCACAGCTGGTTTCTCGTGGCTGGAGCGGGGCACAGATCCTGGGGGAGACAACAGGGTGGGCTGAGAATGGCTGGCTCCGTCCTTGAGAAACCCCCCGGCCCGTACTCTCCCCAGCAGCCTCCTGGGGCCAGCCGAGAAGCTGCCAGCCCATCTCCCCCCAGCCCCCTGCCGAGGGGCTGCCCCCAACTCCCCCACCCCTCTGCTGTTACCCCAGAAGCTGCCGTGCCCTGGAAATTAAAAGGCCTCACACCTGCCTGCGGTGGGAGCCCGCTGGGAGCTTCAGCAGCTGCAGGGGAAACAGCTGACAGGCGGGGACTTGGCGCCAAACAGCTGATTGGCCGCAGCCAGCCAAAGAGCTGACGCAGGCCGCTGCGCATGCTCAAGAGCTGATTGGCAGTTGCCAACAGCGGATCTTCCCGGTGGGTGCAGAGCACCCACTAATTTTTTTCCATGGGTGCTCCAGCCCCGGAGCAACCACAGAGTCGGCGCCAATGCGCCTAACTCCCCCAGGCTCCTTAGAATATCTGAATTTAGGGCCTGAGGACAGACTCATGTTGAGGTCAATGTGTTTTGGGTCACGCTGTGAGTTTCCCTCTCAAGTGGAACCTCCACTGGTTTATCCTACCCTGCCCGTTATCTATCCATCCATCCATCCATCCATCCATCCATCCATCCACCCATCTATCATCATTTTTATAATGTTCCCCATCACCTTAATATTTTAGCAACTATGTCCTGTAGGCAAACCATGTAAAATAGCTTCCTCTTTTAAAATAAGGCAGGAGAGATTAGTAGTTTCTTACCACACCACCCAGGGATTGGCTGTTCCTTCAACGTGAGAAAGTTGGACTCTTAGGCAGTATTATAAGGTAACCAATTTCAGAAAAGAAAAAAAGATGAAGCAGGTTTAAAGGTGAAACCAGGAAAGTAACCACAATATTCCCAGATGCTTCGATGTTTGTGTGATTAGGGGTCAAGAGATGGACAGACAGATAAACCTTATAGCACCAGCCTCCATTGCACTTGTGAAGTGACCATAGATATAACAAGCCTTGTGGATGGGGGGATGCAGCATATGTGATATATCTAGACTTCAGAATGGCTTTTGATACAGTCTCGCATGACCTTCTCATTAAGAAAATATAGGGAAATACAACCTAGACGGAGTTACTATAAGGCGGGTGCATAACTGGTTAGAAAACGGCTCCCAGAGAGTAGTTCTCAATGGTTCACAGTTCGAGTGGAAGGGCCTAACGAGTGGGGTTCTGCAGGGATCAGTTCTGGGTCTGGTTCTTTTCAATGTCTTCATCAATGATTTATATAGTGGCATAGAGAGTACACTTAAGTTTACTGATGATACCAAGCTGGGAGGGGTTGTGAGTACTTTGAAGGATAGGATGAAAATTCAAAATGATCGGGAAAAACTGGAGAAATGGGCTGAGGTAAATAGGATGAAATTCAATAAGGACAAATGCAGGATGGGAAATGACTGCCTAGGAAGGAGTACTGCGGAAAGGGATCTAGGGGTCAGAGTGAATCACAAGATAAATATGAGTCCACAGTGCAACACTGTTGCAAAAAAGCAAACATCATTCTGGGATGTATTAGGACGAGTGTTGTAAGCAAGACAGAGAAGTAATTCTTCCACTTTACTCTGCACTGATTAGACCTCAACTGGAGTATTGTCGAACCAGCTGAGCAGGGGGGGGACAGCAGAGCAGCACACAGCAGGAGTTTGCCTGGGATTGGTGAGTATCGGAGTGCAGTGCGTGTTTGCTGAGTAAGTATCCCAGCGTGTGTTTGCTGGGAGGGCAGTGTGAGAGCCTGAGAGAGTGTCTGATTGGCTGCTAACCTGCAGGGGGCGGGCAGTAGGGCTGTCTGTTTGTTTCAGGGAAGCCTGGCTGTTTAAAAATAGCCAGAGCTTCGGGAACCAGCTGAGCAGGGGGGGACAGCAGAGCAGCACACAGCAGGAGTTTACCTGGGAGTTCGCCTGGAGTGAGCCCAGTGAGGCTTACATCTTGCCAACTTCTCTGAGGAAGCTCATAGTAAGAAGGTGATATGGAAGGGAGGGGTTCAGCTATTGTGACCTGCACTGGATGTGCCATGTTTGTCTTTCTTCCACAGGACAGAAGCGACTGTGTGTACAAAGTGCAAGCTGGTCTCCATACTGGAAGAGAAGATTGAAGGTCTGGAGCAACAGATAACGACCCTGCGTTGCATACAAGAAAGGGAGGATTTTCTGGACAAAAGTCAGGATATGCTTCTACGGGCACAAAGCTCTAAAGATTTAGAGCAGGTTGCACAGAGGAGCCAAGAGGCCAGTGAAGAAGCTTGGTGACATGTGACCTCCAGAAGAAGAAGGGGGAATGTCCGGGTTCCAGCAACGCGGACACAAGTAACTAACCGCTTTCATGTTCTCTCCACAGGTACCGTTGCGGAGAGTGGACCAGATGATATGTCTGGGGGGAGAAAGCAGAAGGAGACTCCGCTGGTTGGAAGGCATGAGACGCGCTGTCCTAAGGTTGGGGGTTCCACGACCACCACTCCCAAGAGAAGGAGGCGGGTGGTGGTGGTCGGGGACTCTCTACTCCTGGGGACTGAGTCATCTATCTGCTGCCCTGACCGGGAAAACCGAGAAGTCTGCTGCTTGCCGGGGGCTAAGATTCGCGATGTGACGGAGACTGCCGAGATTCATCAAGCCCTCAGATCGCTACCCCTTCCTGCTTCTCCACGTGGGCACCAATGATACTGCCAAGAATGACCTTGAGCGGATCACTGCGAACTACGTCGCTCTGGGAAGAAGGATAAAGGAGTTTGAGGCGCAAGTGGTGTTCTTGTCCATCCTCCCTGTGGAAGGAAAAGGCCTGGGTAGGGACCACGGAATAGTGGAAGCCAACGAATGGCTATGCAGGTGGTGTCGGAGAGAAGGCTTTGGATTCTTTGACCATGGGATGGTGTTCCATGAAGGAGGAGTGCTGGGCAGAGACGGGCTCCACCTTACGAAGAGAGGGAAGAGCATCTTTGCTAGCAGGCTAGCTAACCTAGTGAGGAGGGCTTTAAACTAGGTTCACCGGGGGAAGGAGACCAAAGCCCTGAGGTAAGTGGGAAAGCGGGATACTGGGAGGAAGCACAAGCAGGAATGTCTGTGAGGGGAGGGCTCCTGCCTCATACTGAGAATGAGGGGCGATCAGCAGGTTATCTCAAGTGCTTATATACGAATGCACAAAGCCTTGGAAACAAGCAGGGAGAACTGGATGTCCTGGTGATGTCAAGGAATTATGACGTGATTGGAACAACAGAGACTTGGTGGGATAACTCACATGACTGGAGCACTGTCATGGATGGTTATAAACTGTTCAGGAAGGACAGGCAGGGCAGAAAAGGTGGGGGAGTCGCACTGTATGTAAGGTTTCAGAGTAACAGCCGTGTTAGTCTGTATTCGCAAAAAGAAAAGGAGTACTTGTGGCACCTTAGAGACTGTATGTAAGGGAGCTCTGGTACGATACTGCAGAAAAACCTGAGTGTCTCTGGATTAAGTTTAGAAGTGTGAGCAACAGGAGTGATACAGTGGTGGGAGTCTGCTATAGACCACCGGACCAGGGGGATGAGGTGGATGAGGCTTTCTTCCGGCAGCTCGCAGAAGCTACTAGATCGCATGCCCTGATTCTCATGGGTGACTTTAATTTTCCTGATATCTGCTGGGAGAGCAATACAGCGGTGCACAGACAATCCAGGAAGTTTTTGGAAAGCGTAGGGGACAATTTCCTGGTGCAAGTGCTAGAGGAGCCAACTGGGGGGGAGCTTTTCTTGACCTGCTGCTCACAAACCGGGAAGAATTAGTAGGGGAAGCAAAAGTGGATGGGAATCTGGGAGGCAGTGACCATGAGTTGGTTGAGTTCAGGATCCTGACGCAGGGAAGAAAGGTAAGCAGCAGGATACGGACCCTGGACTTCAGGAAAGCAGACTTCGACTCCCTCAGGGAACGGATGGGTAGGATCCCCTGGGGGACTAACATGAAGGGGAAAGGAGCCCAGGAGAGCTGTCTGTATTTCAAGGAATCCCTGTTGAGGTCACAGGGACAAACCATCCCGATGTGTTGAAAGAATAGTAAATATGGCAGGCGACCAGCTTGGCTTAACGGTGAAATCCTAGCGGATCTTAAGCATAAAAAAGAAGCTTACAAGAAGTGGAAGGTTGGACATATGACCAGGGAAGAGTATAAAAATATCGCTCGGGCATGTAGGAATGAAATTAGGAGGGCCAAATCACACCTGGAGCTGCAGCTAGCGAGAGATGTTAAGAGTAACAAGAAGGGTTTCTTCAGGTATGTTGGCAACAAGAAGAAAGCCAAGGAAAGTGTGGGCCCCTTAATGAATGAGGGAGGCAACCTAGTGACGGAGGATGTGGAAAAAGCTAATGTACTCAATGCTTTTTTTGCCTCTGTCTTCACGAACAAGGTCAGCTCCCAGACTGCTGTGCTGGGCATCACAACATGGGGAATAGATGGCCAGCCCTCTGTGGAGAAAGAGGTGGTTAGGGACTATTTAGAAAAGCTGGACGTGCATAAGTCCATGGGGCCGGATGAGTTTCATCCGAGAGTACTAAAGGAACTGGCGGCTGTGATTGCAGAGCCATTGGCCATTATCTTTGAAAACTCGTGGCGAACGGGGGAAGTCCCGGATGACTGGAAAAAGGCTAATGTAGTGCCAATCTTTAAAAAAGGGAAGAAGGAGGATCCTGGGAACTACAGACCAGTCAGCCTCACCTCAGTCCCCGGAAAAATCATGGAGCAGGTCCTCAAAGAATCAGTCCTGAAGCACTTACATGAGAGGAAAGTGATCAGGAACAGTTATCATGGATTCACCAAGGGAAGGTCATGCCTGACTAATCTAATCGTCTTCTATGATGAGATTACTGGTTCTGTGGATGAAGGGAAAGCAGTCGATGTATTGTATCTTGACTTTAGCAAAGCTTTTGACATGGTCTCCCACAGTATTCTTGTCAGCAAGTTAAGGAAGTATGGGCTGGATGAATGCACCATAAGGTGGGTAGAAAGTTGGCTATATTGTCGGGCTCAACGGGTAGTGATCAATGGCTCCATGTCTAGTTGGCAGCCGGTGTCAAGTGGAGTGCCCCAAGGGTCGGTCCTGGGGCCGGTTTTGTTCAATATCTTCATAAATGATCTGGAGGATGGTGTGGATTGCACTCTCAGCAAATTTGTGGATGATACTAAACTGGGAGGAGTGGTAGATACGCTGGAGGGCAGGGATAGGATCCAGAGGGACCTAGACAAATTGGAGGATTGGGCCAAAAGAAATCTGATGAGGTTCAATAAGGATAAGTGCAGGGTCCTGCACTTAGGACGGAAGAACCCAATGCACAGCTACAGACTAGGGACCGAATGGCTAGACAGCAGTTCTGCGGAAAAGGACCTAGGGGTGACAGTGGACGAGAAGCTGGATATGAGCCAGCAGTGTGCCCTTGTTGCCAAGAAGGCCAATGGCATTTTGGGATGTATAAGTAGGGGCATAGAGAGCAGATAGAGGGACGTGATCGTTCCCCTCTATTCGACATTGGTGAGGCCTCATCTGAAGTATTGTGTCCAGTTTTGGGCCCCACACTACAAGAAGGATGTGGATAAATTGGAGAGAGTCCAGCGAAGGGCAACAAAAATGATTAAGGGTCTGGAACACATGACTTATGAGGAGAGGCTGAGGGAACTGGGATTGTTTAGTCTGCAGAAGAGAAGAATGAGGGGGGATTTGATAGCTGCTTTCAACTACCTGAGAGGTAGTTCCGGAGAGGATGGTTCTAGACTATTCTCAGTGGTGGAAGAGGACAGGACAAGGAGTAATGGTCTCAAGTTGCAGTGGGGGAGGTTCAGGTTGGATATTAGGAAAAACTTTTTCACTAGGAGGGTGGTGAAACACTGGAATGCGTTGCCTACGGAGGTGGTGGAATCTCCTTCCTTAGAAGTTTTTAAGGTCAGGCTTGACAAAGCCCTGGCTGGGATGATTTAATTGGGTATGAGTCCTGCTTTTGAGCAGGGGGCTGGACTAGATGACCTCCTGAGGTCCCTTCCAACCCTGATATTCTATGATTCTATGATTGTGTCCAGTTCTGGCCACCACATTTCAGGAAAGATGTGGACAAATTGGAGAAAGTCCAGAGAAGAGTGACACAAATGATTAAAGGTCTAGAAAACATGACCTATGAGGGAAGATAGAAATAAATGGGTTTGTTTAGTCTGAAAAAGAGAAGACCGATAGGGGACATGATAACAGTTTTCAAATATCTAAAAGTTTCTTACAAGGAGGAGGGAGAAAAATTGTTCTCCTTAACCTCTGAGGATAGGACAAGAAGCAATGGGCTTAAATTGCAGCAAGGGAGGTTTATGAAAAAAATCCTAACTTTCATGGTGGTTAGGCACTGGAATAAATTGCCTAGGGGGTTGTGGAATCTCCATCATTGGAGATTTTTAAAAGCAGGTTGGACAAACACCTGTCAGGGATGGTCTAGATGGTGCTGGTCCTGCCGTGAGTGCAAGGGACTGGACAAGATGACCTCTTGAGGACCCTTCCACTTCTAGGACTCTACCAAAAACTACAATATTCCCAGATACTTTGATGTTTATGTGATGAGGGATCGATAGATGGACAGACAGATAAAATTGTGAAGTGACCATAGATAGTGCTAGAGAAAAAAATGATTCACAAATGTAGCATACCACCTTCTGCGAAACGAAACTCCCCCCATTTAGCGAGTATTGAGTCTAAATAAATAAGATTTCACTTCACCGCCTGGTAACACCAGTCTTTTGCAATTGATAATTAAATGTACAGTAGGGATTAACTCTTTTGGGAAAGGTTTCAGAGGAGTAGCCATGTTAGCCTATATCAGCAAAAACAACGAGGAGTCCTGTTGCACCTTAGAGACTAACAAATTTATTTGGGCAAAAGCTTTCATGGGCTAAAACCCACTTCATTAGATGCATGGAGTGACAAATACAGTAGGCAGGTATAAATATTGAGCACATGAAAAGATGGGAGTTGCCTGACCAAGTGAGGGGTCAGTGCTAATGAGGCCAATTAATTTCAGGGTGGATGTGGCCCATTCCCAACAGTTGACAAGAAGGTGTGAGTATTAACAGAGGGAAAATTACTTTTTGTAATGAACCATCCACTCCCAGTCTTTATTCAGGCCTAATTTGATGGTGTCAAGTTTGCAAATTAATTCCAGTTCTGCAATTTCTCCTTGAAGTCTTTTTCTGAAATTTTTGTTGTTGAAGAATGGTGACTTTTAAGTCTGTTATTTAGTGTCCAGAGAGATTGAAGTGTTCTCCTACTGGTTTTTGAATGTTACAATTCTTGATGTCTGATTTGTGGACATTTTGCTTAGAGACTGTCTGGTTTGGCCAATATACATGGCAGAGGGGCATTGCTGGTACATGATGGCATATATCACATTGGTAGATGTGCAGGTGAATGAGCCCCTGAAAGTGTGGCTGATCTGGTTAGTTCCTATGATGGTGTCTCTTGAAAAGATACCTGGACAGATTTGGCAACGGGCTTTGCTGCAAGGGTAGGTTCCTGGGTTTGTGGTTCTGTTGTGTGGTGTGTAATTGCTGGTGAGTATTTGCTTCAGGTTGGGGGGCTGTCTGTGAGTGAGGACTGGCCTGCCTCCCAAGGTCTGGGAGAGTGAGGGATAATTTTCCAGGATAGGCTGTAGATCACTGATTATGTGCGGGAGAGATTTCAGCTGTGGTCTGTATGTGATGGTCAGTGGTGTTCTGTTATTTCCCTTGTTGGGCCTGTCCTGTAGTAGGTGACTTCTGGGTACCCTTCTGGCTCTGTCAATATGTTTCTTCACTTCAGCAGGTGGATATTGTAGTTTTAAGAACACTTGATAGAGAAACTGTAAGTGTTTGTCTCTGTCTGAGGCATTGGAGTACATGTGGTTGTATCTTAGAGCTTGGCTGTAGACAATGGATCATGTGATGTGGTCTGCATGAAAGCTGGAGGCATATAGGTAAGTACAGTGGCCAGTAGGTTTCTAGTATAGGGTGGTATTTATGTGACCATCACTTATTTCCACTGTAGTGTCCAGAAAGTGGATCTCTTGTGTGGACTGGTCCAGGCTGAGGTTGATGGTGGGGTGGAAATTGTTGAAATCCAGGTGGAATTCTTCAAAGGCTTCTTTACCATAGGTCCATATGATGAAGATGTCATCAATGTAGCATAAGAAGAGGAGGGACACTAGGGGATGAGAGCTGAGGGTTAGTGTGCTGTTCAGTGGTGTGGTGGAAATGTATCATGTTCTTGGGTCTGGTGGGGCAAACGGAGGCACAGAGATAGGACAGACTCTTCTGCTGAGCTAAGAGTCTAGCTGGATAGATTAACAATATCGCTGGGTGAGTTAAGGGTACCACTGTTATGGCCCCTTGTGGCACGTAGGAGTTTAGATAGTTTTGTGTCCTTTTTCCTCTGTAGAGAAGCAAAGTGTGTGTTATAAATGGTTTGTCTAGTTTTTGTAAAGTCCAGCCACGAGGAAGTTTGTGTGGAAGGTTGGGGTTTTTTATGAGAGTCTCCAGTTTTGAGACCTCATTCTTGATCTTCTCCTGTTTGCTGTAGAGGATGTTGATCAGGTGGTTCTGCAATTTCTTTGAGAGTGTGTGGCACAATCTCTCACCATAGTCTGAGTGGTATATTGATTGTAATGGATTTTTTTTACCTTCAGTCCTCTTGGTATTATGTCCATCTGTTTGCATTTGGAAAAGAAGATTATGTCTGTCTGTATCTGCACGATTTTTTTCATGAAGTTGATGGATTTCCACTTCATATGGCTAAATTCAGTGCCTTGCATGGTACAGGTTTCAGAGTGGTAGCCATGTTAGTCTGTATCAGCAAAAACAATGAGGAGTTCTTGTGGCACCTTAGAGACTAGCTCCATACAATAAATACTACACTCCAGGCTATGTGTGTAGGCGATGGGGCAGGGGGATATGGGGTGTGCTTCCATGTTGTGGAGAGGAGAGGGGAGATCAGGGAAGAAAGGAGATGACTAAACCGTTTGGGGCCAAATTTACAAAGGTCTCTGTGTGACTAATTGTTTACCTAGGTGACAAGTGAGATTTGATCCTTCAGAAAAAGTTCTAGGAAAATCCCCTTCAGAGGGAACCATGAAGCACAATAAGAGGTTAAAAAAAAAAATCCATGAATATAAACCAACTTTTCCTATGAGATCAGCACCTCTGTTGTATTATTTGAATGTGACTATTATTGGCATGTGAAAAGGAAAAAAGAAAGAAAGAATACAACCAGATTATTTATAAGACAATCACTGTGTTGCTACAGCAACACAACTCTGCACTGCCTACGGAGGGATAGATAGATGAGGGGAAAGTCCTCTCTGTGTTGGGATAGATGTGTGTACAGAAAGTTGCCTGACCCGCAAAGTTATCAGAACCCCCCCTTTGATACCATGATTTCCCTCCCCTGCAGACGCTTTGTTCCTAGGGGGCACAGCGGAGTCTAAGAAATAATACAAATGACAATATTTTCCCACCCCACGGGTTCTGTTCTCTTCTGCCACCTACCTACCTGCCCCTAAGCCCTCAAGCTCGAGCATCTGTGGCAGCACCAACCAGAAGCATTTGCAGAGCAGAGACAGTCACTTGTATGTAGTCAGCTGTATGGGATTCGTGGAGGTGGGGTCCCTAGTTCAGAGACTGCATAAACCTTTGTGAGGCTTTTCCTGTGGTTTGAAACCGTTCTCTTCCCTGCACAGAGACTGCTGGATACAGAGGCAGATCAATTCTTTTTTTGGTGTGAGGACTTAGCACAGTGGTTTTAGTCTTGGCTATTCTGATCCTGTTTGTGCAGAGTAAGATTCCATTAGACAACCTGAGAAAAAAGTCTTTTCTTCAAGGAGATAACCCTGTCTCTATCACTGCATTTGTCTCAAAGCCTAAATTCTGGTCTGTGGTCATTATCTCTGAGTTTATCTATCCTGTTTCCAATATTTCTGTGCGCATCCAAGATGTGTGTAATATATCTGCATATATATGTTATGTTCATATTGTCTGAGTATACGTATTGTGTTTTTATTTGTGTCTATCTAGAATGTTTCTAATATTTAAGTCTGTATCTATTATATTTCAATGATATTAGTGTCTCTATTATGTTTCGAATATATATATATGTGTGTATCCATTATATGTAGGTTGCACCTGAGTGTATCTATTAAGCTTCTGTGAAATCTGAGTGTCTCTATTATGTATGGTTGCAGAGTAGCAGCCATGTTCGTCTGTATCCGCAAAAAGAACAGGAGGACTTGTGGCACCTTAGAGACTAACAAATTTATTAGAGCATAAGCTTTCATGGGCTACAGCCCACTTCAGCGGATGCAAAGAATGGAACCTATAGTAAGAAGATATATATCTTATATACATACAGAGAAGGTGGAAGTAGCCATACAAACTGTAAGAGGCTAATTACAGTTTGTATGGCTACTTCCACCTTCTCTGTATGTATATAAGATATATATATTCTTACTCTATGTTCCATTCTATGCATCCGATGAAGTGGGCTGTAGCCCATGAAAGCTTATGCTCAAATAAATTTGTTAGTCTTTATGGTGCCGCAAGTCCTGCTGTTCTATTATGTATCGAATATATTTGTATCTACTATGTGTGCGTTACACCTGAATATATCTATTATGTGTTTATTATGTGAGTATAATGGCTATGTTTCTATTATATCATTATCTATTTCATGTTTCCATTACCTATGTATGTATCGATTATGTTTCTAGTAGCTGTGTCTGTACTATATATCTGTCATATAAGTATCAAGTTTATAGTATATTGGAATGCAAATATTATGTATCTCATATCTGAGAGTATCTATGATGTTTCTATTGTTTCTGAGTGAAGGTGTTATGTATCTATTATCTGTATATTATGTCTAAGTATATTTATTATGTTTCTATTCTATCTTTGTCTACCTATTATGATTCTATTTGCTCTGTGTCCATCTATTTTGTTATCTCCGAGTGTCTATTTTGCTTCCCTTGACACTACGCTCAGCCTGTGTTGCTTCGTTCCCCGCACAGAAGGGACCTATGAAGTCCCAGTGACTCAAACAAGGCAGCGTTATAATCTCATAAGAAGACAGTATGTTTCTCAGACGCCACGTACAAGACTGTTCCTTCCTATCCCTTCTGGTAGGCGCAGTACCCCAGCCAGCCCTCCGGGCTGCTCCCGAGGTACATTGCAAGGGAGGACCCGGATGAAGGGATCAGGAGAGAGTTCAGCGTTACACAGGATGAGAAGCAAAAATCCTTCCCTTTCGGGAAACCCTCCAATGAAGCCAGCGACCCGCTACCTATTACTGCGCCGTGGGAGACACAGAGAAACAGATCAGGGGAGCAACGGAGCAAAAACCGCGCACAGGAACCTGCGGGCTGGGATCTGAGAGCGATTGGGAAGTCATGGGGACTGGGGGTATTTTCTATAAAAGGATTAAGAATAACATTTCTCTCCGTCTCTGCTCATAGTCAGCCCTGTGATTTCCCTTAAAGTGGGTGTACGATTTCTGGCATTATGGGGAATAAGACGCAACACAATTTAACTTAAAAGCAGGAACATATCTAAACAGAAGGTCCCCCTGTGGTACGCATAATAGATACACAAACACAGCCACACATTATACATGCATGGGCTTTTTAGTTTATACAGTGTATATATACACACTCACAGAGTAATCTCATAATTAGATAGATTTTGCATAAACCCACCCTTACCATGCCGGAGAAAATACCCCCCGACACCCTAGAAAAGGCTGCTTCACTGGCTGCAAAGATATGAGAAACTTCCCTTCTGCTACTAAAATTTCTCAACAGTGAAATTGTATTTGCCACTTGAGGGCGATGTTGCCCCGGACAACAAAACAGACTACACCGTGTTTTCCTGGCCGGGGAGTTCGCTTCTCTCTTACCACGGTCCCTCCCACCATCGCCCCTTGTAATCCTCAAACAGCTTCCATCTCCAGAAGTACCATTTCTGAAGCACTTCAGAGAGTAGAGACAGCCACTCCTGTGCGGTTATTCAAACGAGAGGCGCTCCACCAAAGAGACATAATCGGTTCTTCTAAACCATCATCTAAAGGGCAACATTCTTCCCTTCGCTCCTCTACAGAAACCACGATCAAAAGAGAAACCAGTTCTTGCTGTTGGTGGCACCAGCTCTCCCTCCCTCTCTCTCTCTGTCTCTCTCGGTCCCACATTCCAGGAAGACCCAAGGATGCCTTTAGCTTGGGTCGCAGCTGTGCTGATGCTGTCTGTTCTAAGTGGGTGAGATTCCATCCCTCAGCCTCTTCCCATTGTATTCTTCCAGTTGATAACCTTATCCGCATACTTCACGATGTTAACAGTGTCTAAAATCTTGTGTGTGTTTATATGTCTGTATTATGCATGGAAATACAACGCGCTATATCTGTGCTTATACAGTATGTTTGTGTTATGCATGTATTGTATTTCCATTATATCTCAGTGCATCTGTGATGTCTACATGATGTCTGTATCTACCGTATGTCTATTAGAAAGGAGTTGAACCAGTATATTCCTATTATGTCTTCTCAGATCTGTTACGTTTCTGTTATATCTGAATGTATGTACAGTATGTTTGTATCACGTCTCTCTCCATCAATGGTATTTATTTTATCTGAGCGCACGTATTATGTATTTATTGTGCCTCCCTGTATCTAATCTGTTTCTATGTACTATTTCTGTTATGTTACTTTCTTTCAACATGTTACTGTTATATCTGAATGTGCCTAATACGTTTATATTATATCTGTGTCTGTTGTCTTTCTATTATCTCTGAACATCTACAATGTTCTTATTCCTATCTATTGTGTTTCTATTACATCTCAGTGTAACTATTATATTATTATATCTCTATATATTCAGCGTGTTTCCATGATGTGTCTGTTACATGTATATTAACTTGTGTATCATTAAGCTGCTGTTATGTCTCTCCGTATATACGGTGCTTCTACTCCGAGTGTTTATATTATTCTGTTTTTATTGTGTCTGTGTATCTATTTTGTTGCTATTACATTAAGTGCACACAATACGCTATTTTCCCCGCGCAGGACAGAGCAATGGAGACTCAGTCACCCAAACCAAAGGCAGCGTCCTGATCTCCCGAGGAGAATCTGTGGTTGTTAATTGCACCTATGAGGCTGTTTCTCCCTATCTCTTCTGGTACGTGCAGTTCCCCAACCAGCCCCCCAGGCTCTTCCTGAAGGACCTGGGAAGGGAGGACTCGGATGAAGGGATCACCAAAGGGTTCAATGCCACCCATGACAAAAAGCACAAATCCTTCCACCTGTGGAAACCCTCCAGCGAACTGAGCGACTCCGGGACCTATTACTGCGCCCTGAGCGACACAGTGACACGGACCGGCAGGGGAGTTGAGCAAAAACCTCCCAGGGGCTGTGGCAGGAATCCCAGGCTCCTAGGAGCGACTGGGGGTGGAGGGAGGAGGAATTCTGTAGCTCACAAAAGCTTATGCTCAAATAAATTTGTTAGTTTCTAATGTGCCACAAGTCCTCCTTTTCTTTTTGCGGATACAGACTAACAGGCTGCTACTCTGAAACCTGCACTTGACTGTCTCTCAGGAAACCAGCACGAAATCGCCTCTTTCTGCTCCGGCCCAGGATTTTAGGACATGTCAGAGCAAAATTCACCATCAGCTCAGGAAAAAGGGGAAAAATGAACGGAGCTGCGTAATCTGCCTAGGAAATGAAAAATAATAACTCCCCCCATCCCAGGTTGGGAGCGGGGTTGAGAGCCGCTGGTCGAAACAAGCAAGACAGAGCGCGGGGGAGGGGTATAACATAGACACACTAATATTTACCGTCTGTGCACTCACTTTGCCACTTGTGTGTGTGTGTGGGGGGGGGGGTGTTGCGTTAGAAAAATAATAGAAAGGACCGTATTCTTCTGCCTCTGGCGCTCTGCCTTCCCTTGAACAGCCACCAGGGTGAAAGTAATTTAAAGGATTTCAGGGTATGCCCCGAAGTCCTGAGCAGGGGCTGGGCCTCAACCAGAAGAGGTGCGGTCTTTAAATCCCCAGGCCCTTTAAATCCCAGGACCCTTTAAATCAAGATTTAAAGGGCCAGGGGGACTCGGGCTGTGGTGGCGGCTGGGAGCCCCTTGCCCTTTAAATCACCCCGGGAGCTACCAGCTGCAGAGGTGCCTGGGAACCCCCGAGCTGCCCAGGCTCCAGTGGCGATTGAAAGGGCCCGGGACTCCCCGCAGCGGCTGGAGCCCCAGGCCCTGTAAATCGCCTCCAGGGTAGCAGTGGTAGCTGGGGCCTCCAGCGGTGATTTAAAGGGCCATTTAAAGGGGCTCTGGCAGCCTGGCTCTGGTGGCATTTTAAAGGGACCGGGGCTCCGGCTGCTGTGCGGAGCCCCCCAGGCCCTTTAAATCGCTGGCCTGGGGAAGCCGGTCCAGTACAGCAGGGCATACCAGATCTTGCTGGTAATCCCTACCAGACCTACTGGCTTACTTTCATCTCTGACAGCCACCCACCCCAGTCTCTGCCCTTCACACCAGACCACCCTCGGGCAGCCTCCTACAGAGAAGAAAAGGAGTACTTGTGGCACCTTAGAGACTAAGACACTCACGGCTGTGCAGTCCACTCTGCCGGTGATCCCGGCGGGTAGCAGCTTCAAGACAAAAGACACAAGGGTTTTTTCTTTAAATAATTTTCTGTTCTCTGGAGCTGCGGGATAGAGACACAGTCCTGTTCGCCCTAGCTGGGTCTGGGGCCCAGCCCAGTGGTGTTCCAGCCTCCCTGAAAACCTCACCATGCTGTCACGCTGGATGGCAACTGTCTTAACGGTGTTTGCTCTAAGTGAGTGAGGTTTCCTCCCCAGCCCGGTCCCAATTCACTAATCCGGATTAGAATCTTGCCTCCTTACAATGCGGTTGGGGCGGGGGAGGGGGAGGGGGAGGGAGAATGCAATTGCGTGATTGGCCCCTAAGGGTTGTATGTGGGTGAATTCGGTGCCAACTTCTCTTTCCCAGGTGGCCCCGGGCAGTACAGAAATCCGGCAGCCAGTCCCTGCAGGAGCTTCGGAGGGAGCTAGGTGGAACCTCACCTGCTCTCACCTCTCCATGAGAAGTGAGTGGATATTCTGGTGCCGGCAACTCCCCAGCCAGGGGCCCGACTTCTTCTTTGAAGGACTCAAAGTCCCGGCTTCCAGCACTGAGCCGGAGGGGACTTTATTCGTAAAGGAGTCGGGGGCTAGAACGGTTACTCCATACAGGAGACCATATAGGTGTATCCGCTGGGATCTACGATTCCATTGTTTGCTCTAATCCAGGATTTTTCCTGCTAGACAATTATGGGGAACGCAATGAAACACAGCTTTCACTGCAAAGTATGAAACAATCCGAAGCACAAAACTCCCATTCACTCCGATAAAAGCTGGGGACGCCTGTGTTCTGGGAGGAAAAATGTACTATGCAGAAAAGGCAGGTAAGCATCTAAAGAGAAAAGGGTTTGTGTGTGTGTGTGTGGGGGGGGGGGGGGATGTTACAGTGAAAAGGACATATACACAGAGGCAAATGTGGGTGAGTTAATATACTACATAGATATAAAGCATTTGTCTATGTAACACCAGGCATTGCCTTGCGCCAGTTATAACCACCATTGTTCCTCCGGAGATTGACAGCAAACTCTCAGGCAATCCGATTCTGCTAAAATATTTCTCACTGGTTTCTGCAGAGTAGCTGTAGCCCTGTCAGTCCCAGGATATCAGAGAGACAAGATGGGCGAGGTAAATATATTCTACTGGACCAACTTCTGTGGGTGAGACAGCAGGTCTAGAAAGCTCGTCTCTCTTTCATCCACAGAAGTCGGTACAATACAAGGTGTTACCTCACCCACCTTGTCTCCTACTAGTTTAGGCGTTTTGCCATGCGGAGGCAGAGTTGATCTGGAAAAACACACCAATGAGATGATCCGATTCTGTTCCTCCCCTGAGTAGTCTCCTGCCAGCAACCCCTCCCCCAAACTCTGCCCCTCAACCGCTCCCATCTCCTGACTACACCATCCAGAAGCATTTACAGAGCAGACTCACTCCTGTGAAGTTAGGTCCATGCTAATCAGCTAAATGGCAGCTCCAACAGAGATACCGGGTATATTTCTAAGGCACCTTCTAGAGTATAAAATTCTCGCCTTCCCTAAATTGAAGTAACAAGACCCGAATAAATAAATTGATATTGGTTTCGGAATTAGCTCTGTTTCCTCGAAGAATCTTTCAGTCCAAGCATGACTCTACCTTGGCTCTCAGCTGTGATAATCGTGTCTGTTCTAAGTGAGTAAGATTGTATTCCTCAGATTTCTCACATTTTATGACCCCCCGTCTTTATCCTGTCTTTACCATTCAATTTGTTTCAATGCTTATAATATTAATGCTTAAATTATGTCTAATTATATCTATTGTTTGTATTATCTCTGAAGTCATTTGTTCTCTATTATATCCGAGTTTAAATATTGTTTCTATGATATCTGATTGTATCTGTGTTTGTATTGACTCTGAGTGTCAGTGTGCTGTTTCTGCTATATCCGAATTAAATTATGTTGCTAGTGTGTCTAATATGTTTATATTGTCTCTCTGTGCTTTCCTTAGGTTTCTATTATAACTAAGGGACTCTACTACGTTTGTATTTGTATATCTATCATGTAATGTTGCGCTGTTTCAATCTGTTAGAAGTGCATGTTATCTGGGAGCACAGATGCTGGAATTAGGGGTTCTGCTGCATCCCACGGCTGGAAGTACTCATAACAACCCAAATACATGGCTTCCGCCTTCAACACCCACACTATGAAAAACTGTTCCAGCAACACTGTCTGGGAGTGTATCTGAGTGTGTTTGTTCCGCTCTGTCCCTCCCACAGAAGGCACCCATGAGGCAGACTCAGTGATCCAGATTGAAGGCAGCGTTATCATCCCCCAAGGGCACCCGGTGCGTCTGAATTGTACCTATCAATTTTCTCTCTCTACTAATGTTGATCCCTTCTGGTACCTGCAGTCCCCCAGCCAGCCCCCCAGGCTCTTCCTGAGGGACCTGGGAAGGGAGGACTCGGATGAAGGGATCAGAAAAGAGTTCGATGCCACCCACGAGAAAAAGCACAAATCCTTCCACCTGTGGAAACCGGCCAGCGAACTGAGCGACTCCGGGACCTATTACTGCGCCGTGAGAGACACAGTGACAGGGACCGGCAGGGGATCTGAACAAAAACCACGCAGAGTCTGTGCGGAACAGCAGGGAGGCGGGCACTGGGGCCTGGGGCCGACTTGGGGGCAGAATTTGGAACAGAAATCACACACGCTTTAGCTCTCTGTTTCCTTCTTTGCCCTAATCTGGAGTGTTCCCATGTCAGAAATTATGGTGAATGTCAAATATCATGAATCACCAAGTAAGGTACAATTAGGAAAGACCAGGACACATCATAGGAACATAAGAACGGGCATACTGGGTCAGACCAAAGGTCCATCAAGCCCAGTATCTTGTCCTCTGACAGTGGCTAATGGCAGGTGCCCCAAAGAGAATGAACAGACAGGTTATCATCAAGTGATCCATGCCCTGTCACCCAATCCCAGCTTCTGCCAAACAGAGGCTAGGGGCTCCATTCCTGACTATCCTGGCTAATAGCCATTGATGGACCTATCTTCCACGAGTCTATCTAGCTCCCTTTTGAACCGCATTATAGTCCTGGCCTTCACAACACCCTCTGGCAAGGCGTTCCAGAGGTTGACAGTGCATTGCATGAAATAAATACTTTCTTGTGTTTGTTTTAAACCTGATACCTATTAATTTCCTTTGGTGGCCCCTTGTTCTTGTGTTATGAGAAGGAGTAAATAACACTTCCTTATTTACTTTCTCTATACCACTCATGAATTTATAGACCTCTATCGTATACCCCCTTAGACGCTTCTTTTCCAAGCTGAAAAATCCCAGTCTTATTAATCTCTCCTCATACGGAAGCCGTTCTATACCCCTAATAATTTTTGTTGCCCTTTTCTAAACCTTTTCCAATTCCAATAGATGTTTTTTGAGATGGGGCGACCACATCTGCCTGCAGTATTCAAGGTGTGGGTGTACCATGGATTGATATAGAGGCAATATGATATTTTCTGTCTTATTATCCGTCCCTTTCTTGATGATTTGCCACATTCTGTTCGCTTTTTTGCCTTCCGCTGCACATTGGGTGGATGATTTCAGAGAACTATCCACAATGACTCCAAGATCTCTTTCTTGAGTGGTAACAGATAATTTAGACCCCATCATTGTATATGTACAGTTAGGATTATGTTTTCCAATGTGCATTACTTTGCATTTATCAACACGAAATTTAATTTGCCTTTTTGTTGTCCAGTCACCCAATTTTGTGAAATCCTTTTGTAGCTCTTTGCAGTCTGCCTAGGACTTAACTATCTTGAGTAGTTTTGTATCATCTGCAAATTTTGCCACCTCACTCTTTACCCCTTTTTCCTGATCATTTATGAATACATTGAATAGGACTGGGCCCAGTACAGATCCCTGGGGGACACCACTATTTACCTCTCTCCATTCTGAAAACTGACCATTTATCCCTACCCTTTGTTTCCTATCTTTTAACTAGTTACCAATCCATGAGAGAACCTTCCCTCTTATCCCATGATGTCCTCCCTCTCATGAGCAACTCTAGTGAAAGCTGCCCCTGGGCCAGTCCTGTTCTTCAAGGAAAGTGACACCAGACAGTTCAATATCACAAAGACTAAACAAATAAAAACACACAAACTCTACCAGGATCACAGTGGAGAAAGTCAGGTTCTGTGGGAAAACTGCATCTGAGCAGCTGAGGAATCTTCCCCTGCCCAGGATACATGGATGAATAGATAGAGAGTGAGTCACTGTCTTATGCTCACTCTCTCTGTGAGAATGCCAGTAAAATCAGCCTAAGGAGGCTCAGGTGTAAGAATCTCTGCAGCACCCATTTCCCATTTGTGAACACACTTTGCCACTTGGTGTTAGAAGATCAATACAACAAGTACTGGGACAGAAGAATGTTTGTCACATGTTCTCTGCACTCCTCTGGGACCAGTCTGGACTTTTTGCCCTTCAGACGTTCCCATTTCTGACAGTAGCACTGAGAAGGATTTACAGAGCAGAGAGAATCACTCCTGGGAATTTGGGTCAAGCTGTTCCTGAAGCTCCTGCTCAGAGACACAACATAGATTTTAAGGTTCCCTGTATAGGACAGATTTTTTGCCTTCCCTAATTTGGAACTACTAGCCCAGAAGACAAATCAATTCTCGCGGGATTAGGAAATTAGCTCTGTTTAGTGAAAGAATCATCAACCCAAGGATGGCTCCATCTTGGCTCCCCGCTGTTACAGTCACAGCTGCTCCGAGTCACATTCTACGTCTCAGCTTTGTTACATTCTATGGAACCATGCCTTCGTCCTGCCTTCACAATTTAGTTTGTTTCAAGGCCGAAAATCACGAAGTTCTTATATTATATCCAATTGTATCAATTATGCTTATACTGTCTATAGAGTGTCAATGTTTTATTTCTATTATATGTCATCATAAATATTATATCTGATTGCATACGCTGTCTGTATTGCCCCTGACTGTCAATATTCTCTGTTTATATCCGAGTCTATATATTATGTCGCTGTTGTATCTGATTGCACCCTTTTTGCTTGCATGGTCTCTCAGTGCAGACTTTGTTTCTGTTGTGTCTTAGTGAAACCACCACGTTTCTACTGTATCTGTGTTTATCATGTTTTTGCTGCACTGTTCGTATCTGTTACACTCATTTATTACAGAATCAGAGCGGATACATGGATGTTGTCTCGGAGTGCATCTGTTCTGCGCTGTTCTTCCCATAGAAGGCACCTATGAAGCCGACTCGGTAACGCTGCCTACAGTTTGGGTCACTATCTCCCAAAGGGAACCTGTGCATCTGAATTGTGCCTACCAGATTTCTGGGTCTCCTTATCCCTTCTGGTACGTGCAGTCCCCCAGCCAGCCCCCCAGGCTCTTCCTGGGGGATCTGGGACGGGAGGACTCGGATGAAGGGATCAGAAAAGCGTTCGATGCCACCCACGATAAAAAGCTCAAATCCTTCCACCTCTGGAAACCGTCCAGAGAACTGAGAGACTCTGTGACCCATTACTGCGCCGCGAGCCACACATTAACATCGACCTGACACTGCTGAGCAAAAACCGGGCAGGATCTGTGCAGAGCAGCAGGGATGCGGGGACTGGGGGTGATTTAGGGGCAGCAGGCGGGAAGTTTGAAAACACTGAACTTGGAACAGACATCTGCCTCACACACACACACACAGGACGCACTCACTTGTGCTCTAGGTCTTTTCCCTAATCCGGAGTGTTACTATCTCAGAAATGATGGTGAATGTCATGAATCACCAAGTAAGTTAAAATCAGTGAAGACCAGAACACATCCACCCTCTCATGAGCAACTCTGGTGAAAGCTTCCCCAGCCCCATTCTTGAAGGAAAGTGCAACCAGAGAGTTCAATATCACTAAAACTAAACCAATAAACATTTGAACTCGAGCATGATGGCAGTGAAGAAGTTCATAGTCTACAGGACAGTGGCTCTCCACCTTTCCAGACTACTGTACCCATTACAGGAGTCTGATTTGTCTTGCATACCCGAAGTTTCACCTCACTTAAAAACCACTTGCTTACAAAATCAGACATAAAAATACAAAGGTGTTACAGCATGCAATTACTTAAATATTGCTTACTTTCTCATATACATAGACAGTCTTTAGAAGACCATCCTCACCTCTTGCATCAGAAAAATACTCACTATCTCTGCGAGAAACGCTGCTTTACTGGCAAAGGTGTAAGAACAGAGGCTGCAACCATTTCCCATTTGTGATCACATTTTACCACGCGGGGGCGGTGTGGTGCTAGGTAAATAATACAAGCAACAGCCCGTTCTTCTGTCCCCAGCTCTCTGCCCGCCCCTGGCAGCACCCTGAACTCCTTTGCCCTTCAGACTGTCCAATTTCTGACGGTACCATTGAGAAAGGTTTATAGAGCAGAGAGAATCACTCTTGTGAAGATGGGTTCAAGCTACTCCGACAACTGACAGCTCCTAGAACGTTCATTGTAAGGCACCTTTGATAGGACAAAATTCTTGTCTTTTCTAAATTAGGGCTACTAGCCAAGAAGACAAATCAATTCTTGCCGGATTAAGAAATTAACTCTCTTTAGTCAAAAACTCGTTCAACTCAAGGATGGCTTCAATTTGGCTCTCCGCTCTTATCGTCATAGCTATTCTGAGTAAGATTCTAGTTCTCAGCTTTGTTACATTCTGTCGAACCATGTGTTGTTCCTGACTTCATCATTTAAATTTGTTTCAATGCCCATGATCACGAAGTGCTTATATTACATCCGGTTGTATCTATGTTTGTATTGTCTATAAGGGTCATTGCTCTCTTTCTATTATCCGAGTATAACGATTATATATATATATATATATACACACCTTTTATATCAAATTGCTTATATTGTCAGGTTTCAGAGTAACAGCCGTGTTAGTCTGTATTCGCAAAAAGAAAAGGAGTACTTGTGGCACCTTAGAGACTAACCAATTTATTTGAGCATGAGCTTTCGTGAGCTACAGCTCACTTCATCAGATGTATCTGATGAAGTGAGCTGTAGCTCACGAAAGCTCATGCTCAAATAAATTGGTTAGTCTCTAAGGTGCCACAAGTACTCCTTTTCTTTTTGCTTATATTGTGTATTTATTATCTCTGAGTGTCAATATTCTCTATTATATCCGTGTCTAAATATTATGATGCTGGTTGCATCCCTTTATGTTTGCATGGTCTCTCAGTGCAGACTTTGTTTCTATTACCTCTTTGTTAATCTGCCACTTTTTTATTGTATGTATGTTCATCGTGTTTTGCTGCATTGTTTGTATCGGTTACATGCATGTTATCTCGGAGTGTATCATCTCAGATTCTATTATATCTGAGTGTGTCTGTTCTGCTCTGTTCTTCCACAGAAGGCATCTATGGAGCAGACTCAGTGACCCAAACTGACGGCAGCGTTTTCATCTCCCAAGGGGACCCAGTGCTTCTTAACTGCACATATCAGATTTCTGGGTTTCCTTACCTCTTCTGGTATGTTCAGGGCTCCAACCAGCCCCCCAGGCTCTTCCTCAGGGACCCGGGAAGCGAGGACTCGGATGAAGGGATCAGAAATGGGTTCAATGCCACCCATGATAAAAAGCACAAATCCTTCCAGCTGTGGAAACCGTCCGGCGAAGTGAGCGACTCCGCGACCTATTACTGCGCCGGGAGTGACACAGTGACACGGACCGGCGGGGGAGCGGAGCAAAAACCGCGCAAGGTCTGTGGGGAGCAGGGGGGAGGCGGGCACTGGCGTCGGCCCGGGGGGCAAAAGGGGAGAAGTTTGAAAACACTGAGATTGGAAACGATCTATAAATTCTCTCTCTCACACTCACAAAACCCCCTACCTCTTTAGGTCTCTGTCTTTTGTCTTTTTTTCCGCAACACGGAGTGGTGCCATTTCTTAAAGGATGGTGACTGTCATGAATCACGAAGTAAGGTGAACTCAGGAAAGACCGGAACACATGAATCCCCACCCCCATGAGCAACTCTGGTGAGAGCTTCCCCCAGCCCTGCTATTTAAGGAAGGTGCAACCAGACAGTCCAATATCACTGAACCTGAACAAAGGAACACAAGAGCGCTACCATGATGACGGTGGAAAAGGCCACATATTAGAGGAGAAGAACTGGCACTGCCCAGTCCAGGAGTTTTCCCCTGCCCGGCACACACACACACACACACACACAGGACAGACAGACAGACAGTCTTCAGAAGGCCTTCCTCACCTCTTGCATCAGACAAATACTCACTATGTGTCTGTATTGGGAGCTGGAGTTGGGTTTACTGGCAGAGGTGTAAGGAAATCTCCTTCACCATCTTCGATGTGTGAACACATTGTGCCGCTCGGTGGCGGTGTGCTGCTCAATAAATAATACAAGTAACAGCCCGTTCTTCTATCCCCTGCTCTCTGCCCGCTCCTGACACCAACCTGGCCCCCTTCGCCCTTCAGACTCTGGCGTTTCTGGCAGCACCAGTGAGGAGGATTTACAGAGCGGAGGGAATCACTCCTGTGAAGCTGGGTTCATGCTGCTCCGAGAGCTGCTACTCAGAGGCACAACGTTCATTTTAAGGCACCTTTTATTGGACAGAATTTTTGCCTTCCCTAAACTGGAGCTACTAGCCAAGGAGCTAAATCAATTCTTGCGGGATTGGGAAATTAGCTCTGTTTAGTCAAAGAACCCTTCAATCCAAGGATGGCTCCAACTTTGCTCTCCGCTGTTATAGTCACAGGTATATTGAGTAACGTTCTCTGTCTCAGGGCTTGTCTATACTACCAAGTTTTGTCCATGAAACTAATGCCGGCACGAAAAAAATCGACAAAAACAGTCTCCAAAGCGAATCTGCCTTTGCTCCCTCTGTCGACAGATCATGCCCACATTCAGGGCACCATTGTCCGCAGTGTGAGCAGTGCAATGTGGGTATGAATCCCACAGTGCCTAGTGATGCCATCTGTTGCTAGGTGTTGTGGGAAAGCGGAAGGGAGCACAGTGCATCCTGGGACATGCAAAATGTCCCATCATGCACCGCTTTGTGTCCCAGCCCCCAAGGGTTTCCAGCTTCCTTTTGCACCATTTTCACAACTGTCAGTCTTTGTAGTGTGCACCAGCATCTGCAGTGAGAGGATGGATCCCACACTTCTGTGCTATGCGCTGTTAGCTGTCGTGAGGACATAGCACATGGCAGCAAAGTTACTGACAGAGGATGAATCGCAGACACCCGAGTGTGATATGGACAGCAGCGACTTACCAGTGGCATTCACAGAGCAGCTGCATACGGTAGACTGTCACTTCTGGGCTAGGGAAACAAGCACTGATTGGTGGGATCCTAGCGAAAGGGTTCAACGCTACACACGACCAAAAGAGAAAAACCTTCCCCATGTGGAAACAGTCCAGCGAACTGAGCAATTCCGGGACCTATTACTGCATTGCGAGGGATCACCAGAGACACGAAGCAGTGATGGAGCTGGGCAAAAACCGAGCAGGTGCGGGCTCAGGGCTGGGAGCCACATGGGAACTAAAGGGTTAATTTCCTATCCACCTAAATAAATTCTCTCTCCCTCCGGCCCCCAGCCTGGGGCCGGATTCTCTCTCATTTCTGCACGCCAAACTCTTTTGAATTCAAAACTTGCCATGAATGTCTTGAAACAGAATTTAAGCTAAACTCTGAAAAGGCATGAACACGAGAGAGATTCTGTTAAACAAACAAGGAAACATATACATATATATGTCTCCCCAACACAAAACAGAAGTACCCAGGGGCCTGACACCCTTTGAAATCAATGAGATGTAGACACCTATTTGCTTTGGGGAAGTCCCACTAGGTGCCTAAATATCTTTAAGATCTGCCCCCCGAAGCTGTGGCTCTCCCCGTTCCAGGCTACTTGAACCCCTTCCAGGAGCCTGATTTGCTTTGCCTACCCCCAAGTTTCACCTCACTTGAAATCTACTTGATTACAAAAATCAGACCTAAAAACACAAACGTGTCACAGAACAGAGTTACCGAAAAATGGCTGACTTTCTCATTGTTACCATATAATGATAAAATAAATTAATTGGAATATAAATATTGTACTGACATTTCCGTGTATCAGGAGCAGTATAAACAAGTTGTTGTCTGTATGAATTTTTAGTTTGTACTGAATTCTCTAGTGCTTTTTATGTAGCCTGTTGTAAAACTATGGATCGATCAGATGAGTTGATGTACCCCCTGGGAGATCTCTGTGTTCCCTGGTCGTGAACCACCGAAGTAAGTTACCAGCACGTGACTTACTACAATTTTTTTTCAACCCAGTGCCTATCCATAGCCCCCAGGTGGAGATGTTTTCCCTGAATATATAATACAGTCTTGACAAAGTATTTGCATGTCTACGAGCCCTGTTTCGTGCTGCCTTCGCACCCCTGCCCCAAGTCTCCTGTCTCTGACAGCAGCAGCCAGCCTGTATAAACAAGGGTCAGTCCGTTCAGTGCTATTCAGCCCCTTGGGAGCTCCAGCCCAGAGCCACAACACGAGAGACACATACTGGTCAGCATGATAAGCAGTGGTCTCCGCAGAATTTTATGTAGGCAGCGCAGAACAGCAGAGTTTGAAGGAGGGGTTTGAAAGACAACAATTAGGCAGTTTGTGGATGTATTTGTGGAGGTCTCCTCCCAAGAGGGAGGGACAGAATGATAGAAAGCATGAAGGTACTGATTTTGGATCAAGACATACAGGTTCATAGAAGGAAGGCATGAGTGATATAAGCAAAACTGAAATTACATAGATGTCAGGTAACTTTCCTTTTACAGAGAGATATTTTGTCCCTGCCCCCACAGAGCTAAAGTGCTTTCAGGGTGCCTAAAAACACCAATTTGGAAAGATGTAATTGCTGAGGGTTTACAGTGAGGAGTGTGAGAGGAGCCTGAATAGAATAGAAAAAGGCACACACACCTTTCTCCAGATAGTTTAATCTCACATTAAAGCTGGGATTTCTCAAAGCTGGCTGAAGGATTTGGATGCTTACTCCTCATTGACTGTTTAATGGGGCTTGGACATCCAAACCCTACCATTAGGAACTAGCAGGACACACAGCCAGATCTAGGTGTATTTTAAAATTTCCTTTTCTTATTGTCCAGTGCATTAAGTGAGGCATGACCAATCAGTCCCTCCATCCATCCAGCACTCAATTACTCTTTAAAATGGGAGCTAGGTTCTTAAGTAACTAAGGCGGCTTCTGAAAATTTGACTCTTAAGCCAATTTGATTCCCAGACTAAAGACTTGTCCAAGATCTCACAGAGACACTGTGTTAAAGCCAGGAACTGACCGCCTAGGTCTCATGAGTTTAAGCCCAGGACCATAAGCAGAAGATGACCCTTCTTGCTTTTAATTTTAATATGGGAGAGGAAAATATTGAGGATGTCCTAGGATTGTGTCCCATCCCCTTTGTCACAATATAATGCACACAAATGTACAGAATGACTCCAATGGAGCGTTGGCAATATACACCAACCCAGGGAGTGGCCCAATCAACTCTCAGACAAACCTCAGCCCTCCAGTTGGGTGCCTGCTCTCGCTTTTCATTCATGAGCTTGTCTCTTGTGATTTCAGTGTCTCGGGCTCCCTCTGTCAATTCTCACTGAGCTGATACTAAAGGCCTTGAGAGCGGGGTCACAGTCTCTTGGTCTCTCCTGAGGGGAGTGACTTTGTTGCTGACATTATGCGAGTATCTGAATTCAAACCCGGTAGGAATTTGGAAGAGAGATAGTGGGATCAGACCATGGAGAGTTACCTCTTACCTCACTCAGCTGGGTTGTGTACGGTGTGCTGGACCAGAGGGAGAGGTTTATGTTCACTTGGAGTGAAAGTGATTAATACAGGCTGGGGTTGGGCGAGTGCTGTAAAGAACTAAAGAGGAGGTTGCTAGCTAGCAAGCTCAAATCAAAGTCAGGCAGGGTATGTTAAATTTCACCTTCCACATCCAAGGTGGACACATACACACAGGTGGATAGGGAGGTTGTGGAATCACCATCCTTGGAGATTTTTAAGAGCAGGTTAGACAAACACCTGTCAGGGAGGATCTAGAAGATAATACTTAGTCTTTCCATGAGTGCAGAGGGCTGGACGAGAAAGCTGCTCCAGCCTGGTCCCTTCCAGTTCTGGGATTCTATGATAGATTCTCCTATGTTCCCATGCCACAGTGTGAACCTGGAAACAGGACCTGTCATAAATATAAAGGGAAGGGTAAACCCCTTTGAAATCCCTCCTGGCCAGGGGAAAGCTCCTCTCACCTGTAAAGGGTTAAGAAGCTAAAGGTAACCTCGCTGGCACCTGACCAAAATGACCAATGAGGAGACAAGATACTTTCAAAAGCTGGGAGGAGGGAGAGAAACAAAGAGTCTGTGTGTCTGTCTATATGCTGGTTTCTGCCGGGGATAGACCAGGAATGGAGTCTTAGAACTTTTAGTAAGTAATCTAGCTAGGTATGTGTTAGATTATGATTTCTTTAAATGGCTGAGAAAAGAATTGTGCTGAATAGAATAACTATTTCTGTCTGTGTATCTTTTTTGTAACTTAAGGTTTTGCCTAGAGGGGTTCTCTATGTTTTTGAATCTAATTACCCTGTAAGATATCTACCATCCTGATTTTACAGGGGGGACTTCTTTATTTCTATTTACTTCTATTTTTATTAAAAAAGTCTTCTTGTAAGAAACTGAATGCTTTTTCATTGTTCTCAGATCCAAGGGTTTGGGTCTGTGGTCACCTATGCAAATTGGTGAGGCTTTTTATCCAACGTTTCCCAGGAAAGGGGGGGTGCAAGTGTTGGGAGGATTGTTCATTGTTCTTAAAATCCAAGGGTCTGGGTCTGTAGTCACTTAGGCAAATTGGTGAGGCTTTTTACCAAACCTTGTCCAGGAAGTGGGGTGCAAGGTTTTGGGACGTATTTTGGGGGGGAAAGATGCGTCCAAACATCTCTTCCCCAATAACCAGTATTAGTTTGGTGGTGGTAGCGGCCAATCCAAGGACAAAGGGTGGAATATTTTGTACCTTGGGGAAGTTTTGACCTATGTTGACCTAAGATAAGCTTAGGAGGTTTTTCATGCAGGTCCCCACATCTGTACCCTAGAGTTCAGAGTTGGGGAGGAACCTTGACAGGACCCATGACTACAGAATAAACTGTCTGAAATTATTATCTCTGTTAAACTGCTTAGTAGAGAGCTTTGTAACTTTGTTAATGAGAGCTACAGAAAAGGTGAAGAGAAGGGACTGGGGTTTTGGCTCTCAGACCCATTATACATTACATGCCCCCATGAAATGCATTCTCTGCCTTGTCTCCTTTCCTAGGTGCCCTGGGCAGAACTGACATCAAGCAGCCAGTCACTGCAGAAACGTCTGAGGGACGAGACCTGAACTTGACTTGCACTCACCCCTCAGTTACAGATGAATGGATTTTCTGGTACCGGCAGTTCCCTAGGCAGGGACCTCACTTTGTAACTAAGGGATACAGCAAAACAAGTCCAAGCACCAAGCCAGAGGGAGCTTTGCACATCTTTAAGGACAGAAAATCCAGCAGCCTGGCCCTGAGCAGGGCGCAGCTGGCAGACGCAGCGGTGTATTACTGTGCTCTGAGTGACACAATGTGAAAGCCAGGGGCGGCCCCCGTGCAACAAGTATAACACTCCAGGGCTGCGCAGCGGGGAGCGCCGGGAAAGGGGCAGAGGGATCCCGGTGACACAGGTGAACTGACTCCAGCATTTAAGGAACAGAAGAACACTTACAAAAATCTACATATAGATACAACACCCCCACCCGTCCCGTCAATCCATTGCCGAGTCATGGTGTCAAATCTTCAGCCCTGCTGACTGAAGTCCCCTCTGTTGATAAATGCAAAGTAATGCACATTGGGAAACAATCCCAACTATGCATATAAAAAGATGGGGACTACATTAGCTGTTACCACTCACAAAAGAAATCTTGGAGTCGTGGGTAGTTCTCTGGAAACATCCACTCAATGAGCAGTGGCAGTCAAAAGCTAACAATGTTGGGCATCATTAGGAAAGGGACAGATAATAAGACAGAAAATATCATATAACCTCTATATGAATCCATGGTACAGCCACATCTTGAATACTGCATGCAGATGTGGTCACCCCATCTCAAAAGAGATATATTGGAATTGGAAAAGTTCAGAAAGAGGCAATAAAACAATTGAGGGTATGGAACAACTTCCATATGAAGAGAGATTAATAAAACTGGGACTTTTGCTTGGAAAAGAGATGACCAAGGGAGGATATGATAGAGGTCTATAAATTCATGACTGGTGTGGAGAAAGTAAATAATGAAGTGTTATTCACACCTTCTCATAACAGAAAACCTAGGGGTCACCAAATGAAATTAGTAGGTAGCAGGTTTAAAACAAATAAAGGAAAGTATTTCTTCACACAACACACAGTCAATCTCTGGAACTCTTTGCCAGAGGATGTTGTGTAGGTCAAAATCATAGCAGGATACAAAAAAGAACGGGATAAATTCATGGAGGATAGGTTCATCAATAGGATGGGCAGGAATGGTGTCCCTAGTCTCTGTTTGCCAGAAGCTGGGAATAGGGGACAGGGGAGGGATCACTGGGTGATTCCCTGTTCTGTTCATTCCCTCTGGGCCACCTGGCACTGGCCACTGTCAGAAGACAGGACACTGGGCTAGATGGACCTTTGGTCTGACTCAGTAGGGCCATTCTTATGTTCACTTATCCTGATGGGTACAGTACACTGGGACTGTATTAACATGAGGAAGTTTCATTAGTTTAATCAGTCATTTTTTAGAGATTTAGTTAAACCAATGGAGGGGTGTGAAGACACTAAAGGTGTCTATGCAACACAATCACCACACTAAGATATATTGTATACCCCATTCCCCACAAATCTGCCCATTTCCCATCAACACACCCTATTTCATATCACCATAACACTATTTCCCCTCAATATACCAGTGTACCCCTAATGCCCATCATTTGTCCTATTTCTCAACAGTATCTCCTATTTGTCATCAGTATCCTCACGTTTCCCACAAATATACTCCCATTTCCCATCAATACACTCTATATCCAATCAATGTATTGCCATTTCTCATCAATGCCTTCCCCTCCCCCGAAATACCATATTCCCTATCAGTAGACTCAGTTCCCACAAATATACTCTATTTATGATCAATATACCCCATTCCCATAAATATCTCCCCCCATCCCAACAATAAACCCCTATTTTCCATCATGACACCCCAGTTCAGTAGACGCCTTTCACCACAAGGAGCCTGTGTTTCATCTTCACAATAAGAAAAGGAGTACTTGTGGCACCTTAGAGACTAACCAATTTATTTGAGCATGAGCTTTCCGATGAAGTGAGCTGTAGCTCACGAAAGCTCATGCTCAAATAAATTGGTTAGTCTCTAAGGTGCCACAAGTACTCCTTTTCTTTTTGCGAATACAGACTAACACGGCTGTTACTCTGAAACCTATCTATGCTTGACCCACCCTTTCTTCTATCCTCTGGTATCGGATGAGCTCTGAGCCGTTTGCAGTCCAACTCCTCCTCTTTCTGTGCGAGCCCTGTTTAAAATGCTATCACTGCAGGTCAAGGGAAGTGTCAGATGTGAAGGACCCACCCACTCAGGAGGCTGTTAGCACCCACACAGACAGCTGAACAGGAAAAGCAAAGAACCAAACCACGATTTTCGGCTTTACTCTGAAACAGAAAATTTTCTGGTAGCTGTGAGAAATAAAAAGGCAGATCCCTTCCTGATAATTGGGTTTTGGGCGGCGTGTGTGCGTGTGTGTGTGCTAAGAGCAGTTTGGATTAAGAACCGGTGACTTCCCACCATGTTCTTCACCTCAGGGTCAATTATTTTGCTGGTTGCAATTTCAAGTGAGTAGCATTTTCATTTGTTCAGCTTGAGAAACTTTCTGTTGCCATTTTGCAAAACCCAATCACTCTTAAAACACCTAGGTTTGGAAGGGTTAAATGTTTAAAGGGGTTGTATGCAATTTAGGTTAAGGTTACCATAAATAATGGGGTATAGGCATCGAAATCACTTAGGGTGAGAATATTTAAAGTTGCCTAAGATTATAATGTTTAGAATAAATATTTGTTCTTTCCCCACAGGAGACCTTCGGAGACTCGGTCACACTAACTGAAGGCACCATTCTTGTCAAAGAAGGAGCATCTTTGATTATTGAGTGTACCTGTGAGTCTATCCTATTCCCTTATCTCTGCTGGTATATTCAACAACCCAATGGAGCACCAAAGTTATGGCTGGGAGATAAAACATCAGGGGGTGGCCAAGATGAAGGGGACAAGCAGGGCTTCTTTGCTAACCATATCCAAGCTCAGAAATCCTTCCATTTGAAGAAAAGCTCCAGCGAAGTGAACGATTCTGCGGTCTACTACTGCTCCTTGAGAGACACAGTGATTGCAACCATCAGGGGAGCTGAACGAGAATCCACTGAGGGAAGATGAAGCACAGAAAGTCTAGACTTCGGTCTCTGAAAACAAAATCCAACATGTTACATTTCCATAACTTGACTTCATTATGGTATATAAAGTACCTCCAGGGAAGGCAGAGGAAAGGGCTGCAATGTAGTGGAGCGAGGAATGAAGAGAACCAATGGCTGGAAGATAAGCCAAGACCAATTCAAATGAGAAATAAGGTGTACTTTAAAAAAAGAAAAGAAAAAAACAGAGAGGAGAACAAACCACCAAGGGAAGGGATGACTTCATCTCTTGACGTCTTAAAAATCAAGACGCTTGGCTTTTCTGGAATGTATGCTTTTGTCAAACACTGGTTGATGGGCTCAATGCAGGAGTAACTGGGTGACATTCTTATAGCTTGTGTTACACAGGAAGTCAGACGAGATAATCTACTCACCCCTTCAGGGGTTAGAAGCTATGATTCTCGTAAAATCATAAGAATGGTCATACTCTGTCAGACCAATGATCCATCTAGACCAGTGTCCTGTCTTCCTACATTGGCCTGTGCCAGATGCTTCAATGAGAATGAACAGAATGGGGCAATTTACTGAGTGCTCCATCCCATCATCCACCCCAACTTCTGGCAGTCAGAGATTTAGGGAGTATAGGGTTGTGAATCTGATCATCTTGGCTAATAGCAGCTTATGGACCTGTCCTCCATGAACGTATCTAGTTCTTTTTTGAACTGAGTTATACTTTTGGCCCTCACAATATCCCCTGACAAAGAGTTGCAAAAGTTGACTGTGCATTGTGTGAATAAGTACTTCTGTTTGTTTTAAACCTGCTGCCTATTAATTTCAGTGGGTGACCCCCGGTTCTTGAGTTATGTGAAGGGCTTAAAGCAATTCCTTACTCACTTTATTCACACTGTTCATAATTTCATAGACTTCTATAATATGGAAGAGGACGAAACCTCAGCTGGTGGAAATCTGTGTGGATCCATTTATCTAAATGAAGTATGGCTCTTTAGACCATTCAGATTTATGGTACATTAAATACAAATCCTTATATTGCATATTTCTGATTATTTCTTCCTTCTGCCTGCTTTAAAGCAGGCTTTTCTCTGGGTTTTAAAATGATGTTTAACGTTACAAAACCCACACATTTTAAATAAACGTAGGGAATGGGACCAGGTTCTTCTGCTGGCTTAAATGAGCATGGCTGCATGGTAGAGTCAAGGGATCTGCAACAATTCACATTAGCTGAGGATTTAGCTCATAAACGTGGCAATTCTGCAGGGGACCCAAGGTCCAGCTGTGATGATGATAACAGGAGCCCCTGTTGTGCTAGGCACTGTCCGGTTTCTTCATCGAATCCACTTCCAATCCAAGTGGAAGAGGAGACCACATGTGGGGGCAGATAAACAGAGGGAGGAATACAAGAAAACAAGGAAAAGACATTGGGTGACACCACAGGTTGTGGTCTCAACACAACAGCTGCCTAATCCGGCTCATCATGACGTTAGACTTGATATGTTTATGTATATGTATATTATATATGGCTTTAAATATAAATCCAAACAGGACAAAGACTGACCATTAAATGTATATGGCATTGTGAAACTAAAAACTCAACGTGTTACTTTTTCCCCCAACAGGATACCTAAAAATGCAAATCCTGTTATGATTTTTTCCCCAGTTCGTTCCTCCTGTAACTCCCCTGGTGTCCCTTGCTTGAAGGTTTCAGAAATGGAATGAAAGACATTGGGACGACAGGAACATTGGACTGACCAGACTGGATCAGAACAGAGGATCATCCAGTTCGGTGTTCGCTCTCTAACTGTATCTACTCCCAGCTGCTTCAGAGGAAGGGGCAGGAGACGACACCTTGCACTGGGTAGTTGTTATGGGATAATCTCTGAGAGGGGAGTTTCCCCCCTAAACCTGGACAAATGTCAGTTTGTTTGAGATCGTAAAGTGTCATCCACCTTCCAGTTGTAGAGCCCTCATCAGGGACACGCTGGGATTTGTTTAGCCTTATAATCATCCTTACAAAAAAATCCTGGTAAACTGTTGACATCACATATATAGTCTTGTACCAATGAGTTCCAAAGGGTCATTGGCTAACATGATCATGAATTTCCATGAACCATTCACCAGTTTAAGCAAGGATTTGTTCATTGGAAATCCACAATTTAAGGACCAAACTATGAACTTTCTACTCAAATGTTATTTCCACCTTAACATGTCAACGTGAAAGCTGAAAATCCACCACAGTTAGACAGACATCTAAATGCCTTCAAAAGACTATTCCTCGGGGAGTTACTGGGTGCTAAATGGAACGATTTATAATAAACAGCGAGATTCGTAAGGAAGCTGAACAAGTTCTTATCTCCCAAGATATCCAGAAAAGATGGAAATATCTAGGACATGAGTGAAGAAGGAAGCCGGAGCATGCATGGAGGAACATGTAAAAGGAGCTGGACAAAATAACTCCTCATTTGAACACCACTTAGAGGGGGAAAATTGAGGCATTTAAAAACAGAGGCCACTAGCCGAAGAACTGGCGGCATAATTCCCTTTCCATAACATGAGTCAGGTTTTGCAGCGTGGGAATAGTTAAAAGAGAGGTTTCAGAGTAGCAGCCGTGTTAGTCTGTATTCACAAAAAGAAAAGGAGGACTTGTGGCACCTTAGAGACTAAACAATTTATTTGAGCATAAACTTTCGGATGCATTTTGAATGCATCTGATGAAGTGAGCTGTAGCTCACGAAAGCTTATGCTCAATAATTTTGTTAGTCTCTAAGGTGCCACCAGTCCTCCTTTTCTTTTTAGTTAAAAGAGAAACACTAAGTTGCTTTGGAAAAATAACTTCCTCCTCTTTAACACATAGGAGCGATGTATTATCAACAACTCACCTTTCAGGCCGGGCTGTCATTTCAGAGCCTGGTGTTTAATGTGGTCTCCCTTACCCCCACAATTCCCCCCCTCGCCCCCGCTCTCAGACCCTGTGGAGAAGCCAGGCAGTCTCATTCAAGGGTGAGATCAGAAACACCATCATTCTACAGATCAGGGAGTTTCTCACTACTGAAGCTGTATATATGTAAGGCATTGCTCAGAATAAGACCTCTCTTCCCATCCCCTCTTCATCTGTGGGGAAAGAAAAAGGAGGAAGATTCTCTCGTGGGTGTTGGGAAGAAGGTTTTCTCCCATCTGGTAGCGGGACTATGTTCTCATCACCTGGATCTTAGTTACTGTGATCCTTTCCATTCTCGTATGAACTCAGAAATGTGTCAGAACTATTGGGCCAGATTCTCAGACTTCAGTCGAGTTAAATCAGGTTCTGCCAACTGAGAATTTGAACCCAATTTCTTTTTATCCCTCTAACTTAGCATAGATGGTGGAAGTTTGGAAGGGTCAGAAATACCCCTTCTTCGGGGCATAAACCTACCTCAAACTGATTAATAGATTCTTAGATTTTTATACAGGAGGGACCACTATCATCTAGTCTGACCACCTGTGTAATAAAGGCCAGAGAATTTCACCAGTCTTTCCTGCAAGACTCCCAGAATTTCTGATTGAGCTATAAAATACCTTGTAGAAAGAGAGATCTAACTGAGGGAAGTTTCAACCAAAACTGGCTTTTTCGGGGTGTTTGGCATCTGTCTTCCTTTGAAGCAACTTGTTCTGGCCACAGCTAGACACTGGGTGGTCTTCTGATCTGATCCAGTTTGGGAATTCCAAGAGCAGATGATAAAGTTAACCATTGTATCGGGGCTTCCAATATTTTTCCTCCTCTCATTTAACAAGGAACTACAGAACCATATTTCAGTTTTGTTAAAAATAGCTACTTATCTTTTTGATCAAGGAAGCCTTCAAACCATGCAATGAGGCATACTAGCCACTTGGGAATATTCTTGCGGAAATACAATTTTTATTTTGTCCTGGGTGGAAATTATTAGTGCCTCATAGGTTTTTTTGGGGGGGGAGGAAGCCCAGCCTTTTGGATTTCGAGCACTGCATTGTTCCTTTTTCCTTTCCTGGAGCGGAGATAAAATATCCCCAAATGCCCAGAGTGTATAAAATGTGATTCACTTTAAGTGTCTCTATTGTTCATTGCTTTCAGGATGGTGACCCAGAGCAGGGTAATCCTCCATCTTCTCTAATTTTGCTATGGGGAAGGAGTGGGGAAGAGGAAGGCTAGGGAGGAAGATAATTTTCTTTCCTTGCATTAAGTAAACCTTTCCATGGTTTATGTTCATGGCTCTACCTTGTGTAACTTTTGGGGAAAAAAAATCTTATCATCCAAACTAATGTGATGCCTTTAGCATCTAGATTATGTGTTTTACTCAGCGATTCAGAGAGATTAGGAATTTACCATTTTCTTTCCATCTGCCTACCATAATTATCACAACACTTACTCATTTATTTTTCCACCCAGGGGAGACACACAATTGGTGACACAGGTGAAAGGCAGCATCCCTCTCTCTGAAGGGGCATCTTTGCTTCTGGACTGTATGTATGAGAGCTCTGAGCCTGCTTGTACCTTCTGGTACATCCAATATGCCACAGAGGGGCACCGGCTCTTCCTGAGAGACTCTGAGGAGGAAGAGGGGAGAGGATTCAAAGCCAAACACGAGAAAAACTCCTACCCTCTGTGCAAAAACTCCACCCAGCTCAGTGACTCTGCTGTGTACTACTGTACCGTGAGCCTCACACTGAGCCATGGGGCATCCCAGGATGCACAAAAGCCTCCCCAGCCACCCAGGTGCTCCTTCTGCCTTCATTCACCCTGAAACAGGCTAATGTAGCCCCTCCTCTCTCTGTACCCAAGGTCTCATTCCACCCCAGCCTTCCTAGGTCTATATAGAGTATCTGGAGAGAGAAGAAAAGTGACCTGAGGTACCTAAAGACAGGCCTTGTCTACACTTGTAAGTTGGAGCCCATTAAATCCTCCCCAGGCACCCTAATTCTTGAGGTGTCCACACTGGCAAGGCACAGAGTGCCCAGATGCTGCAGCTGGAGCACCCCTGGTAATCCACATCCATGAGAAACACAAAGCTTTCTGCGCCCCAGCTGGAGCACTGTGGTGCCAATGCGGACACCCTGCTCTATTACTGCTCTCCGATCGGCCTCCAGGAAGCATCCCACAATGCCTGTTCTTACAACTCTGGTCATCACCTTTAAATCCCTCCTGGCCAGAGGAAAAACCCTGTCACCTGTAAAGGGTTAAGAAGCTAGGATAACCTCGCTGGCACCTGACCAAAATGACCAATAAGGAGATAAGATCCTTTCAGAAGGTGGGGTGGGGGACAAAGGGTTCTCTCTGTCTGTTTCTTTTGCTGGGATCAGAGCAGGAATGCAGGTCAGAACTCCTGTAAAGAGTTAATAAGCAATCTAGTTAGATTCTGTTTTGTTTAGATGGCTGATAAAATAAGTTGTGCTGAATGGAATGTGTATTCCAGTTTGTGTGTCTTTTTGTAACTTAAGGTTTTGTGGAGAGGGATTCTCTATGTTTTGAATCTAATTACCCTGTAAGGTATTTACCATCCTGATTTTACAGAGGTGATTCTTTTACTTTTTCTTCAATTAAAATTCTTTTTTTAAGAACCTGATTGCTTTTTCCTTGTTCTTAAAACCCAAGGGTTTGGGTCTGTGGTCACCTATGCAAATTGGTGAGGATTTTTTTTTATCAAGCCTTTGTCAGGAAAGGGGTGTAGGGCTTGGAGGGATTTTTGGGGGGAAGATGTTTCCAAGTAGGCTCTTTCCCTGTTATAAGTGTTAGATGCTTGGTGGTGGCAGCAATAAAGTCCAGGGACAAAAGGTAAAATAGTTTGTACTTTGGGGAAGTTTTAACCTAAGCTGGTAAAAATAAGCTTAGGGTTTTTTTCATGCAGGTCCCCACATGTGTGCCCTAGAGTTCAGAGTGGGGAAGGAACTTTAACATGGTGGCAGAATGGTGGGATTAACTTGAAATAATTTTGAGATTTTTTGAACCAGGAGCACAGATTTTAAAAGGAATTTTTTTTTCCTTTGGGCTGCTGGAAAGCAGGTTTTAGGCTCAAAGCAGTAAGAATTATTTCGTCTCTGCTTGGGAGACTTATTGTCTTTTGTGAGCTGGAGTTTTCTCTACCTAAAGGCAGGGTAGAAACAGATTGAGAGAGCCAGGAGAGTACCCAGAAGTCGCCTACTACAGAACAGGCCCAACAAAGAAAATAACAGAATGCCACTTGCCATCACCTTCAGCTCCCAACTAAAACCTCTCCAACGCACCATCAAGGATCTACAACTTACCCTGAAGGACAAGCCATCACTCTCACAAATCTTGGGAGACAGGCCAGTCCTTGCTTACAGACAGCCCCCCCAACCTGAAGCAAATACTCACCAGCGACCACACACCACACAACAGAACCACTAACCCAGGAACCTACCCTTGCAACAAAGCCCTTTGCCAACTGTGTCCACATATCTATTTAGGGGACACCATCATAGGGCCTAATCACATCAGTCACACTATCAGAGGCTCGTTCACCTGCACATCCACCAATGTGATAGATGCCATCATGTGCCAGCAATGCCCCTCTGCTATGTACATTGGTCAAACTGGACAGTCTCTACATAAAAGAATAAATGGACACAAATCAGATGTCAAGAATTATAACATTCATAAACCAGTCGGAGAACACTTCAATCTCTCTGGTCACTCGATTAGAGACCTAAAAGTGACAATTCTTCAACAAAAAAGCTTCAGAAACAGACTCCAATGAGAGACTGCTGAATTGGAATTAATTTGCAAACTGGATACAATTAATTTAGGCTTGAATAGAGACTGGGAGTGGATGGGTCATTACACAAAGTAAAACTATTTCCCCATGTTTATTCCCCCCCACCCCCCACTGTTCCTCAGACGTTCTTGTCAACTGCTGGAAATGGCCCACCTTGATTATCACTACAAAAGGTTTTTTCCCCCCTGTTATCCTGCTGGAAATAGCTCACCTTAAGTGATCACTCTCTCTCCTTACAGTGTGTATGGTAACGCCCATTGTTTCATGTTCTCTATGTATATAAATCTCCCCACTGTATTTTCCACTGAATTCATCCGATGAAGTGAGCTGTAGCTCAGGAAAGCTTATGCTCAAATAAATCTGTTAATCTCTAAGGTGCCGCAAGTCCTCCTTTTCTTTTTATCAATAAACGTGTAACCGACAGGCTAAAACGTGTTTAAAACAAGACGAGTGACCGAGCATTCACGCCCCGCCCCCCGCCCATGAAATCCAATACACCTGAGCCCAGTTTAATCCAAGCCAACTTTACTCAAATCAAACCAGCCTGGCTGAACCCTATATCCAGCTGAACGGATCCCACCACAATCCAATCAAGCCCAACCCAAAGCAGTGCAACCTAACTCAATGAAATTCAATCCCAAACCCAACTCGGGTGATTACAGCCCAAACCAACCGAATCCAAACCCATGGAAACTCAGTTCAACTCAATCCATTCCAACCCCTGTCCCCCCAAAAACAAACTAAGAAACCCAACCCAGTCGAATTCAACGCAACACAATCCAAACAAAAACACAGACAAAAGCCCCAAGCAAATGAAAACGGAACATTTTCTCAGCAAGACTGAAGCCCTTTAAATTATTTTAATGAATGGGAAAAGGTTGCACTATTATTTCCCACAGCCACCCATCTCTGTCCTCCTCCCTGCCTAATCTCAGTTGAAAACAGACCCCACTATTTTTAACAGTCCTAGAAGTTCACAGCTCGGGGGTGGGTGCCCGGTTCTCAGCAAAGAACTCTCAGAACGGGAATTCCTTTTCCAGTCTGATCCCGCAAAACTCAATACTCGGATATTCAGGGAATCCTTCGAAGCCTGTGTGCATTAGCCCCGACTTTTCCTCAAAGAGGTCCATGAGTGCACCAGGGTGTAACTTATCCTCCAGGGACTCTTCTGAGAAGTATTCAACTTGAATATTTAAATGCGATATCTGCGGGTATTATATATACATAATAATACATTTCTAAAATAATTTGGATTCAGCGTTCTAGAAATATCCGATATTTCTGAAACACGGAAGCCAAATTCTTTTAGGAAAAAAAAATCCGTGGGACTCCACACCCACTGTGCACCGGTGAGCAAGAATCCTTGAGAAATTGGTTGTAGGGAGGTGGGAGTCCTAGATGTCTCCGTCATATAATTCATTCTATGTACCACAAATCACTGTGTTTCCTACTTAATGTAAATGCCCGCAAAGAAAGTCGCACTTACCGGCAAATCACGACACGTTTAAGAAAGTCTGAGAAAGCCGTTCAGAAGCGGAATCAACCTCTCTCCGTTTCCTGGGGGTTAGGGAGGGCTCTCACTTCCACATACGCCCTTTAGTAGGCCAGTGGCTGAAGGAATGGGGCGAGTTTATCACATTCAGCTGAGGAGGCTGTCTCTCCAGGGCTGAAGGGTTCAGGGTGGAATTGAAACCGGAGCCGCTTTGCTTAACACAATGCGGAAACGTCTGATGTTCGGCCTTTTTATTTGTGCTCTGTATCCTGGTAGTTGGTCGTAGAGTTATGCTGATTATTCCCAAATCTCTCTCTTTCGCTTTTACACACATGCACGCACACACGCCTCTCTCTCCCCCTTTGCAGTGTGTGTCTCTCTCTCCGCCCCCATAGTCCTCGCTCTCAGTCTACTAAGGTACAGACGTGAGCGCTCAGAATGAACAGAACTGCTATATTTTCTCTCTCCATTTCTTGTTGCAGGTGCTGTGGTGGGTGACCGTGACTCGGTCCGGCCCAGGGAACCCCATGACCCAGCATTCGCCCCCCAGTGAGGGATGCACCGCTGGGCCACAGCTCAGACAGACGGTGCTGTCCTCCCTGTCAGCATCCTGTCAGACCCTAAACCTCTGACTGACAGACTCTGGGACTGGAGTACAGGGGACGGATCACTCAATGATTGCCCTGTCCTGTTCATTCCCTGTGAAGAACCTGGCATTGGCCACAGGATACTGGGCTTCATGGGCCATTGGCCATACGAGGCCAGATCGTTCTTACATTTTCTTGCTCGTTTTTCAAATTTGCGTGCATGATTTATTATGACAGGTTTCAGAGTAACAGCCGTGTTAGTCTGTATTCGCAAAAAGAAAAGGAGTACTTGTGGCACCTTAGAGACTAACCAATTTATTTGAGCATGAGCTTTCGTGAGCTACAGCTCACTTCATCAGATACATACCGTGGAAACTGCAGCAGACTTTATATATACACAGAGAATATGAAACAATACCTCCTCCCACCCCACTGTCCTGCTGGTAATAGCTTATCTAAAGTAATCGTCAGGTTAGGCCATTTCCAGCACAAATCCAGGTTTTCTCACCCTCCACCCCCCCACACAAATTCACTCTCCTGCTGGTGATAGCCCATCCAAGGTGACAACTCTTTACACAATGTGCATGATAATGAAGTTAGGCCATTTCCTGCACAAATCCAGGTTCTCTCACTCCCTCACCCCCCTCCAAAAACCCACCCCCATACACACACAGACTCACTCTCCTGCTGGTAATAGCTCGTCCAAACTGACCACTCTCCAAGTTTAAATCCAAGTTAAACCAGAACATCTGGGGGGGGGGGGGGGGAGAAGAAAAAACAAGAGGATTTATTATGTCCACTAGGGGACGTTCCTGACTTTCTGATAATTACATTTTACAGTGTATTTTATTTATTTAAGGTGTAATTGGATCAGGCAACCTCCGGACAACATTTCTTTCGCGACTCTGAAGTCATAAAGAGGAGAAGGAAGAGGGGGAAGTCACAGAGAGGGCACTTTTACAGCATACACGTTCTTTTAATGCACAAATGAGGAGAAAAAAAATGATAACTCCATAAAGAGCCTATTAAAACGGAGGAGAATTTGAAGCTGCAAAATGGTCTTCTGCCTTGCTCTACAGATCTTTCTTCTACTTGTGAAGTCAGGTGAGCTAAATGCTCATTTTTATTGAATTTATTGCGTTTCTTAAGAGCTACAGCAGTCCTGTCATAACAGGCTCAGGTTTCCAAAGAGGCCGAGGAGAATTAGGAACCCAGTTTCCTACCGATCTTTTGAAAATCCTACTTAATTTTTTAAAAAAGAAACTAGATTATCGGAACCACAAAACCTATGGTTTTATGGAAACAACTTTCCTTTCCTGATACTTTAATTTAAAATGGAAACCAGTTTCTACATAGGATCATCAGAGACTTTTGTGTATAACTATGAATGGATAAATATACTTTCATTACTGCTTTTTTTGTCTTTCAACAGGTCTTGTTCAAAGTAATTCTGTGTTTCAGTCTCCTGTAGAAATGCAAATCTCAGAGAGGCAACACGCAACTTTGCAGGGTAATTTCACCGCCGCCTTCACGAGCCCAAACCTCCTCCGGTTCCGTCAGTATCCGAACCACCCATCCCAGCATTTATTAGCAGCGCATCAATCTCCTGCTAAGAAGAACACGGTCACCTCTGGAACATTCTCATCAGTTTCGTTTAACGATAATAAGAGGGTTCCCTTGAAGATCGAGGCTGTGTCCCTGCAAGACAGGACCGTGTATCACTGTGCTCTGAGGTGCGCAGTAGGGCAGAGCTTCATCTCCGGCGCTACAAGAAGTGATCGAGGATGCTCAGGCACGGCTAGGCTGACAGAGACTGTTTTTCTACCCGGCCCTTTTTTATCACACTTCTCTGCCGAGTTCAGTTCCTTCTGCTCTTCCCATGTCTGGGAGGATCTTTCCATTTCTATCCCTGTGTCATGTTAGAGCCACCATGCTCTGCAAACCGAGCCCGATGCGTTATTATCGCAGTTATATTTATGTGAATTAATATATGTATGAATTTGCAACCTTTCAATGAAAATAGTTGTCAATAAAACAAATCACCCCACAAAACTTGGAAAATGGTAACGGGATCTCCTGGAGCTGTAAAAGAAACTGGGCAAGGTTCTGATCCCTGTTCCCTCACCGCAACTCTGGGTCTAACTAATCGGGGGAGCAGGTTCTTAGTTGCTGTGAAGCGTTTCAGCTCCACTGAAATCAACATCCACCCCCCCCCCCCACAGCTCTCTCTTTCTGCCCTTCAGTCTTTCTGTTCGCCCATCTTACTTATACAAGTAAGTCTCTCTGGTTCCCTGAGGAGGCAAAGAAGTCCACTTCATGTCAAAACATTTTATCTACTGCATAGAGATAGTGACAGCTACAGACAAACCTTTTTGAAAGGTGGAGTGGGTGGAAGAGCCACCAAACAGAGACGGTTTCACATAGAAATCATAAGCAAACATCACTCCCCTCCCCTAGTTTCCTCTGGGTTGGGGCATTGGGGTCAGATCCGCCCCTCTCGACTTTTCAAGGAGGCATGTGGGTCGGTTTATAACATTCAGCCAACAATCCCTTTGCTTCCCTGTTGTGTTTTCACCGCCTCTTTGTGACTCAGAGCAGAGTCCGCTAAACAATGGAAATGTGTTTTGTTCTAAGCCTTTTTATAGTCACTCTATGTCCAGGTAATTGAGCTGTTAGCTTTGCTCATGCAGCCTGGTTCACTGCTAATTAAACTCTCGCCCCCTCTCTCTCTCTCCTCCCAAAACCGGAACCAATCCACCAGCTTTCTCCATTCCTTTCCAGCACTTTCTCCATTTCAGTCTATCTGCTGTTTTATATATGTCCCTCACTGTCTGCCAAGTTTTATTCCCTTTTCCCTCTTCCACAATCCCTCTCTCGGTTGGGCACTCCGCTTGTTTGTAACTGGTGCATTGTATTGACTTATTTCTTGTCCCAGGTGCTGCGCTGGGTGATTCGGTCCAGTCCAAGGAATCCCAAGTGTCTGGAGTAGAAGGAGGCTCAGTAACTTTCAGCTGTTCCTACAATACCAGCGATTTTTCGGGCGTCTATCTTTCCTGGTACCGACAGTCTCCTAACCGAGCCCCGCAGTACATTCTGCGGAGAGGGACGAAGGCATACGCTGCTCATAGCGAAAATGCGGGTTTCGCCCAGCAGAGGTTTTTTTCCCAGGCCGATGACAGCTCCACAGCTCTGAACATCACAGCCCTGGAGCTGGCGGACACCGCGGTGTATCTCTGCGCCCTGCAGCGGGCACAGTGACAGAGCCACACAACAGAGCTGTACAAAAACCCTCCCTTTCCTTTCCATTCACCGGCCCTGCACTGGAGAGAGACCAGAGACGGGCGTCCCCGAAGCCCAGCAGTCTCCCCAAAGTGACAGAGACAGAGACGGCTCTGCTCTCGGTGACAGGAAATTACCAACAGGAGCCGTCCCGGCCCCACATCCTGCTCGCTCGGTGGAAGGCTTCAGGCTGAGGAATGTGGTTAAATTCTGTTTCACCCATAGAGACTTGGGCAAATGACTAGGGGAGAGATGTTAAAGGTATTTAGGTGCTTAAACATGCAGAGAGGCACCTAGGGCCGGATTTTAAAAAGGTATTCAAGTGCCCACTGGGATTTTCAAAGGTACCTAAGCACCCAACACCCATTGAAATCAAGGAGATTGAGATACCTACGTGCTTTTGACAAAATCTCACTAGGTGTTTAAACGCCTTTGGGATCTGCCTCCTAGCGCAGTGGCTCACCACCTTTCCAGACTACTCCATTCCTTTCAGAAGTCTGATTCCTCTTCCACACCCCAAGTTTCACTTCACTTAAAAACTAGTCACTTTAAAAAAAAAAGATTTAAAAATACAAAAATGGCGCACCCAGACTATTACTGAAAAAAACATGCTTTATGTCCCATTTTGTCTGTTATGACGTTTTAGTTTGCACTGACTTTGCCAGTGTTTTTATGTAGCCTGTTCTAAAACTAGACAAATGTCTAGATGAGTTGATGTACCCTTTGGAAGATCTCTGTGCACCTCTGGTTGAGAACCAATGCCGGTGTGAGATGTTTGAAAGCACCTAGGGCAAATTTTTGAGCACGTTTTTTGAGACAGACAATTGCTATCGACGTCTTTAGGCATCCAAACACCACCAAAATCTTCTCTTTGGTGAGAATTTCAAGAGTGACTGACCAGGTCACTAACTCCCCCTGGGTTTCCCTTGGAGTGCCTAAATGCTATAGTGAGTTATAACAATACCATATCATCAGCCATCACAAACACTTAAAAAATTTCTTCTCCCCCAACACTCAGGAAATCAAATAAGTATAAGAACATAAGAACAGCCACACTGAGTCAGACCAAAGGTCCATCTAGCCCAGTATCCTGTCTTCAGTGGCCAGTGCCAGGTGCCCCAGAGGGAATGAACAGAACAGGGAACCACCAAGTGATCCGTCCCCTGTCACTCATTCCCAGCTTCTGGAAAACAGAGGTTATGGACACCATCCCTGCCCATCCTGGCTAATGGCCATTGATGCACCAATCCTTCATGAATTTATCTAGTTCTTTTTTGAACCCTGGTATGGTCTTGGCCTTCACAACATCTGGCAAGGAGTTACACAGGTTGACTGTGTGTTGTGTGAAGAAATGCTTCCTTTTATTTGTTTTAAACCTGCTGCCTATTAATTTCATGTGGTGACCTCTAGTTCTTGTGTTATGAGATGCAGTAAACAACACTTCCTTATCTACTTTCTCGACACTAGTCATGATTTTAAAGACCTCAGTCATATCTCCCCTTAGCCGTCTCTTTTCCAAGCTGAAAAGTCCCAGTCTTATTAATCTCTCCTCATACAGAAGCTGTTGCATACCCCTAATCATTTTTGTTGCTGTTTTCTGAACCTTTTCCAATCCCGATTTATCTTTTTTTCAGTTGGGGCGACCACATCTGCACGCAGTATTCAAAATGTGAGCGTACCATGGATTTACAGAGAGGCAAGATGACATTTTCTGTTCTATTATCTATCCCTTTCTTAATGATTCCCAACATTCTGTTCACTTTTGGGACTGCCGCTGCACACTGAGTGGAGGTTTTCAGAGAACTATCCACAGTGACTCCAAGATCTCTTTCTTGAGTGGAAACAGCTAATTTGGACCCCACCATTTGATATGTATAGTTGGGATTATGCTTTCCAATGTGTATTACTTTGCATTTATCAACATGAAATTTCATCTGCCAAAGCAGGTATTTAAGTCATAGAGAGTGACTAATGGTGCTTTCCTGCATGAAGGTCACTGATAATTAACTGCACAACAGGTACTTATGTAATGATGATTAAAATTACCTGCCAAAAACATAGCAGCAATAACACATTAAGGCAGTTGATAGTCTTTAGGGCAATGATCCTTTTATAATTCTGTGCTTGCTCAGTGCCCAGCGCAATGGAGTCCTGGTCTAAGACTAGGTCTTCTAGGGGCACCTGGAATACTCTTAGTGTACAGCGCCTAACATAATGGGGTCCTGGTCCAGATTTTAAGGGCAGAAGGGAGCACTGTGATCATGTAGTCTGATCTCCTGTATAACGCAGGCAAGAGAATGTCACTCAACGATCCTACTTGCAGCCCATCCTTTGTGGTTGAACTAGAGCAGCATGAGAAATGCCATTTAACAATAAGACTTTTTAGTCTCAGAAAGGTTTCTGAAGTGGCTTCCGTGCTGGATTTTGATATTTTCTTTCATGGTTTCTTACAGCCACTAGTGGGCGCCCCTGACTACACATAGTGACGTTTCACATTATATTAGATACTTCGTTCTATAGCAATATGTGAATCAAACAGACTGACAGAAGTTCCCTTGTGATTGTGACTTTAGCATCATAAGAGGGGCGGGGAAGAGAGGACGTGGCCTCAGAAAGAGCAGATCTAACATTTAAAGCTGGAATTAACATTTAAACAAATTAAAGGAAGAATTATTTTATAATTAACTAAAGACTCCTAAAACAAGTTAAATTTATGCTGCAAAATGCTTTACTACTTGGCTTTACCGCTCTATCTTCTGCTTTTTTACTCAGGTGAGAAATGTTTACTTTGACTGAATTTAGTATTTATGTTATTTAAAAACTACATAGTTCCTATTATTACAGGAAAAAGAAAAGGAGGACTTGTGGCACCTTAGAGACTAACACATTTATTTGAGCATAAGCTTTCGTGGGCTCCTTCTTGCGAATACAGACTAACAGGGCTGCTACTCTGAAACCTGTTATTATTACAGGGTAGCTTTTCAAAAGACCCTAAGAGAGTTGGGCACCCAGCTTCCTTATGGGCACACAATACTTATTAACAGCACAGAATATTTTAACCAGAACAACAAACTTCGTCCAGTTTTTCTGGAAGAAGGTTTTGTCCTCTCTTGGAAAACAAATTTTGGTTTAACAACGGAAACCACTTTGTATACATGCTAGTACTCAAATTATAGACATATAGTAGAAAGGAAAAGGAAAAAGAAAGTTCTTTAATGACCTTTTATTCCTTTTACAGGATTTGTTGAAGGTGATTCTGTGTTTCAGTCTCCTCTGGAGGTGACAGTGTCAGAGGGACACGATGTATTATTACAGTGTAATTTCACCACCATTTCTAACACCCCGAACCTTTTCTGGTACCGCCAGTATCCGGACCAAGCACCCCAGCATATCCTGACAGCCTATAAATCTGCTGCTGAGAAGAACACCTTCATCTCTGGAAAGTTCTCAACCGTTTTGTTCGACAATAATAAGACGGTTCCCTTGAAGATCGAGGCTGTGTCCCTCCAAGACAGAGCCGTGTATCACTGTGCTCTGAGACCCACGCTGGGCACAGCGGCATCTCCAGCGGTACAAGAAGTGATCGTGGGTGCTCAAGCACACTGATGTTGTCAGAGGCTGTTTTCCTACCAGACCCTTTTTTAATGATACTTCTCTGCCAAGTTGTGACCGGAAGTTCGGGGGGGGGGGGGCGGAGCAAGCTGAAATTGCTCAGTTGGGGCAAACTGCAAAGAATGGGGTGGATGATCCCCCAAACTGGAGGTCATTTTTAACTCTTAGAGTCACCAAACCAGGAACAAAACAGCTTCTACAATACCTACAAAGCCAAAAACACAGTTCCCTTAATACAATCCAGTCTTGGGCTCCCACTCAAACAGCGAAGTCAAATATGGTGAGGATTGATTGCTGAAAGTCTCCTTCATCATGTCAAAAGTCCTACCAATCCCACATTGGGATCGGACACATTACCCACCAGGTCAAGGAATATTTCATATCCTACCCAAATACACGCTTACTGCCAATTCTTATTAAATAAAGTAAAATGTTTTTAAAAAAAGAAAAGAGTATTGGTTCAAAAGATCATTATACATACAGACATGAATAAAATTCTTAGGTCAGTTTCCGAGTAGAGATGGTGAGCTTTAGAGTTGCAGAGTGTTCTTTCTGAATTGGTTCCATAGGTTATAGTCCAATATCCAAGTCAGGGTGATCCAGACTTGAGCTGGACACCTTAGTCTTGCGGCTGACGAAGTTTAAGCAGATATGAGATGACAGGATTAGGGCCCAAGAGGTCGTTTTGTAGTTCTCCGGCAGCCTCTTGACAGCAAGTATTCCTTGGGTGAAGAAGCACTGTGGCTTTGAAGTAAAACTTCCTATTTCCTAAGTGTGCATCTGGGTATCTAGTTGCATTAATCAGCATGAGGTAATTATCCCTTAAGCAGTTTATAGACCGTTTACTAGAAACTTCACAGAGAAATGTAGACAATGATATTATTACAGCCAAGTCCCGTCTACATGTTAGTATCACCCTTTTGGTCTCTGAATCAATAGAGTATTGACAGGAAACGTCTGGTCAAATTGTTAACCACTAACAAGATACAGGTAAACACAGACGACCACAATCACTATCTTCTTCTAATTCTCTAACGGTACAGGTTTACATTTCAAAGCTCTAGACTACCTAACGAGCTTTTGTTAGTCATTTACGGCCTTAATTGCCATTTACATACTTTACTAATATGTCTTTAAAGGCTGAATTTGGGTCATGGAGCCTGCCTATTGCTTAACCCTTTCTAGCCCAGCGTCACACAAGTTCAGTTCCTTCTGCTCTCCCCATGCCTGGGAGGATCTTTCCGTTTCTATCCCTGTGCAGTGTTAGAGCCACCATGCTGTGCAAACCGAGCCCGAGGCGTTATTATCGCAGTTATATTTATGTGAATTAATATATGTATGAATTTACAACCTTTTAATGAAAATATTTGTTGTCAGTAAAACAACCTCCCCCCCCCCCGGGAAAATCGTAACACGATTTCATGCAGCTGCAAAAATGCTATACGAGACACTGGGAGAGGTTCTGATCTCCGTCCCATCACTGCAAGTCTGGTCTATGTCTATCTGGCCAGGTTCTTAGTTGCTGTGAAGCATTTCAGCTCCCCTGAAATCAGCATCCATCCATCCAGCTCTCTCTTTCTGTCCTCCAGCCTTTCTGTTCGCTCAGCTTCTTATACAACTATAAGAGATAGAGATAGTCACAGCTACGAACAAACCTCCCTTTTTGAAATCTGGGGGTGGATGAAAGAGCCAACAGAAACATTTTCACATAGAAATCGTTAGCAAACGCCACTCCCCTCCCCTAGTTTCCTCTGGGTTTGGGCATTGGGGTCAGATCCGCCCCTCTCGACTTTTCAGGGAGAAATGTGGGTCGGTCTATAACATTCAGCCATTTCCTGTGGTGCTTTCACCCCTCTCTTTGTGACTGTAAGAGCAGAGTCCGCTAAACAAAGGCCATGAGTTCTAAACCTTTGTATATTCTAACCCTCTTTAGACTCATTCTGTGTCCAGGTAATTGAGCTGTTAGCTTCGTTCATGCAGCCTGGCTCACTGCTAATTAAACTCTTTCTTTCTCCTCTCAAAACAAGAACCAATCCACCAGCTGTCTCCGTTTCGTTGCAGCACTCCCTGCTTTTCAGTCTACCTACCTACATACCCAGTTTTATTCCTCCCCTTTCACAATTTCTTCCCCTCTCTCGGTTGGGCACTCCGCTTGTCTGCAACTGATAGTGCATTGTATTGACTTATTTCTTGTCCCAGGTGCTGCGCTGGGTGATTCGGTCCAGTCCAAGGAATCCCAAGTGTCTGGAGTAGAAGGAGGCTCAGTAACATTCAGCTGTTCCTACAAAACCACCGATTCTTCGGGCGTCTCTCTCTCCTGGTACCGACAGTCTCCTAACCGAGCCCCGCAGTACATTCTGCGGAGAGGAACGAAACTATACTCTTCTGACAGCGAAAATGCGGGTTTCGCCCAGCAGAGGTTTTCTTCCCAGGCCGATGACAGCTCCACAATCCTGAACATCACAGCCCTGGAGCTGGCGGACACAGCGATGTATTACTGCGCCCTGCAGCGGGCACAGCGACAGAGCCAGGGAGCAGAGCTGTGCAAAAACCCTCCCTTTCTTCCCATTCACTGGCCCTGCATTGGAGAGAGACCAGAGACAGAGGTCCCCAAAGCCTCACAGTCTCCGCCCAGTCACAGTGATAGACAGATCTCTGCTCTGTCCCAGCCCCACGTCTCGCTCGCAGGAAGGCTTCGGGCTGAGGAGTACGGTTAAATTCTGTTTCACCCACAGACTTGGGCAAATGACTTGGGGATACATTTTAAAGTCAGCTTAAAGATGCAGAGAGGCACGTAGGGCTGGATTTTAAAAAGGTATTTAAGTGCCTCCTGGGATTTTCAGACGTACCTAAGGAGCCTAACACCCATTGAAATCAATGAGAATTAGACACCAAGGTGCTTTTGAAAAATCTCACTAGGTGCCTAAATACCTTTAAGATCTGTCCCCTAGTGCAGTGACTCTCCACCTTTCCAGACTACTGTACCCCTTTCAGGAGCCCGAATTGCCTTGTGTTCCCCAGATTTTACCGCAATTAAAAAGTACTCGTGAAAAAAAAATCAGACATAAAATACAAGCGCGCCACGGCCACAATATCACTGCAGAATTGCTTTCCCTCCCGTTTTGTCCATAAGAAGTTTTAGTTTGTACTGACGTGGCTAGTGCTTCTGATGTAGCCGTTCTCAAACTAGGCAAATGTCTAGATGAGTTGATGTAGCCCCGGAAGACCTCTGCGCGCCCTGGGTTGGGAACCACTGCCCTAGTGGGATTTTTAAAGGCACCTATGGTCAGATTTTTAAAGATGTTTCAGCACTTTAAGGAGAAGACTGTTGCTATATACTTGTTTAGGCATCTAAATATCACTACAATTCTTCTCGTTTGTGGGACTTTCAAGAGTGACTGGCCAGGTTAGATGCCTACTTCCCCTTGGCTTCCCCTTGGAGTTCCTAAGTGCTATAGTGAGCTACAACAATAACATATCAGTAGCCATCACAAACACTTAAAATCCCTTCTGGCCCTATAACCAGGAATTCATCTAAGCCGCTGGTTAAGTCTCAGGGAGTGACTAATGGTGCTTTCCTAAACAAAGGTCACTGATAATTAACTTCACAGCAGGCACTTATGTAATCATGAATACAATTACCTGCCAAAACCAATAATTCATGGAGACAGCTGAGAGGTCTTTAGGGCAGTGATCCTTTTAAAATTCTGTGTTTGTACAGCGCCTGGCGTAAAGGAGTCTTGCGCTCAGACCAGGGATCCTAGAATGCACTTAATGGACAGTGCCTAGTATAATGGTGTCCTGATCTGGGACAGGGCTGTTGTGTCAATAATCAATCATAATCATGAGCTCAGAGCAGGCAAATTCTATGTGGAGAAGAATAGTGAGAAGATGGTTGATAGCTTCTTTACAAACAAACCTTTTCCCCAAAGCCCGTCAATCAGCACTGGCAGGTAGGAATCATCTCAGTTTAAAGCGGAAAGGGGGCTCTCTCTGCGTGAGCTAAGCGCCATATCGACAAACATACAGATTTTAAGGGCAGAAGGGAGCACTGGGACCATGTAGTCTGATCTCCTTCATAAGACCTGGAAGAGACTGTCACCCAACGATTCCTACTTGCAGCCCGTACTTTGTGGTTGAACTGGAGCAGCATGAGAAATTCTATTTAACAATAAGACGTTTTTGATCTCAGAAATGTTTCTGAAGTGGCTTTCTTGCTGGCTTTTGATATTTTCTTTCATGGTTTCTTACAGCCACTAGTGGGCGCCCATGACTTACACATAGTGACGTTTCACATTACATTAGATACTTCCTTCTATAACAAAATCTGAGTCAAACTGACTGACAGAAGTCCCTTTGTGACTTCAGCATCATAAGACGGGCGGGGAAGAGAGGAGGTGGCCTCAGAAAGAGCCGATCTAACATTTAAAACCGGAATTAACATTTAAACAAATTAAAGGAAGAATTATTTTATAATTAACCAAAGACTCCTAAAAAAGAAGACGATAAATTTATGCTGCAAAATGCTTTACTACTTGGCTTTACCGCTCTATCTTCTGCTTGTTTACTCAGGTGAGAAATGTTTACTTTGACTGAATTTAGTATTTATGTTACTTATAAGCTACAGAACTCCTTTTATTACAGGGTAGGATTTCAAAAGAGTCTAAGAGAGTTGGGCACCCAGCTTCCTTATGGGCACACAATACTTATTAATAATATTTTTACCAGAACAAATTTCACCCAATATTCCTGGGGGAAACCTTTGTCCTCCTGCAATACAAAATTTGGTTCAACAATGGAAACCGGTCTGTATACAAACTATTCTTGAAATTACAGACATATAGTAGAAAGGAAAAGGAAAAAGAAAGTTCTTTAATGACCTTTTATTCCCTTTAGAGGGTTTGTTCAAGGTGATTCTGTGCTTCAGTCTCCTCTGGAGGTGACAGTGTCAGAGGGATAGGATGTATTACTACAGTGTAATTTCACCATCATGTCTAACACCCCGAATCTTTTCTGGTACCGCCAGTATCCGAACCAAGCACCCCAGCATATCCTGACAGCCTCTAAATCTCCTGAAGAGAAGAGCGCGTCCACCTCTGGAAAACTCTCAAATGTTTTGTTACGGTATAATAAGACGGTTCCCTTGAAGATTGAGGCTGTGTCCCTCCAAAACAGAGCCGTGTATCACTGTGCTCTGAGACCCACACTGGGGCAGAGCTGCGTCTCCGGTAATAAAAGAAGTGAGCGAGGGGCTCACACACAACGAGGGTGGCAGAGACTGTTTTTCTACCCGAACCTATTCTCTGATAAATTCAGTTCCTTCTGCTCTTCCCACGTCTGGGAGGAAGTTTCCTTTTCGATCCATGTGCGGTATTATAGCCAAACTGCTGTACAAACCAGGTCCGACGATGCATTATTATCTCAGTTATATTTATGTGAATTAGTATATTCATGAATTTACAACCTTTAAATGAAAATATTTGTTGTCCGTAAAACAAACCAACCAACAAATCAAACTTGGTAACCGGATTTCGTGCAGCTGGCAATTTGTAAAGGACACTGGGTGAGGTTCTGATCTCTCTTCCCATCTAACTGATTTAACTCTATCGGGACAGGTAAATAGCCGATGTAAAGCGTTTCAGCTCCACTGAAATCATCATCCATCCACCCATTTCTCTCTTTCTGTCCTTCAGTCTTCCTGTTTGCCCAGCTTCTTATACAAGCAAGTTTCTCTCTGGTTCCCCTGTGAGGCACAGAAGCCCACTTCATGTCTAAACCGGGTATCTATTGCATAGCGATAGGCATACTCACAGCCACAAACAAAGCGTTTTGAAAACTGGAGTGAATGAAAGAGCCAGGAAACAGACGGTTTCACAGAGAAATCGTTAGCAAACACCACTCTCCACCCCTCATTTCCTCTGGGTTTGGGCCTTGGGGTCAGATCCGCCCCCTATTGACTTTTCAGAGAGGAATCTGGGTTAGTTTATAACAGTTAAGTCAATAATCCTGTTCTTTCCTGTTGTACTTTCACTGCCTCCTTGTCAATCTCAAAACAGGGTCCGCCTTGCTGGAATCATGGGCCCCTGTTTGATTCTAAGCTTTCCTATGGTTACTCTGTGCCCAGGTAATTGTGATTTTGGCTTTGGTCAGGCAGCCCGTCCCATTGCTAAGTAAACTTTCTGGTCTTTCTCTCAAACAGAAACCACTGCATTTAACTATCCTTCCTCCCTGCCTTTTGCTTTGCAGTACTCTCTCCTTTTCTGTGTATCTGTATTTTTATCTCCGTCTCTCACCAGTCTTTCCTTCCATACTCTCTCTCTCTCTCTCTCTCTCTCTCTGTGTGCTTAGGTTGGGCACTCTGATGGTATATAACGGGTATATTTCTTGTGGCAGGTGCTGTGGGGGGTGAATCGATCAAGTCCAATAAACCCAAAGTGCCTAGAGGAGAAGGGGACAATGTGACACTCAGCTGTTCTTACAATACCAGCTACTCTGATGTCTATCTCTACTGGTACCATCAGTTTCCTGACCAAGGTCCGAAGTACGTTCTCCGAACAGGTGCCAAGGCATACAGCTCTGTCCGGGGTTTTGCAGAGTTTGCCAAGAAGAAATTTACTCCCCAGGCTGATGACACCTCTACAGTTGTGACTATCACAGCCTTGGAGCTGGCAGACACGGCGCTGTATTACTGCGCCCTGCAGAGCGCCCAATGACAGAGTCTCATCCCAGAACTGTGCAAAAAACCCTCCCTTCCCTCACATTAAATTGTCCCCTGTATCTTTTCTCTCTCCTCTGCAAACTCTTTGAGGCAGGGATAGCATTAAGAGGTTGCACAGGACCTAGTATAATGGGGCCCCTTTCTCCCCCATCTGTCTCCTCCTGTTGTCTCTTGTCTTATACTCAGATTGTGAGATCTTGGGACAGGGACTCTTTTGTTTTATACCTGTACAGCGCCTGGCACCATGGGGTGTTGGTCCATGACTGAAGGGTTCTACACACCCTCCTACTCAGTAATAGAATCCTTCAGTGTGCCTGTGTGTGTGTGACTGTTTTACAGAGAAGAGCTGTCAGGAGATACCTCACTGAGCAGGAGCTAGGAACAGGTAAGGAAGGGAAATGCTGGGAAATCCACCTTGGAAATCTGTTTATGCCATAGAAGTGAGAAAGTTAAAATCTCTCAGCTTGGATGAAGTTTGTAAGAGACTCAAGGAAGAAGACCCTGGAAGAAAATTATAAACCATCATGGAGAAGTAGACCCTGTCCCTAGCCATTGTGATCCTCAAAAACTGTAATAATTGTAGAAAGGATGTTTGAAGGGAGCCTAAGGCAATGTGTGTTAGGCACCTTTAAAAGCCCCACTAGGAACCTGGTTGTATCTTTAGGTGCCTAAAAGCTTTTGAAAATCTGACCCTAAATGACTTATCAGAGGTCAAATGGGGAATCTGTGGAAGAACAGGGAACTTAACCCAGATTTCCACTGTCCCAGGCTAGTGCACTCTGTGAGATATATGCCATTTTTTTGCATTTTTGGGAGATCTTACTGTATTAAATGTATGCCTCACTGAGGGCCAGGGATTGTATGCAATTCACTGGGGGAAGGGAGACGACAGCTCCCTTGGGACGTGAGAACAATGGGGGTGTGAGGAAGTGATGAGGCAAATTCTCTCAGCTTCTAACACATGCCAGTATGCACCATTTCCTGGGGAGACTTTCAGGTACTGGTTCAAGCTGGATGCAGTACACCGCAGCCCACAGAGAATGGATTTTTAATAAACATCCTGAGATTAAAACTGACTCAGGGCCTTTTTTTCTGATCAAGCAAACAGACAGGCCCCTTCTGTCCAATGGGGAGTACCACTCCTTAGGGGAGGATTAGACAGAATGACTTGCCAGAGCCCTTGTAGGGTTGTGGGTGTGTGTGTGTGAGTGAGTGAGAGAGAGAGAGATCACTGGTAAACTTATTAGCTTGTGCATAGGCTCCTTAGTTACTGTTAATACATTTTCTCAGCAATGATTTTACCTTAAGAATAAAGTGTGCTTGCTTAGAAAAAAAGTGGTGTGGTAATTTAAAACTTCAGGAAATTACCCTAGAAGAGAAAGCAAAGCAGAGGTGCTGGCCTGCTTGGGCAGTCTGTGTAACTGGGGACATCACAGTGTAGGCAGGGAGCTGCACTGCCTGGAAATACCCTGGTGAGGAAAGAGAGACACACACTTTTCTCTCCAAGAAAGCTAACCTCTGTGGAACCAGAAGCTGGAGAGGGGTGCCTGGAACATGGTGGGGAATATAGATGCAGTTGCCCAGAACTGTGACCAGTGGACCATCCGTCCTCTCTTAGGAGGATAGCCTGGGGCCCACAAAGTGGCCTAAGAGCGTTAGGCACTACAGTCCAACTCAAGATTTTGCAGCAGGCAGGTTTTGCAAGATCACTGTGAACCATGGCTAGAAAAATGTTTTAAGACGTGCTGCATTATTAATGTCATCCAAGCCCCTTAGCTCTGAAAATGGCTTTCATGAAACCTCTCTAGCCTGCATGCACTGCTTCTCTGGGAAGACACCATCCATGAGACACGCCAGCAGAAAATAAGTTATTTATCCCCATCAGCGGGCTGAGAATGCTTTTCTTGCTCCCCCTCCACTTTTCTACAGAGGGCGCTCCAGAGCAGCGCATCCCATCGTATTTCCTTAGTTTTACAATGTTACTTTAGTCCCAGGCAGGGATAGGACGTCCACAAAGAGGTCGCAGAAAGAGCAGGTTCCATATTTATAATGCCAACGGTTAAATGAGAAGCAGCAGGCAGAAATCCTTTGTAAGTAATTGGTGAAGATAATCTGAATTTACAAAATGCCCTGCTTGATTCTACATCTCCGTCTTATTCTCCTGCTGTCAGGTGAGAGCCATTTTCATTGTGAAAAGAAAAGGAGTACTTGTGGCACCTTAGAGACTAACCAATTTATTTGAGCATGAAATAAATAAATGCTCAAATAAATTGGTTAGTCTCTAAGGTGCCACAAGTACTCCTTTTCTTTTTGCGAATACAGACTAACACGGCTGTTACTCTGAAATTTTCATTGTGAAGCAGCTGTATACATACTTCAGAACCTCAGCTTTTGTAATGTTTAGCCAGTAAAATGCAATCTCTAAAAAAACAAAACCGAAAACATATGGGATTTTATGTAATTATTTTGGCAAGCACTAGAATTGTATTAAAAATCAAGTTTTCGCTCATCAGATGTGCCTTGAATGATAGATAGATAGATAGATTAGATATTACAGAAAAAAAAGGATGGATAAAAATGTGTTTCAAGCCTTTCCCCCCTTTGCAGGTATTGTTGAAAGTTATTCCGTGTCCCAGTCACCTCCGGAGCTGAGAAACTCCGCTGGACACAATGCAACATTACAGTGTAACGTCTGCACGACAGACAGAAGCCCCTATCTGTTTTGGTACCCAAGCCAACCTCCCCAGCACGTACTGGCAGCTTTCAGGTCTGCTGATGAGACCAGGTTTGACCCTGGGAAATTCTCAGCAGTTTTGTACTTGGAGGATAACGATTATTTTATTAATAAGATGCGTCTGACCTTGGAAATTGAAGAGGTGTCTCTCCAGACTCCTCCGTGAACTACTGTGTTATCAGACCCCACTGTGGAGTAGGGTAATATCTGTACCTGTACAAAAAGGTAACGGTTTCTCAGGGCAACATAGTGTGGAAGGCACTGTGTTTTTCCGCTTGACAACGTCTTTGTCTAAGTTTGGTTCCATTCAGGCTTCCCACCCCGGCTGGATCTTATATATTTGCACTGTAAATGTTCGCTTTTTATTTAAATTAAGATACTTTTGCCATTTGAATGACTGAAGCCCTTAAGTACTATAAGGGGGGGTGCAACTGTATTTTCACTTTCAATCATATTTCTTCCCGCTATCGCTTCATGTGTTGCTCATTGTTTACTACTCTGTCTGCTCCTAGATTCTTGGACCCAATCCGGGAAAACACCTAGGCACCTGCTTTAGTCTCGCGGAAATAAATGGGCTACACACACGTTGCTTAAAAAATTAAATGTGTTTAAGGGCTTCACTGGGTCAGGATTTTAGTTTAAAACGCTGACGATATAAATGATTATTTAATATTTTCAGTCTCTATCCCTGTATAATATTATACCAGCAAGCTCCTCTTGACCAAGCATGACTACTTATTATCTCAGTGATATTTACGAGGGTAGTTACATGCAGAAATGTGTAATGTTTTAATACCATATTTGTTGCCTTTGCAAAAATTTTCCTTGAGAAATTGGTTACCAAATGTTCTGAATTTGGAAACACCTGCCAAAAACCACTGGGTCAGCTTCTGGTCTCTTTCACAGCAAGGGAAGCCTGAGAAAACTCCAGTGCTCCAGATCCTTATCTAGTGAAAAGCATTGTAGTTCTAGCAAAGCCAATGTCTGTCTGTCTGTGAGCAGGATGTGGGCAGGCAGCCCAGGGGCTAGAGACGGAGTGAGCATCCAGAAGACAGAGCCAAGGGGCAAAGCCAAAGTGAGGCTTGGAGCTGAGGGCCAGGGTAGGAGCATGGCTGGAACAAGCCAGCCCAGAAACTAAAGTAGCAGCCCTGGGAAAGGATTTGGGCGACTCCTGGACTGTTGCTGCTGCTGGGTTTAAGAGCTGGTCTGCTGACTCTTCCAGCCAATCCGGGTGTGTCGTCTACGAGGCAGGCCAGCTGCCTGTTGTCCACTGCAGGCCAGCTGTGCTCTTTAGGATTCCCAGACACTGGATCTGCTGCCAGTCCTCTTTCTTTCTTTCTTTCTTTCTTTCTTTCTTTCTTTCTTTCTTTCTTTCTTTCTTTCTTTCTTTCTTTCTTTCTTTCTTTCTTTCTTTCTTTCTTTCTTTCTTTCTTTCTTTCTTTCTTTCTTTCTTTCTCAGTTACCTATTAACGAGAAAACAGAGCGCTGACTAAATGCACCTGAGGTCACTAGAGATCTCAATCTCTTTCCTATACCCTGACAATTACAAACAAACAAACAACAACAACAAAAAACGAGGACTTTTTCTAGAAGTGGGATGTGGGGGGAGATCCCCAGATGAATTAGGAGAAGGAAGTAAACATGATGTTACAGTGAGGTCAGCCGCAAACCCCACCACCCTTTGCTTCCTGGGAAGCTGTGTGTCAAGATCCGCCCCAGAGAGGGGTAAGGCAGAATCTGGGTCAGGTTTTAACATTCGAGGCGCTTTCTGCAGAGTGTGGAGGTTTGAACGCCTCTCAGTGGAACTACCGGGGGCCTCTTACCTCAAACAATGAACAAGTGTGTGCTTCTGAGCCTATTCCTAGCGACTCGGTGTCCAGGTAATTGTTGTTTTAGCTTTGTTCAGGCAACTTGCCTCACTGCTTATGAATCTGTCTCATACCAAGTTGCATTCTTAATTATCTTTCTACCAGCTGTCTCTTTCTTTCCCTCACTCCACCTTTCTCAGTCTGTCTGTCTGTCTGTCTCACTCTCTCTCTCTCAGAAGAGTGCTCTCAGACTATCTAATCTAATCTATCTATCCCTCCCTCCCCATACACCCTCTCTCTCTATCTGTCTATCCCCACACACACCCTATTTCTGTCTACACATCCCCTCTATCTAGCCCCATCCACACTCCCCCCATCTATCGGGAGTGTTTCGTTTTGTTGCAGGTGCTGTGTGGGGCAATTCCATCCAATCCATTGAACCCGACGTGTCTGTCACAGAAGGAGGCGCTGTGGCACTCAGCTGCTCCTACAGCACCAGCTATAGCGGTGTCTCTCTCCACTGGTACCGCCAGAGCCCCAGCCAAGCCCCGCAGTACATTCTCCAGAGAGGCGCCAAGGGAAGCACCATCAGTGACCACGCAGATTTTGCCCGGAGGAGGTTCACTGCTGAAGCTAACGCGACTGCTACAGTGCTGACCATCGCAGGCCTGGAGCTGGCGGACGAAGCTGTGTATTATTGTGCCTTGAATGAGACACAGTGAGAGAGTCCCCGGAGACAGCTGCACAAAAACCCTCCCACATCCCTCACTTGCGTTCTTCCCCATCTGTCTCGGCTGTTGAGTTTGAAAAACCTTTAAAGCAGGAGCTGTCTCTCACTAGGTGTCTGTGCAGCTCCCTGCCTGACAGGGCCAGCCCAGATCTCAGTTTTCACCTCCAGGTGCCATCACCATTATCATCAATTTCCAACTGTGTACTAGGAAATATTTGGTCTCAGCGTTTTAATCTGATTTCGGGTTTTGAACAGCAGATTCCCATTAAAAATGAACAGGGACGGATATAATAGTTTGACAGATTTTAAAAACCAGAAGGCACAGATCTGATCGTTTCTGACTCCTGCAGAGCACAGGTCAGAGAATGTCATCTCACAAGTCCTGCTTTCAGGAAAACATTTTCAAAATGCCTTTTGACAATGGAGCACTACGGAATTGCAAGCGCTCCCTACTGAGCACCTCACAGCCCCATAAAATGTATTTATTTTCAAATCGTTTCCGTGATATAAGGCAGCACCATGATCTTCATCTTGGGAATGAGGTCCTGAAGCACAGAGAACTAACAAGTCAGCCACCCGAGATCACACAGATAGTCTTTGGTGGAGCAGGGACTAGAATCTTGCAAAGTTACAGCGCCGCTCAGAGAGCGCAGAAGGAAAACTGCAGTGGTGTGTTCACACCGACAGCTGCCAGCACGACATCGTGTTCACACTGGCAGCATTCGCAGCGCTTTTCAGAGCGGTGCACTCTGGGCAGCTGTCCCGTAGAGCACCTCTTTCTCTTTTGCTGCTAAGACTTGTGGGAAGGCGGAGGGGACCGCGGGACATCCTGGGTCCTGTCCCAATGCCCCGTGGTGTATTGCTTCACATCCCATCAATCCCTGTGCTTCCGTCCCCATTTGGTGCCATCTTTCAGTGGTTTGTGTGCTGCAGGCCCTGCTTCTTTCTGGCTGCAGGAATGGATCCCGAGCTGTTGACCAGGATGCTGCTTGTACTAACCAACACTTCACAAGTGGCCGTGGAGTTATTCTTTAAACTACAAAGGCAAGAGGAGTGCCATGTTGATCTCGCCACATGTGTAGCTTTGACATGAGATTGCTTGTGGCATTCAAGGACATGCTCACTACCATGGAACCCCGCTTTTGGGCTTGGGAAAGAAGCACTGAGTGGTGGGATCACATCGTGATGGACAGCTGGGGTGAGGCACAGGTCTACCAGGGGACGCTGCAGACCTGCATATTAACCACCTTTGACTTTGTATTTTGTTGCTATGTACAGTACAACAGCTTTAATGTCACAAGGCGGGAAGGAAATTGAAGTGGGGCTTACAGAAAAAACAGGGCTCCTTTTTACATCATGCACAATCATTTGAAATAGATAAAAGAAACAACAAATAAATTAACAGAAGTGGGAGAAATCTTGTCTTGCTCATTGCAGACACCAAGTGAGCTCCAGGTTAATTGAAGCTGCAGCGAGCATGCGGTGTCTACTAGTACAGCTCTATATTCTACTGTTGTTGTCAGGTGATGTCATAAATATAAAGGGAAGGGTAAACACCTTTAAAATCCCTCCTGGTCAGAGGAAAAACCCTTTCACCTGTAAAGGGTTAAGGAGCTAGGATAACCTTGCTGGCACCTGACCACAATGACCAGTGAGGAGACAAGATACTTTCAAAGCTGGAGGGGGAAGAAACAAAGGGTCTGGGTCTGTCTGTGTGATGCTTTTGCTGGGGACAGATCAGGAATGGAGTCTTAGAACTGAGTAAGTAATCTAGCTAGATATGCGTTAGATTCTGTTTGTTTCAATGGCTGAGAAAATAAGCTGTGCTGAATGGAATGGCTATTCCTGTCTTTGTGTCTTTTTGTAACTTAAGGTTTTGTCTAGAGGGATTCTCTATGTTTTGAATCTAATTACCCTGTAAGGTATTTACCATCCTGATTTTACAGAGGTGATTCTTTTTACTTTTACTTGTATTAAAATTCTTCTTGTAAGAAACTGAATGCTTATTCATTGTTCTTAAGATCCAAGGGTTTGGGTCTGTGGTCACCTATGCAAGTTGGTGAGGATTTTTATCAAACCTTCCCCAGGAAGGGGGGTGCAAGGTTTTGGTGAGGATTTTGGGGGGAAAGACGTTTCCAAATGGACTCTTTCCTAATAAAATAAAACTGGTTAGACGTTTGGTGGTGGCAGCGAAAGTCCAAGGGCAAAAGGTAAAATAGTTTGTACCTTGGGGAAGTTTTGACCTAAGCTGGTAAAAGTAAGCTTAGGAGGTTTTCATGCAGGTCCCCACATCTGTACCCTAGAGTTCAGAGTGGGGAAGGAACCTTGACAGGTGAGGTCAATTTTTGTGATGTTCATTATGAATGTGCAAAAGTGTGAAAGTCAAAAAGTGTTTCTAAGGGCCAGGGAGCTCCCGCTGTTAACATATTCCAGGCGAAAAAGAAAATCAATGAACTGTGACATTGAAAATTGTATGGTGTTTAGGGGAGAAACTTATTCTCCTTTTACAAAGACACACACTGTTTAAAATTAAGAAAAGACATCATTCTGTATTCAGGCTGGGATTTGCAGAGCTGCCAACGGATCTGGGCAGCCAGTTCCCATCAATTTTAAAGTATCTGCATCTCTTGGGCACCTTTGAAGATCTCAGCTGGAGCCTTTCTAAAAAAAATGAGAAAAATACAGAGATAGACAGAGAGGGGGATGTATGGGGATGGATAGATAGATCACATTTATTGGAAAACTCTTAGATATCCTCAGCTGACAGACACAGAGACAAACAGTGTCACCCAAAGACAAGGACAGCTAACCTGGGTACAAAATGAATCTGTCACACTGGACTGTATTTTCTCGACTGAAGATACAGGTTATGACATATATTGGATAAACTGGACAGCAGTGGGCAGACGAAGTACCTCTTCTGAAGGTCTGCCGGAAGTGAGCACAATGGGGCTGGGAATCGGTTCTCACTGGACTTCAGACGAGGCGAAACATACATCGGTCTGAAAATTGCTGAGTTAGAACCGAGCGATTCGGCGATATTTTTCTGTGCTATAGCTGAGAGGGCCTTATGTTACCACTGTGGGTGGGTTAATAGAGGCGCCTTTACAAAATCCAGTGATCAGTTTTCTATTGACTCTGAGACAAAAATGGCACAAAACGAAATCAGTGTAAAAAGACACAACAAGCCACAAGCAGGGTTTGAATCAAACGGTGCAGGTGTGACTGAAACCAACATGGTCCCTAACTGTGTGGAAATGTTACCCTCTTCCAGGAACCTTCCCCCCACCGCCCCCAAAATACCCAGAACCTCATGAGCCAGATGTATTGACAGGTGTACCTGTCACACCACAATTCCGATGAATAGCTCCACCTGCTTTTTTGGGGACAGACTTCAGCAAGTAGGAATCAGGCTATGCTCCACTAGTGTAAACTGGCCAAAGTGTATATCACTTGGTGTATATCAGGGTTTCCACATTGGATTCAATGGGCCAGACCCCAGGTGGAGTAAATCACTCTGGCTCCATTGGAGTCAATGGGCCAGACCCCAGGTGGAGTAAATCACCCTAGCTTCATTGGAGTCAATGGGACAGATCCCCAGGTCGTGAGTCAATGGGCTTAACTTTGCTTCACTTTGGAGAAATAACCCCGGGCAGAATTTTTTTTTCTGTTCTGTCAGCAGGGAGGGTCTTTGAATAGCCTTTGAAACCCGCTCAGCCTTGTGTTGCTTGCTGAACTATTGGCTCCTAAGATGGAAAAGAACTAAGTTGCTCCTACTGAGCTGCTAAAGAGACCAACCAGAACAACGATGCCAGGTGACAGGAACAAGCCAAAGCCATAGCGGGTAGAGTAAACTCTACCGGAGGGTATTAGCTGTTACATGGTGTGGGAAACGCCTTCAACTAGGGTCTATAGGAGAGGACTAAATGGTCTTGCCACAGATTTAATGTCTCTGATTTGCTTCTGTGAGAGAAACTTCACCATAAGATTCTATTCTGTCCAGGTACCTGTATTGCACCCATCATTGTGGTGGCTTGGGTCCACTGGAGATCTGGAAACAATATATTTAAGCATGAGTGCTTCAGAAATTCTTCTTTGGACAGTAACAGCATTTCTATCTTTGAGTAAGTGTCCACTAAAAGGGAAAAATGAACATTAAAGTTTTTGTTACCTAATGGGTTTGAGCAGGGGGTGGAATTAGAAGCCAAGATCCCTGGGTTCTTCTCACAGCTCAGGGAGGAGAGCAGGGGTCTAGTGCGTTAAAGGAGAGGGTCTGGCCTCCTGGTTTCTAGTCCCACTTCTGACAGAGGAGGAGAGTCTAGTGACTGAGAGCAGTTAGACTGAGAATCAGGACTCCTGGGTCCTAAGCCCAGCGCTGACTGGGGATCATGCTGCAGTGGGTAGAGCATGGATGATTAGGACTCAGGATTCCTGGGTCTATTCCCAACTTCACTCCTGCCTTACTAGAAGCTGAGAAAACCCATCCCGCATTCTGTGCCTGCATCATTCTCTCTGTACAAAATACCTAAAAACAATCTTTCCATTTCTGGGAGGCCCTGAGTCCTAAAAGGCCTCTGTTTTCCTCACACGAGAATGGCTGTAGATGTGTGACAGGTTTACATGCTTACTTAGAGCGAACCTTTCCTGCATCTCTTTCCTTCCCTGCAGGTTTCAGCCAGGGACAAGGCAATGTCATGCAAACACAAGGGCAGCTGGAAAAGTTGGGAGGACAGACTATCACCCTGGCCTGTACTTTCTCCACTGGATACCAGAATTACTACTTATTTTGGTACAGACAGCAACGATCAGGGAGAATGGATTTCCTCTTCTGAATAGATGAGAGTAATGCTGAAAAGAATGGAGCCGGGAGACGATTTTCTGCACAATTCAGAAAATCCTCAAAATTCTTCAGTTTAACCATTAAAGAGCTAAAGCCAACGGACTCAGCGAAGTGTTTCTGTGCTCTCGTGGAAGAGACTGTGAGACATTTAATAGGAAGCCCTGTACAAAAACCCACCCCCTTGGCTTTCTCACCATGAGAAACACAACTGCAGAGTAGAATCCCCTGGCCCAGACAGATGGTTAAACCAGATTGTGGGTCTGGTATGAATCACAGGGCCTGACAGTTATGAAGCCTTCTGGGCCTCATTCACCATTGAGTTACCCCAGATTAACCTCAGTTTACCCACAGTGGGTCTGCTCCTCAACTGAGGTGAATCACTGTGGGCCAGATGGAGTCAACTGGGCCAGATACACCACAGGTATCAATCAGCTGTACTCCCATTGGGGCTGGATTACCCTAGCTGGACTAAATCAGCATGGGGCCAGTGGGATAGACACACAAAGGCACCACAAACAGAAGCATGCAGACACGCACCCACGTGCAAGCACAAAATAGAGACAGATAGAAAGACACCCACACCCACAAAACCAGGACACGCAACACAGAGATTTTAAGTCTTTCACAATGTCTTTAATTCAGTTCTCACCAAGTAGCAACAAGAAGGACAATAAAAAGGAAAATGAATAAGAAAAAAAGACAGAAAGTCAGAAACCGATCTTCCAGGAAGTGCAGTGGAAGGAATTTGTCTCACGGATTCTCACCTGCGCTTCAATTGCCGACTAATCTGAACCCAGCACATTTCCTGTGTCTGTTACGCAGTTCCCGAACTCCGCCCTCTTCTGCTCGGCTGGTCCCGCAGTAACCGCTCCCAGCCCTTGTTCCGAGAAGTTGCCTTTTAGATTCTTGTCGCCGCGACTTCTCAGCTTGTCCGGCTGCCGCTGTCTGAGCCACCATGGAGACGCGTTTCATTCTCAGCCTTTCGGTCTTTAGCCAACTAGGTAACCGGGCTCTGGGTTTTTGGAAGACGCGTCATGGAATTAGGCTCCCAACTCCCGTTCTACCCAGAACCCGAACCCTGATTCTAACCCTGACCCAGATCCGAACGCCCCGGCTATCCTTAACCTTAATTTTTGCGCTAACCTTAATTTGTTCGAAATTAGGCAGATAACCCCCTTGGGCTCTTTTAAAATTCCCAGCCTAGACCTGCGAATGCACCTGGCTGTCCTTGCATGTGACTTTCTTGTTACAGGTGCGGTGCTGGGGCTGGGTGACTCGATCCGGTCCCATGAACAAGAGGTGTCCGAGTCAGAAGGAGAGACCATGGCCCTCATGAAACCAGCTACACTGCTGGTGTCTATCTCTACTCGTACCGTCAGTGTCGGAACCAAGCCCCGCAGTACATCCTCCTGAGAGGAACGAAGGAAGTCAGCTCTGCCAGCGATACCGCAGGTTTCGCCCAGGAGAGGTTTTCTCGCAGGCTAATGACAGCTCCACAGCTCTGAACATCGCCTCCCTGGAGCCTGCAGACACAGCGGTGTATCTCTGCGCCCTACGTCTGGCACAGTGACAGAGCCACATAGGAGAGCTGCACAAAAACCCTCCCAGCCCTGCTGCAGGGGATGGTACAGGCATTAAAACGGGCAGCAGCGCCTTGAGAGTGCTGACGCTGCTTAAAAATACATCTCCCCTGACCATTTAAATACTTATTTAAAGAGCTAATATAAACATCACCCTTTTATAAGATAATGGGCATTATCTTTAGTTAGAAAGCTATTCATACCGCTTTTCCTAGCTTAGGAGCTGACCTGTATCGGGGGGTGGGGACATTTATAGTAAAAATAAGGGTTAAAATTTTGGGTAAAACATAAGCAAAATGACTATATATAGACATTACTGTTGCAAATAAAATTGAGATAAAATGGGAATTTACATGTCCTTTAAAACTGAGAATAGGCTGTTTAATTACTAATGTAGGGTGAAATGGGGGTAAAATAGGCGAGTTAAAATAAGGGGAAATTTGTTGGAAATACCCGGCTTTGAGTGGTGGGGTAAAGCTGCAGTTACCAACTCCCCCAGAGTCAAATCAATACTCCTGTTGTCGAGACATTTACATTTTAGGTAGATTTGTTTGGAAACTAATTGCAAGACCCTTTCCCCAGGAATATATGTTGAGAGCCGAGAAGTGCAACATGACAAAGCATCGCCCCCCTGCTGGTGAAAAGTATAAACTCAGCTTCTCATTTGAAATCCTTTTAGAGTAGACTTTCGGTTTAACTCAGGCTGACGGCAAAGGCAGCAGAGGGAAAAATGAACATAATTTAAAAATAATTCTTTCAAGAGTTTGGTCGGCCGTTTCAAAGGAGGCTAACAGAGTTGGGAGCCTCACCTTATTACATTTTTCTTGGGATAACCCCGGATATTTCTGTTGGTAAACATATTCATGACCAATCCCTATGATACCTGAGTGAACCAAGAAATAGGAACAGTCCCTATGTGAATTGGGAAAAAAAAAACCCTCTCATTTTCACAGCTAGGGAAACTGAGGCACAGAGGATTCCTCATCGTCACACAGAGTCTGTGGCAGAGCAGGTCTCGGTGTCTCAGAGGAAGCCACAAGCCCGTCCCCCTCCCTCCCCTTAAGCACACTGATAGGTCAGCTGCAGCTGACTTGAACCCACAAGATCTGCGATGAGCTCCCCAAACTCCTCCCTCTTCATCTCCGTCGGTTTCTAATAAATTTTCCATAGTTGTGTAGCTGCCCTCACAGACGTGACGTTTATACTCCTCTCAGGCAGCGGCAATAGCTGGGCGTTTGAAACTGGGTCGGTACAGTCAGAAGTTACTATGGAGACGTGTTTTATTCTCAGCATTTGGATATTCAGCCTCCTAGGTAACTGGGCTGGGATTTCAAAGAACCCTAAGGGAAGTAGACCCAATTCCCATTGAACCGTAAACCTAACCCCATACTTAACCCTTACCCTAGGGTTAAAACGCGACTGCTACAATTTAACAGTTCACTCACACTATAACCCTAAACCCAAACAAACCCTCATTCATACCCTGACCTTAAATCTAACCTTAAACCCTAACCCTTCTCCTGCTCATAACATTAATTCCTAGGGAGTTAGGCGCCTAAATCCCTTAGTCGCTTTTGAAATTCCCTTAACCTGCAATGCAGATGGAATCCTTTCCACGGCTCAGCTACAGGTGAAATGACCTCGAATGTGTTCGTCTTCTTGCAGGTGCTGCGCTGGGCGACTCGGTCCAGTCCAAGGAACCCGAAGTGTCTGGATCAGCTGGAGGTTCTGTGACACTCAGCTGTTCTTACACCACCAGCGGTAGCGATGCCTATCTCTACTGGTACCGTCAGTATCCGAACCAGGCCCCGCAGTACATTCTCTGGAGAGGAGCGAAGTCAGCCAGCCAGTTCAGTGATACAGCAGATTTTGCCAAGAAGAGGTTTTCTTCCCAGGCTGATGACAGCTCCACAGTTCTGAATATCACAGCCCTGGAGCTGGCGGACAGCGCGGTGTATTACTGCGCCCTGCAGAGAGCACAGTGACACAGCCACGTAGGAGAGCCGAACAAAAACCCTCCCTTCCCAGCTGCAGATAATGCTGTGCACATTGGAGTTGGAAGCGGAGCCCCTCCGGAGTTCCGCTGCACTGTTAAAAACACATATTCTGGCTCGGACGTGGTGCTGTCAGATTAATCCTTCCTAAGATCTCCAAAGCGCCAAATTCTTATTCTAACAGCTGCATTAAAACAGTGGCTTCCATACGAGGAGAGATGAATAAGACTGGGACTTTTCAGCTTGGAAAAGAGAAGACTAAGGGGGATATGATAGAGGTCTACACAATCATAGATACAGACTAACACTAGGCTACTCCTCTGATACTTGGTTCCCTGCTCTATAGATCTCCACTTTAACTGAGGCTGAGAGCAAAGGCAGCAGATGAAAGAAGAAAATAATTCGCAATAATTCTTTCAGGAGTTCTGGCCGGGCTTTTCAAAGGAGGGTAACGGAGTTGGGCTCCTCATCCCATTACATTTTTTATGATAGCCCCAGACATTGATTGCTGATAAAGATGCTCATGCCCCATCCCAACGACACATGGGTGCCCCAAGAAATTTCAGGAGTCCCTATGGGATTAACACGATGCCTTCCAAGTGTATGGGGGAAAAGGACTGTGAACGCAGCTGCATGGATTGCTGAGAAATTATGAAGGCTTATTATCATCTGAAATCCTTCTAGCTACTCTTCCCTTTAATGTCTAGCGAGGGAGACAACAACGGTTGTAGAAGAACACGCCAAACAAAGGAGAATAATTATTTCAAGAATTTAGTCTGAACCGTTGAAAGGAGACTTGAGCTGCTCGCACCGCTCCTTGGACAATTTCAGCTTTCAGTCAATTAAAAACAACCTCTTTAGCTATGTAACCCCCTTCCCAGTCACTACTGAGCGCCCCAACCTATTTATGCTCCGATATCACCTGGCAGAAGGAGAAATGTTACAATCTCTATTTCACATATAAGAAAATTGAGGCACAGAACCATTTCCTGGCTTGTCCCAGAGCAAACTGGAAGTCGGTGAATTAAAGAGTTAAGAAACGAACCCTCGTATCTTCAGTCCCCGAGGAGAAACCGACTTATTACAAACCCAGTTTTCTTCCCTGCACCACCCGCGATTTCAGCTGCACACTCACCCCAACACAGCTTGTTTCCTGTGTCTGTTAAGAGGCCCCCAAACTCCTCCCTCTCCGACTCGGCGGGTTTCTGAGTAACCTTCCCCAGGCTCAGCCGCAATGGAGGTTAGGCGCCCCTGAAGCGCAAATCAGCTGCCCTCAGGAAGTCACCCCGTTTCAGCAGACTTCTTTGAGGAGGGGGACGATTGTGTTGGTTCGTGTGACTCCTTCCATAGAACCCGCAAACAGAAATCCTAAACCATAGATTATAAAGCCAGAAGGGTCCACACTGATCACCTAGATCCGCCTCTCTCTTCTCTGCCTGATCGAGTGGTTCAGTTCCCTGCCTAGACCGTGTTACCCCCAGCAAGCCATACAGCCCAAGAGGCCAGTCTCCTGCACCTTGCTTTCTCTCCAGAGGTAACGAGCAGCGTAACTGCCACAATTACAAGTTACCAGGCAGCTGTTCTAAAACAGCAGATGTATTTCTAGGGTGAAAGCATTACAGGAAAAAACAACAACAAAACATTAGAACAAACAACCCACCCACATGCTAAAAGGCTTCTCACGAGCAGCCCCTGATTCCAGCCTAAATGTCGGTCCTTCTAAACCCACAACCACTGGGTTTTTCCAGATGGGTCATAACTGCCACAGTTCCAGAACAAATAATTTACTCTTTCCTTTATATAGCTTGGGCCATTAATCTTACCCGCATGTAATGAGAATATAAGAACTGCCAGACTGGGTCAGAACAAAGGTGCTTCTAGCCCAGTGTCCTGTCTACCAACAGTGACCAATGCCCGGTGCCCCACAGGGAATGAACAGAACAGGGAATCAGCAATTGACCCATCCCCTGTGGCCTCATTCCCAGCTTCTGGCTAACAGCGGCTCGGGACACCATCCCTGCCCAGCTTGACTCATAGCTCATCAGACACAGGCCGACTCCTCAGGCCAGACCTTCAAGAGGCTGGGTGTCTGCTGGGGAATTTGCATTCACCTCCCCTTAGATGTTTCCCAGGCAAACACTCGACATTTTTTGTTCCCAAAGTCCTTTTTGGTCTGGCATTTTGTTCCATAGAGACCTTTGAACACTCGGTTCCCACATCACATCTCTCCCCTAGAGAGGTTACATACAACCCTCGTCCACAATAATTCGTAAAATTTGCATTTAATACATTGGACCCCCGAAGATACTTCAACTGAATTCAGTAATATTTTTCAAGGGTATTGAAAGAATTCACCATATCTGTCACAACACAGGCCATGGTACCTCCATGAATTAATTCCTGTCTGTTTAACAACGCATCTTTTGGGACGCGGGGGAATCCAACCATGATTGAAGAGTTGCAACACTTCGTAAATTGTTCCACTGGCTAATTGCCCTCAATGTTGAAAAATATAACTAAGGCAAGATTCTGTCTCTCCGCCATCTAGTGGTGAGAAGTATAAATACTCATTGTAATGTGAAATCCTTCCAGACACCCTTATTTTCAGTTTTAAATCGGAAGTCAACAAAAGCAATTTAAAACAATTCTTCCAAGAATTTTGGCCGAGAATCTCAAAGGAGGCTAAGGGAGTAAGGCACGAAAATCCCATTAAATTTCTCCTTTGAGAACCCCAGACTTCATTCCTACTAGAGCTACGTGTGCGAATGTGACCCCCAATTACAATAGGATTGGAGTGACTCGAGATATTTATACTCACAATGCCAAAATAAGCTAGAGAAATATGACGATCACCTTGCAGGGAAAATGAAGCACAGAGCTATTGAGCGACTTGTCTAAAGTCATGCAGAGACTCTGTGGCGTAGCTGGAAACCAGATCTCCAAGCAGGGTTCTAACCATAAACCCAACCTTCCCTCGCTAGCTGGCTGTCAGCTACAGACCAACCTGAACCCAGAGTGTTTCAAGTCCCGAACAACTCCCTCTTCCTTTGGGATGGTTTCTGGTGAACCTTCTACAACTGCTTTAAGAGGCATGAAGTTAATTTTCCTGTGAGCAGCAACAGCTGAGAACCTCAGGTTCGGTCGCTAGAAGACAAACTATGGAGGCACGTTTTATTATCAGCATTTGGCTGTTTATCCACCTGGGTAAGGTGTCTAGGGCTCTTTAGAGCATCCTAAGGAAACCAGGCGCCCAAAGCTCACCCAACTCTAATTCTAGAGCTTTTCCTAACCCAAACGCTAACTCTAAACCTCTACGCTAACCCACAACTCTACCCCTCACCCTATCCTCATTTCACGTGGTGTCGGTCGCCTAAACCCCTTAAACGCGTTTGAAGTGCCCGCCTAAAGTGAAACACCCGAAACTCTTTCCGTGGGCCAAATGCAATGGAATTGATGCCATTAGGTTAATCCTTGTGTCGCAGGTGTGGTGCTGGGTGACTCGGTCCAGGCTAAGGACCCCCAAATATCTGGAACAGAAGGAGAGCATGTGGCCCTCAGTTGCTCCTACACTACCAGCTATCCCGGTTCCCTCTCTCTCTACTGGTACCCCAGTATCCCAACCGAGCCCCGCAGTACATTGAGCAGAGAGGCGCCAAGGGAAACACCTATGATCATACTGCAGATTTCGCCCAGGAGAGGTTTTCTTCCCAGGCTGATGACAGCTCCACCCTTCTGAACATCCCAGTCCTGGAGCCGACAGATACAGCGGTGTATTCCTGCGCCCTGCAGAGGGCACAGTGACAGAGCCCTATGGCAGAGCTGTACAAAACCCCTTCCAGCCTTATTGCAGCTGCGGTTAGGCACATTGAGGCTGGAGGCAGGGGCCCTTGGCAGATTTGCTATACTGTGATGAAATTCAGCATTTGGAGCAGTTTTGGTGGTGTCAAGGTGTATCTTCCAGATTCCTCCCACAAGCAAAGTCCTGTGCAGACATAAGAAGGGCTATACTGGGTCAGACCAATGGTCCTTCTAGCCCGTATCCGACAGTGGCTAATGCCAGGTGCTCCAGAGGGAATGAACAGAACAGGTAATCATCAAGTGATCCATCCCCTGTTGCCCATTTCCAGCGTCTGACCAACAGGCTCCAGGGACACCATCCTCGCCCATCCTCTGTCAGCCTTAGTTTTGCTGGGTAACATAAAAGAAAACGTGTATGTTAGCGTGGTTTGTTAGAGTACTAGTGTTTCCTTGCACTACTTTTAAATAATAACCTAGATTAAAGCAATGCTGGTATGTATGTTGGGGGCAAACAGAGGTTTGATAATCTAGGGCAAAAAATATTTTAACCAGGAGGACACACACACGCACACACACAGAGCTATAGAAAGAGACAAGCATTAAAATAATTGTTCTAAAAATACGGCGAGGAAGTTCAAAGGAACCCAGGTGAATTAGGCACCTAACTCTTAATTTCTCTTTGAACATTCCAGACTTCCTTGCTAAAAAAATCTATTTTCTTGAATGGGCTTCTGAATGATATCTGAGCGCCTCAAATTATCCAGCCTCACGATGGAGTCCTGAGGGAAAGATGGTCCTATTCCTGTCTTGTACAGGTAGGGAAAGGGAGCAGCAGAAAGATCTCAACTGGCTTACCCAAGGTCAGAGACGGGGCTCTGTAGCAGAGCTGGGAATCGAAGTTAGGATTCCTCTATCCCAGCCCAGAGCTTTAGCCTCCAGCTCACTCTTCTTACCCCACTGTCACCCCTTTGTCAGCTGCAGACTGAGCACAACTCACGGCGTTTCCTGTGTCTGTTAAGAGTTTCCCCTCAAAACCCTCCCGCCTCCACTAGGCAGGTTTCTCATGAACCTCGCCCGCCACCCAGTCAGTTGTAGCTGCCTGAAGAGCCGTGAAGTTTAGATTCCTCTTAGCCGCGGTATCTGGAGCGTCCCACTTCGTCACAATAGGAAAAAAATCATGGAGACGTTTTATATATTCAGCATTTGGCTATTTAATCACCTAGGTAAACAGGCTGGGGTTTCTGAGATAGTCGAAGGAAGTTAAAAGTCCTACTTACCCTTCAACCTTATCTGGAACCTGGCTCTCCCCCGACCCTTAAACCCTAAACCGAACCCGACATCGAACGGCAGTGCTAAATACCTGCCTTTACTCTAGCCCTAACCTTATTTTAAACGCCATCGGGAGCATAAACCCCTTAGGATTCTTCGAAATGGCCAGTCTTACACCGCAACGCACCTCTGCGGGTCAGGTACAGGTGAACTGATGCCCTTAAATTCGATTGTTTTGTTGCAGGTGCTGCGCTGGGGGACTCGGTCCTGTCCACGGAACCTCTCCTCTCTGGAAGAGAAGGAGACGCTGTGACCCTCTCTTGTTCTTATGAGACCAGCTCTACCGGCTACGTCTATCTCTACTGGTACCGCCAGTTTCCCAACCAGGCCCCGCAGTACATTCTCTGGAGAGGAGCGAAGCAGGCCAGAGGTGACAGTGATACCGCAGGTTTCGCCAAGAAGAGGTTTTCTTCCCAGGTTGATGACAGCTCCACAGTTCTGAGCATCGCAGCCCTGGAGCCGGCAGACACAGCGGTGTACCTCTGCGCCCTGGATGTGGCACGGTGACAGAGCCACATAGGAGAGCCGCACAAAAACCCTCCCACCCCTGCTGCACTAGATTTTCAGAGATTAATCCTGTTTGCAGATCTCCGGAGGGGACTCCTTCCACTCTGTACAACCGCATATTTTGGGATGACGAGGGGACCTCAATTTATTTGTTCTAGCTCCCTCCAAGAGTTAAGTATTTAAAGAGCTACATTCAACTGTCACGCCTGGAGAATGTAAAGGGCACGAGCTTAAATCATGAATCATCTTAGACATTTTCCTCCACAGTTCTCCAGCGGGCTTCTCCGTGTGTCGTGTGGGACCAAAAAGAAAAAAAAAAAAGAAAAACAAAGAAAAAGAAAAAAAAGAAGATGCTCATTTGTACTAAACTGCGGAGTGCAAATGTGCGGATAAAAATCCAGATAACAAATAAAATCGAAATCCTTATTTCCGGTAAAATTAGGGTGCAAATGAGTGAGTCAAATATGAAAAAAATACTGTTTAAAATCCCATTTGTGGAAAAATGTGGGTGAAATATTTTTAAAAATTAAGTGAAAATACGTATGTTGGCCAGTATCAGAGGGGTAGCCATGTTAGTCTGTATGCACAAAAACAACCAAAGTTTATGCCCAAATAAGTCGGTTAGTCTTTAAGGCGCTACCGGACTCCTCGCTGTTTTTACATATGTGGGGCTGCGCCTGATGGGGGGAAGCTACAGCGCACCACGCCGCCAAAGGGACCTGAGTATTCAAAGGGAAGGAACACTCATAGGATGGGCTGACTGGTTCGGTAACTGACATGCCTTTGTATTACTGTTTTTTAAAAAGCACAATTCCCACCCCGGAACAGCGATGCTTCCTAGGAGTGGGGTGTGGCGAACTAATGGCAAAGCAGCGCCATGTGCTGGTGAATGGAATAAATACGTGTGGCGAGTCGAAACCCCTTTCACTGTTCTACAGAATTTGAATGTTCTCCCCTTGCAGCCGGAATGCCAGTAAAGGCTGTGGAAGAAACACACTAATAATTTTAAACAATTCCTCCCACGAATCTCTCCTGGGATTTTCATGAAAGCCGGGGAGAGTTAGGAGGCGTGTTAGGAGCCCGACTAAATCCCAGTCTATATTACTAGTCAATACGACATGATCCCCATCACTTTAATATCTGAGTGACGGAAAAAGGATTTATCCCCAGAATACCCATGGTCAGGTAGAGAAATATTATCACTCCTCTGTACAGAGGGGGAGCTAAGGCACAGAGAAACTCAGTCAATTACCCAGATTCGCTAAGCGAGTCTGTGGCAGAAATGGGAAACTGAGACCCCTGGTTTCCCAGAACTCAGCCTTCTTCACCACAATCCCATCCTTCTTCCCTCCCTCTCATCACCACTAACGTCAGTTGCAGACTAAGCTGAACCCGATCTATTTCTTGTGTCTATTAAGAGTTCCCCACCCAAACTCCTCCCTCTTCCCCCAGCCTGCTTTCTCATCTGTGGTTCCCAGCTGTAAATGTAGATTCTTTTGGCAGCAACATCTGGGACGAGTCAAACCTGGCTGCTATAAAAGAAATCATGGAGAACTCTTTCATTTTCAGCATTTGGATGTTCAATCTCTTAGGAAAACAGGTTGAGATGTTTAAAGGATCTGAAGAGATTTAGGTGACCAGCTCCTAATACATTGTAAACCTCACCCTAGCCCTGCTTAACACCCACCTCCCATCTCTAATCCTAACCCCAATAATTGGAGTTATCTTGACCCTAATCCTAAAATTAACCTTAATGCTAACTTAATTTCTTTGGAGCAAGGCATCCAAATTTCCTCGACTTCTTTGCAATCCCCAGCCTTCAAGTGCAATGAACTTGGAGTCATTTACATGTGTACCAAGTGCAGCTGAGGTGATGTCCTTGGATGTGATTGTCTTGTTGCAGGAGCAGTGCTGGGAGACTGGGTCCAGGCTAGGGAACTCTACGTGTCTCAAAGAGAAGGAAACGCCTCTGTGACTCTCAGTTGTTCTTACAATACCAGCGATACCCGTATCTGTCTTTACTGGTACGGCCATTATCCCAACCAAGCCCTGCAGTACGTTCTCCGCAGAGGAGCGAGGGGATACACTTGGAGTAATACCGCAGATTTCGCCCGGGGGAGGTTTTCTTCCCAGGCCGATGACAGCTCCACAATTCTGAACATCACAGCCCTGGAACTGGCAGACACAGCCGTGTCTTACTGCGCCCTGTAGAGGGCAACGTGGCAGAGCCTCACAGCGGAGCTGTACAAAACCCCTCCCTTCCCTTGCTGCAAAGAGACGTTAAGAGAAACCGAGGCGAGAATCAGCGTCCTGCAGGGACTTGAAAGCGCTGTTAAAACATACTGAATGTTGGTTTCAAGATACTGCCCCCCAAACCTCAAATCCTTATTCAAACAGCTCCCTTAAATCATCCCCCGGCCTTGCAGAATACACAGTGCATGGGCTTTGTCAGGCAGGAAACATCGTAGGAATATTTTCTTATTATAAACTGGGGCCCGCTTATGAGAAATCCTAATTGTGAAAACCTCCGTTTATTGACATATGTGGGATAACACTATGGCAGTAAAAAACTATCCTATTTGTGGTTGGGTAAAGCGTTGTTTAGCTACCGGTTTCCAATGGACCAGAGTCCAATCTGTATCCGAACATCAAATAAAATTATATTTGTGATTAAATATTAGAAAACTTGTATGAGTTTGAAAACATGAGTACAGTCAGGGTCTCTTTGTATGTTGTGGAAAATCAATAGGCGAGCAGCGGTACCTACTGGCGGGAAATATGAATACATTTTATCATTGGAAATCTATCCATGACATTTAGATTCCTCTTCGCAGAAGCAGCAGGGGAGGGTGTCAGACCGGGTCCCGTCTAGGGGAAGCCATCGAGATGTGTTTTCTTCTAACTCTTTGGGTATTTACTCGTCTAGGTGATTACACGGGGGGGGGGTTCGAAGAAGTTTGAGAGCGTTTAAGGCTCCGAAATTCCATGGAACATTAGCCCCAACTCAACCCTAATCCGAATAGTATCCCTAAGCCAAACCCTCACATTGATCCTACGTATAACCCTCACCGTCACCCTGATTCAATTCCTGTTGAGCACCTAAATCTTTTAGAGTTCTTTGTGAGCTGCGTCCATGGGCCCAACTGAGAGGACGTCCTGGAAGGTGATTGTCTTGTTCCAGGTGCTGTGCCGGGTGACTGGGTGGAGTCCAAAGAACCCCAAGTCTCTGGACTAGAAGGAGACTCTGTGACCTTCCGCTGTTCTTATCATAACAACTATACCGCTTCTGTCTATCTGAATTGGTGCCGTGTGTATCCAAATCAAGCACTGTAGTGTATTCTGGTGACAGGAGCGAAGCGAGCTCAAGGTTTCAGTGGTACTGTAGATTTCGCCCAAGAGAGGTTTTCTTCCCAGGCGGATGACAGCTCCACAGTTCTCAACATCACAGCCCTGCAGCTGGCAGACACAGCGGTGCATTACTGCGCCCTGCAGAGAGCACAGTGACAGAGCCACACAGGAGACCTGCACAAAACCCTAACCCTTCCCTACAGCGCTGGAGGTTGCAGACACTGAAGCTGCCCAGCAGCGCTCCTGAGGAGAGTGATCACTAAAAACAGCGATTTTGGCGTGATTAAGTTGTTAAAGCAGCTCCATTAAAACGACATCCCTAGAGAAACACAGAATTGTAGGACTGGAAGGCCCTGTGTTATCTTCTAGACCATCCCTGACAGTTGTTTGCCCAACCTCCCTTAAAAACCTCCAATGAGGGAGATTCCACAACCTCCCCAGGCAATTTATTCCAGTGCTTACTGACCCTGACAGGGACTTTTCCCTTAATGTTGAACCTAAACTGCAATCTTGCTGCAATTTCAGCCAGTTGCTTTCTTGTCCTATCCTCAGAGGATCATAGCAACGATTTTTCACCTTCCTCCTTACAGCAGCCTTTCTAGTACTTGAAAACTGCTCTCATGTCTCCCCTCGGTCTTCTCTTCTCCTGACTAAACAAACCCAAATTTTTCAATCTTGCCTCATAGGTCATGTTTTTTAGACCTTTAATCGTTTTTGTTGTTCTTCTCTGGACTTTCTTCAAATTGTCCACATCCTTCCTGAAATGTGGTGCCCAGAACTGGACACAATACTCCAGTTGAGGCCTTGTTTTTTTTTTTTCCCCCAACAGTATTACACTCTTGACTCATAGCTTTAGCCTGTGATCCATTATGACCCATAGGTCCCTTTCTGCAGTCCTCCTTTGTCAAGGCTGATTCCCCACTCTGGCACTTTGAGTGCAGAAGATGGGGGCCTGCAAATACCTTAAAAAATACTTGCTACTCCAGGCTTGTATTAAACTCCCAAAGTTACAGATCCCCTGGCTTTGGGTCTAATAGCTGCCACCACCCAAATTCAGAACCCCCTTGAGCGCCCAGGAAGGCACACTTGGGATTTCCTTCCTGTGGGGTACCCTCAAGCTCTTTCAACCCTCCTTCCGTGGAAGAGCCAATGAAAGAAAAGAGAAAAAGAAATCAGCTGTTGCCACCAGCTGAACCTGGAACCCTTTGTTCCTCTTAGTAGCTAACTGAATAACATGTGCACAGACCTCTTCACCTCCTAAGACACAGCAATCCTAGAAAACGCATGTGGAAAATCAGGTTGTTGCTAGATATTAGAAGAGATACTGAAGAGGATTAAACACCAGGAATGGCTTCCCTGTGGTCCAGCTTAAAGGTTACAAAAGAAAACAAAAGCACCTGTGTTTAGCACAGGGGAATCCACAAGCCCAAAATAAAGAGATGAACCTGATCATGTCTAACTAAACATTTCCTGTCCTACTTACATATCTGTAGTTCCAAATGAGTAATTCTAGGTATGAATGCTGAGGAATTTTCATACCGGGTCCAAGCTTCTTACAGCATAGCTGCTGGCTCTGGCTCTCCAGCGGAGAGAGCAAAAACAAACAGACCACAGAGGGGATTTTTTTTTTCCAATATGAAAGTTTCTAGTCTGCCCATTGGCTTTTCTGGACAGGTGCCAACTCACTTCCTCTTACCTAAGTATTTCAGGGAGACTTCTTAACCCTTGAAAGGTAAGGCAAGTAGAATACCACTACTAAGAAGGACTTTTATAGCTAACTGAGTGGCTAGGTGTCCATAAAAGGGTGCTCCTCCCACCCCTCATTTATCACATCCTTCCTGGACAGTCACTTCCCATTTTGTATGTGTGCAACTGGTTGTTCCTTCCTAAGTGGAGTACTTTGCAGTTGTCCTTATTGAATTTTACCCTATTTACTTCAGACCATTTCCCCAGTTTGCCCAGATCATTTTGAATTTGAATCTTATTCTCCAAAGCACTCGCAACCCCTCTGAGCTTGGTGTCATCCACAAACTTTATAAGTGTGACCTCTATGCCAGTGTTCTTCCTTGCAAGGCCCTCAAGCCAGTGGTGGCTACCATCTGCCCTAAGTGTGACTCCCTAAGTTCCCTGTAGGAGAGAGGGCCCCTCCCCCAGAACTCCCTGCTGCCTGCCAGCAGGGGAAGAGAGAGACCCTGTCCCTGGAGCTGGAGCTGGAGTCCCTTTCCCTGGAGAGACCCTCTCCCATGGAAGGAGAGATCCATGCAGCTGGCAGGGAGAGGGCTGGGGGGAGTCCTCCAGCCCCAGCCCCAGGGCAGGCTGCCTGCATCCCAAACTCCTCATCCCTTGCCCCATCCTGCAGCCCTCACACCCCGCATCCCAAACATTGGCTCTCAGATTGAAGTTATTTTTGCCAAAGTGCCCACCACTTCAAAAATAATGAAGAGCACTGACCTGTGTCATTATCTAAATCATTGATGAAGACATTGAAAAGAACAGGACCCAGAACTGATCCGTCAGGGACCCCACTGGTTAGGCCCCTCCAGCATGACTGTGAATGACTGATAACTACTCTCTGGGAACGGTTTTCCAACCAGTTATGCACCCACCTTATAGTAGCTCCATCTATTCTCCATTGCTTTCCTTTGTTAACAGGAAGGTCTTGCAAGACAGTAGCCAAAGCCTTACTAAAGTCAAGATATACCACGTCTACCATTTCCCCCCATCCACAATACTTCTATTCCCGTTAAAGAAAGCTGTTAGGCTAGACAAGTAATCATTTTAAATCAGTTTCCAAAGGCCATATAGGTATTTGATGAGTTAAAAGAAACAAACAAACGAATTTGTACTAAAAAGGGACTAAAATGTTATATCAATTTATACAGATTAAAATATTATAAATTATCAGTTTATGGAAATGTGTGGACACACCGTTTAATATTAAGAAAAATGCTATTGTGTATTAGGGCTGGGATTTACAGAGCTGCCTATTGGATTTGGACAGCCAGATCCCATTAATTTTAAGACATCTGCATCTCGTGGGCAGCTTTGAATATCTCCACTTGAGGCTTTCTAAAAATGAATGAGAAAAAATACAGACCCATAGAGAGACTAATAATTATATATTGCAGAACAGGGAGGGATAGATAGATAGATAGATAGACAGATAGATAGATAGATAGACAGATAGATAGACAGATAGATAGATAGATAGATAGATAGATAGATAGATAGATAGATAGATAGATAGATAGATAGATAGATAGATAGATAGGGTGTATGGGCATAGATCACACCTATTGGAAAACCCTTTGAGATCCTCAGTGGACAGCAGACACAGCGGTGCTAATTTTTATAGTTCATTTCCATCTACTGTTATTGGCAGGACTAAGTACCGAGAAGAACAGTGTCACCCAAAGAGAAGGACAGCTGACCGGGGTACCAAGTGAATCTGTCACACTGGACTGTACTTTCTCGACTGAAGATGCAGGTTATGACACATACTGGTACAAACAGGACAGCAGCGGCCAGACGAAGTGCCTCTTCCGAAACTCTGCCGGAAGCGAGCACAACGGGGCTGGGAGCCGGTTCTCACTGAACTTCAGGAATCCCGAAAAATACGTGGTCTGAGAATTGCAGAGTTAGAACTGACCGATTCGGCGATGTTTTTTCTGTGCTATAGCTGAGGAGGCCTTAGGTTACCACTGCGGGGGGGTTAATAGAGGGACCTTTACAAAAATCCAGTGATCAGTTTTCTCTTGACTCGGAGACAAAACTGGCGCAGTTAGAAATCAGCTTAAAGAGACACAACAAGCCACAAGCAGCGGTTTGAATCAAACGGTGCAGGGTGTGACGGAAACCGCACGGGCACTAACTGTGGAAATGTTACCCTTTTCCAGGAACCGTCCCCCCACCTCCCCCAAAATACCCAGAACCTCATGAGCCAGATGTCAGTACCTGTCACACCACAATTCCCATGAATAGCTCCGTCTGCTTTTGGGGCCAGACCCCAGCAGATAGGAATAAGACCTCGCTCCATTAGTGTAAACGGGCCAAAGTCTCAGATGGTGTAAATAAAGGTTGCTCCATTGGCTTCAAAGGCCCAGATCCCCAGGTCGTGAGTCAATGGGCTTAATTTTGCTTCACGCTGGAGAAAGAACCCCAGGCAAATTTTTTCTCTGCACTGTGAGCAGGGAGGGCCCTGCCCAGATCTGTGGCAATGGGATCCATGTGCAGTCCCGTGTGTGTGTGTGTGTTTTAGCCTTAGAAAAAAGTAAAAACCCTGTTCGACCTTGTGATTCTTGCTGCGCTCTTGTCTCCGAAGATGAGACAGAGCTAAGTTGCTCCTACTGAGCTGCGAAAGAGATCTGGAGGTTAGAAAAGTACCACGTGACAGGAACCAGCCAAAGCCACAGCGGGTGGGGTAAACGCTACCGGAGGGTATTAGCTGTTCCATGGTGAGGGAAACAGGCTGCAAGGGGGGTCTATAGGAGAGGACTAAATGGTTTTGCCACAGATTTAATTTCTCTGGTTTGAGTCTGTGAGAGAAACTTCACCATAAGAGAGTACTCTATCCAGGTTCCTCTATCGCACCCATCACTGTGGTGGCTGAAGCCCCTGAAGGTCTGGGAACAATACATATAACCATGAGAGCTCCAGAAATCCTGCTTTGGACAGCAACAGCGTTCCTCTCTTGGAGTAAGTGTCCGCTAAAAGGGGAAACGAACGTTAGACCTTCTGTTACCTATTGGGTTTGAGCAGGGGGTGGAATTAGAATCCAGGATTCCTGGGTTCTGTTCATAGCCCGGGTAGGAGAGCAGGGGTCTAGCGCAGAGGTGGGCAAACTACGGCCCGCGGGACCATGCTGCCGGGCCCTTGAGCTCCAGGCTGGGAGGCTAGCCCCCGGCCCCTCCCCCGAGGTCCTAAAAGGCCTCCGTTCTCCTCACACGAGAGTGGCTGTCGATGTGCAATAGTTTTACATGCTTAATTAGGGTGAACTTTTTCTCTTTCCTTCCCTGCAGGTTTCAGCCAGGGACAAGGCAGTGTCACCCAAACACAAGGGCAGCTGGAAAAGTTGGGGGGTCAGACTGTCACCCTGGAGTGTACTTTCTCCACTGCAAGCCAGTATTACTACTTATTTTGGTACAAACTGCAGCGATCAGGGACAATGGATTTCCTCTTCAGAACAGATGACAGTAACTATGAAGAGAATGGAGCCGGGAGAAGATTTTCTGCACATTTCAGGAAATCCTCAAAATTCTTCAGTTTAACCATTAAAGAGCTAGAGCCGACGGACACAGCGATGTATTTCTGTGCTCTCGTGGAAGACACTGTGAGGCGTTTAATAGGGAAACCTGTACAAAAGCCCATCCCCTTGGCTTTCTTATCATGAGAAACACAACTGTATAGGAGTATCCCCAGGCCACAGACAGATTGTTAAACAAGGTGATGGGGCTGGTATAAACCACACGACCTGACACCTGTGAAGACTTATGGGCCTCATTCACGATTGAGTTACCTCAGATTAATGCCAGTTTACCCACAGTGGGTCTGCTCCCAGCTGCGGTGAATCACTGTGGGTCAAATGGAGTCAACTGGGCCAGGTCCACCACAGGTATCAATCGGCTGTACTCCCATTCCCCATCTAGAGTAAACCAGCATGAGGTCAGTGGGATAGATACACAAAGGCACAACACACAGAAGCTCGGAGACACACACGCATGTGCAAACACAAACATAGAGACAGACAGAAAGACACCCACACCCATAAAACCAGCACACACAACACAGAGCTTTTAAGTCTTCCACAATGTCTTTAATTCAGTTCTCACCAAGTAGCAACAAGAAGGACAATAAAAACGAAAATGAATAAGAAAAAATGACAGAAAGTCAGAAACCGATCTTGCAGGAAGTTCAGTGGGAGGAATTTGTCCCAGGAGTTCTCACTGGCGCTTCAGTTGCAAAACCCAGCACGTTTCCTGTGTCTGTTACGCATTTCCCGAAGCCCTCCCTCTTCTGCTCGGCTGGTCTCGCATTAACCTCTCTGAGTCCTTGTTCCGAGAAGTTGCCTTTAAGATTCTTCGCAGAGACCTCTCAGCTTGCCCGGCTGCCGCTGTCTGAGGCACCATGGAGACACCTTTCATTCTCAACCTTTGCGCCTTTAACCAAGTAGGTAACGGGGTGCTGTTTTTTGGAAGAACTTTCATGGAATCAGGATCCCAACTCCCGTTCTACCCAGAACCCGAACCCTGATCCCAACCCAGCTATTCACGCCACTGCTAACCCTCACCTTAATTCTTACGCTAGCCTTAATTTGTTTGAAATTAGGCGGATAAACCCCTTGGGCTTTTTTAAATGTCACAGCCTAGACCTGCCAATGCACCTGGCTGTCCTTAAACGTGAGTGTTTTGTTGCAGATGCGGTGCTGGGTGGCTCGGTCCGGTCCAATGAACCCTCGGTGTCCAGGTCAGAAGGAGACACCGTGACCCTCAGCTGTTCTTATGAAACCAGCTACCCTGCTGGTGTCTGTCTCTACTGGTACCGTCAGTATCCGACCCGAGCCCCGCAGTACTTCCTCCTGAGAGGAGCAAAAGGGAAGAGTAGCTGCCATACCGCAGGTTTCGCCCAGCAGAGGTTTTCTTCCCCGGCCGATAACAGCTCCACAGCTCTGAACATCGCAGCCCTGGAGCCGGCAGACATGGCGCTGTATCTCTGCGCCCTGAGTCTGGCACAGTGACAGAGCCTCATAACAGAGCTGTGCAAACCCTGCTCCTCCCGCCCAGCCCTGCTACAGGGGAAGCTACAGACATTAAAAGGGGCAGCAGCGGCTTGAAACAGACGGAGTCCTGACGCTGCTTAACGATACAGCTCCCCTTGTCAGTTACCGGTTTATTTAAAGAGCTAATTTAAACATCACCCTTGGCTATGGGCATGATCTTTAATTAGGAAACTATTAATGCCGCTTTTCTTAGCTTACGAGACGACCTGTATCGATGTAGTGTGGAGGAAAACTCATTTGCAGTAAAATAAGTGCTAAAGGTGAGTACAACTGTAGATGAAGTGAACTATTGTTGAAAATACAAATTGAGATTAAATGCGAATGAAAAAAAATCCCTTTTCACATGGACAATATACTGGTAAATTGCTCATTTATGGTGAAAGGGGGGTAAAATACGCGAGTTAAAATACGGGGGAGATAGTTAGAAATACCCGGTTTTGAGTGGTGGGGTAAAGCTGCAGGTACCAACTCTCCCAGAGTCACATGAATACTCCTGTTGTAGAGACATTTGCATTTTGGGTTGATTTGTTCGGGAACTATTTAATTGCAAGTCACTTTCCCCAAGAATATGTGTTGAGAGCCGAAAAGAGTAACGTAACAAAGCATCGCCATCAGCAGCTGGGAAATATAAGCTCAGGTTGTCATTGGAAACCCTTCCACTCTCTATAGATTTTCCCTTTAACTCGGGCTGTCGGCAAAGGCAGCAGAGGAAAGACGAAAATAATTTAAAACAATTATTTCAGGAGTTCTGGCTGGGCGTTTCAAAGGAGGTCAACAGAGTTGGGCAACTCATCCCGCTACATTTTTCTTGTGATAGCCCCGGACATTATTGATGGTAAAAATGTTCATGCCCTATCCCAATGATACCTGGTGCGTCAAGAAATCTGAACAATCCCTATAATGCTTAGAAGAAACCCCTCTCTTTTATACAGCTGGGGAAACTGAGGCATATAGGATTTCCCATCGTCACACACAGAGTCTGTGGCACAGCAGGTCTCTGAGTCCCAGAGTAGACCCTTGTCTACAAACTCATCCCTCTCCCCTTAACAACACTAAAACATCAGCTGCAGGCTGACCTGAAGCCGCTGCGTTTCCTGGAGCTCTCCCTCTTCCTCTCCGCTGGTTTCTAATGAATTTCCCACAGTTGTAGCTGCCCTTAGAGACGTGAAATTTATATACCTCTAAGGCAGTAACAGTATCTGAACATTTGAAATTTGATCGCTAGAGAAGATACTATGGAGGCGTGTTGTAGTCTCAGCATTTGGATATTCAATCTCCTAGGTAACTGGGCTGGGATTTCAAATAAGCCTAAGGGAACTAGACACTCAATTCCCATTGCACCATAAACCTAACCCGAAAATTCACCCTTACTCTTTACTGTAACCAAAATTCGAATGATACAACCTGACCCTCACCATAACCCTAAACCCTTATTCACATCCTCTCCTTAATCCTAACGTTAAACCCCCAACCTTTCTCCTGCTCATGACGTTAATGCCTATGGAGTTCGGCGCCTAAATCCCTTAGACTTCTTTGAAATTCCCTGAAACTGCAATGCAGGTGGAATCATTTCCACGGCTCAACTGCAGGTTAAATGTTGCCCTTGAATATGTTTGTCTTGTTGCAGGTGATGCGCTGGGAGACTTGGCTCAAGCCAAGGAATCCGAAGTGTCTGGATCAGTTGGCGAATCTGTGACACTCAGCGGTTCTTACACTTCCAGCGATACCTATGTCTATCTCCATTGGTACCGACAGCATCCGAACCAAGCCCCACAGTCCATTCTCTATAGAGGAGCGAAGTCCTACAGTGGCCGCAGCCAAACCGCTGAACATCACGGCCCTGGAGCCGGCGGACAGAGCCCTGTATTACTGCGCCCTGCACTGGGCACGGTGACACAGCCGCATGGGGGAGCCGTACAAAAACCCTCCCTTCCCAGCGGCAGGTGATGTTAGGCACCTCACAGGCATTTCTTTTCAAGAATGTGCAGGATTAAAACCATGTCTTCCAGGGATATGGTGAGAAGGGCTGTGAAAGCAGCTGCATGTACTCTGTAGAGTATGAAAACTTGTTGTCATTTGGAATCCCTGTACTTTCTCTTCCTTTAATGTCAAGCGAGGGGGGACAACAATGGCTGTAGAAGAATAGGCCAAACCAAGGGAAATCATTTCTAGAATGTTGTCCGAAACATTCAGAGGAGACTAAGAGAGAGTGAGATGTCTAGCTCTCCTTGCTCCTTGGAAAAATCTCAGATTTCATTCAACTGAAAAAAAAAAATCGATGTCGTTATATGACCCCTTCCCAGTAACTACTGAGCACAGCAAAATATTTATCCTCATAATCCGCCTGGGAGGTGGAAAAATATTACAATCTCCATTTTACATGTGGGGAAACCAAGGCACAGAACCGTTAACTGGCTTGTTCCAGGGCAAACAGGGAGTCGGTGGCAGAGGTGGGAACCGAAGCCAGGTGTGCCCAGTCCCATACCAGAAACTGGCTCACATCCATCTTCCCTGAACCACCCCGCGATTTCAACTGCAGACTAATCTAAACACGACTTGTTTCCTGTGTCTGTTACTAGCCCTCCAAACTTCTCCCTCTTCCACTCGGCAGGTTTCTGATTAACCGTCCCCAGTCGAAGCTGCCTTCAGGTGACATAGAATCATAGAATCATAGAATATCAGGGTTGGAAGAGACCTCAGGAGGTCATCTAGTCCAACCCCCTGTTCAATGCAGGACCAATCCCCAATTTTTGCCCCAGATCCCAAATGGCCCCCCTCAAGGATTGAACTCACAACCCTGGGTATGAAGATTCGATTCATTCTGTCGCAAGAGCAATATCTGGGAGGTAGAAATTTGGTAGCTGTACAGAAGGAGACACCATGGAGACGTGGGTTATTCTCAGGTTTTGGATAGTGAATCTCCTAGGTAACTGGTCTCGAATTTTCAGAGGATTCTATGGGAATTGGGCTTGTCTACACTTACATTTTATAGCGCTCCAGCTCACCCAGCTGAGCGCAGCAAGTCTGAGGCGTTAAAGCGCTCGTGTGGGCAGGCTCCGAAGGCTGCTCCCAGGGCTCTGAGCTAATCCCCTGGTGGAGGTGGATTACCAGGAGTGCCGCGGGAGCGCTTTGAAGTTTCCAGTGTAGTCATAACACTTCTTTGCCTAGTTTAGGAGATGACCTGTACCGGTGTAGAGTGTGTGTGTGTGCGGGAGGAATAATTTGTAGTAAAATAAGGGTTAAAATGTTGGGTAAAAATAGAGACAAAAATAGAACTACTGTTTGAAATACAAATTAAGACAAAATGTGAATTGAAAATTTCATTGACAAACGGACAATAGACTGTTAAAATACTCTGTACTTTAGGAGTATACTCTCCGTTTGGTGAAATGGGGGAAATAGTTAGAAATACCCATTTGTAAGTGGTGTGGGTCCAGCTGCAGTTAGATACCAACTGGCCAGGGGTCACATCAACACTCCTGTTGTAGAGACATTTGCATTTTTAGGTAGATTTGTTTGGAAACTATTTAATTGCAAGACACTTTTCGCAAGAACATCTGTGGAGACCGGCGAACTCTGAAGTCCTGTGGTACGTGGTAAAATCGTGACAAAGCAGCGCCCTCTGCTGGTTGAAAAGATAAACACAGCTTGTCATTGGAAACCCTTCGACTTCTTCGGTTTCACTCGGGCTGTGGACAAAGGCAACAGAGGAAAGAGGAAAATGATTTAAAACCATTCTTTCAGGAGTTCTGGCTGGGCATTTCAAATGATGTTAACGGAGTTGGGTGCCTCATCCCATTACATTTGTTGTGATAATACCAGACATTACTGCCAATAAACATATTCATGCCCCGTCCCACTGATTCCTGGGTGCGTCAAGAAATCTGAACAGTCCCTATATGAGTTAGAAAAAAAATCTCCCTTTTTTACAGCTAGGGAAACTGAGGCAGAGAGGATTACACATCCTCACACACAGAAAGTCTGTGGCAGAATCCCAGAGCAGACCCTTGTCCACAAGCCCATCCCTCTCCCCTTAACAACACTAATATGTCAGCTGCAGGCTGACCTGAACCCACTCTGTTTTCTGGATCTGCGGTGAGTTCTCCCAAACTCCTCCTTCTTCTTCTTTGTCGGTCAATAATTTTCCACAGCTGTAACTGCGCGCACAGACATGACATTTATATTCCTCTGAGGCAGCGGTAGTAGCTGGGAGTTTGAAACCTGGTCGGTATGGATAGAAGATACTATGGAAATGTGTTTTATTCTCAGCATTTGGATATTTAATCTCCTAGGGAACTGGGCTGGGATTTCAAAGAGCCTAAAGAAACTAGAAAAGGAGGACTTGTGGCACCTTAGAGACTAACCAATTTATTTATTCCAGTTTGGACACCTTTAGATTAGGCTTGAATAAAGACAGGGAGTGGATGGGTCATTGCACAAAGTAAAACTATTTCCCCATGTTTATTTCCTTCCCCCCGACCCCACTGTTCCTCACACGTTCTTGTCAACTGCTGGAAATGGCCCACCTTGATTATCACTACAAAAGCGTTTCCCCCCCCCCCTGCCCGCCTTGCTGGTAATAGCTCACCTTTCCTGATCACTCTTGTTACAGTCTATATGGTAAAACCCATTGTTTCATGTTCTCTGTGTATATAATATCTCCCCAGTGTATTTTCACGAAAGCTTACACTCAAATAAATTGGTTAGTCTCTAAGGTGCCACAAGTCCTCCTTTTCTTTTTGCGGATACAGACTAACACAGCTGCTACTCTTAAACGGAAGGAAACTAGACACTCAATTCCCATTGAACCATAAACCTAACCCTCTACTTAACCCTTGCCCTGAACTGTAACTCTCCCGCAAGACTGTAACCAAAATGCGAATGCTACAACCTGACAGTTCACTCTCACCATAACCCTAAACCCTACCCCTGCCCTAGGGGGTGCACAAGCACAGTCCGCCCAGTCTCTTCCCTAAAGAGCCTACAACTAAGCCCTGGTCTACACTAGGACTTTAGGTCGAATTTAGCAGCGTTAAATCGATGTAAACCTGCACCAGTCCACACAATGAAGCCCTTTATTTCGACTTAAAGGGCTCTTAAAATCGATTTCCTTACTCCACCCCTGACAAGTGGATTAGCGCTTAAATCGACGTTGCCGGCTCGAATTTGGGGTACTGTGGACACAATTCGATGGTATTGGCCTCCGGGAGCTATCCCAGAGTGCTCCATTATGACCGCTCTGGACAGCACTCTCAACTCAGATGCACTGGCCAGGTAGACAGGAAAAGAACCGCGAACTTTTGAATCTCATTTCCTGTTTGGCCAGCGTGGCAAGCTGCAGGTGACCATGCAGAGCTCATCAGCACAGGTGACCATGATGGAGTCCCAGAATCACAAAAGAGCTCCAGCATGGACCAAACGGGAGGTACGGGATCTGATCGCTGTTTGGGGAGAGGAATCCGTGCTATCAGAACTCCGTTCCAGTTTTCGAAATGCCAAAACCTTTGTCAAAATCTCACAGGGCATGAAGGACAGAGGCCATAACAGGGACCCGAAGCAGTGCCGCGTGAAACTGAAGGAGCTGAGGCAAGCCTACCAGAAAACCAGAGAGGCGAACGGCCGCTCTGGGTCAGAGCCCCAAACATGCCGCTTCTATGATGAGCTGCATGCCATTTTAGGGGGTTCAGCCACCACTACCCCAGCCGTGTTGTTTGACTCCTTCAATGGAGATGGAGGCAATACGGAAGCAGGTTTTGGGGACGAAGAAGATGATGATGAGGAGGAGGTTGTAGATAGCTCACAGCAAGCAAGCGGAGAAACCGGTTTTCCCGACAGCCAGGAACTGTTTCTCACCCTAGACCTGGAGCCAGTACCCCCTGAACCCACCCAAAGCTGCCTCCTGGACCCGGCAGGCGGAGAGGGACCTCCGGTGAGTGTACCTTTTAAAATACTATACATGGTTTAAAAGCAAGCATGTGAAAGGATTACTTTGCCCTGGCATTCGCGGTTCTCCTAAATGTAGTCCCAAAGCCTTTGCAAAAGGTTTCTGGGGAGGGCAGCCTTATTGCGTCCTTCATGGTAGGACACTTTACCACTCCAGGCCAGTAACACGTACTCGGGAATCATTGTACAACAAAGCATTGCAGTGTATGTTTGCTGGCATTCAAACAACATCCGTTCTTTATCTCTCTGTGTTATCCTCAGGAGAGTGAGATATAATTCATGGTCACCTGGTTGAAATAGAGTGCTTCTCTTCAGGGGACACTCAGAGGAGCCCATTCCTGCTGGGCTGTTTGCCTGTGGCTAAACAGAAATGTTCCCCGCTGTTAGCCACAGGCAAACAGCCCAGCAGGAATGGGCTCCTCTGAGTGTCCCCTGAAGAGAAGCACTCTATTTCAACCAAGTGACCATGAATTATATCTCACTCTCCTGAGGATAACACAGAGAGATAAAGAACGGATGTCCAAAAAAAGAAGACTGTCATTCAATAAATTTTAAAGTTGTAAACTTTTCAAGTGCTGTGCTTAAAGTGCTGTGTGGCATTTTCCTTCCCTCCTCCACCACCCCTCCTGGGCTACCTTGGTAGTCATCTCCCTATTTGTGGCTAAACAGAAATGTTCCCCGCTGTTAGCCACAGGGAGGGGGGAAGGTTGAGGGGGTAGTCACGCTGTGGGAGGAGGCAAAATGCGACCTTGTAATGAAAGCACATGTGCTATGTATGTAAAGTTAACAGCAAGGTTTACCCTGAAAGAGTGTAGCCACTGTTTTATAAAATGTGTCTTTTTAAATACCGCTGTCCCTTTTTTTTTCTCCACCAGCTGCATGTGTTTCAATGATCACAGGATCTTCTCCTTCCCAGAGGCTAGTGAAGCTTAGAAAGAAAAAAAATGCACTCGCGATGAAATGTTCTCCGAGCTCATGCTGTCCTCCCACACTGACAGAGCACAGACGAATGCGTGGAGGCAAATAATGTCAGAGTGCAGGAAAGCACAAAATGACCAGGAGGAGAGGTGGCGGGCTGAAGAGAGTAAGTGGCGGGCTGAAGACAGGGCTGAAGCTCAAATGTGGCGGCAGCGTGATGAGAGGAGGCAGGATTCAATGCTGAGGCTGCTGCAGGACCAGACCAGTATGCTCCAGTGTATGGTTGAGCTGCAGCAAAGGCAGCTGGAGCACAGACTGCCACTGCAGCCCCTCTGTAACCAACCGCCCTTCTCCCCAAGTTCCATAGCCTCCACACCCAGACGCCCAAGAACGCGGTGGGGGGGGCCTCCTCCGGCCAACCAGCCACTCCACCACAGAGGATTGCCCAAAAAAAGAAGACTGTCATTCAATAAATTTTAAAGTTGTAAACTTTTAAAGTGCTGTGCTTAAAGTGCTGTGTGGCATTTTCCTTCCCTCCTCCACCACCCCTCCTGGGCTACCTTGGTAGTCATCTCCCTATTTGTGTGATGAATGAATAAAGAATGCATGAATGTGAAGCAACAATGACTTTATTGCCTCTGCAAGCGGTGATTGAAGGGAGGAGGGGCGGGTGGTTAGCTTATAGGGAAGTAGAGTGAACCAAGGGGCGGGGGGTTTCATCAAGGAGAAACAAACAGAACTTTCACACCGTAGCCTGGCCAGTCATGAAACTGGTTTTCAAAGCTTCTCTGATGCGTACCGCGCCCTCCTGTGCTCTTCTAACCGCCCTGGTGTCTGGCTGCATGTAACCAGCAGCCAGGCGATTTGCCTCAACCTCCCACTCCGCCATAAACGTCTCCCCCTTACTCTCACAGATATTGTGGAGCACACAGCAAGCAGTAATAACAGTGGGAATATTGGTTTCGCTGAGGTCTAAGCGAGTCAGTAAACTGCGCCAGCGCGCCTTTAAACGTCCAAATGCACATTCTACCACCATTCTGCACTTGCTCAGCCTGTAGTTGAACAGCTCCTGACTACTGTCCAGGCTGCCTGTGTACGGTTTCATGAGCCATGGCATTAAGGGGTAGGCTGGGTCCCCAAGGATACATATAGGCATTTCAACATCCCCAACAGTTATTTTCTGGTCTGGGAATAAAGTCCCTTCCTGCAGCTTTTGAAACAGACCAGAGTTCCTGAAGATGCGAGCATCATGCACCTTTCCCAGCCATCCCACGTTGATGTTGGTGAAACGTCCCTTGTGATCCACCAGAGCTTGCAGCACTATCGAAAAGTACCCCTTGCGGTTTATGTACTCGGCGGCTTGGTGCTCCGGTGCCAAGATAGGGATATGGGTTCCGTCTATAGCCCCACCACAGTTAGGGAATCCCATTGCAGCAAAGTCATCCACTATGACCTGCACATTTCCCAGGGTCACTACCCTTGATATCAGCAGATCTTTGATTGCGTGGGATACTTGCATCACAGCAGCCCCCACAGTAGATTTGCCCACTCCAAATTGATTCCCAACTGACCGGTAGCTGTCTGGCGTTGCAAGCTTCCACAGGGCTATCGCCACTCGCTTCTCAACTGTGAGGGCTGCTCTCATCTTGGTATTCATGCGCCTCAGGGCAGGGGAAAGCAAGTCACAAAGTTCCATGAAAGTGCCCTTATGCATGTGAAAGTTTCGCAGCCACTGGGAATCGTCCCAGACCTGCAACACTATGCGGTCCCACCAGTCTGTGCTTGTTTCCCGAGCCCAGAATCGGCGTTCCACAGCATGAACCTGCCCCATTAGCACCATGATGCATGCATTGGCAGGGCCCATGCTTTCAGAGAAATCTGTGTCCATGTCCTGATCACTCACGTGACCGCGCTGACGTCGCCTCCTCGCCCGGTATCTCTTTGCCAGGTTCTGGTGCTGCATATACTGCTGGATAATGCGTGTGGTGTTTAATGTGCTCCTAATTGCCAAAGTGAGCTGAGCGGGCTCCATGCTTGCCTTGGTATGGCGTCCGCACAGAAAAAAGGCGCGGAATGATTGTCTGCCGTTGCTCTGATGGAGGGAGGGGCGACTGACGACATGGCTTACAGGGTTGGCTTCAGGGAGCTAAAATCAACAAAGGTGGTGTCTTTACATCAAGGAGTATTTCAGGCAGGACTTCACGGAGGGTTCCAATAAGAAATGGTGCACCTAAGTTATTGTTCTTATTGGAACAAGGAGGTTAGCCTGGCCTCTGATTGATACATGTCTAGATTTACCTTGCTGCACCTTCTCTGTGAGTGACTGCAGTGTGACCTAGAGGAATGAGTCCCCTAGACAGGGGAGGAGGCAAATGAGTACAAAACAAATCTGGTCTATTTCTTGTTTTGACCCACTCCATCTATCTTTTACATCTTTGGCTGGCAGCAGACGGTGCAGAAGGACTGCATGCCATCCACATCTCATGGCTGCTCGGCAGAAGATGGTACAGTACGACTGCTAGCCATCCTCATCTCTTGCCTGCCTGGCAGAAGATGGTACAATACGACTACTAGCAATCCTCATCTCTTGCCTGCCTGGCAGAAGATGGTACAGTACGACTGCTAGCAGTCCGTATCGCCTGCCCGCTCACAATAAGATGGTTCAATAGGACTGACTGCAGGACTAAAGAGAATGACCTGGTCAAGTCACTCCAAATTTAGTCCCTGCGCCTATGTCTGCCCAGGCGCTCCCAGCCGACGTGGCCAGGAGCACCTCGGATACGACGAGTACGACTACCAGTCGTATTGCACCATCTGCTGCCAGAAGGCAATGGGTTGCTGCTACTGTGTAGCAAAGCCATACCGCGTCTGCCAGCACCCAGGAGACATAGGGTGATGGTTACCTGAGCGGGCTCCATGCTTGCCGTGGTATGGCGTCTGCACAGGTAACTCAGGAAAAAAGGCATGAAATGATTGTCTGCCCTTGCTTTCACGGAGGGAGGGAAGGAATGGGGGCCTGACGATACGTACCCAGAACCACCCACGACAATCTTTTAGCCCCATCAGAGTGCTCCATTGTGACTGCTCTGGACAGCACTCTCAGATGCCCGATTGTTTGCCGTTGCTCTGATGCCGGGAGGGGCGACTGAGGACACGGCTTACAGGGTTGGCTTCAGGGAGCTAAAATCAACAAAGGGGGTGTCTTTACATCAAGGAGTATTTCAGGCAGGACTTCACGGAGGGTTCCAATAAGAAATGGTGCACCTAAGTTATCGTTCTTATTGGAACAAGAAGGTTAGCCTGGCCTCTGATTGATACATGTCTAGATTTACCTTGCTGCACCTTCTCTGTGAGTGACTGCAGTGTGACCTAGAAGAATGAGTCCCCTAGACAGGGGAGGGGGGGAAGCAAATGAGTACAAAACAAATCTGGTCTATTTCTTGTTTTGATCCACTCCATCTATCTTTTACATCTTTGGCTGGCAGCAGACGGTGCAGAAGGACTGCATGCCATCCACATCTCATGGCTGCTCGGCAGAAGAGGGTACAGTACGACTGCTAGCAGTCCGTATCGCCTGCCCGCTCACAATAAGACGGTTCAATAGGACTGACTGCAGGACTAAAGAGAATGACCTGGTCAAGTCACTCCAAATTTAGTCCCTGCGCCCATGTCTGCCCAGACGCTCCCAGCCGACGTGGCCAGGAGCACCTCGGACATGACAATGACGGCTACCAGTCGTACTGTACCATCTGCTGCCACAAGGCAAGGGGTTGCTGCTACTGTGTAGCAAAGCCGTACCACGTCTGCCAGCACCCAGGAGACATAGGGTGACAGTTACCTGAGCGGGCTCCATGCTTGCCGTGGTATGGCGTCTGCACAGGTAACTCAGGAAAAAAGGCATGAAACGATTGTCTGCCCTTGCTTTCACTGAGGGAGGGAGGGAACGGGGGCCTGACGATATGTACCCAGAACCACCCGCGACACTGTTTTAGCTCCGTCAGGCATTGGGATCTCAACCCAGAATTCCAGTGGGCAGCGGAGACTGCGGGAACTGTGGGATAGTTATCCACAGTGCAATGCTCCGGAAGTCGACGCTTGCCTCGGTCCTGTGGAAGCGCTCCGCCGAGTTAATGCACTTAATGCACTTAGAGCATTTTCCGTAGGGACACGCACACTCGAATATATAAAACCGATTTCTAAAAAACCGACTTCTATAAATTCGACCTTATTCCGTAGTGTAGACATACCCTAAGGGTGACTACCCGTCTCTGCCACTGACCTGCTATATGAGCTTGGGCAAGTCCGTTCTACTCTCTGTGCATGTTTCCCTCCCATCCCCTGGTCTGCCTTTCCCTGCTGCCCACGTCATCTCTTAGGGGCAGGGAGCCTTGTGGCGATCTGTTTTTAAAGCCCCAATCACGCTGCCGAGGGGAAGGGGGGGCTAGCCTCTTGCTGAAATAATCACAGTGCGGCACCAGCCTGTTTTGGAGATGGGACACCAGGCCAAACGGATCGGCCCAGCCATTCCCGGGATACACCTGAGGGTAGAACCAGGCCAGTGCCCCATGTGCCGTACCCTCTGCTGCCCCCTAGTGGCTATTCCGCTCCACCCACCTTCAGCGGCAACCATCCGCTTTTCATTGACACCCTATTTTCACTCGCTTCCCCTCATCCTTTTTTTTTTTTAATTCCCGATATAATTTTCGGTGCCTGATAGGGAGACAGGCTGGCGCTTCGCCTTGTTACCCTCTTCGGCCAGTGGCTTTTAACCATTTTTTTTTTTGCTTCCTTGATGGTGGTGTGTGCGCGCTACATAAATATTGCTTAACCCAGGAAAGCACAACAGAGAGGGAAATCCATGAATTATAGGGACAGAGCCTTAACTGTCAGAAACGGGACCAGCTGCCCCGGATTTAAATGCAGCTCCAGTGATTTACATCAGCCCTGGATCTGCCCATGGTCTCCAGCGGAGCTATGGCCAGTTTGCTCCAGCTGGGGAACCGGCCCAGTGACTCTGATGGAACCCAGTTAATCTGCACCAGTGGAGGATCAGGCCCAGGCACTCAGAAGCAAAACCCTTTCCCGCCCCCACCCACTTGAGCAGGGTAAATGTACCGATTTCCTTCCAGCCTGAAGGCCACCCCTGGAGGCTGAGCGGTGTCAGAGCTTCACCTCGTCCAGCCACTTCGCTCTGCAGCTGGGTCCCTGACAATGAGCCTGCCCGCTTTGCTGCTGGTGCTGGCTCCAGGTATTCAAGGCTCTGCTCTGAGCACGGCGCCACGGGTTGGGATTTCCAGGCTTTTCTGAAAGAAAGGCACTCCGATACCATGGGGATGGACGCTCATAGGTAGACAGACGGACAGTGCAGAGGGAAGGATGGGCAGAGCAGAGGGAAGGGTGAATGGATGGACAGACAGACAGCACAGAGGGAAGGATGGACAGATGGTGCAGAGTGATAGAGAGACAAATGGAAAGACAGCAAAGAGGGAAGGGTGGATGGATGGACAGGCAGACAGCGCAAAAGGAAGGTGGATGGATGGATGGATGGACAGACAGTACAGAGGGAAGGGTGTACTTCCGTTTGCTTGTTTTCTCCCTTGTCTAGACAGAGGTGCATGTATTTTTCTGTCATTACTGAGCAAGAAAACCTGAACTAAACCCAACCTCCTCCCCCCCAGGTACTTTGGCCCAATACACGGTGACCCAGGACCGGTCCCAGGCCCCTGCCCATGAAGGAGAACCCATCCAGCTCAACTGCTCCTACACGGGCACCGAGTACAGCGTGCATTGGTACCGCCAGCCCCAGGGGGGCCAGCCGCGGTTCATGGCCTCCCTGTCCTCTAGCCGCAGAGACACCCGAGAGAATTTCACCATGAGCCTGGACACCAAAACCAAAAGCAGCTTCTTGTACCTGAACAGCAGCTGCCTGGAAGACGCCGCGGTGTATCTGTGCGCGCTGGAGCACCGTGCGAGATGAACACAGGCAGCCCGTCACAAAACCCTGGGTGGGGCAGGCCACAAGGACCGAAGAGAGCAGACAAGTGGAAGTTAGAATAGAACAGAGGATATGAGCACAGAAGAGAGGAAAGGAAAGTAGAACAGAGTAGGTGAGAGGCAATAAGAACAGAATGGAGCAAAAGAGAATACGTTGGAATGGACAGGAACAGAAGCTATGTGAATAGAACAAAGGGGAGAGAAAAGAGGAGGGATCAGTAATTTAAGGAAGAAACTTGAAGAAACACCTGGAAAATTATAGACATTTTCACCTTTTCGCCTTCCCCAATTGCCTGGATCGGGTGGTTTTATATCACAAATAGCTTCCTTGCCCCACAACACTAGCAGATGGGGAAGCATTCTCTGGGGAGACAATCTGGTAACTCAGTAATTCCAATGTGATTTTCCCTGTTGTTCAGGTCAGACAGTTTCAGACCGGAAACATGCACACAGACATCCTCACACAGTCACACACAGGACACACTTACACAAGTAGTCTCTCTCTCTCTCACACACACACACTCTTGCACAGACATACACACTCACATAAGAATTCTCACATACAACCACACAAACACACTCCCTCACCTAGACTCACACACACAAATATACAGATTGAAACACACAGCCAGAAACCGACACACTGAAATCACACACACACACAGGAACACTCTCTGACATCTATCCCTCTTCATACACACTCCGAAATACAGATATCTAAGTGCGTGTGTGCGCGCGCACACACACACACACACAGAGAGACTTAATCTCAGAGGCAAAGAGATCCATGCACACTCCAAGATGATAATATCCTCGATTGGACCAACTTCTGTTGGGGAGACAATTTTTCCAACTACACAGAGCTCTTCCTCTGCTGGGAAGCCTGTCTCTCTCACCAGCAGATGTTGGTCCAATAAAAGATATGACCTCACCCATCTTATCCCTCCAATAGCGTGGGCCCCACAGAGCTACAACAACACGGCACACTCCTAGATAAACAGACTGGCCCCCAGAATGCAGCCCACACGCAGAGAATGTCCTGTGTCAGACTCAGATCTCTAGGCAAAGGGACCCAGTCCTGCCCTTCATTGCAAGGTCTGACAGACACCACAGCACCCATGAACTTCCTTCTGCTCATTGCACTGCTGCGAGGTATTACACCCTTTCGTTCTCTGTGCTTTGTTATTCTCTCTCTCACACACACTAACATACCTTCCCTCTCACACTCATGCAGGATTTAAGAGCTTGGAGTCACTTGGTATTTCATTACTGCGTTTAAGCCAATCCTGTCTCTTTGTAGTCAGCTCTACTGAGCACAACAGAGACACCTGTAGTTTGTAAAACTCCGTCTGTCTCCTGGTGGCTCATCTCTAGCCCTCCACTGTAAGGGGACTTCCAACCAAACACCCGCCCCTCCCTGGGCCTGAGCTCCTTTGGCCTCCCTCACCCCGTTTTCCCCACAGGGGCCCGCGGCCCATACGCCGTCACTCAGGACAAATCCGCTGTCTCCAGCGAGGGACAGTCCGCACAGCTCAGCTGCAGTTACCGGCGGGGAGAGCGGAGCATCCCTTGCTGCCAGCAGGTCCCGGGCGGTTCCCTGCGGTTCGTGATATTAAGGATCACAGGTGGCTGGGAACAGGGAGATTCCTTCACCAGGTCCTTGGAAACCACCAACCGGTGCAGCTCGCTCAGCTTCCCCAGCAGCCAGCCTGAGCCCTCAGCTGTGTACTAGTGTGCTTTGTACGAGTGTGCTTTGAGGAAAAAATCCACGGCAGCCTGTCAGGGAGGTGGGTATGTGCATGCAAAGACTAGTAGAGCCCTGGGGCCTGTGTGGGGAATGATTTTACTCTCAGCCCTCACATACCACGGAGATGCGTGTCAGCATAGACAGATATTGCAGCAAGAGGGAGCGATGGACAAAGCAGCGGGCTGGGTGGCTAAATGGATGCCGAGACCAAAGTGCAGCAGGAAATCTAGTCAGAGCTGGTTCTAGGTTTTTTGCCGCCCCAAGCAAAAACAAACAAACAAACAAACAAACAAACAAACAAACAACAACAAAAAAACCCAAAAAAACAAAACAAAACAAAAAGGGGGCCGGAATGCCGCCCCTGGAATTGTGCAGCCCAAGCAGGTGCTTGCTTTGGTGGTGCCTAGAGCCGGTCCTGAATCGAGCTAGCTATCTAGGTACTGGATCAGGAAAGCGAGGGAGCTCGATAATGAAGACTGCGGAGAATGAGAAGAGACATTTTTTCCTTCCTCCATATTCTAATAACCAAACACTCAGATATAAGCTCTTTTTCAAGAAATCGCTGTCATTCCCGACGCAGCAGGAAACATCACTTCCTTGTGTATTAGTAGCCTGTGACTCTTATACTTGCGGATTATTCCTCTAGACACCTGAAATCTACTTAAGAACATAAGAGCGGTCAGACTGGGTCAGACCAAAGGTCCATTCTGCCCCGTATCCTGTCTCCTGACAGTGGCCAATGCCAGGAACCCCAGAGGGAGTGAACAGAACAGGGAATCATCCAGTGACGCATCCCCTGTCCCCCGCGTCATGACCATACTTTCACGAGGGTTACATTTCAGGGGAGGGAGAAGGCTCATCTTCAGCAATTTGTGGCATTAATAGAATAAGCAATGCGGCCGTGTCTGTCCGTAATCCTGGGGACCATTCACAGCCCTGTAAAGCGGCGTAGCCCCAGCAAGGATGCGAAGTTGAAAGTGGCCCTCGCTCTTCCCCACAACTCACCTGTGCCGAGAAGCCAGGCTCCGCCCACTCACAACACCAACTTGCTCAGAGCAGTTCTGCGAAGTGACTCCCTGGGACTCATTTCCTCGCTGTCTTAGGCTACCCCGTAGCTTCTGCGGGCACCAAAGAGGCTCCTACTTCAGGAGGAGGAGCTGGTAAATTTGCCCCAGGGGGAGAAGTAAATCTACCTGTGAGGAGGCGGAACCTTCTGTACTGAACGGGGAACACCCGGCTATAAAGCTTCTTTGCTGAGGGACAATGGAGAGACCCTGGCTGCTGTTCCCACGGCTGCTGCTACTGCTGGTGAACATTCCCTGTAAGTCTGGGGGCAGGAAACGATACAGAAGATGCTGAAAGTGATGGTGCATTTAAGAGCACAAGGATTAATTCCCTGGCTCTCCCCTTCGGTTTGCAAGCCAGGCACCGTTCTCTGTAATGGAGTGGATGGGAATCCAGGGCGCCTGGGTTCAATCCCCATCTCTGGCCTGCTGGAGTTCCTTCCCTTTTGTGTGCCTCAGTTTCCCCTCCCACCCTTTGCTTGGCTATTTAATCTGTAAACTCTTTGGGGAAAGGGCTGTCTCTTATTATTGTGCCTTTGGGAATCTCGCAGGCAGCAATAATATAGGGCTAACCGCCTAACCCCAACCCCTAACCCTAGATGAGAGCAATCTAGGAATACAGCAATCTAGGAAAAGAGCAGTCGTGGGCCAGATGCAAGGCCCCTGGAAATGAAGAGAAACTCCACCGGGCTTTGCATCCGGCCAGTGTGTGAACTGGGCAGAGGTGCCCTGTCATCTATGGGGTGTGTCTTTTGCCTTCTGCCCACAGGGGGGAGCTGCCAGGCCGAGGTGCACCAGAACCTGTCTGCGGTCACTCGGGAAGGGCAGAACGGCAGCATCTCTTGCCACTACACGACGAGCAATTTCAGGAGTTTGCAGTGGTTCAGGCAGCTTCCCGGAGGCCAGCCTGTCTCCCTGCTGATTCTGGTGTCGGATGGGAAACAAACCAAGGAGCCCAACCTCACGGCGGAGCTCAACAAGGGGAAGCAGCTGAGTTCCCTGCACATCAGAGAATCACAGCTGGGAGATGCAGCCACCTACTTCTGCGCCGTGGAGACACAGTGACACAGGAGCACTGGCAGCCTGTGCAAAAACTCCCCAGCTGCAGGGTAACTGTCAGGCTGGCTGGCGGTACAACACCACCACCTACTTCTTACACAGTGCGTCTCTGAGCGTGCGTCACCTTCCTTAACACGGTCAGCCCCCCACCCCCCTGGTGAGGCGGGGCTGCGCAAGGATCCCCTTAGCACAGGTCGGGAGCTGAGACAGAGAGGCTGAGGAGGGAATGCACTTGGGGAATACCTCCTAGGGAAAGACCCCCAAGGGAGCGGCTCTCAACCTTTCCAGACTAAGTGTTCCCCTTTCAGGAGTCGGATTTGTCCGGCATACCCCCAAGTTTCTCCTCACTTAAAAACTATTTGCTTACAAAATCAGACCTAAAATACAGAAGTGTCCCAGCAACACTGTTACTGAACAATTGTGGACTTTCTCCTGTGTACCATATAATTATAAAATAAATCAATTGAAATATAACGACTCTACTTACATTTCAGTGCATAGTATATAGAGCAGTATAAACGAGTCATTGTCTGTTTGAAATGTTAGTTTGTACTGACTTCCACAGTGCTTTTTCTGTAGCCTGTTGTAAAACTAGGCAAATCTCTAGATGAGCTGATGCACCCCCTGGAAGATCTCTGTGTACCCCCCGGGGTACATGTACCCCTGGTTGAGAACCACTGACCTAAGGAGCCTGGAGGTTTGGAGGGAGGAAGGAAATTAAAAGATAAAATATAAAAACAAATGAACAGGGAGAAAAGAAAGGGAAAAGAAAAAAGAGTTGGGTGGGTTTATAGATACATCGACAGGGAGAGGGACAGACAGCCAGGCATAAGAAACAGAAATGGAGATACACAAGATACACCAGTGGCACAAAATAGCCCCCTTCCTTGGGGGAGCCTTAGACACTAAGGATTAAACGGAGGCTGATCTCCGGTTGCCACAGGCTGCGCCCTACAGCACAAGGCTGAGACAGAGGCAAGGTGTTTGTGCAGAACTGGCTCTGCCCATTCCCATGAAGCTCAGCTCTGGGGATCCCCCCTTTGTCCAGAGGGAGGCAAGTTGGAGCATTAAACCCAGAGAAAAGGGAACTATTTAACACACACACAAAACATACCAACAGTGACAACCACAGGGGGAAGGAGTACTTGTGGCACCTTAGAGACTAACCAATCTATTTGAGCATAAGCTTTCATGAGCTACAGCTCACTTCATCGGATGCATTCAGTGGAAAATACAATGGGGAGATTATATATACACAGAAAACATGAAACATTGGGTGTTACCATACACACTGTAACAAGAGTGATCAGGAAAGGTGAGCTATTACCAGCAGGAGAGCGGGGGGCAGGAGGGGGGAACCTTTTGTAGTGATAATCAAGGTGGGCCATTTCCAACAGTTGACAAGAACAGTAGGGGGAGAAATAAACAAGGGGAAATAGTTTTACTTTGTGTAATGACACATCCACCCGCAGTCTCTGTTCAAGCCTAAGTTAATTGTACCCAGTTTGCAAATTAATTCCAATTCAGCAGTCTCTTCTTGGAGTTGTCACTAGCCATCACCTTCAGACCCCAACTAAAACCTCTCCAACGCATCATCAAGGATCTACAACCTATCCTGAAGGACGACCCATCACTCTCACAGATCTTGGGAGACAGGCCACTTCTTGCTTACAGACAGCCCCCCAACCTGAAGCAAATACTCACCAGCAACCACACACCACACAACAGAACCACTAACCCAGGAACCTATCCTTGCAACAAAGCCCGTTGCCAACTGTGTCCACATATCTATTCAGGGGACGCCATTATAGGGCCTAATCACATCAGCCACACTATCAGAGGCTCTTTCATAAATATAAAGGGAAGGGTAAACCCCTTTAAAATCCCTCCTGGCCAGAGGAAAAATCCTCTCACCTTTAAAGGGTTAAGAAGCTAAAGATAACCTCGCTGGCACCTGACCAAAATGACCAATGAGGAGACAAGATACTTTCAAAAGCTGGGAGGAGGGAGAGAAACAAAGGGTCTGTGGCTGTCTGTATGCTGCTTTTGCGGGGACAGAACAGGAATGGAGTCTTAGAACTTTTAGTAAGTAATCTAGCTAGGTATGTGTTAGATTATGATTTCTTTAAATGGCTGAGAAAAGAACTGTGCTGAATAGAATGACTATCCCTGTCTGTGTGTCTTTTTTGTAACTTAAGGTTTTGCCTAGAGGGATTCTCTATGTTTTAGATCTAATTATCCTGTAAGGTATCTACCATCCTGATTTTACAGAGGTGATTCCTTTACTTCTATTAAAAGTCTTCTTGTAAGAAAACTGAATGCTTTTTCATTGTTCTCAGATCCAAGGGTTTGGGTCTGTGGTCACCTATGCCAATTGGTGAGGATTTTTACCAAAACTTCCCCAGGAAGTGGGGTGTAAGGGTTGGGAGGATTTTGGGGGGAAAGACGTGTCCAAACTACGTTTCCCAGTAAACCCAGTTAAAGTTTGGTGGTGGCAGTGGAAATTCCAAGGGCAAAGGGTAAAATTAAATTCTACCTTGGGGAAGTTTTAACCTAAGCTGGTAAAAGTAAGCTTAGGAGGTTTTCATGCAGGTCTCCACATCTGTACCCTAGAGTTCAGAGTGGGGAAGGAACCTTGACAGACTCATTCACCTGCACATCCACCAATGTGATAGATGCCATCATGTGCCAGCAATGCCCCTCTGCCATGTACATTGGGCAAACTGGACAGTCTCTACGTAAAAGAATAAATGGACACAAATCTGATGTCAAGAATTATAACATTCAAAAACCAGTAGGAGAACAGTTCAATCTCTTTAGTCACTCGATTACAGACCTAAAAGTTGCAATTCTTCAACAAAAAAACTTCAGAAACAGACTCCAACGAGAGACTGATGCATTGGAATTAATTTGCAAACTGGATACAATTAATTTAGGCTTGAATAAAGACTGGGAGTGGATGTCTCATTACACAAAGTAAAACTATTTCCCCTTGTTTATTTCCTCCCCCCCCCACACACACACTGTTCTTGTCAACTGCTGGAAATGGCCCACCTTGATTATCACTACAAAAGGTTCCGCCCCACACACCCCCGCTCTCCTGCTGGTAATAGCTCACCTTTCCTGATCACTCTGGTTACAGTGTGTATGGTAACACCCACTGTTTCATGTTCTCTGTGTACATAAAATCTCCCCGCTGTATTTTCCACTGTATGAATCCGATGAAGTGAACTGTAGCTCACAAAAGCTTATACTCAAATAAATTTGTTAGTCTCTAAGGTGCCACAAGTACTCCTGTGCTTTTTGCAGGTACAGACTAAGACGGCTGCTACTCTGAAACCACAGGGGGATTCACTTCAATGTGTGTGTCTCTGGCCAGGAGGGGGCAGCATTTGTAACGAAGAGGAAGGAGATTGAGGTTAATCAAGTTGCACCCATCTCTTGTCTCTTTGCCCGGCAGAAAGCAGCTTTTCCCCTAAGACACCAGAGGCAAAGGGTTACTCCAGGGCATGGTTCTATTTTAGTGAGACTAGGGGCTTGTCCCTGATTGGCTGGGCTCACAGTGTGAGAATAACGTGTGTGATTCCTCCAGCAAAGAGGGCTGCAGACAGATTTTGCATCTCTGTCCTGGAGGCAGGGAGAAAGCTCCATCCCCTGGCCTCAGTGCGCTGAGGGGTAACCCGGAGCAGCAATGAAAAGGCAGCTGGCATCCTTGTCAGTGATACTGTCCATTCAGTTCTACTGTAAGTCTAGGGGGAGTTTGTCTGTCTAGACTGTGAGCTCATCAGGGTGGGGCCTTTTCTGCACTGTGTCTGTGCAGTGCCCTGTATAACAGGGATCTCAGTTCCTGGGGGTCTCTGCAGCATCCGGCACAATGCCCCACCCCCCAGCTCAGTTCAGTTCTGTTCTATGTTTGTGGAGGTTTTGTCTGTTGAGCTCTGAGGGGCAGGAATTGTCTTTTATTCTTTGTCTCTACAGCGCCTGGCACAAGGGGCTCTGATCTTGGCTGGGTCTCCAGGTGCTATAATAATAATTCATCGAGTCTAATGCCGGTAAGGATCTAGCCTGTTCTCCGGGGCAATGAACAGGCCACAGAGTTGCACTGAGTTACTCCAGTACTGAGATAATAATAATGTGGGGATGAGGAAGGTCTGGTGCTTTAGCCACTAGACTGGACTCAGGAGACGTGAACTCATTTCCCGGCTCTGCCACAGACTTTGTGGCCTTAGGCAAGTGACTTAGGCTTGGATTTTGGAAGGACACCAACAGTGTCAGGCGCCTGAATCCCTTTGAAAGTGCAATATGCCTTGAGTGCCTGGCTCCTTTGGAAACCCCCTCCCCTGTCTCTCGGTGCCTCAGTTCCCCAGAGCAGTTCTAGTCCCTGATGACCCAAGAGGCCTCTGCATTCTCCAGGAGATGCTGGGCTGATATCACAAGAACGGAGCAGGCACTCAGCTGGTGCTTATCAGGGGAGGTTTGCTGACTTTGATGGAGCCACACAGGTTTACACCAAGGCTCAGAATATTATTTTGGCTGAAGAAGAAACGGTTATAAGGAGCAACTGCTGGGGAAGTTGAGGGGCTGATGAGAACCAAAGAAGCTCATCTGTTGCTTCTCCATTTGCCTTTGTCTACAGGGGTGAGCTGCCAAATTAAAGTGGATCAGAGTCCTCCATCTCTGACCAGATCTGAAGGGGAGATCTCCACTCTGACCTGCAGCTACTCGGGCGCAGCGTCCTGCGTACAGTGGTACAGACAGTTGCCTGGGGAAAGTCCTGCCTTGCTGCTGAGCCTGTATGAGGATGGGAACGTTACCCAGAGGCCAGATTTCATAGCCGAGCTCTTGAAAAGGGAGAGATGGAGCCATGTACACATTGAAGGTTCTCAGCTCGCCGACTCAGCCGCCTATTTCTGCGCTGTGGAGACCCAGTGAAGCAAAGTGGCCACCCTCCTGTACAAAAACTTTAACTGCTGGGGGCAGTGTTGTGCCTTGAAAGAAGTCTAGAGGAAGGTAATTGCATAGGTCTCTGCAGTAAGTCTGTATTTTGTGTGGGAGGGACGGCCCTTCTTGCTGATAGGGTGAGAAAGGACGTGTCTTGCCTCTCAAGGAGGAGAAATGCAAGTAGGTTTAAAAAGCTCCAGGAGAGGATGGAGAAGCCTGCAGGTGATAAATACACGAGGAGCCAGGAACCCTTCCAGCTCACGGTGAACAGAAATGAGGGGCAGCACAAGGAAGAGGTGTCCTGGGGCCTTACTAGTGATCCTGGTCATTCCTCTTTACCGTAAGTCCTGTGGCTGTTTAAACCCCTTGATAATAACGGGAGCCAAGATTCTCAGAAGTGATGAGTGATTCTGGGTGCCTTGGTTTCATAGATTTTGAGGCAGAAGGGAACATTGTGATCATTTAGTCTGACGCCCTGCGCCCCAGACAACTTCCCCAGTGATTGCTGCATTGGGCCCATGCTCTGTGTGGATCTGGAGGAAGACATCCAGTCTTGATTTAAAGATTCCGGATTGCGGATGATACTAAACTGGGAGGAGTGGTAGATACGCTGGAGGGGAGGGATAGGATCCAGAAGGACCTAGACAAATTAGAGGATTGGGCCAAAAGAAATCTGATGAGGTTCAATAAGGATAAGTGCAGGGTCCTGCACTTAGGATGGAAGAATCCAATGCACCGCTACAGACTAGGGGCTGAATGGCTAGGCAGCAGTTCTGCGGAAAAGGACCTAGGGGTGACAGTGGACGAGAAGCTGGATATGAGTCAGCAGTGTGCCCTTGTTGCCAAGAAGGCCAATGGCATTTTGGGATGTATAAGTAGGGGCATAGAGAGCAGATCGAGGGATGTGATCGTTCCCCTCTATTCGACATTGGTGAGGCCTCATCTGGAGTACTGTGTCCAGTTTTGGGCCCCACACTACAAGAAGGATGTGGATAAATTGGAGAGAGTCCAGCGAAGGGCAACAAAAATGATTAGGGGTCTAGAACACATGACTTATGAGGAGAGGCTGAGGGAGCTGGGATTGTTTAGCCTGCAGAAGAGAAGAATGAGGGGGGATTTGATAGCTGCTTTCAACTACCTGAAAGGGGGTTCCAAAGAGGATGGCTCTAGACTGTTCTCAATGGTAGCAGATGACAGAAGGAGGAGTGATGGTCTCAAGTTGCAGTGGGGGAGGTTTAGATTGGATATTAGGAAAAACTTTTTCACTAAGAGGGTGGTGAAACAGTGGAATGCGTTACCTAGGGAGGTGGTAGAATCTCCTTCCTTAGAGGTTTTTAAGGTCAGGCTTGACAAAGCCCTGGCTGGGATGATTTAACTGGGAATTGGTCCTGCTTCGAGCAGGGGGTTGGACTAGATGACCTTCTGGGGTCCCTTCCAACCCTGATATTCTATGATTCTATGATTCCAAGCTGGAGAATCCACCCACCTCCTTAATAAAGTTGCTCCAATGGCTAATCACCATTACAGAGGTGTCACCTTATCTCTAGCCTGAATTTCTCTAGCTTCAGCTCCCTCTATTGGCTCTTGTCATGCTTTGTCCAGTAGATTCAAGAGCCAGTTACTCAAAAATCTCCTTCCCACATAGATGCAGAGAGACAGGGATAAAGTTACCTTTTAAGAATTATTACAAGACTGGCTTAAATCATTCTTGTAGTCGCACACTAGAGCATTGCCCTATAACTGATGTTCCTGAGCTGAAATCAGATGTCACTAGTATTTGTATTGCCCAGGAGTCCGAGTCATGAACCAGGACCACATAAACACCACCCTATACCGGAAACCTACTGACTGCTATTCCTACCTACATGCCTCCAACTTCCAACCTGACCACACCACACGATCCATCGTCTACAGCCAAGCTCTGCGATACAACCGCATTCGCTCCAAGCCCTCAGACAGAGACAAACAACTACAAGATCTCTATCAAGCATTCTTACAACTACAATACCCACCTGCTGAAGTGAAGAAACAGATTGATAGAACCAGAAGAGTTCCCAGAAGTCACCTACTACAGGACAGGCCTAACAAAGAAAATAACAGAATGCCACTAGCTGTCACCTTCAGCCCCCAACTAAAACCCCTCCAAAGCATTATTAAGGATCTACAACCTATCCTGAAGGATGACCCATCACTCTCACAAATCTTGGGAGACAGGCCTGTCCTTGCCTACAGACAGCCCCCCAACCTGAAGCAAATACTCACCAGCAACCACACACCACACAACAGAACCACTAACCCAGGAACCTATCCTTGCAACAAAGCCCGTTGCCAACTGTGCCGACATATCTATTCAGGGGACACCATCACAGGGCCTAATAACATCAGCCACACTATCAGAGGCTCGTTCACCTGCACATCTACCAATGTGATATATGCCATCATGTGCCAGCAATGCCCCTCTGCCAGGTACATTGGTCAAACTGGACAGTCTCTACGTAAAAGAATAAATGGACACAAATCAGATGTCAAGAATTATAACATTCATAAACCAGTCGGAGAACACTTCAATCTCTCTGGTCATGCGATTACAGACATGAAAGTTGTGATATTACAAGAGAAAAACTTCAAAACCAGACTCCAGCGAGATACTGTTGAATTGGAATTCAACAAATTGGATACAATTAACTTAGGCTTGAATAGAGACTGGGAGTGGCTAAGTCATTATGCAAGGTAACCTATTTCCCCTTGTTTTTTCCTACCACCACCCCCCCCCCCCGGTTCCTCAGACGTTCTTGTTAAACCCTGGATTTGTGCTGGAAATGGCCCACCTTGATTATCATACACATTGTCAGGTGAGTGATCACTTTAGATAAGCTATTACCAGCAGGAGAGTGGAGTGGGGGGAGAGAAAACCTTTTGTAGTGGTAAACACCCATTTTTTTCATGGTTTGTATGTATAAGAACATCTTTTGTATTTTCCACAGTATGCATCCGATGAAGTGATCTGTAGCTCACGAAAGCTTATGCTCAAATAAATTGGTTAGTCTCTAAGGTGCCACAAGTACTCCTTTTCTTTTTGCGAATACAGACTAACACGGCTGTTACTCTGAAAACAGGACCACACTGAACAAGGCACTGTCCAAACACAGGACAGGAGATTCCCTTGCTCAGAGACCTTACTGTCTAATTAGCCTAGACTACAGAACACACTGGAATCCCATGCGTAAGTCATTCTTGTGATCGGTCTTAAAGTCACCTCAAATCATTCCTGTAGCTCTTTTCTGGCCAGTTAGGGATACTGCCTCTGATAATCAGACTCTTTATGGTGTCGCAAGTTGGGCACCCAAGAATCACAAGTCACTTCTGTAAATCTTAACCCAGGGGAGGTGATGAATGCCAGAACAACATGAACATGATGCATTCTTCTGTTCTCCTGGGGATTAGGGATGATGGAGGGACCTGATTCGTTGATCATTCTGTTTATAAATCTAAATTCCCTTTCCCACTGGGAGTAAGTTGCCAGGTTAATGTGGAGCAGAGCCTGCTGTCTTTGAGTGGCTCTGAAGGACAGGACTTCAGCCTGCCCTGCAGTTACTCCAGCTCGGCAAGAAGTGGTACCGTACCGCCAGGCCCCGGCGGAAAGCCCTGCCCTCCTGGGGATTTTGTACAAGGATGAGCAAGCCACATGGGGGCTGAATCTCAGAGCTGAGCTCCGTACCACAGAGAAGCACAGCTACCTGAACATCACCCAGGCGCAGCTGCAAGACGCAGCCACCTATCTCTGCACAGTGGAGACACAGTGGCACAAAGGACACCCCAGCCTGTGCAAAAGCTGTAGGCTGATATTTTCAAAGGTGCCTAAGGGGGTTAGGAACCTCAACCCCATTGAAATTCAATGAGAGTTGTGCACCTAACTCCTTGGGGCCCTTTGAAAATCCCAGAAGAAGGACCAAAGAGTACATTTTTCAAAGGTGTCTAAGTGGGTTAGGAGCCCCTTTTTCAGAAAGGGCTTAGGGGCATGTCTGTAAAGGTATTTAGGTGCTTACAGAAGGAGATAGATGCCTAGTGGGATTTTCAAAAGTGCTTAGGTGACTAATTCCCATTAATAAGGCTCCTACATGCTTTTGAATATCCCACTCAATGCTGATCTGTGTCTTTAGCTACCTAAATACCTTTAAAAAACTGTCCCTTACCTAAGCCTCTGATAGTCAAAGGGGTTTAGGATGCTAAATTACCTAGGTGCTTTTGAAAATGTTACCCTAAATTCAGAAGCAGTGGATAGATTGCACCCTGGGCTTTCCTCTGATCTCAGGAAGATTGGGAAGTAAAATCTTTGCAGGTCTTGGTTTGAAGCCTTGAACTTTCTGTTGGGGGACCATTAATTCTTGGAACCTCACTGTCCAGTTTCTCTGCTGAGCCGCAGCAGATCACTACCAGCAATGAGAACAGCTATGTACCCTGTGAGCTCGGGTGGTACTAGTGAAACCAGACACTGAGGCCTTGTCTACACTACCTGCTGGATTGGCGGGCAATGATCGATCCAGTGGGGGTCGATTTATCATGTCTCGTATAGATGCAATAAATCGACAGCTGAGCACTCTCCTGTGGACTCGGGTACTCCACCAGAATGAGAAGCGCAAGCAGAGTCAATGGGAGAGCATCAACTGTTGACTAACAGCAGTGAAGACACCACGGTAAGTAGATCTAAGTACGTTGACTTCAGTCACCAGCCCAGCTGACCATGCCTGCCCAGGTACGCAAATGCGCTCTGGCGTGGAGCATACAGGAGACACTGGATCTGATTGCTGTGTGGAGAGAAGAGTCTGTGCAGGCAGAGCTCCGAACCAGCAGAAGAAATGCTGACATCTATGCCAAAATCGCACAGGGCAAGGGGGTAAAATGTTACACCAGGGAGGGACACACAGCAGCGCTGTGTGAAAATAAAGGAGCTCAGGCAAGCATACCAGAAGACAAGGGAGGCAAATAGTTTCTCTGGTGCTGAGCCACAGACATGCAGCTTCTATGAGCAGCTGCATGGGAATCTAGGCAGGGACCCCACAAGTACCCCAACACTCTCTGTGGATACCTCCCAGGGGACCCAGACGGCCATGGGCAACAATGAGGAGGACATTGTTGATGAGGAAGAGGAGGAGGATGAGAATGTGCAGCAGGCAAGAGGAGGATCCATTCTCCCCGACAGTCAGGACCTTTTCCTAACTCTGTGGCCAGTCCCCTCCCAGGACCCACTGGTGCGGGACTGTGAAGGTGAGGAAGGCACCTTTGGTGAGTGCACACTTGTAATCACACTACGGGGTTAAATGCAATTGTGATTACTCTTTAATTTGAGGTAAACTATTGGGTTACAGTGGTGGCCAGTGCAGCTATGCAAAGGGTGCTCCCTGGAAAAGCCTGTTTATGTGCCAAGAGTTTCCACACTAAAAAATGTCCCTGGGTGTGCCGGGTGTGCCCTGACATGACCTATCCTTTCGTGTGTGCTTACCATGCTTGCCTGAAAACCGAAATCTGCTGCCCAGCACTCTGCCATGTGTTGTACCTTACTGGCAGGCTCTTCTTTTAAAACAAAAATTTGGCCAAGTACCTCAGGGAATGTATTTACTGCTGTGAATTGTTTAATTCATTGCAGCAGTTAACCTTTCATTTTCAACAAGGTATGCTTTTCCTTGCAGCTGCAACATTTTCTCTGGGTGCTTCCTCCACTCCAGCACAAAGGCTGTCCCAGATTAGAAGGCGAAAAAAGCAGAGAAGGGAAGACATGTTCTGTTATTTGATGTGTTCCTCCGAGGCTGATAGGGCCCAGCTCCATGCATGGAGGCTCACACTCTCAGAGAGCATGAGCATCGACAAGAGGGCAAGAAAGCAAGCAGGGAACAAGAGCGTAACACGCAAGAGGAGATGTTGTGGCTTATGGGGGAGCAAACAGACATGTTGAGGTGTCTGGTTGAGGTGCAGGAAAGGCTGCTAGTCCTTAGAGTCCCACTGCACCCAATGATGCCCTCCTCACCAAATTCCATATCCTCTTCTCCCATACAGCCTAGAATGCGGGGGTGGGGTGTCGGGGGGAAAGTTCCTTTATTCCTTGAACTCAACTCCAGGGGATGGTTCATGGAGCAGAAAGCTCTAATTCCTACAGCTTTGATTACTAGACAATGCAGTGTAATAAGCTATGTGTCCTTGCCCCTCCTTCCCTGTGTTATCCGGCCCTTAGACCTGGGTTATAATTGATATTCACTGCTGTCTCTGTTCAGTGTTTGTTAGCATAATAAAAATGCATGAATTGAGGACAAGAGGCTCTTTATTCACTGTGCACACTGTGGTTGGTGGGGATTTAGTTTACAGGGCAATACATGTGAAAAAGGGGGAAGGTTGGTAAGGAACAACACACAGAACTGTCACATCAGTGCTGGATCATTGATGAAACTGGTTTTCAAAGCCTCTCTGAGATGCAGTGTGCCTCAATGTGCTCTTCTTATTGCCCTCATGTCTGGCTGCTCATAATGGGCAGCCAGGCAATCAGCCTCAACCCCCCACCCCACCAGAAATTTTCCCCCTTATGTTCACAGATATTGTGGAGCACACAGCAAGCAGCAACAACAACAGGAATATTGCTTTCGCTGAGGTCTAACCAAATGGGTAAACAGCACCAGCGCCCCTTTAAATGCCCAAAGGCACATGCTACCACCATTCTGAACTTGCTCAGCCTACGGTTCCACTGCTCCTGACTACTGTCCTGGCTGACCGTCTACGGCTTCAAGAGCCATGGGAGCAAGGGGTAGGCTGGGTCTCCAAGGATAACTATTGGCATTTCCATGTCACCAATGGTAATTTTCTGGTCTGGGAAGACCTTCTTGCAGCTTTCTGAAGATACTGGAACTCCTAAAGATGCATGCATCATGTACCTTTCTGGACCTTCCCACCTTGATGTTGGTGAAATGGCTGCTGTGATCCACTAGCACTTGTAACACCATCGAGAAGTACCCCTGAGGTTTATGTACTCTTTGGCAAGGTGGTCTGGTGCCAAGATAGTAATGTGCATTCCGTCTATCACCCCACCACAGTTAGGGAAACCCGTTGTGGCAAAGCCATCCACTATGTCATGCACATTTCCCAGAGTCACTACCCTTCTTAGTAGCAGGGTATTGATTGCCCTGGCTATTTGGATCACAGCACCCCCTTGGTAGTTTTACCCACTCCGAACTGATTCCTGACTGACCAGCACCAATCTGGCTTTGCAAGCTTCCACAGGCCTATCGCAACTCACTTCTCAACTGTCAGAGAAGTGAGTCTCATTTTGGTATTTCTGTGCTTCACGGCTGGGGAAAACAATTTGCAAAGTTCCATGAAGGTGTCCTTACGCATTTGAAAGTTATGCAGCCACTGCTCCTCATCCCATACCCGCATCATGATGAGGTCCCATCAGTCTGTGCTTGTTTCCCTGGCCCAGAAGCAGCATCCCACCTTGTCAACAAGCCTGGCTGCCACTGCCAGTATGGGCGAATTGCTCCGTTCCATGGCTTCCAGCACAGCTGTTTGTGTGGCTTCACATTCTTCCACATGGCCACTCCTGGCTAGGCTCTGCAAATACCGCAGGACAATGTGTGGGGTGTTTGTGACACTCATAGCAACAGAGTACAGCTGAGTGGGATCCATGCTTGCTGTGCTATGGCATCTGCATGAGTAACCCAGGCTTAGGCATGAAAATGATTGTTTGCCATTGCTTTCAGGGAGGGAGGGAGGGAGGGAGGAGCCAAGTGCATCATGGGAGGCTGACGATATGTACCCAAAACATGTACCTCACAAAAATGTTTTTGTCCCATCAGGCATTGGGAGCCTAACCCAGAATTCCAATCGGGAGCAGGAACTGTGGTACAGCTGCTCACAGTACATCGCTCCGTTAGTCGATGCTACCCATGGTAGTGGGGATGTGCTCCGCTGACGGACTGTACATAGTGGGACATACACCATCGACGGGGGAGGGATATCTCAGTGGTTTGAGCATTGGCCTGCTAAACCCAGGGTTGTGAGTTCAATCCTTGAGGGGGCCATTTAGGGATCTGTGGCAAAAATTGGGGATTGGTCCTGCTTTGAGCAGGGGGTTGAACTAGATGACCTTCTGAGGTCCCTTCCAACCCTGATATTCTATAATTCTATGATTTTGTAAAATCAGAGGCTACATGTTGACTTTAATAAATTCGACCTAATTTTGTAGTGTAGACAAATTGGAGAGAGTGCTGAAAAGAGCCACAAAAAATTATTCAAAAGCTGGAGAAAATGCCTAACAGTGAGAGACAACCTCAATCAGCTCAATCTGTTGAGTTTAATCAAAAAGATCAAGTGATGACTTGTTCAAGGTGTATAAATACCTTCCTGGGGAGAACATTCCTGGTTCTAAATGGGCTGTTTAATCTAGTGGAGAAAGGCACAGCAAGAACCAATATGTCTGGAAGTTGAAGCCAGCCAAATTCAAATTAAGCATTTAAAAAAAAACAGCTCTATCTCTTGATTCTTCAAACCAAGATTGGCAGCCTTTCTTTGACAGGGTTACTGGCGTAGTGGATAGGGAGAAGTTGTAGACATGATATACCTTGATTTTAGAAAGGTGTGTGAGACAATCCCACATGTCATTCTTAAAAGCAAACTAGGGAACCATTTTCTACATGAAACTATTATAAGGTGGGTGCAAAACTGGTTGAAAAGCAATATTCAAAAGAAAAGGAGTACTTGTGGCACCTTAGAGACTAACCAATTTATTTGAGCATAAGCTTTCGTGAGCTACAGATCACTTCATAGGATGCATACTGTAGAAAGTACAGAGGATCTTTTTATACACACAAACCATGAAAAAATGGGTGTTTACCACTACAAAAGGTCTTCTCTCCCCCCACCCCACTCTCCTGCTGGTAATAGCTTATCTAAAGTGATCACTCTCCTTACAATGTGTATGATAATCAAGGTGGGCCATTTCCAGCACAAATCCAGGGTTTAACAAGAACGTCTGGGGGGGGGGGTAGGAAAAAACAAGGGGAAATAGGCTACCTTGCATAATGACTTAGCCACTCCCAGTCTCTATTCAAGCCTAAGTTAATTGTATCCAATTTGCAAATGAATTCCAATTCAACAGTCTCTCCCTGGAGTCTGGATTTGAAGTTTTTCTCTTGTAATAACGCAACTTTCATGTCTGTAATCACGTGACCAGAGAGATTGAAGTGTTATGAATGTTATAATTCTTGACATCTGATTTGTGTCCATTTATTCTTTTACGTAGAGACTGTCCAGTTTGACCAATGTACATGGCAGAAGGGCATTGCTGGCACATGATGGCATATATCACATTGGTGGATGTGCAGGTGAACGAGCCTCTGATAGTGTGGCTGATGTTATTAGGCCCTGTGATGGTGTCCCCTGAATAGATATGTGGGCACAATTGGCAACGGGCTTTGTTGCAAGGATAGGTTCCTGGGTTAGTGGTTCTGTTGTGTGGTATGTGGTTGCTGGTGAGTATTTGCTTCAGGTTGGGAGGCTGTCTGTAGGCAAGGACTGGCCTGTCTCCCAAGATTTGTAAGAGTGTTGAGTCATCCTTCAGGATAGGTTGTAGATCCTTAATAATGCGTTGGAGGGGTTTTAGTTGGGGGCTGAAGGTGACGGCTAGTGGCGTTCTGTTATTTTCTTTGTTAGGCCTGTCCTGTAGTAGGTGACTTCTGGGAGTAGTTCTTTGTCAGACTGGGAGGGCATATCTAGTGGGGTCCCACAAGGGTCAGTCCCGGGTCCAGTAATATTATATTTCATTAATGACTTGGCTAATGGAATGGAGAGTGTGCTTATAAAATTTGCAGATGACACCAAGAGTTTGCAAGCAGTTTGGAGGACAGGATTAGAATTCAAAATGACCTCATAGTGCAGATCCCATGGGTGCTCCAGGCCTGGAGCACCGATGGGGAAAAATTGGTGGGTGCTCAGCACCCACGGGCAGCTCCCCACCCCTCTGCCCCAGCTCACCTCTGCCTCCACCCCTGAGTCTGCTGCTGTGTCCTGCTTCTCTCCCATCCCCCCCAGCACTTGCACCATGAAACAGCTGTTTTGCGCTGCAAGAACTGGGACGGGGGAGGAAGAGGAGGAAGGGAGCGCACTCGGGGAAGGGGTGGGGCCGGGGCGGGTATTTGCGGAGGGGTCCAATAGGGGCAGGGACGGGGCGGAGTCAGGACGGGGCCGGGAGCCAACGAAAGTTGGCGCCTGTGAATGACCGTGACAGAGACTGGTCTGAAATCAACAAGATTAAAGTCAATAAACACCAGTGAAAAGTACTTCACTTAGGAAGTGGGGGAGGGAATCAAAAGCACAACTACAGAATGAGGAATATCTGGCTAGGTGGTTGTAATGCTGAGAAAGAGCTTGGGGTTTATAGGTGATCACAAATTGAATGTGAGTCAATAAAGGGATGCAGTTGTGAAAAAGGCTAATATGATTCTTCCCAACAGCTGTCTGGGGAGTTGAAGTCCCCCATCACCACCAAGTCCGGTGCTTTGGATGATTTTGTTAGTTGTTTAAAAAAGGCCTCATCCACCTCTTCTTCCTGTTTAGGTGGTCGGTAGTAGACCCCTACCATGACATCACCCTTGTTTTTTACCATTTTTATCCTTACCCAGAGACTTTCAACAAGTCTGTCTCCTATTTCCATCTCAACCTCAGTCCACATGTGTACATTTTTGATATATAAGACAACACCTCCTCCCTTTCTTCCCTGCCTGTCCTTCCTGAACAAACTGTATCCTTCTATACCAATATTCAGTCATGTGTATTACCCCACCAAGTCTCCCTGATGCCAACTATGTCATAGTTCTGTTTATTAACAGCATTTCACATTCTTCCTGCTTATTCCCCATACTTCTCACATTAGTGTACAAACTTCTAAGATACTGATTTGATTTCCCCCTATGTTCTATAATAGTCCTGCCATGAGTGCAGGGGACTGGACTAGGTGACCTCTCGAGGTCCCTTCCAGTCCTATGATGTATTAGTAGCAGTGTCACATGTAAGACACAGGAGGTTATTGTCCTATTTTAGTTGTCACTGGTGAGACCTCAGCTGGAGTCCTGTGTCCAGTTCTGGGTGCTTCATTTTTAGAAAGATGTAGACAAACTGGAGTGAGTCCAGATGAAAGCAGCAAAAATGATAAAAGGTTAAGAAAACCTGATTAATGAGGGTTTTTTTTTTTAAAAATGGGTCTGGTTAATCTGAAGAAAAGAAGATTGAGGAGGATGAGGATGGATTTAACAATCTTCAAACATGTTAGGGGCTGTTATAAAGAGGACGGTGATCATTGTTGTCCATGTCCATGGAAGCTGGGAAGAAGTGATAGCCTAAATCTGCAGGCAGGGAGATTTAGGTCGCATATTAGGAAAACCTTTCCAACTATAAAGGGTAGTTAAGCTCTGGAATAGGCTTTCCAGGGAGATTGTGGAATCCCCATCATTGGAGGTCTATAAGGACAAGTTGAAGGAACACCTGTCAGGGATGGTCTAGGTTTACTCAGTCCTGCCTCAGCACAGGGGGAGAACTAGATGAATTCTTGAGGTCCATTCCAGCCCCTCTATGATTCTGTGATCCTTTGAAGATACTTTAGGCAAACACAAGTTTTGGGCAAAAACATGGGTAACTGGATGAAATTTAACGGCCTGTGATATAGCTACACAGGAGGCCAGACTAAAGTACTCCTGTGGACTTAAACTCTATGAATAAGAATCAGTTGGACAGTATTATTAATGGGACTTGTGCTCCTGAATCCCCTATGTACTTTGGATAAATCTCTCTCTACATCTTTAGTTTGATAATTGAGAGGAGTCATTTCTTCATGGAGGCTGCCTAAGGGATTTGGACATCCAATTCTGGTAGAGGTCAATGGGAGTTGGGCACCTGACTCCCCTTTGAAAAGAACTAAATATTTCTGCACCTGCTTATGCACTTGGCCACAAGGGGGCAGCCCTCACAAAGTGAAGGGCCCTGATTGAAGGAGTTCTCCGCAGGGACACACGGCTGTGATGGGAGAGAAGGGGCTGGTCTCTGATTGGCTGGGCACACGAGGGGGGAGAAGAACTTGTCTGATCCCTCCAGCACAGGAGAACCCAACACACCTGCCAGCCCCAGGGAGAACCCAGCAGCGTCCCCGCGCCCTGGGCTGTCAGGCAGCGCAGGGATGGGGAGGCCGCGGGGGCTGTCGTGGGTGATCCAGCTAATGCACCTGTGGGGTAAGGGCTGGGGAGACAGAACCCCTGGTTACTAGCAGGGAGCTGGGCTGGATTTCATTGACTGTGTGGTGGGGAACGAGGGAGTGAAATGGAGAGATCGGTCGGTCTGTCCCCCCCGCAGCCTGTCTCTCTTCCCACCCCACTCCGTGGTTCTCGGGGGCAAGTGGCTCGTGGCAGCTTCTGACTTGCTTCCCCCTTGTCTCCGTTATTCCCAGTGGCCAGCGGGCAGCTCTCTGTGGAGCAGAGCCCGGAATGGCTGGATGTCTCCGAGAGGCGGAATGGCACCGTGATCTGCACTTACTCCAGCGCTATCCAAAGTTTACACTGGTTCCGGCAGGCTCCCGGGGAGCGGCCCCTTTTCCTGCTGATGCTGTTCGGCAAGGGGAACCAGACACAAGAACCGAATTTCACTGCGGATCACGATCCGGGGCAGAAGCGGAGCTCCCTGCACATCCGCGGCTGCCGGCTGGGGGACACCGCCCGCTACCTCTGCGCCGTGGAGACACAGTGACACAGGGGGCAGGCGTGGCCTGTACAGTAACTGTGGGTGTGACCCGGGAGGGGGCTGCGGGGCGCTGGGGGCGCGCCGGGCGGTGTGGGACAGAGCCCCGTGGGCAGACGGGGACAGGAGTTTACAGCCCTGCTGAGGGGGAGGCTCCCTAGTTAGGGCGGTGGGGGGGGGGGGGGGGGGAACGAGGAAACGTGGTTTCGGCTCCCAGCTCTACCGGAGGCGCTTTGACCTTCGCCATGAAGGCAGCATTTCCCCAGGAGCCCCAGGGAGCGGTCGATGCTTCTATGCCCGAGACTTCACCTCTCGTGTTCGGGTCTGGTGTGACAGGGGACTTTGCCTGGCTACTTCGTTGGCTGCCATGTCCATTCCTGGCTGTGTTTTCTCTGGGCTCCAGGCTCCAGCCAAGTCATTCAGCAGTTCACTCCCCTTTCTGGGCTAACAAATGGGGCAACTTAACGTCCTCAGCAACTGTCCAAACAGCTTTTCTGCCCCTGCCTGGGCCCACTGAAGTCCTCTGCTTCTTGGCCCTGCTTCCTCTTCTCTCTTTTCTTGCCCAGCGTAATGCCCTGCTGCTTCCCTTCGCCAGCGACTCCAGCAGTTAAGCTCCGAGGAACTCCTCGCTTCTTTGATTCTATGATTCTATGATTCTATGATTCTTTCGGGCCCAATCTCAGGGATCCCCATCAGGAGCAGCCTGGGTCTCTGTCTCCTGTTGCAGGCCCTATCTCAGGGACCCCCCCTCCACACAGGAACCTACCCTACAGTCTATGGGTAACTCAACCTGACAACCACATGCTCTTCCCACAGAGGGCCTCCCCTCACACCTCTCTCCAGGACCGTCTCTCCATTAATGAGCACCCTGCCCTATTTAAATAGTGCTCTGCCTGCTTCAACACCGCAACTGGGGCTTGGGGGGTGGGGGTCAGCCTTTCTAATTAACCCCCATTAGATCACTAATGAGCCCTTATGTTGCCTGGTCATGAGAGAGCAGGTAGCTGAAGCTAGCTTGCTGCAAAGGGCCGGCCAGCCTATGACGCTGCCCAATCCCCTTTGAAACTTTCTTATTATTGATAAATTGGGTCTGGTGGTGCTAGGCGCCATACAAAGAAGCGACTGGTGCAAGGTCACGTAGGAGGCCAGAGCCAAGATTGTCAGAGCATTTTATAGGAATTAGATGCTTATCTCCCATAGGCACCTTCGAAAAAATCGAACCCTAATCTCCCTGGGTTTCAGTTCCCCATCGGTATAATGGAGGTGGCGAATAATACTTTCTCTGTCTGTCTTTTCTATTTAGAGTGTAAGTTTCTTAGAGCAGGTTTCAGAGTAGCAGCCGTGTTAGTCTGTATTCGCAAAAAGAAAAGGAGTACTTGTGGCACCTTAGAGACTAACCAATTTATTTGAGCATGAGCTTTCGTGAGCTACAGCTCACTTCATCGGATGCATACCGTGGAAACAGCAGCAGACTTTATATATACACAGAGAATATGAAACAATACCTCCTCCCACCCCACTGTCCTGCTGGTAATAGCTTATCTAAAGTAATCATCAGGTTAGGCCATTTCCAGCACAAATCCAGGTTTTCTCACCCTCCACCCCCCCCACACAAATTCACTCTCCTGCTGGTGATAGCCCATCCAAAGTGACAACTCTTTACACAATGTGCATGATAATCAAGTTAGGCCATTTCCTGCACAAATCCAGGTTCTCTCACTCCCTCACCCCCCTCCAAAAACCCACCCCCATACTCACACAAACTCACTCTCCTGCTGGTAATAGCTCATCCAAACTGACCACTCTCCAAGTTTAAATCCAAGTTAAACCAGAACATCTGGGGGGGGGGTAGGAAAAAACAAGAGGAAATAGGCTACCTTGCATAATGACTTAGCCACTCCCAGTCTCTATTTAAGCCTAAATTAATAGTATCCAATTTGCAAATGAATTCCAATTCAGCAGTTTCTCGCTGGAGTCTGGATTTGAAGTTTTTTTGTCTTAAGATAGCGACCTTCATGTCTGTGATTGCATGACCAGAGAGATTGAAGTGTTCTCCGACTGGTTTATGAATGTTATAATTCTTGACATCTGATTTGTGTCCATTTATTCTTTTACGTAGAGACTGTCCAGTTTGACCAATGTACATGGCAGAGGGGCATTGCTGGCACATGATGGCATATATCACATTGGTGGATGTGCAGGTGAACGAACCTCTGATAGTGTGGCTGATGTTATTAGGCCCTGTGATGGTGTTCCCTGAATAGATATGTGGGCACAGTTGGCAACGGGCTTTGTTGCAAGGATAAGTTCCTGGGTCAGTGGTTCTGTTGTGTGGTATGTGGTTGTTGGTGAGTATTTGCTTCAGGTTGGGGGGCTGTCTGTAGGCAAGGACTGGCCTGTCTCCCAAGATTTGTGAGAGTGTTGGGTCATCCTTTAGGATAGGTTGTAGATCCTTAATAATGCGTTGGAAGGGTTTTAGTTGGGGGCTGAAGGTGACGGCTAGTGGCGTTCTGTTATTTTCTTTGTTAGGCCTGTTCATCATCTGGACCCATGGAAAAGTACTCCACAAGTACTCCTTTTCTTTTTTCTTAGAGCAGGGACTGTCTCTGTATATCCGTGCAGTGCCCAGCAAAAGAAGGCTCTGTTCTCAGTTGGGCTTCCAGGTGCTATTATAATATCAAAAGACAGTAAATGATACCGACAGCAGCTCTGAATGTGTAATTCGGTTTCATATATGCTACGTGACCAAAGGCCAGATCAAAGGCAAACATTTTTTAACAGTGAGGATAGTTCATCATAGGAACAACCTGCCAAGGGGTGTGAGGGATTCTCCACCCCTTGAAGTGTTTATATCGGATTTGGATGGGACACCTGATAATTCATGGGATGGTGTGGGTGACTCAGGGCTGGCCTCAGTGCCCCAGCAGGGGGGTAGGGGATGCTGTGTTGCAGGCAGCAGGGTGGGGGCTCTTTACGGGGCTCTCTTCCCTGAGAGCTAGTGCTGACCCCAGTGTGACACTAGGGGGCGCTGTTCTGCCGGGGGCAGGTGGAGGAGCTCAGGCGGGAGGGCCCCCCTTTTAGCCAGTTCTGATTGCAATCTGCCAGTGGGGTGGTGCTGTCACTCAATCAGTGGTTAACTCTGCCAGGAAGTTTGGCTCTGCTGCCAATCTACAATCAATCAGGAAACACTCTTTGCTTTTCTGCAGCAGAGAAGTCACAGACACGTCGGTTGTCATGTCGAGGGCCATGCAGCAGCCTGAGAGCTAACACGACTTCTGGTGCAGAAGAGAGAAGTGTGATACTGAGGCAGGAGGAAAATCTTTTCATTATGAAGGAACAAAACCTACACTGGGCTGTGACTGCTTTGGTATTACTTGGTAAATAGAGACTCTACAGTTGGAATCTTCTTAACTCAGAGCCAGAATAGACTGGACTGGAAGTGAGGGTTGGGGAGACTCGGTGAACTGGGCAGGGATTTTCAAAGGGAGGTTTTGGGTACCTAGTTTTCTTAGGCTCCTTTGAAAAATCTCAGCCTGAAGCTTTGATAAACCTTGGATGAAGGGGATGGATCACTTGATGATAACCTGTTCTGTTCATTTCCCCTGGGGCACCTGGCACTGGCTCCTGTCGGAAGACAGGACACTGGGCTAAATGGACCTTTGGTCTGACCCAGTCTGGCCGTTCTTATGTTATTATGTAATAGGAAAATATCACAATGCTGCCCAGTCCTTGGGCCATTCTTCCCATGGGTAAAACGTTCCAATGGAAATTACTGGGAATCTGAGTAAAACTGATGGTGGGGTTGGAATAGTAATAAATAATAATAGGATATAATAATAATAATTAATAAATATTTACCAATAATTAATCAGCAGCAACAGCCAATGATTTCCACCTCGGGGTAGGTGCTGTGCAACGAAAATAAGTGTCAGTGCCTGATCCAAGATAACGATGAAGAAGAAGAAGATTATTATCATCATCAGGATAATCAATGAGGGATGCGCTCCATAAATCAAGTCAGGGGCAACATTCTACGACTGACCTCTCCCTCACCCGCTCTGTGTAACAGGCTCCAGCATGGAAGATGCGGTCACGCAGATCCAGCCGGCGGCGTCGGCGTGGAGAGTGGGTCTGTGACCTTGGACTGCCCTTACAAAACTGATGCTAGCTATTATTGGAAACTGTGTATTTTACAACAGATTGATGTATGGATAGATGATACACATGGCAGGACAGATAGACGTGGATAGATAGGAGCATTCAGAAATTAGAGAGAGGCAACAGCAGAAAGAAAGGTAAATAGATGCACAGATAGACAGGGAGAGAGACAGAACAACATAAGAACGGCCATACTGGGTCAGAGCAAAGGTCCATCTAGCCCAGTGTCCTATCTTCTGACAGTGGCCAGTGCCAGGTGCCCCAGAGGGAATGCACAGAATAGGGAATCATCCAGTGACCCATCCCCTGTCACCCATTCCCAGCGTCTGGTGGATAGACAGACATTAGGTTAAACAGGTACTGTAACACTCTAATATACATTATTTTAGTTGCTATCGTTTTATTTCCCTGCAGTCTCCTGCTGTGAGGCCCAGTTGGTTCAGAGACCTGAGTCACTGGTTGTTTAGGAAGGCGACATCTCCACCGTGACCTGGACTTACACCAGCGCTTACCAAACCTTCCACTGGTACCAGCTGCTCCCCTGGAGAGGGCTCTCCCACCGTTGACTGACAATGGTAGAGAGGAAGCCACTGATGGGTGGTTCATGGGTGAGCACCTGGAGGATTTGAAAAGCAGCTCTCGGCACAGCTCAGACTCCCAGCTGGGGGACTCAGGCCCCTACTTGTGTGGGGCAGAGGCACAGCGACCCAAGCTGGGCTTAGCGTAAAAACCCTCATTCTCTGCAAGGCAGCTTGGTGGGGGAGATGCAGGTGCAGAGGTCCCCAGCTGGTGTGAATGCATCATAGCTCAGCTGGAGTCAATGGGCAGATCCCCAGCTGGTGTATAAAGACACAGAGAAAGTCCCTGCCCCCAAGATCTCACAAGCTATAGGGGCTAGAGAGAGAAAGGCAGAAAGTGGAAAGAGAGTCAAAGGGAGGGGAAGGGGGTTTCCCAAGGTTATACAGACGGGGATAGAACCAGCAGCCCTGAACCCCATTCCAGCTGGTTATCCACCAGACCACACTGCTTATCAAATGCACTGACTTTATTGGCACCACTGTGGGTTTACATTCACTGACGTAACCAGATATAGGGCTGGGAGTCCTCGTGCTGTTCTTTCCCGCTTGACACTCCTTAAAACCTATGGCCACACACATTAAAAGCAACGGGTTAATCCTGGAGGGGAACTTTTCTTTAGGAAATGGAATTTTACAGGGAAAAGTCCCTTCTCTGGACCACATGGCGTCATCCACCGTTTTCAGCAATGGAAGAATCCACCGGCAGCGAAGGGAAAAACGCCCCCAGCTTTTGGGAAGCGCAGCTCCCTTGGGACAGAGATGATGGGTCAGTTTCCGGCTGGCCCTGGGTCCGGCTGCGGTTCGGGCTGTTCTCCTCCAGAAGGCACCACAGCACAGTCAGCGTGGCTCTCCATAGACAGAGTGCACCAGTTTATTCCAGCCTCTGGTGTCCCGTGGCCGAGTTCTCCTGCCAGGCCCTGATACGCGGTGAGGCATATGGGGGCTCAGCCAGGGGCGCTGGAACAATGTGTACAGTGGGGTTGTCATAAATATAAAGGGAAGGGTAAACCCCTTTGAAATCCCTCCTGGCCAGGGGAAAGCTCCTCTCACCTGTAAGGGGTTAAGAAGCTAAAGGTAACCTCGCTGGCACCTGACCAAAATGACCAATGAGGAGACAAGATACTTTCAAAAGCTGGGAGGAGGGAGAGAAACAAAGGGTCTGTGTCTGTCTGTAGTTGTCTTGGCCGGGGATAGACCAGGAATGGAGTCTTAGAACTTTTAGTAAGTAATCTAGCTAGGTATGCGTTAGATTATGATTTCTTTAAATGGCTGAGAAAAGAATTGTGCTGAATAGAATAACTATTTCTGTCTGTGTATCTTTTTTGTAACTTAAGGTTTTGCCTAGAGGGGTTCTCCATGTTTTTGAATCTAATTACCCTGTAAGATATCTACCATCCTGATTTTACAGGGGGATTTCTTTATTTCTATTTACTTCTATTTTTTATTAAAAGTCTTGTTGTAAAAAACTGAATGCTTTTTCATTGTTCTCAGATCCAAGGGTTTGGGTCTATGGTCACCTATGCAAATTGGTGAGGCTTTTTATCCAACATTTCCCAGGAAAGGGGGGGGTGCAAGTGTTGGGAGGATTGTTCATTGTTCTTAAGATCCAAGGGTCTGGGTCTGTAGTCACCTAGGCAAATTGGTGAGGCTTTTTACCAAACCTTGTCCAGGAAGTGGGGTGCAAGGTTTTGGGAAGTATTTTGGGGGGAAAGACGCGTCCAAACAGCTCTTCCCCAGTAACCAGTATTAGTTTGGTGGTGGTAGCGGCCAGTCCAAGGACAACGGGTGGAATATTTTGTGCCTTGGGGAAGTTTTGACCTAAGCTGGTAAAGATAAGCTTAGGAGGTTTTTCATGCAGGTCCCCACATCTGTACCCTAGAGTTCAGAGTGGGGGAGGAACCTTGACAGGGGTGCTGAGAACCACTGAACCAAACTGTAAACCCTGGATCTGATGGAAACCACTTCAAGCCAGGGGGTGCAGCAGCCCCCGCTCTCCCCCCAGCACCCTTAGTTCCAGCACCTGTGGGCTCAGCGGCAGGGCAGGTATTGAGGGGAGGGGAGGCTCATGCTTGGCCCCACCTCCAGCTGTGACATCACTGCCTGATGTCTGACCTTCACCATTCAGACACTGGCTCTCTCGCCTCCCTCGGCCCAGGGCTGCGGGTGGAGAAGAGCTGCCGCCTGGGTGACTCTCTCCCAGGCTGGCTGGAGAGAAAAGCGGGGGCGCCCTGCAGAAGAGCCGAGACGCTGGGGGGATGGTCACGATCCCGGGCTCAGCCATTGTGCTGATTTGGCTTTTCAGTGAGTACAATTCCAAATCCCATTTCTGAAAGATTCTCCACATGCCTCCCCCTTCATTACTGGCGCTGAGAGATTAAACAGACCTTCCTCCTCCTCCTCCTCTTCTGCAGTAAGGGATGCTCTCAGGCAGGGATTTAGGTGCCCAAATACCACTGGAATTGAATTTCAATGGATTCTGGGAGTCTAAATAAAGGGGAGGGTGATCTTTTGTTCTCCTTGTCCACAGAGTGTGGGACAAGAAATAACTGGCTTAGTTTGCAGGAAGGGAGATTTAGATTAGATGTTAGGAAAACCTTTCTAACTATAAGGAGAGTGGAGCTCCAGACAGATTAAGTAGGGAGGCTGTGGGATCCCCATCGCTGGAGGTTTGAAGATCAGGTTAGACAAACACCTGTCAGGGGTGGTCTCATGGCCGGGGGGGGAGCACTGCACGACCTCTTGAGGTCAGCCTGACATTTCTATGATTCCATGAAATCCCTGCAGATCCTTAAAAACCCCTTGAACAAAGAACTCCCCTCAGTGACAGCATCCTCCGACTAACCTCTCTTTCCCCCTCTCCTTGTGCCAGGCTCCAGCATGGAAGATGCTGTAACTCAGACCCAGCCTTCAGTGTCAGGGGTGGAGCGCGAGCCCGTTTCCCTGGACTGCACTTATGAAACAGCTGCTAGCAGTTATTATTTGTATTGGTACAAACAGCCCCCTGGGGAAAGCCTTCTTTTCCTTTCTTGGCAACATTCTGGAGGAACAAAGAGGAATGAGGCCGGGGAGAGATTCTCTGTTAATTTGGAGAAGTCCAACAGCTCCGTCAGTTTGAGAATCACAGCTCTGGAGTTGGGGGATGCGGCCATGTACTTCTGCGCTTTCAGGAGAGACACTGTGTTGAAATTCATACGGAGCCCTGAACAAAAACCTGACACCTCTCCGCTACTGTAAGAAACTGACTCCTGCAGGTGAAGTTAGGAGGCGAGCATGGGCAGAAAAGGGGTGTGGGGGTGGGGGTCGGGGGAGGGCTATGAACTGGGGTAAGACCTGCCACAGCTGGGTTCCTGGAGATGAAAACCTCTTCCTGATTTCTGGGAAAAGGCAGCACCACAATGGTACTCAGAAATTCGCCGCAAAGAGGAGATGGAACAAGACAAAAGCAGAATAAGATCCCATGGCTGGAAGCCGGAGAGAGACAAATTTAGATTAGAAAGAAAGTGCACATTTTTAACAGTGAGGGTAATTAAACACTGAAACAACTTTGCAGGGGACACGGTGGATTCTCCATCTTTTGAAATCTTGAAATCAAGACTGGGTGTCTCTCCTCTAGTCAACCACAAGATATGGGCTGGGTACAAGAATCACAAGTATAATTCTCTGGCCTTTGTTAACGCAGGAGGTCAGACTACATGATCACAAAGGTCTCTTCTCACTTTAGGATCCATGCATCAAGCAATGTATTAATATCTCACGGGGGTGGGGGGGAAGGCTGGGATGGATTCCTTCTGGCGTTAGGGACCCCAATTCTAATTAAAATCAATGTATGCTTGGCATCTAAATCTCCTAGGCTCCTTTGGAAATGCAGCTGAAATTCCATCCTGGGTTGACACTTAACCCGCACTTGAGCTTTCAGTGTATGGACTTAATTGGGACCTGGGGCTCGCACTGGCTCCTCTGCATAGGGAAAAACATCACCATATGGGCAGAAGAGCTGAGTCATTCCTGGAAAGAGAGTTCCCAGATTTATATTGCTGCTGGCATTTTCAAAAGGGCCTCGAGGATTTAGATTATCGTATTCCATTAAAATTCAAGAGAGGATTTGGGCGTATAAATCCCTTGGGCTATTTTGGAAATCACAACGTGGATGCTCAGTCTGCATTAATTTTAATGGGAATCAGACATCTAATTCCTGTAGGCTGATTTCAAAATCTCAGCCTGCCTTTTCAAGTCACAAGGAAATATAAACTGCATTGAAAGTGGACGGTTCCCCTTTACCTAAAAACAGAGCTTCCTCAGGCCATGCTGGATTGATCTGAAAGGAAATTGTGATTAAAAATGGGGCAAACCCCGGGCTGAAAGCAAACAACAGGCTTGTGATCATGCCAGATCATCTGGCGGCCATTTCGTTCCAATTTGACAGCTGCAGGAATTAATGGAATATGGTGCAGGAGTTTTCCCCACTGTTTTACTATTAAATATAAAGGCATATCCTCATTTCAGTCTGGGCATTGAAATGTTGTTTAGACACACAACTACTTATGTGTTTCACAGACACACACAAAATCTGTCACACAAACAAACTCACAAAGGCTCTCTCTTTCCCTCTCTCTTACATACACAAATTCATACATATGTGAACTCACAATTCACGCAAACAAAGCCACTCACACCTATAATCACATATATACCAAAGTTGCTCTTTCATACATCAAACACCCACAGTCACTCACACACACACATCCAAATTCTCTCATTGCCACACTCACAAAATGACACACTCACTCACACACAAACTAGCACATATACCAAAATCACTCACATGCAGATCAGACACAAATGCACACTCTCAAAATCTCAGATATAACAGACTCACCTCACTCTGCTCTCACTGCACAGAGGTAGCTGCTTGAGTCCCCCAGCTGGGAGTCCATGATGTGCAGAGGGCTGCATTTCCCATCTTCCAGGGGCTGCCCCACTAACCGCTGCTCGGTAGCATTCTCCTGAGGCCAGCAGGTTATGAACCCTTGTTCTGTTGAATTCAAGGTTGGGATTGCCAAAGACAGCTATAGGATCTAGGTAGCCAAACTTCACTGAAATTCAACAGGACATGGGTTCCTAACTCCCTTGGGTCCTTTGAACATCCCAGGCTAAATCCATTCATGTCTGTGGGGTGCTGAGATACTGCAGGACTTGGATTGGGGGAGAGAGAGAAAGAGACAAAAGCACCTTTTAAAATATTTTCAAATGAGCCCAAGGGAATTAGGTGCTCAACTCACAGTGGGATTCAAGGGAAATTGGGCTACTAACTTCCTCAGAAATCTTTGACCATTCCAGGCTAAAACTGTCTGAATTAGATATTTCTCTGGCCCATAGTGTCTACCCACCTCACAATCTTCACTTTATTGGTCCACACAACACCCCTGCAAGGTGGGAAAGTGCTGTTACCCCCATTTTATGGCTGGGGATCTGAGGAAGAGAAGGGCAGATTTTTAAAGGTCTTTAGGTACCTGGTGGGATTTTTCAGAAGTGCCTCGGTGCGAAACACCCTTTGAAATCAGTGGGGGTTAGGGTTCCTGGGTGTGTCTGAAAACCCCACTAGCCATTCCTTTAAAAACATGGCCCTTAGTGACTTTCCCAATTCCCAAAGCCCCCAGAATGCCTGGGGTGGAGGAAGGACTCGAACCCAGGCCTTGGCTAACATTAGAGCCCCTGGACCCTCCTGCCTCCTCGCAGCAGGTGCTGTTGAGATATTCCCAAGGAAGCCCCTCATGCTGGGTGCCTTTGTCCACGCTGGGGGTGTACAGCTGTGAGAGGGCAGCTGAGCTTGTGCAGGAGCAAGCTGAGGCTGCCACAGGACCCTAGGCTGGGGGTGTCACATGCTGTGTCTGAGGAGAAAAGGAAAATCAGGCCGAGATGAGCCAGGCACCATTGCACCTCAGTGCCCGGCTGCTACCGGTGCCAGAAATTCACCTCACCCCCCTGGGAATCATGAGACTGCAAATCCCCTGGGTCTTTCTTCCTTTGCACTGTAAGTTTCTGCTCAGAACACTCTGGGTTCCTCCAAGGCAGCTGCTTCGCTTGTCGGACATTGAGGCAGAAATGAGTGGAGACGTATTTGATTCAGTTCCCTGCTCTGTTTGATTCAGAGTTACACCACCTATATATGGGAAAGAGGGGGTTGCCAATGGGACACACTCCGTGCCTGATCTATTTACAGAGTCATCTTGTCCCGGGGTTCTTTGTTAGCATTTCTTGCCTCTTTTCAGACTGGGGAAGATTCTAGGTGGAGAGAGATAGGGTGCATGGGTCAATGGATGGACGGAAAGGTGCTTCAGAGGGAAGGATAGGGAGATAGCACATAGGGAAGAATGGTCAGATAGGTAGACATGCAAAGTAACACACTCTCACCTACATTTCAACTGTTCTTTTGTTTCCCTTCAGTCTCCTGCTGTGAAGCCCAAGTGGATCGGAGCCCCCAGTCGCTGGTTACTGGGGAGGGGGGGGTCTCCACCCTGTCCTGCGCGTTCGCCACCAAGTACCAAACCTTCCACTGGTACCAGCAGCTCCCTGAGCGAGACCTGACCTACCTGCTGGCCGTGAGCCCTCAGGACAACTCTACCGAGCAGCGGTTCGTGGGGCAGCCCCTGGAAGATGGGAAACGCAGCTCTCTGCACATCACCGACTCCCAGCTGGGGGACTCAGGCAGCTACCTCTGTGCAGTGAGAGCAGAGTGACACAGGCAGAGCAGGGCTCAGGGCAAAAACCCTCATCCTCTGACAGGCAGCTGGGCCGAGGAGCTGCAGGGACGGATCCCCAGCTGGTGTAAAGTGGCTGTTGCTCCACTGGAATCACTGAATCAGACCCGCAGCTGGTGCAAATCAGCAATATCTTCATTTACATCACTGGGCCAGATCCTCATCTGGTGCTACTCAGACGCTCTCGATTGGAGCTAATGGGGCAGGTCCTCAGGGATGTAAATCAGCTGTAACTCCACTGGAGTAAAGGGGTGCAGCTGTGTGTGGACGGCTCTGTATCATTCCCATGAACGTTTAGCTGGGATTCCCCTGTAGCAAATAATGCCCCCTCCCCCTCTTCCCCCCCGCTTCTCTAACCGGACAGCAGATGGCGCTAGAGGGCTCACCCTCCTCCCCTGCAGACCCTGGTTAATTCCCACAGCCTGAGGTCCGGGCTGTCCTCAATGTCCCCAGCCCAGCCCAGTTCACAGAGCTGCCGTTCCTCCCCGGGGCACACAATGAAACAGCAGCCTCTGTAGGCGGAGAATCCTTCCCCTCGAGAAGGCTGAAACCTGAGGGGAAGGAGAATTCTCATTTCCACTGGTCTCCTGAAAACCTTCCACGGATTGACTCTGCCTCGGTATATACCTCTGCAAGGGAGAGAAGAAACGGAGCTCACCATGGCCTCAGGGAGTGGAACTGCTCCGTGGAGCCTTCTCCTCACCTTTGCTTTTCTCTGTGAGTGAAACAAATATTTTCTCATTTTAAAGGGTAAAAAGATGCAGACTCTTAGACGTCAGTGGGGGGCAAGACCTCTTAAATGGATCTCTCTCTATCTCTCTAAGAGCTAATGCACCCGTAAGGACAGAGGGGTCTGCAAATATCTCAGCCTCTGTTCTATTTAAACAGTAATATTTATTTGGAGTTATTTGTTAATATTTCTTGACCTGCTTTTTTAAGATTCGGAGAGAGTACAGAGAAAAATAAACAGATATTGATGGAAGGATCTATATCTGTATACCTATCTGTATCGATATATCCACATGTAGATATAGATACTGGGGATGGAACAATAGAAGGATGGGTGGAGGCTGAAGAGGGAAGGCTGGATAGATACATCCACAGATAAACAGGCAACTCGCATGCTCTTCATGTTAACTGCTATTATTTTGTTTCCCTCCAGTCTCCTGCTGCAAAGCCCAAGTGGTTCAGAGCCCGGAGTGGCTGGTTACTGGGGAAGGGAAGGTCTCCACCATGTCCTGCTCTTTCACCAGCGCTTACCAAACCTTCTACTGGTACCAGCAGCTGCCTGGGCAAGGGCCGACCCACCTATTGACCGCGAGCTCTAATGACAATGTCACTGTGGGGAGGTTCATAGGCGAGCGCCTGGAAAACGGGAAACGCAGCTCTCTGCACATCACCGACTCCCAGCTGGGGGACTTAAGCAGCTACCTCTGTGCAGTGAGAGCACAGTGACACAGGCAGAACTGGGCTCAGGGCAAAAACCCTCAGTTCTCTAACAGGCAGCTTGGCGGACTAGGTGCGGGGCAGATCCCCAGGTGGTTTAAAGCAGCGTAATTCCATGGCAGCCAAGGGGACAGATGCTCAGCTGTTATAAATGGGCAGAGCTCCATTGGAGTCAATGGGCCATATCATAAGGACACGGAGATTGGCACCGAGGTTGCAGATCCTGGGACAGCTGTGTGAAGATCAGCCTAAATCTGGTGTCACTCCACATGTGTTCATTGTGGTGACTAGATCACAACAACTAAAAAAAAAAATCATTTTCTTTCCTTTTTTCCCTTAAACTTAACTAGAGAGAAACCATCTTCCTGTGAGCTGTAGCTCACGAAAGCTTATGCTCAAATAAATTTGTTAGTCTCTAAGGTGCCACAAGTACTCCTTTTCTTTTTGCGAATACAGACTAACACGGCTGCTACTCTGAAACCCATCTTCCTTTATGGGAACCGAATACAACATTTCCTTTGGTGAAAGCTGTAAAATCATCCGCGTTTCAATAGCAACAATAAACAAACAAAACTAACCTAGCCCCTCCCCCCACTCTCCTTCCTTCAGAAACCGCGACTCCTCTGGGAAAGCGGAACAAAGTTTTCCGCTCCCCCGTAGCGCGCTGCAGTTCATACAAGAGCCCGGCAGAGGGCGCTGCCGCGCCGACCGGAGAGCTCCAGAAACAAGCGCGCTCCCTGGTGTTTCTGGACGTCTAGTTCTCCCCCCCCCGCTCCCCCCCCCAGCCGCCCCCCCAGCAGTCCCCCCCCCCCCGCCCCTCCCGGACCCTGCGAGACTTTCTAGCAGCTCAGCGCAAAGGCAGCTACCAACCAAGCTCGGAGAGATTTGATGCTTGACACCAAGAGTCACGATTTAATTCGGAGCGGACTCAGCGTTCCCGGATTCCTTCAGCCCTCAGAAGACAGAGGTCGGCTTCCCTCTGCGAGGAAAGGGCCTAATTCGTTTCTTCTGACATTGCTGGCGCGGGGGGGGGGGGTGCCTGAGTGGAGAGAAAACGGAGCCGCTCCTTGCAAAAGCACAGAGACACCGAATCTTCATTGAGAGGATGCTTAAAACCCTGGTCTCCAGGATTGTGCTGCTCCTTGTTTCCAGTGAGTCAGGGCATGGCTACACTTCCAGATGTAGAGCACTTTGAGTTAAACCAGCCTTTGGAGAGCAAGTAGGGAAAGCGCTGCAGTCTGTCCACACCAACAGCTTCCAGTGCACTGGCCAGGCCACATTTGCTGCACCTGCAGCATTGGGGGTGGTGCATTATGGGTAGCTATCCCAGCATGCAAGTGACTGAAACATACTTTTCAAATGGGGGGCGTGGGGTGGAGTGTGACAGGGAGTGTGCTGTGTGTATGTGGGGGGGAGAGTGGGTTGGGGGGAGAGAAAGTAGGTTTTTGGGGGGCTGAGAGCATGTCAGCATGCTGTCTTGTAAGCTCACACAGCAGCAGACTCCCCTCCCCCCACCTCTCTCTCTCACACACAGCATTCCATGCTAGTGGCTTGCTTTGTCTCGTAGCAGATAAGCAGCCGGCTGTCAGAAACGGAGCTTTCAAAGGGCACATCCACATTCCTGCAGCGATTCAAAAACAATGACAAGAGTGGCCACTTGACTTAAGGGGATTATGGGACTTTTCTGGAGGCTGATCAGAGAGCAGCAATGCAACACCTCGTTCACACTGGCTCCATGGCGCTCCAGCTGGGGCACAGCAACCATTATTCCAGTTGCCGAGGTGGAGTACCAGCAGCATCAGAGTCAGAGCGCTCTACGTGCCTTGCCAGTGTGGACAGGTAGTGAGCTAGTGCGCCCCTTTATTGCACTGTAACTCGTAAGAGTAGCCAAACCTTCAGATTCCCATGTGGTATTGCTGAGCATTATCCCCCCCTCCCCCGCTGGTATTTATTAATTTTCACCTGTGTCCGGTTGTCCTTCTTGATGACACTTCACGCTGCTGCTGCTGCTGATAGTTTCCCTGTCTATGTCTGGAGGATTTTCATGCTCTGTTTTTCTTTTATTCCCAGGCGTAGTGGTGGATGCAAAGGTTTCTCAGCCTGCTGCGCTGTCTTTCCTGGTGTGGGGCGGGGCTGAACTCCCCTATAACCACAGTGTAGCAGGCTACAAAAGAAAATTATTTGGTACTATCAGAACCCTGGAGCTGCCCCTTGAGCTGTGATCTCTGGCTACAACTCTGCCAAACTGAACCTCACCTGCTCTCATGCCTCAATCAAGACGAATGACAACGTGTTTTGGTACAAGCAGTTCCTGAACCGAGGATCACAATACTTAGCTTCTGGGTACCAGGAAATCATTAATAGCCCCAAGCCCGAGGGAGCTTTGCACATCCCCGTAGACAGAAAATCCAGCACCCTGGTCTTACACAGGGTGAGGCTGGCAGATGCGGCGGTGTATTACTGTGCTGTGGAAGACACAGTGTGACAGCCAGGTCTAAGAAAAATCCTCTTAGGAGAGAACGTAAGAACAAAAGAATGGCCATACTGGGTCAGACCAGAGGTCCACCCAGAGCAGTATCCTGTCTACTGACTTTGGCCAATGCCAGGTACCCCAGAGGGAGTGAACCTAACAGGTAATAATCAAGTGATCTCTCTCGTACCATTCATCTCCAGCCTCTGACTAATAGAGGCTAGGGACACCATTCCTTACCCATCCTGGCTAATAGCCATTAATGGACTTAACTTCCATGAATTTATCCAGTTCTCTTTTAAACCCTGTTATAATCCTAGACTTCACAACCTCCTCAGGCAAGGAGTTCCACAGGTTGACAGTGTGCTGAGTGAAGAAGAACTTCCTTTTATTTGTTTTAAACCTGGTACCCATTAATTTCATTTGGTGGTCCCTAGTTCTTATATTATGGGAACAAGTAAATAACTTTTCCTTATTCACTTTCTCCACACCACACTTGATTTTATATACCTCAATCATGTCCCCCCTTAGTCTCCTCTTTTCCAAACTGAAAAGTCCTACCCTCTGTAATCTCTCCTCATATGGGATCTGTTCCAAACCCCTAATCATTTTAGTTGCCCTTTTCTGAACCTTTTCTAATGCCAGTCTATCATTTTTGAGATGAGGGGACCACATCTTATGCTGTATTCAAGATGTGGGCATACCCTGGATTTATATAAGGGTAATAAGATATTCTACGTCTTATTCTCTATCCCTGTTTCAATGATTCCTAACATCCTGTTTGCTTTTTTGACTGTCGCTGCACACTGCATGGATGTCTTCAGAGAACTATCCATTATGACTCCAAGATCTTTCTCCTAAATTAGCCCCCATGCATATTGTATGCATTACTTTACATTTATCCACATTAAATTTCATTTGCCATTTTGTTGCCCAGTCACTTATTTTTGTGAGATCTTTCTGAAGTTCTTCACAGTCTGCTTTGGTCTTAATTATCTTGAGCAGTTTAGTATCATCTGCAAACTTTGCCACCTCACTGTTTACCCCTTTCTCCAGATCATTTATGAATAGGTTGAATAGGATTGGTCCTAGGACTGACCCTTGGGAACACCACTAGTTACCCCTTTCCATTCTGAAAATTGACCATTTATTCCTACCCTTTGTTCCCTGTCTTTTAACCAGTTCTCAGTCCATGAAAGGATCTTCTCTCTTATCCCATGAGAACTTAATTTACGTAAGAGCCTTTGGTGAGGGACCTTGTCAAATGCTTTCTGGAAATCTAAGTACACTATGTCCACTGGATCCCCCTTGTCCATATGTTTGTTGACCCCCTCAAAGAACTCTATTAGTTTAGTAAGACACGATCTCCCTTCACAGAAACCATGTTGACTTTTGTGTATCAATTTATGTTCTTGTAGGTGTCTGACAATTTTATTCTTTACTATTGTTTCAACTAATTTGCCCCATACTGATGTAAGACTTGCCGGTCTGTAATTGCCAGGATCACCTCTAGAGCCTTTCTTAAATATTGGTGTTACATTAGCTATCTTCCAGTCATTGGGTACAGTAGCTGATTTAAAGGACAGGTTACAAACCATAGTTAATAGTTCCACAATTTCACATTTGAGTTCTTTCAGAACTCTTGGGTGAATGCCATCTGGTCCTGGTGACCTGTTACTGTTAAGATTCTCAATTAATTCCAAAACCTCCTCTACACTTCAATCTGTGACAATTCCTCAGATTTGTCACCTACAAAAGATGGCTCAGGTTTGGGAATCATCCTAACATCCTCAGCTGTGAAGACTGAAGCAAAGAATTCATTTAGTTTCTTCGTGATGACTTTATCATCTTTAAGTGCTCCTTTTGTATCTCGATCGTCCAGGGGCCCCACTGGTTGTTTAGCAGACTTCCTGCTTCTGATGTACTTAAAAAGCCTTTTGTTATTACCTTCTGAGTTTTAGGCTGGCTGTTCTTCAAACTCCTTTTTGGATTTTCTTATTACATTTTAAAATTTAATTTGGCAGTGTTTATGCTCCTTTCTACTTACCTCACTAGGATTTGACTTCCACTTTTTAAAAGATGCCTTTTTATCTCTCACTGCTTCTTTTACATGGTTGTAAAGCCACAGTGGTTCTTTTTTAGTTCTTTTACTGTGTTTTTTAATTTGGGGTATACATTTAAGTTAAGCCTGTATTATGCTGTCTTTGAAAACGGTCCATGCAGCTTGCAGGGATTTCCCTCTAGTCACTGTACCTTTTAATTTCTGTTTAACTAACTGCCTCATTTTTGCATAGTTCCCCTTTCTGAAATTAAATGCCACAGTCTTGGGCTGTTGAGGTGTTCTTCCCACCACAGGAATGTTAAATGTTATTATATTATGGTCAGTATTTCCAAGCGGTCCTGTTATAATTACCTCTTGGACCAGATCCTGCGCTCTGCTCAGGACTAAATTGAGAGTTGCCTCTCCCCTTGTGGGTTCCTTTACGAGCTGCTCCAAGAAGCAGTCATTTAAAGCATCGAGAAATTTTGTCTCTGCATTTCGTCCTGAGGTGACATGTACCCAGTCAATATGGGGATAATTGAAATCCCCAACTATTATTAAGTTTTTATTTTGATAGCTTCTCTAATCTCCCTTAGCATTTCGTCATCACTCTCACTGTTCTGGTCAGGTGGTTGATAATAGATCCCTACTGTTGTTCTTATTAGAGCATGGAATTACTATCCATAGAGATTCTGTGGAACATGTGGATTCATTTATGATTTTTATTTAATTTGATTCTGCATTTTCTTTCACATATAGTGCCATCTCCTTCCCTCTCGCATGACCTGCTCTGTCCTTCTGATATATTTTGTACCCCAGAATGATTTTGTCCCATTGATTGTGCTCAGTCCACCAGGTTTCTGTGATGCCTATTATATCATATCCTCCTTTAACACGAGGCACTCCAGTTCACCCATCTTATTATTTAGACTTCTAGCATTTGTGTACAAGCTCTTAAAAAACTTGTCACTGTTTATTTGTCTGCCCTTTTCTGATGTGTCAGATTCTTTATGTGAATGTTTCTCGTCTGATCTGGCCCATACTTTGTCCTCTTTCATCCCCTCCTCCTGACTAAAACCTAGAGAATCATGAATCACAGTAAAAAGGTAAAACCATGGCACAAACAAACGAAAACCAAAACAAAAAACCCATCCCACACCATCTGCAAGGACATTATCTTGAAATATCGATAGCTACACACTACAACACCCTCCTTTTCTTGCATCTGGCCACAAATATTACTGGGGGGAGGGGAAACAATCCACTTTCTAATTATTTAGTAAATTCCATTCTGCTTTAATAATCTCCCACTATTTAGTGGGAAATCAGCGTAACTTAGTACTTCACTTGGACTGCCTGATAACACCCGCCTTTTGCAAATCATCCATGTATGCTGCACAGAGGAGCTCCTTTGGGAAAGTTTTGGAGAGAGGTTTTGTGTTGAACACTTCTACAGTTTCCCAGCAGAGGGCGCTGCAGTACGAGCAGGAGCCTTCCGTGTAGACATGAGGACCTATGGATCCATTTCACCCCTTGGCTTTTTCATGGTGGACACAGTGAGGCATTCTGAAGCTTGGCAGCTCCTCATCTATTATTGGGAGTGGACCACATCCACACTGACTGAATTGGCCTTGTCTACACTGATTCTCCACTTGTAAGGTAACTCCCTTCTCTTCATGTGCCAGTATATTTATGCCTGGATCTGTAATTTTCACTCGATGCGTCTGAAGAAGTTGTTTTTTTTCACCCACGAAAGTTTATGCCCAAATAAATCTGTCAGTCTCAAAGGTGCCACAGGAATCCTGGTTGTTTTTGTAGACATGATGACACATGGGTCTATTTTACCTCTTGGGTTCCCATTGAATCTCGTTCTTCTGTCATCCCTCCTCCCCCTGAGCCCGGCCCATGACGGATAGAGTGAGGCATCTTGGAACCTCAGCGGAAGGGCAGGTACAGAGGAGAGAGACACAGAGGGAGGTTTACGCTGTTGGTCTCAGGCGTCACTCACAGCTGGAGTTCCAGCAGAGGCATCTCTGCATGGTTACTGTTCAGCACTCTGCAAAAAGTCTCTCTTTGGCTTGTACCTGCGGGGAAAGGGCGGAGCCTCCCTCTCCCACAGGGCCCAGACAGAGAGAAGGGGCTGGGACGCTGCTGTTCCGTTGTGAAGATGGGAACAATCCCGGGCTCAGGGATTGTGCTGATTTTTCTTCTGAGTGAGTGAGATTTTGGTTCTTTCAATCTCTATTTCTCAGTCTTGTGCCATCCATCCCAATACACACAGGACTCTCCCTCTCGTCTCTCTAGCCATCATTTTTATACAGTCCTCCATCACCGTGGTATTTTAGCTGCTAAATGGTCTGGGAGAACAATGTAAAATGTCTTTGTCTTTTAATATAAATTAATACTAACCCCACCCACACATCACATTCAGAGTTTGGCGACTCCTTAAATTTTGAGGACATTGGATTTTCTTCTTGCAATATGATAAGACACCGACCTCCTTCAGAAAAAGAACATGAAATTTCTTTGAAGGTCAAACAGGAAAAATAAATACAATCTCCCCATCATGTCTACAGTCACTTTCATGTTTCCTTAGTTAAGAAGGTCGATAGATAGATAGATAGATTAGATAGATACTTTAAAGCACCATCCTCGAATTGCATTTTTATAAAGGTCACAAATAAGGACAAGCTAATATAACAACTCACATTCTGCTATACGAATTCTTCTCGCCCTCTCCAATCTAGCTCATATTGAGTCTTAACTGGTAAGGTTTCACTGCACAGTCTAACTCCCGTCTTTTGCCTTTGACCAATGAATTTCCAGAGAGTAACTCTCTCTGAACCCTCTGGGACCGCCTCCTCCCGGACATTGGAGGCTCAGTTACAGGAGAGAGAGAGAGAGAGAGAAGTTAATGTTGTTGCTCAAGGAGTCACTCAATTCACAGATACAGCGAAAGCATCGCTATAAGTTTAATTTTCTCCACTCAGCAAATAACGCTCTCTTTTGGATTTTAGCTGTAGCTAAAGAGCAGAGCTTCCCTCTCTCTGACTTTCACCGGGTCCAAGGAGAGAGAAAAGGGCCTGATCCTTGCAGAGGAGCAGAGAAAAACAGATTTTGGTGTTAGGATGGTACCAAATCTTGGCTCAGCGATTTTACTGATTGCTGTTTTAAGTGAGTAGATTTCATATTTTCCGGAATCTTTCCAACCATCCCCCGGAATTCTCTCATTGTCTCTCCCTCCCTCTTGCAAACACGGAACAGAATGGGGGATTGGCGAGAGAGAATTTACCCCTAAACTCCCTCCAAAGTGTCATGCTCACTGAATTAATTCTCTTGCTGGTTTCCTCTCCTAGGTGCCCCCGGCAGAGCCGAGATCCGGCAGCCGGTCTCAGCAGAAGCGGTGGAGGGAGCCGAACTGAACCTCACCTGCTCCCACGCCTCAATCTCCAACGAAAATGTGTTTTGGTACCGGCAGTTCCCAAATCGAGCGCCCCAATATATAGTCTCTGGCTACCAGGGACTCTTTAATAGCAGCGACCCGGAGGGAGCTTTGCACATCCCTAAAGACAGAAAATCCAGCGCCCTGGCCCTGAGCAGGGCGCGGCTGGCAGACGCAGCGGTGTATTACTGCGCTCTGAGCGACACAGTGTGACAGCCAGGGGCTGCCCCCGTTCAATAAACACCGCACTCCGGGCTGTGTGTGTAGGCGGTGGGGCGGGGGGATATGGGGTGTGCTTCCATGTTGGGGAGAGGACAGGGACGATCAGGGAAGGCAAGAGATGACTAAAACTTTTGGGGCCAAATTTACAAAGGTCTCTGTGCGCCTATTCACCTAGGCGACTAGTTTGATTTGAGCCTTTAGAAAGGTTCTAAGAAAATCCCCTTCAGAGAGAACCATGAAGCACAATAAGAGGTTAAAAAAACCCCAAGGATATAAACCAACCTTTCCCATGACATCATCACCTCTGTTGTATTATTTGAATCTGAATATTATTAGCGTGTGAAAAGAAAGAAAGAAAGAAAGAAAGAAAGAAAGAAAGAAAGAAAGAAAGAAAGAAAGAAAGAAAGAAAGAATACAGCCGGATTATTTATAAAACAATCACTATGTTGCTGTAGTAAAACAACCCTGCGCTGCCTACCGAGGGCCAGTGCCGGGTTCACAATGACTCCGGTGGCTCCAGGGAGCCGGGCCCACTCTCAGAAGGGGCCCCGGCCTGCTCTGCTTGCCCTGTGCCCCGAGACCCCGTTGGCTCCCCCACCCACCACTTGCTCCTCTCGGCCTGCCTGCTGGCTGGCCGAGGGCTCCTCTCCACTCCCGGCCCCATCCCCCTGCTCATCTCTGCCCCCTGGCTGGATCCCAGGGCAGTCTCGGCAGTCTCTGCTTCCCACCACCTGTGGGGACCCACCTGTCTCCCCAGAGCTGAGCCACCTGGGACTGGTGCAGAAGCCCAGCCAGGTGTGTGTGTGGGGTGTGTGTGTGTGTGGGGGGGGGGACAGTGTGGAGGGCTTGGCTGGGCCCCTCCAGGCAAGTGCATCTTGAGGGACCCTGGCTGGGGCAGGTCCTGGCCTGGCTGATTGCACCCCTCTGGAGGGGCCAGAGCGATTCCCAGCCCTGGGACCAGCCCTGGCTGCGCTGCTGGCTCAGCCCGGCAGACACAGTTGCCTCCCAGCAGGACCGGTGAGTGCAGCCAGGAGGCAGGGCTTGGGGGAGTGGGTCTGTGGGGAGTATAGGGTGGGTGCTGGGCTGTGAGGGGGCGGGGAGGATGTATGTGTAAGGGCACCAGGGAGTGGGGGTTCTGTGGGTGGTGCTGGGCAGTTGTGGTGGGGCTGTGGGCAGGGGTGGTGTTGTGCAGGTCACTGTGCATTTGTGGGTGGGTCGGGGGGGCGCTGGGCATAGTGGGTCTAGGGGCCTCTGGCCATAGGGAGTTAGGTGGTGTTGGGCAGGAGGGGGGCTGTGTGGTGTGGCATAGGCCCACCGCCTGATGGGAAGGGGCATGCTGGCAGTATAGGGCATCTGGCAACTGCCAGTTTGTAAACAGTGCCCTTGCATTGGGTAGAGCGGGGCCACCCCTGCCATGCCATTCCCCATTCCCCTGGCTGGTCCCTCTCTCCGGGGACTGACCTCCCCATTGCCATGCTCCATTGCCTCCATGGGGCCCCACAAATATGTTTGGGGCCAGGCCCACAAAAGGTTAATCTGGCCCTTCTGAGGGATAGATAGATGAAAGGGAAATTCCTGTGTTTTGGGATAGATGTGTGTACAGAAAGCTGCCTGACCCGCAAAGTTATCAGAACCCCCCATTTGATACCATGATTTTCCTCCCCTGCACACACTTTGCTCCAAGAGGGCAATACGGTGTCTAAGAAATAGTATAAATGACAATATTTTCCCACCCCACAGGTTCTGTTCCTTTCTGCCACCAACCCACCTGCCCCTAAGCCCTCAAATGCAGGCATCTCTGTCAACACCAGTCAGAAGCATTTGCAGAGCAGAGACAGTCACATCTATGTAGTCAGCTGTATGGGATTTATGGCGGTGGGGTCCCTAGCTCAGAGATTGCATAGACCTTTGTGAGACCTTGCCTGGTGTGTGAAACCATTCTCTTCCCTGTACAGAGGCAAATCAATTATTTTTGGTGTGAGGATTTAGCACAGTGGTTTCCCCAGACTCACTGAAACCCACGATACATTTAACATGGGTCTTGGTCTTGGCTGTTAGGATCCTGTCTGTGCAGAGTAAGATTCCATTAGACAACCTGAGAAAAGTCTTTTCTTCCAAGCAATAATCCTGTCTCTATCACTGCATTTGTCTATCACTCTATCACTGTTCATTATCTCTGAGTTTATCTATCCTGTTTCCAATATGATTGTGGGCATCCAAGATGTTTCCATTATATCTGTGAGTATTTGTTATGTTCACATTGTCTCTGAGTATATCTATTGTGTTTCTATTTATTTATTGCATCTAGACAGAATGTTTCCAATATCTAAGTATGTATCTATTATATTTCTATGATATTAGTGTCTCTGTTATGTATCTAATATATCTGTATGAATCTATGTGTGCATTGCCTCTGAGTGTATCTGTAATGTTTCTGTGAAATCTGAGTGTCTCTATTATGCATCTAACATATTTGTATCTACTATGGGTGCATTACACCTGAATGTATCTATTATGTTTCTATTGTCTGAATATAACTATTCTGTTTCTATTATATCTTTATCTACTTGATTTTTCCATTACCTATATATGTATCTATGATGTTTCTATTGTATCTGAGTGAAGGTATTATGTATCTATTATTTATATATTATGTCTAAGTATATCTATTATGTTTCTGTTATATCTTTGTCTATTATGTTTCCATTTTCTCTGTGTGCATCTATTTTGTCTCAGAGTGTCTATTTTGCTTCCATTGTCACAGTTCTCATTTTGTACTGCTTTGCGCCATGCACAGAAGGGACCTATGGAGACTCAGTGACCCAAACTGAAGGCAGCCTTACCATCTTATAAGAGACAGTATGTTTCTCAAATGTAGTTACAAGTCTGTTTCTTCCTATCCCTTCTGGTAGGTGCAGTATCCCAGCCAGTCCCCCAGGCTACTCCCGAGATTCGTTGAAAGGGAGGACTCAGATAAAGGGATCAGGAGAGGGTTCAACGATACACAGGATGAAAGGCAAAAATTCTTCCCTCTGGGGAAACCTTCCAGTGAAGCCAGGGACTCCACTACCTATTAATGCGCCATGAGAGACATAAGAAAACAGATCAGGTGTGGAAAGGAGCAAAAACCACACACAGGAACCTGCAGGCTGGGGTCTGGGAGTGATTGGGAAGTCATGGGGACTCGGGGTATTTTACATATAAAGAATATAGAATAACATTTCTCTCTGGCACTGCTCATTATTCAGCCCTGTGATTTCCCTTAAAGCGGGTGTAAGGTTTCTAGCATTGTAGGGAATAAGATAAAACACAATTTAACTTAACAGGAATATTTCTAAACAGAAGGTCCCCCTTGTGATACCCATAATAGATACACAAACACAGACACACATTATATATGTAAGGGCTTTTAAGTTTATACATTGTGTATACACACATGCTTAGAGTAATATGATAGATAGATAGATAGATAGAGATTTTTTTCATAAACCCACCCATATCATGCAGGAAGAAATACCCACCTACACCATAGAAATGGTTGCTTGATTGGCTGCAAAGATATGAGAAACGTTGCTTCTGTTACTAAAATTTCCCAACAGTGAGATTATTTTTGCCAAGTGGGGGCAAAGTTGCCACAGACAATAAAACAAAAAACACTGTATTTTCCTGGCTGGTGAGTTCTCTTCTCTCTTACCATGGTCCCTCCCACCACTGCCCCTTGTAATCCTTCAAACAGCTTCCACCTCGAAAAGCACCAGTTCTGAAGCACTTTAGGGCTTGGCTACACTTGCAAGTTAGAAACACAACAAGGAGTCCGGTGACACCTGAAGAAGTGAGGTTCTTACCCATGAAAGCTTATGCTCAAATAAATCTGTTGGTCTTTAAGGTGCCACCAGACTCCTTGTTGTTTTTGTGGATACAGACTAACATGGCTACCCCCTGATACGTGCAAGTTAGAGTGCATTAGGTCAGCCCCAGACACCCTAACTCCTGAGGTGTCCAAGCTGGCAAGGCATGTAGAGCACCCAGACTCCACGGCTGGAGTGCCCCTGGTAATCCACCTCCATGAGAAGCATAATGCTTACTGTGCCCCGGCTGGAGCACCACGGTGCCAGTGTGGATGCCCTGGCCTGTTAATGCACTCTTATCAGCCTCCAGAAGTGCCCCACAATGCCTGTTCTAGCCACTCTGGTCATCACTTTGAACTCTACTGCCCTCCCCTCAGGTAACCAACCATCAGACCTGCCCTTTAAATTCTCTGGGAATTTTGAAATTCCCCTTCCTGTTTGCTCAGCCAGGTGTGGAGTGCTCTCAGTGCATCTTTTCAGGTGACCATGCCTCCACGCACTAGGTGATCCCTAGCATGGAGCAATGGTGAGGTGCTGAACCTCATCAGTGTTTGGGGGAGGAAGCTGTCCAGTCCCAGCTGTCCAGTCCCAGCTGTAGGAATTACGATACCTTCAGGCAGACATCAAGGGACATGATGGAAAGGGGCCATGACCGGGATGCACAGCAGTGCAGGGTTAAAGTGAAGGTCCTGCAGAGTGCCTACAAAGCACGGGAGGCAAAATGCCACTCTGGTGCTGCCCCCACAACCTGTCGTTTCTACAAAGAGCTGGACTTGATACTTGGGGGCAACCTCATCTCCACTCCGAAGACCACCATGGACACTTCAGAGGCCGTAGCAGCACAGAGTTCAACAAGGCAGGAGGAGGAAAGCAGATGCAAGGGTGCTGAGTAGGAGAGGGATAGTCAGGCATCCCTAGATGCATGCAGTCAGGAGCTGTTTTCAAGCCAGGAGGAAGATAGCCAGTCACAGTGGACGGTGCTTGGTAAAAAAAAAAAAAAAAAAAAAAAAAACAGTAGAGGAGGTGCCCAATAAGTGGCTTTTATTTTGGGAAGGTAGTTGTTGGGTACAGGCTCTTGGGGCGAGGAGGGTTGCAGAGTTAGGGCTGCATGCATGCCTACGTATGGAATACGGGTTGATGTGCTCTCTCACATCGCAGTAATCGGCCTCAATGATCTCTTCAAAGTTCTCATGCAGAAGCTGGGCCATCCTCTTGTGCAGATTCCTTGGCAGAGCTACTATGTTCTTTGTCCCAGTAAGTCTAACATGTCTGCACCACTGTGCTGTGAAGGGTGGGGGGACCATTGCTGCACACAGGCAAGCTGTATATGGGCCAGGGCAGAAGCTGCATTTTTGCAGAAGACCCTCCCTTGCTTCCCAGGTCACCCTCAGCAGTGAGTTATCTTCCAGGACAAACTTATGCTGTGGAAAATGAGGCGACAGTGTTCAGGATAGGGCCCCCTTGCAGCTGTTGGCTCTCCCGAAGGCACAGAATCCTAGAGGACGGTACAGCCATGAAACAATCAGTCCCCCTTCCTCCTGTGCTTACTCACCATTTTGGGGCTCCTGTGGGTTATGTGCACTAGCTTTGGGATGGGCAATTTCTGCTATTGTGTACACTGTACTTGTCTTTAAGTATGGACAAATCATTGCTCTGTCTGGTGTGAACAATGCTGCCTCTGTTAAGTGTTGCATTTTGGCTTTACAGATGCAACCTTGAGATCCCAGCCGTCCTTGTTATTAACAGCGGAAAGACTCCAACAAATTAGGATGTGACCGTGAAGAAGCAAAGAGGACATGCTGCATGAAGTCATGCGGCAGTCCCTTAATGAAAATCAAAAAGTGCAGGAGTGGCAGGAGACTGTGAGGAGGCTCTGCCAGCAGAATGTGGATCGCCAGCACCAAAGCCGGAGCAGCTGCGAAGCGTCATGGAGCGCCAAGCGGACTTGATACAGGCGCTCATAGCACTGCAGATGGAGCACATCTGCGGCCACCCGCCCTTGCAGCCCTTCTCCCAAAACTCTTTTCCTTGTGCCCCCATGTCACCTCCAACCCACTTTGCTCAACATCCGGGTTCTTATCGCCACCAGTTGCCTCCAACACCTGTAGCTTCACCACCCAGCCCTGCAAACTACGACCCTTACCCACCGCACTCAACCCCCATCACCATGCAGTAAAGCCATCCTGAAGGGCAGCCCTGATTGCACGGCACTCCAGATGGGAAGGCTGAGTATGATAACAGGACATATGCAAATCTGTGATTGTCCCATTCCCCACCCCACCTCCTTCCCTCCTCCCACACAGCACAGATGTGTCATGCTCTGTCTGTTTCCCAAGCAGTTGTGTTTCTTTTAAATACGTGAATTTTCTTTTCAATTAATGGATTTTTTGGCTTTGAAAATATTCTTTATGATTGCATTAAGTAAAACATACCTAGCCTAGGAAAGCAACAGGCATGGCAAGTCAGGGCATCATACACAGCAAACACAGGTTCCTGCTAACATTGGAACCACTGCACTTCACTCCAGTGCAGGGCACCAAACATTAATGGTGGCTCTCAGCATCAGGTTTCTCCCTCAAGGCATCCGTAATTCTTACAGCCCTGTGCTGGGCCCCTCTAATAGCCCTGCTCTCTGGCTGTTCAAATTCAGCCCCCAGGTGTTGAACCTCTGAGGTCTATGTCTGAGTGAAGCTTTCACCCTTCCCTTCACAAATGTTATGGAGGGTATAGCACGCAGATATAACCGCATGGATGCTGTCATCGGCCAGGTCCAGATTCCCATAAAGAGAGCACCAGCAGCCCTTTAAACGGCCAAAAGCACACTCCACAGTCATTCTGCACCGACACAGCCTGTTGTTGAACTGCTCCTTGCTGCTGTCAAGGCTCCCTGTGCAGGGTTTCATGAGCCATGGCATTAAAGGGTAAGCAGGGTTTCCAAGGATCACAATGGGCATTTCGACTTCCCCAACGGTGATCTTCTGGTCTGGGAAGAAGGTCCCAGCTTGCAGCTTCCTGAACAGGCCAGTGTTCCAAAAGATGTGTGTGTCATGCACCTTTCTGGACCAGCCTGCGTTAATGTCAATGAAACACCCACGGTGATCCATAAGCACCTGGAGAACCATAGATAAATACCCCTTCCAATTAATGTACTCAGAGGCTAGGTGGTCTGGTGCCAGAATTGGAATATGCGTCCCATCTATTGGCCCTCCGCAGTTAGGGAAACCCATTTGTGCAAAGCCAGCCACAATGCCACGCACGTTACCAGGAGTCATGGTTCTTCTTAGAAGGATGTGATTAATGGCCCTGAAAACTTGCAGCAACATGATTCCAACAGTCAACTTACTCCAGACTGGTAAGTGACCAATCAGTAGCTGTCTGGAGTTGCCAGCTTCCAATCCCTCAGACAGAGACAAACACCTACAGCATCTCTATCAAGCATTCTTAAAACTACAATAACCACCTGAATTGAAGAAACAGATAGACAGAGCCAGAAGGGTACCCAGAAGTCATCTACTACAAGACAGGCCCAACAAAGAAAGTAACAAAACATGACTAGCCATCACTTAGAGCCCCCAACTAAAACCTCTCCAGTGCATCATCAAGGATCTACAACCTATCCTGAAGGATGATCCCTCATTCTCACAGACCTTGGGAGACAGGCCAGTCCTTGCTTGCAGACAGCCCCCGAACCTGAAGCAAATACTCACCAGCAACTACACACCACACAAGAAAAACACTAACGCAGGAACCAAACCCTGCAACAAACCCCAGTGCCAACTCTGTCCACATATCTATTTAAGGGACACCATCACAGGGCCTAAACACATCAGCCACACCATCAGGGTCTCGTTCACCTGCACATCTACCAATGTGATATATGCCATCAGTGCTAGCAATGCCCCTGTGCCATGTACATTGGCCAAACTGGACAGTCTCTACACAAAATATTAAATGGACATGTGTCAAGGTTCCTTCCCCACTCTGAATTCTAGGGTACAGATGTGGGGACCTGCATGAAAACCTCCTAAGATTACTTTTACCAGCTTAGGTTAAAACTTCCCCAAGGTACAAATTATTTTACCCTTTGCCCTTGGATTTCCACTGCCACCACCAAACTTTATCTGGGTTCCTGAAAAAATGGAGTTTGGACACGTCTTTCCCCCCAAAATCCTCTCACCTCTTGCACCCCACTTCCTGGGGAAGGTTTGGTAAAAATCCTCACCAATTGGCATAGGTGACCACAGACCCAAACCCTTGAATCTGAAAACAATGAAAAAGCATTCAGTTTTCTTACAAGAAGACTTTTAATAGAAATAGAAGTAAATAGAAGTAAAGGAATCACCCCTGTAAAATCAGGATGGTAGAACCTTACAGGGTAGTTAGATTCAAAACATAGAGAATCTCTCTAGGCAAAACCTTAAGTTACAAAAAAGACACACAGACAGGAATATTCATTCTATTCAGCACAGCTATTTTCTCAACCATTTAAAGAAATCATAATCTAACGCATACCTAGCTAGATTACTTACTAAGTTCTAAAACTCCATTCCTGTTCTGTCTCCGGCAAAAGCATCACACAGACAGACACAGACCCTTTGTTTTTCTCCCTCCTCCCAGCTTTTGAAAGTATCTTGTCTCCTCATTGGTCATTTTGGTCAGGTACCAGCGAGGTTACCTTTAGCTTCTTAACCCTTTACAGGTAAGAGGATTTTTCCTCTGGCCAGGAGGGATTTTAAAGGGGTTTACCCTTCCCTTTATATTTATGACAACATGAATCTGACATCAGGAATTATAATATTTAAAAACCAGTAGGAGAACACTTCAATCTCCATGGTCACTCAATAATAGACTTAAAAGTGGCAATTCTTCAACAACAACAAAATTCAAAAACAGACTCCAACGAGAAATTGCAGAACTGGAATTAATTTGCAAACTGGACACCATCAAATTAGGTCTGAATAAAGACTGGGAGTGGACGGGTCATTACAAAAACTAAATGCATTTGTTAGTCTCTAAGGTGCCACAAGTACTCCTCATTGTTTTTACAAAACTAATTTCCCCTTGGTAAATACTCACACCTTCTTGTCAACTGTTTGAAATGGGCCCCCTTGCTTACATTGGCCTCATTAGCACTACAAGAGTGTTTTCCCCTCCTTGTCAAGTGTTGAGAATATCCCACTTCCACCTTCATGGAATTGGCTCTTTAGCACTGACCCCCCACTAGGTAAAGCAACTTCCACCTTTTCATATGCTGTGTATTTATACCTCCCTACTGTATGTTCCACTCCATGCATCTGATGAAGTGGGTTTTAGCCCAGGAAAGCTGATGCCCAAATAAATGTGTTAGTCTCTAAGGTGCCACAAGGACCTCTCGTTGTTTTTGCTAATACAGACTAACAGAGCTACCACTCTGAAGCCCATTTCCCGTCTGTGCCCGTATTTGCCACGTGGGGGCGGTGCTGTGCCAGAGAAATAATTCCAGAAACAGCTTTCTTCTCTCTGAATAACTCTGAACTTTCCTGACCTCAGCCCAGCCACCTCTGCTCTTTCAACGCCCCGATCTCGGACAGCCCGATTCAGAAACCTCTTCCTAGCAGAGAAAGCCAGATCGAGAGGGAGACAAAAGTTCTTTCTCTTCCCTACAGATGCTGGATACAGAGGGAAATTAATTCTTCCTGACTTTGGCACTTGGCACCACGATTCTTTTTCTCCCAGACCCGCTGAATCCCAAGGATGCGTTCGTCTTGGGTCTCAACTGTTTTCATCGTGTCTGTTCTAAGTGAGTGAGATTTCTTTCCCCAGCCTGATAACCTGTGATGGATCCAGGCGATAACTCCGTCTCTCTGTCTGGAGCTGTCTCTGAATATGTGGTCATTATAACTGCCTGCATCTGTTCGGGTTCCCGTGTATCTGAGCGTAGCTGCTGTCTTTCTGCCATCGCGCGGTGTGTCTATTATATCTTCCTGTATTTGTCATGTTTCATTAGCTCTTCATATGGTGCCATCCCGTGGCCCCAATTCTTCTCTTCTCGAAGCTGTCAGACACAAAGACAAGTCAGTTTTTATTGGTCCAGGGAACTATCATTGCTTTGTTGCAGAATCATTAAACCCAAGGACACCTTAGCCTTCGCTCGCAGCTATTTTAATCATGTCTCTTGTAAGTGAATCGTTTTTCTTTAATCCTTTAAGTTTTCCAGGGTCTAAGATCGAATGGGATCTTATTATATTTGAGTGTCTACGTTATATTTATGCACATTGTGTTCCTGTTGTGTTTATATTATGCTGGAGTGAAAGCATTATGTTTATGTATTAGATGTATACTATCGCCCAGTGTGAAAACATTATATATACAGTCAGCTAGAGTAGGGACTAGATAGATAAAATATGTTACACATTATCTCTCTAGTCCCTACTATAGCTTAGTGTATATGTTTATCTTAAATCTCTGTGTAGCTGACAGATGTCTCCCATCTGAATGTCTATGCTATGTTTTTACTATAAGCGTTTCTCCTATATCTTAGTGCAAATATTTTTCTTTTATACTAAATTTACATTGTTTCTATTTTCTCTGTGTGGGTCTGTCATATTTCTATTAAATCTGATTGTAAATATGATGGTTTTGGGTGTATCTGACTGCAATTGTGGTAATTATGCTGTTACATCTGTGTGTGTGGGGGGGTATGTCACGTTTCCATTATATCTGGAGTCAATATGTTGTACCCATTATCTCTGTCTGTGTTTATTATCCTCTCCCCACCACAGAAGAGACCTATGGAGACTCAGTGAGTCAGACTGAAGGGAGCCGTATCATCTCCCAAGGGGACCCGGTGCTTCTGAATTGCAGCTACGAGACTTCTTTCAATGCTTTCCCCTTCTGGTACGTGCAGTACCCCAGTGGGCCCCCCCGGCTCCTCCTGCGGGACACGGGAGGGGAAGACTGGGATATGGGGATAGCGAAAGGGTTCAACGCTACACACGATGGACAGAAAAAAACCTTCCACCTGTGGAAACCGTCCAGCGAACTGAGCGACTCCGGGATCTATTACTGCGCCGCGAGCAACACAGTGACTCGGACCAGCAGGAGAGCTGCGCAAAAACCGCGCAGCCTCTGTGCGGAGCAGCGGGGATCCTCGGGCACTGGGGTCTCGGCGTGACGCGGGGGCAGAAGGGGGGGAAGTCTGCAAACACTGAACTGGAACAGAAACAACTCTCTCTCTCTCTCTCTCTCTCTCTCTAATTAGGTCTCTGTGTTTCCTTCTTTGCCCTAATCCGGAGTTGAACCATCTCATGAATGATGGTGAATGTCATGAATCACCCACTGAAGTAAAATCAGGAAAGACCAGAACACATCCACACTCTCCTGAACAACTCCCGTGAAAGCTGCATTCAGCCCTGTTCTTGAAGGAAAGTGCAACCAGACAATCAAATATCACTGAGAGAAAGGCAACGAAGACACAAAATCTGCCATGATCATGGAGGAGAAATTCATGTTCTATAGGAAAACTGGTACTGAGCAGTTCAGGAATCGTTAGCTGCCAAGGATAAATGGAGGGAGAGATCAGATAAAATGGATGGATTATCTGGTTATCCATCCATGTAGCCTTTTATCATAGGTTTCAGAGCAGCAGCCCTGATAGTTTGTATCCGCAAAAAGAAGAGGAGGACTTGTAGCACCGCAGAGACTAACCAATTTATTTGAGCATAAGCTTTCCTGAGCTACAGCTTGAGCGCTCAAAAGCTTATGCTCAAATAAATTGGTTAGTCTCTAACGTGCCACAAGTCCTCCTTTTCCATTTATCATAGAACTGAAAAGGACCATCTAGTCCAGTCCTCTGCACTCAAGGCAGGACTAAGTATTACCTAGACCATCCCTGACGGGTGTTATCCATCCATCCATCCATCCATCCATCCATCCATCCATCCATCCATCCATCCATCCAAATGGATACATGGTTGGCTAGCGTGATTCTTTACAAGATCATCCACCTTTTGGAATAGACAAATTCTATCTCTATGAGAACCAGCAAAGAAAATCTACATCAACCGGTTCCCATCTGTGCATGTATTTTGCTTCGTGAGGGCGGTGTTGTGCCAGAGAAATAATTCCAGAAACAGCTTTCTTCTCTCCGGATAACTCTGAACTTTCCTGACCTCAACCCAGTCACCTCTGCCCTTCCAACGCCCCCATCTCCGACAGCCCGATTCAGAAACCTTTTCCTAGCAAAGAAAGCCAGATTGAGAGGGAGACAAAAGCTCTTTCACTTTCTTGCAGATGCCGGATAAAAAAGCAAATTAATTCTTCCTGGCCTTGGCACTTGGCACCGCGATTCTTTTTGTCCCAGACCCATTGAATCCCAAGGATACGTTCGTCTTGGGTCTCAACTGTTTTCATCGTGTCTGTTCTAAGTGAGTGATAAGAGATTTCCTTCCTCAGGTTGCTCACTTGTGAAGGAGCCCGGCGATAACTCCGTCTGTCTGTCTGGACGTGTCTCTGAATATGTGGTCATTACAACTGAGTGCATTTCTTAGCGTTCCCGTATATCTGAGTATAGCTGCTGTCTTTCTGTCATCGCGCGGTGTGTCTATTATATCTTCCTGTATTTGTCATGTTTCATTAGCTCTTCTTAAGGTGACACCTCGTGGCCCCAATTCTTCTCTTCTCGAAGCTGTCAGACACAAAGACAAGTCAGTTTTTATTGGTCCAGGGAACTATCATTGCTTTGTTGCAGAATCATTAAACCCAAGGACACCTTAGCCTTCGCTCGCAGCTATTTTAATCATGTCTCTTGTAAGTGAATCGTTTTTCTTTAATCCTTTAAATTTTCCAGGGTCTAAGATCGAGTGGGCTCTTATTATATCTGAGTGTCTACATTATATTTATGCACATTGTGTTCCTGTTGTGTTTATATTATGCTGGAGTGAAGGCATTATGTCTATGTATTAGATGTATACTATTGCCCAGTGTGCATTATGTTATATATATTATGATACATATTGATTTGATGAAAACATAATATTTACACTAAGGCTAAGTTTTTTTCAAACTGTCTGAGGGATTTAGATGCCTACTCCTGGTTTACTGTTTAATGGGGCTTGGACATTCAAATCCTGCCATTAGGAACTAGCAGGACACCCAGCCAGATCTACATATATTTTAAAATTTCCTTTTCTTATTTTCCAGTGGATTAAATGAGGCATGACCAATCAGTCCCTCAAGACATCCATCACTCAATCACTCTTTCAAATGGGACCTAGGTTCTTAAGTAACTAAGGTGGCTTCTGAAAATTCTACTCATAGGCCAATTTGATTCCCAGACTAAGTGTCTTGTCTAAAATCACACAGAAAAACTGTGATAAAGCCAGAAACTGACCTCTTAGGTCTCATGAGTTTCAGTCCAGAGTCAGAAGCATAAGATCACCTTTCTTGCTTTTAAATTTTAAAGTGGGAGAGGAAAATAATGAGCATGTCTTATGTTTCTGTGCATCCACTTTAGCATGATAATGAACACAATATACCAGAATGACTTCAATGGAGCTTTGCCAGTATACAGCAACTGAAGGTGTGGCCCAATCGACTCTCATACAAACCTCAGACCTCCATTTGGGGGCTGCTCTTGCTTTTCAGGGGCTTTTCTCTTGTGATTTCAACCTCTCAGGCTGCCTCTGTCAATTCTTACTGAGCTGGTACTAAAGGCCTTGAGAGTGGGGTCACAGTTTCTTCCCCAGAAAATGTCTCTCTTGAGGGGAGTGACTTTGTTGCTGACATTATGTAACTATCCATATTCGAACCCTTCAGGAATTTGGAATTTGGTGGGAACAGGCCCTGGTGGTTTGCCTTTTACCTCACTCTGTTGGGTTGTGTATTCTGTGCTGAACCAGAGGGAGAGATTTAGATTTGTTGCTAGTGGAATGTGTTACTCAGACACACTGGGGATGGCTGAGTGTTGTAAAAAACCCTAAAGATAAGGTTGCTAGCTAGCAAGCTCAAATCAAAGCGAGCCAGGGTATGTTTGCTCTGAGTGGAAATTACACCTTCCACACCCAATGTAGACATACACATAGATAGATGGACAGAGAGGTTGTGGAATCTCCATTGTGGAAGGTTTTAAAGAGCAGGTTAGACTAACAGCTGTCACAGATGGTCTAGAGATAACACTTAGTCCTGCCATTGAGTGCAAGGGACTAGGCTGGATGACCTCTGGAGTTCCCTTCCAGTCCTATGATTCTGTGTTATGGCAAGCGACCAGCTTGGCTTAATGGTGAAATCCTAGCGGATCTTAAACATAAAAAAGAAGCTTACAAGAAGTGGAAGATTGGACATATGACCAGGGAAGAGTATAAAAATATTGCTCGGGCATGTAGGAATGATATCAGGAGGGCCAAATCGCACCTGGAGCTGCAGCTAGCAAGAGATGTCAAGAGTAACAAGAAGGGTTTCTTCAGGTATGTTGGCAACAAGAAGAAAGCCAAGGAAAGTGTGGGCCCCTTACTGAATGAGGGAGGCAACCTAGTGACAGAGGATGTGGAAAAAGCTAATGTACTCAATGCTTTTTTTGCCTCTGTTTTCACTAACAAGGTCAGCTCCCAGACTGCTGTGCTGGGCATCACAAAATGGGGAAGAGATGGCCAGCCCTCTGTGGAGATAGAGGTGGTTAGGGACTATTTAGAAAAGCTGGACGTGCACAAGTCCATGGGGCCGGACGAGTTGCATCCGAGAGTGCTGAAGGAATTGGCGGCTGTGATTGCAGAGCCATTGGCCATTATCTTTGAAAACTCGTGGCGAAGGGGGGAAGTCCCGGATGACTGGAAAAAGACTAATGTAGTGCCAATCTTTAAAAAAGGGAAGAAGGAGGATCCTGGGAACTACAGGCCAGTCAGCCTCACCTCAGTCCCCGGAAAAATCATGGAGCAGGTCCTCAAAGAATCAATCCTGAAACACTTGCATGAGAGGAAAGTGATCAGGAACAGCCAGCATGGATTCACCAAGGGAAGGTCATGCCTGACTAATCTAATCGCCTTTTATGATGAGATTACTGGTTCTGTGGACGAAGGGAAAGCAGTGGATGTATTGTTTCTTGACTTTAGCAAAGCTTTTGACACGGTCTCCCACAGTATTCTTGTCAGCAAGTTAAGGAAGTATGGGCTGGATGAATGCACTATAAGGTGGGTAGAAAGCTGGCTAGATTGTCAGGCTCAACGGGTAGTGATCAATGGCTCCATGTCTAGTTGGCAGCCGGTGTCAAGTGGAGTGCCCCAAGGGTCGGTCCTGGGGCCGGTTTTGTTCAATATCTTCATAAATGATCTGGAGGATGGTGTGGATTGCACTCTCAGCAAATTTGCGGATGATACTAAACTGGGAGGAGTGGTAGATACACTGGAGGGGAGGGATAGGATACAGAAGGACCTAGACAAATTGGAGGATTGGGCCAAAAGAAATCTGATGAGGTTCAATAAGGATAAGTGCAGGGTCCTGCACTTAGGATGGAAGAATCCAATGCACCGCTACAGACTAGGGACCGAACGGCTAGGCAGCAGTTCTGCGGAAAAGGACCTAGGGGTGACAGTGGATGAGAAGCTGGATATGAGTCAGCAGTGTGCCCTTGTTGCCAAGAAGGCCAATGGCATTTTGGGATGTATAAGTAGGGGCATAGCGAGCAGATCGAGGGACGTGATCGTTCCCCTCTATTCAACATTGGTGAGGCCTCATCTGGAGTACTGTGTCCAGTTTTGGGCCCCACACTACAAGAAGGATGTGGATAAATTGGAGAGAGTCCAGCGAAGGGCAACAAAAATGATTAGGGGTCTAGAACACATGACTTATGAGGAGAGGCTGAGGGAGCTGGGATTGTTTAGCCTGCAGAAGAGAAGAATGAGGGGGGATTTGATAGCTACTTTCAACTACCTGAAAGGGGGTTCCAAAGAGGATGGCTCTAGACTGTTCTCAATGGTAGCAGATGACAGAAGGAGGAGTAATGGTCTCAAGTTGCAGTGGGGGAGGTTTAGATTGGATATTAGGAAAAACTTTTTCACTAAGAGGGTGGTGAAACAGTGGAATGCGTTACCTAGGGAGGTGGTAGAATCTCCTTCCTTAGAGGTTTTTAAGGTCAGGCTTGACAAAGCCCTGGCTGGGATGATTTAACTGGGAATTGGTCCTGCTTCGAGCAGGGGGTTGGACTAGATGACCTTCAGGGGTCCCTTCCAACACTGATATTCTATGATTCTATGATTCTATGATAGAAACTCCAATATTCCCATGCCACAGCATGAACCTGGAAGCATGAACCTAGAAGTGGCTATGGATTGAGCTCTCTGAAATTATTCTTCTCACAGTTACGCTGCTTAGTAGGGACCTTTGTGAGGTTAATGAGAGCTACATAAAGGATGAGGAGAAGGGACGGGGGTGTTCACTCTAAGGCCCCCATGAAATGCATTCTTGGCTCTGTTTTCTTTCCTAGGTGCCCTGGGCAGAACTGATATCAAGCAGCCAGTCACTGCAGAAATGTCTGAGGGAGGAGATCTGAACCTGACTTGCAGTCACCCTTCAGTAACAAATTAATAAATGTTCTGGTACCGGCAGTTCCTGAACCAAGGGCCCCAATATATAAGGCATGGATACTGTCAAGACTGATTCCCCACTCTGGCACTTCGAGTGCAGAAGGTGGGGGCCCATAAAGATTTTAAAAATTGGGCGCTTCAGGCTGGTATTAAACTCCCAAGGTCACAGCTTCTCTCTGACCATGGATGGGTAGATGCTGCCACCACCCAAGTGCAAATCCCACCTCCCCTTTTGAGAACCCAGGAAGGAACACTTGGGGATTCCTTCCTGTGGGGCACCCTCAAGCCTTTTCATGCCCCCTTCCGGAGCAGAACTGAGAAAAAACAAAGGAAATCAGCTGTTGCCACTAGCTAATTAAATAACACGTGGACAGACCTCCTAGGGACACAAAAACCCACTCCTGCTCTTAAAAAGGTAAAATTTATTAAAAACAGAAAGAAAGAAAATACTTTTGGAACTTAGGCTTTTTGCTAGATCTTAAAAGAAGCAATTACAAAAAATAAGCATCAAGATAGCTCTCTTGAGGTTCAGGTTAAAGATTACAAGCAAAACAAAGGCATCTAGAATCTACAAGCCAAGAAATAAACAGAAATAAACCTAACTGTGTCTTTCTAAACATTCCTACTCTATTTACACATTTGGGGGTCCCAAATAAGTAATTCTAGGTATGATCTGATGATTTTTTTTATCATACCTGGTTTAAAGCTTCTCATAGCATAATTGCTCCTTGTTCCCCTCTTTCCCAGAAAACAGGACAGACAGAAAAAGGAAAGTTTTTTCCCCATTTAAAAAAGTTCTAGACCTCCCATTGGCTGTTTTGGTCAGGTGCCCACTCCTTTCCTTTTACCTGAGGGCTTGTTAACCCTTTACAGGTAAAGCAAATAGAGAACAGCTACTAAGAGGAATTTTATAGCTAAGTGGCTGGCTGGGTGTCCATAAAAGGGAACTACCACCACCCCTTTCATTTATCACAGATTCACTGAAACTGTTCATAGCCCCAACCCAGACAGAGCCTTCCACATCTCTGGAGACAGAAAGTCCAGCAGCTTGGCCCTGCGCAGTTTCAGGCTGGCAGACACAGGGGTATATTACTGTGCTCTGAGAGACACAGTGTGACAGGCAGAGGCGGCCCCCGTGCAATTAATATCCCACTGCTGGGCTAAGCAACGGGGAGCGCCAAGAGAGGGGCAGAGGGAGCTCTGGGAGAGAAGTGAAATGACTCAGGCATTTAAGGAACAGAACAAGGACATTTTACAAAATCCAAATATAGATACATAAACTCCTCCCCTCACAGTTAATCCATTGATGAGTCAAGGTGTCAAAACTTCAGCCCTGCAGGTGGAAGTCCGCCCTTATCCTGACAGGTGCAGTACACTCAGACCCTATCAGCATGAGGAAGTTTCATTCTTTTCATACCACAGGTGTTAAGTGATTCAGTTAAACCAGTGAAGGGGTGTGAAGATATTAAAGGTGGCTACTCAACACAATTATCACACTAAAATTTATTTTATACTCCATACCCCGCAAATCTACCCGCATTTCCCATCAATACACCCCATTTTATATCATTAGATCAAATGTTTCCCATCACCACACTATTTCCCATCAGTATACCCCATTGCCCATCAATTTACCATATTTCTCAAGAATACATCATATTACCATCAGCATCCATGATTCCCACAAATATACTCCTATTTCCCATCATTATAGCTGTATCCAATCATTGTATTCCCGTTTCTCATCAATACATTCCCCCCGCAAAATACCCTATTTTCCTAGCTATAAATTCAATCCCCACAAATATCTCCTATTTATGATCAATATACCACATTCCAGTCAATATCCCCCTCCATCCCATCAATATATCCGTATTTTCCATCAGGACACCCCTGTTCAGCAGATGCCTTTGACCACAAGGAGGATCTGTTTCATACTTACAATAATATTTTGTCTCTGCATGACCCACCCTTCTGTCCCCTGGTGTCTTATGAACTCTGAGCCTCTTGCAGTCCAACCCCTTCTCTTTCTGTTCGAGCCCTGTTTAAAACACTGTCACTGCAGCTCAAGAAAAATGTCAGATTTGAAGGAACCTCCCACTCAGGAGGCTCTTAGCACCCACACAGACAGCTGAACGGAAACAGTAGAGAACCAACCCGTGATTTTAGGGCTTTACTCTGAAACAGACGGTTTTCTGGTAGCTGTGGAAAATAAAAAGGCGGATCCCCTCCTCATAAATGGTTGTTGTTTTTTTTTTCGGGGGGTGATAAGAACAGTTAGGATCAAGAACCATTGACTTCCCACCATGTTCTTCGCCTCAGGGTCAATTATTTTGCTGGTTGTGATTTCAAGTAAGCAGCATTTTCATTTGTCCAGCTTGAAATACTTTCTATTGCCATTTTTCAAAACCCAACCACTCTTGAAACGCCTAGGTTTGAAAGGGTTAAATGTTTAAAAGGGGCTGGACGCATTTAAGGTTAGGGTTACCCCCAAATAACGGGGTATAGGCATCTAAACCACTTAGGTAACTTTAAATATTTTCACCCTAAATGACAGTGTTTAGAATAAATATCTGTTCTCTCCCCCCGCCCCCCGGCATCCCACAAGGGACGTTCGGAGACTCGGTCACACAAACTGAAGGTACAGCTGTTGTCAAAGAAGGAGCACCTTTGGTTATTGAGTGTGCTCATGAGTCTATCCTATTCCCTTATCTTCTCTGGTATATTCAACACACCCATAAAGTACCGAAGTTATGGCTGAGAGATAAAACGTCAGGGGGTGGGGGGTGGCCAGGATGAAGGGGACAAGCAGGGGTTCTTTGCTGACCATGTCCAAGACAAGAAATCCTTCCATTTGAAGAAAAGCTCCAGTGAAATGAACAACTCTGCGGTCTATTACTGCGCCTTCAGAGACACAGTGATTGTAACCAGCAGGGGAGCTGAACAAAAATCCACTGAAGCACAGAAAGTCCAAGACTCCTGTCTCTGAAAAAAAGTTATATTTTCATAACTTGACCTCATTGTGGTATATAAGTACTGTACCAACAGGGAAAACAGAGGAAAGAGCTGTGGAGAGAGGAATGAAAAGAACCAATGGCTGGAAGATAAACCCAGACCAATTCAAATGAGAAATAAATCATACTGTTAAAAATGGGGGAGGGGGAAGAACAAATCACCAAGTCTTAAAAATCAGGACTCTTTGCTTTTCTGGAATCTGTGCTTTTGTCCAACACAAGTTATTGGGCTCAATGCAGGAGTAACTGGGTGAAATTCATACAGGTTCTGTTACACAGGAGCTCAGACTAGATAATCTACTCATCCCTTTAGGGATTAAAAACTATGATTCTACCAATCTATGTACATAAGAATGGCCAGGCTTGGTCAGACCAATGATCCATTCAGCCCCGAGCCCTATCTTTCTAGAGTGTCATGTGCCAGCTGCTTCAGAGGGAATGAACAGAACAAGGCAATGTATTGAGTGATCCATCCCCCCTCACCCAGCCCCAGTTTATAGCAGTGCTAGATTTAGGAAGCATAAGGTAGCATCCCTGACCATCCTGGTTAATAGCCATTGATTAACCTATCCTCCATGAATTTATCTAGTTCTTTCATCAAATTAGTTATACTTTTGGCTTTCACAACATCCCCAGGCAATGGGTCGCACAGGTTGACTATGTGTTGTGTGAATAAATACTTCCTTTTCTTTGTTTTAAACCTGCTGCCTATGAAATTCATTAGATGACCCCTCATTATTGTATTATGACAAGGAGTAAATGACACTTCCTTATTTACTTTCTCCACACCAGTCATGATTTTATAGATCTCAATCATATCCACCCTTAGTCATCTCTTTTACAAGCTGAAAAGTCCAATACCCAGTGGAACCCCCGCTCCCAATTTGGGCAGACTCTGTTAGGCTTTGTTTTAGATGTGGTTCCTTAAGCATTTCTGAGTTATGTGAAGGGCTTAACAACAATTCTTTACTCACTTTCTTCACACCATTCATGATTTCATAGACCTCTATTATATGTGTCAGGGTTCCCTCCCCACTCTGAACTCTGGAGTACAGATGTGGGGACCTGCATGAAAGACCCCCTAAGCTTATTTCTACCAGCTTAGGTTAAAAACTTCCCCAAGGCACAAATCCTTCCTTGTCCTTGGACAGTATTGCTGCCACCACCAAGTGACAGAGATTCAGGAAAAGGACCACTTGGAGTTCCCATTTCCACAAAATATCCCCCCCAAGACCCTTCACCCCCTTTCCTGGGGAGGTTTGAGAATAACCAATTGCTTTTAATAAAAGTAAGACCAGACCCTTTATGTTTAGGACACTAAAATCAATCAGGTTCTTAAAAGAAGATCTTTATTATAAAGAAAAATGTAAAAGAAGCACCTCTGTAAAATCAGGTTGGAAGGTAATTTTACTGGGTAATAAAAAGATTTAAAACACAGAGGATTCCCCTCTAGGCTCAACTTCAAAGTTACAAAAACAGGAATAAACCTCCCTCTTAGCATAGGGAAAATTCACAAGATAAAACAAAAGATAATCTAAAGCATTTTCTTGCTATTACTTACAATTTCTGTAATTTTATATGTATCATTTCAGTAGGAGCTGGGTTACCTGCTTGGTCTCTGTCTTTGTCCCCAGAGGGAACACACAAAGAGCACAAACAAAACCATGCCCCGCACCCCCAGATTTGAAAGTATCTTCTTTCCCCATTGGTCCTTCTGGTCAGGTTCCAACTAAGTTAATTCAACTGATTAACCCCTTACAGGTAAGTGATTCTGTACCTCTGGCCAGGAGGGTTTTGATGTTACTCCATCCATAAAGTTTATTACCCTTCCTTTTATATTTATGACAATATGTAACAGTATGAAACCTCAGCTGATGTAAATCTGTGTGGACCCATTTATCTCAATGAAGCTATGGCTCTTTAGACCATCTGGGGATATGGTACATTAAATATGAATCCTTGTGGTGCATATTTTTGATTATTTCTCCCCTCTGTCTGCGTTAATGCAGGGTTTTCTCTGGTTTCTAAAACGATGTTTATCGTCACAACCCCCTCCCTCCAAAATTTTAAATAAAATTAGGGAATGGGAACAGCTGGTTTAAATGCTCATGGTAGAGTCAACGGATCTGCAACAATCCACAGTAGCTGAGTATTTAGCCCATAAACGTGGCAAATCTGGAAGGGACCCGTGGTCACCGGTGATTATAATAACAAGTAGGAGCCCCTGTTGTTCTAGGCAAATACAGAACAAAAACAGGCATCCTCCTCACTGAATCCACTTACAATCCAAGTGGAAGAGGAGACAAAAGGTGGGTGCAGATAAACAGAGGGAGGAATACAAAGGAAACACTGAAAGGACTTTGGGTGACAGGACAGGCTGAGGTCTCAGCACAACAGTTGCCTAACCCGGCTCAGCATCACACCAGGCAGGTTTTACAGCTGGCTACTATGGCCAGAGTGTTGTAAAAGAAACCGTGTTAGCGGCTGAGGAAGTTCCCCTGCAGATGTACCACAAGAGGGCCCTGTTTTACCAGCCCCTCACCCAAGTGCAGAGCTGCCATTTCACAGCCCGCTGCTTCCTGTGGTCTCGGATTCCCCCGCAATTTCTCCCCCGCCCTTGCTCTCAGACACCCCGCAGAAGCCAGGGAGCCTAGTTCACGGGCAGTAGCAGGCTGCCGTGTAGTTAGCGCCGTAGGCACACAGCGGAGGAAAGTTGCGCCGCAAAGAAAGTGGGTGGATCTATATTCTAAAGACCTCTTTCCCCACTTGTCCTCACGGCTGGGGAAGGCAAGGGAGACGCTTCCCTCTGCAGCTTGGGGGCAAGGTTCTAGCTCACCTGATTCCCTGAAGATGTTCCTCACCTGGGTCTCAGTTGTTGCAATATTTTCCACTCTGGGTGAGTAAGATTTCAGGTCTTTTGTGCCAGATTCTTAGCTACTGTGAATTGTCACAACTCCGTGGAAGACAGTGTAGAGTTACAAGTTTCAGGAGACGCGGATTTCGCCCTAATTTCGTGTTTATAAACCACCAGTTTATAAATTTTAGCCCTTCCTCTCAGTTTTTGGAAGCTTGGAAGGTAGATAAACATCCCAGGTCTGCTTCCTTAGGTTTAATCGTTCTCCATTTATGCTCGGTTTGAAGGCTTTTTACTTCTGGTCTAAATAGATGACAACAACATGAGGGGACATCAAAGGCTTAATAATCATAAGTAAATTTGGGAATAGAATGAGCAATGACGGCAATAAGGTTCAGTTGAGAGGTACATATTCATTATATTAGAGAAATGTTGTGTGGTATTCTACAGAGGACACTAAGGGATTTGGTGCCAAGCTGTCATTGAACTGGCTTTTGAGTGCCCAACTCCTCAGAAAATCCCATCCACAATTAACCATTTTTTTTTTCATTCACAGAACAGACCTATGGAAATTCGGTGACACAAACTGAAGGCACCATTACAGTCCCTGAAGGAAAACCGGTGCTTCTGAATTGCACCTATAAAACGTCTGAGTCTCCAGTGCTCTTCTGGTATGTACAGTATCCACACGAAGCCCCTAGCCTCTTGCTGACAGAGTACGAAGCAACAGAAGAGGAGGAGAGAAAGCGCAGGCGAGGCTTTTCTGCTAAACACGAGAGAAACCCAATATCCTTCCATCTAAATAAAAACTTCAGCCAAGTGAGCGACTCTGCTGACTATTTCTGTGGCTTGAGTGACACAGTGACTGAAACCCACAGGGGAGCTGTACAAAAACCCACTGAGTGGCTGATCTGATAAGTGCTTGTTTGTCAGACGGCGAGGAAGACAGAAGAGCAGCCTCTCAGCTGATGTGTATCGGTGTCACTTCACTGGCATCAGTGCGTCAGTGGCCCATTTAAGACACCCATCAAATGCCTCTCCTTCCACGCGAGAGGATTAGGATTGCAACTGACGGTGGACATCCTAAGGGGTTTGACTTTAGCAGAATGGTTGGCACTGTATTATCTCTCAAAGGGGTATGGCAGCATCAACCAGTGACCAACCAGCTTTCACAAAGCACAATACAGTATTTAGCACAAAAGCACTACAGAGAAAGCCAATAAAACACAATAAACTGCCTGCATGGGAAAGCTTGCGAGATGTCACCCATCTTCCACATGGAGATCCCTCAGACACCTGGAATAGGGTTTTGCCTTCTTGGTTAAAGTCTCATGTCAAGTAATGTTTCACAAATGGAAAATTAAAGACTCACCCAGAACAGACCATGGAACATACAATACTCCTGGGGGAATTTTGCACCACTGTGCACGTGCAGAATGTATGTGTCCCACAGAATTCCCCTCCCCGCATGGGAAACACATTCTGCCCCAGAAGTGCTGCAGTTTTGCCTTTTGCCCACCAGAGGCTGCTGTAGCGCCAGAAGAACCAGCAGGATGAAAGCAGAATTTTTTCGCGCAGAATTTAATTTCTGAGGCAGAATTTTCCCAGGAGTAAATATAACAACTCAATGCCCGATTCACACGTAGGACGGAAGCATCACAGCCAGACACTCTGCTAGTCCAGACCCAGTTATCTGGTTTCACCATCTAAATGTCAAATTACAGTTGATGATCTACATTTACATCAGCCATACCAAGAAGAGGATGGCTCAAGTGAGGGCCAACCCTTGAGTTAGTTCAGGTTGACACTTCACACAGTTTGGGGCCTCTGTTCCCCAGCCCTCCTGAAACAGGTAAAACCATGCCTTGCCCCTTTCCCCGGGGGGGACAAAATTTCAGAGGCTGGGGGTGTTGAGACTGGGTATTAATTATTCTCCATTGATGCCGGATTTCTCCAGAAACCCGCCCAGTGACCCAGAAACACAAAGAGACAAAGAACACTTAAATGAACCAAAAAGAAAAGGAGTACTTGTGGCACCTTAGAGATTAACACATTTATTTGGGCATAAGCTTTCGTGAGCTACAGCTAATGCTCAAATAAATTTGTTAGTCTCTAAGGTGCCACAAGTCCTCCTTTTCTTTTTGCGAATACAGACTAACACGGCTGCTACTCTGAAACCTGTTAAATGAACCAAGTGTCTGTGAACATTCTAGGTGCCCAGGGTCTCTGGCACATCTCAACAAAACAGTCATTGAGGGTTCTGCAGGTTTCCAAGATCTCACTTCTATCCCACTTGTTTCCTCCGCGCCCCCCCCCCCATCAGAAAAGAAAGAGGAAGAGTTTCTAAATCCCTTTCCATAAGATCAGGCAGGTTTTGCAGATGTGAAACATGGGAGAAAAGCTTCTTAGCTGCGACACAAACTTTCCTCTCTTCCCACAAGGTAGCCCTCTTTCACCAACTCAAGTTTCATGCCGAGGTGTCAGAAAGCATCCTCCTTAATTTGGTCTCTGATTCTCCTGAAATCGCTCGTCCCCCTCAAACACCGTGTTGAAGCCGGGGAGCCTACATCAAAGGCAACAGCAGGCTGCGGTGTGGTTACCACCCTAGTCATTCAGCAGAGGAGACCAGCTCCAATAAGACAGAAGGTGGGTATATATTAAGGCGTCCTCCAGAGGAACCATTTCTTCCCACCTCCTCTTTACTGCTGGAGAAGGCAAGGAACAAACTTCATTTCTGGGTGTGGTGGAGAAGGTTCTATCCCACTTCATCTCCATAAAATGTTCTTCCTCCGGGTCTTGGTTATTGCGATACTTCCCATTCTAGATGAGTCAGAGTTGAACAATATTTCAGATCTATTCCTCTAGGTCCTCAGAGGGTGTAAAGCAGTTTAGCTTAATGGAAAATCACTAGAATTTATAGGATTTACATCAACTGTGCATTTTCTTCCCTACCTCACCATGTTTTATAACTCCGCCCTCTCCTACTTTACCTGGGAAATTTGGAAGGGAAAACAAGATATGCTGCCACAGAATAGAAAACAACCTGTAACTGAGGGGAGTTAATAGAATTATTTCACAGGAAGGAGAAAACCACCCAACCCTCCAAAAAAGAAACACAAACTACACACAACGCCAAAAACAAACAAACAAAAAAACCCACCCCAAATAGGTCTGGCAGTAACCCATTTTACACCTACTAGCATCTGTCCCCAAATTTCTATCAATGTCAGCGGTTAATAATCGGACGTTTTGTAAGAACCTATGGGAGTGGAGTACCCCAGTTTTACTGCATTTCAAGAGGATTTGAGTGCCGAAGTCCTTTAGGATCCTCTGCAAATCCTAACCCTCACCATCTTTTATATGTAAGGTGCGAATGGCAATTCTGTCACACAGACCGAAGGCAAGGTGACTATATGTGAAGGGGAACAGGTGTTTCTGAACTGTACCTATCAGACCACCGGCTACCCAGCTCTCTTCTGGTACTTGAGGTATGTCAGCCAAGAGCCCCGGCTCTTTCTGAGAGATGGTTCCACTGACCCAGAGGAAGGCAATGCGAAAGACTTTTCTGCCTATCACAAGGATCGAACCTATCACCTCCGCAAACTTTCCCCCAAATGAGCGATTCCGGTGTCTATTACTGCGCCATGAGCCCCACAGAGAGTCATATACACACACTGGCAGCATAAAAACCAATTCACAGTGTTTGCCAATAACTCCTCTCAGAAACACAGGCGTTCCCTGGCTGGATCAGGCCAGGTTAAAAACAGTCTCCTCTTACTGGAAATGGCCAAAGAATGACACAGGGGAAAGCACAAAAATCTCTGAATTGGGATAATCTGGCTCTATGGAAAATTTCTCCCTTACGCCTATTGGCTAGAGGGTGGTAAATACCCTAAAGCAGGCAGATTTATAGCCAAACCACATGTCTAGAAACCTTTTAAATGTAATTAGGATATTACCCATTACCGTTAGATAATGAGACAATATAGCCTGGACTGGGCACTGATTTGGGGCTCAGGAGACTGGAGATTGAGTTCCTGGCTCGGCCACTTGCATAAGTCACCTCACCTCCTTCTGGCTCACTTTCCCCCTCTGTAAAATGGGGATAAAATTACAGACCACGTTTGTAACCCACTTTGAGATCTAAAGATGAATACACTATATAAGAGCTGAGCATCGCCATCATCGAGATGGGGGAATATAAAATTTAGAACAGAACAGAGGAAAGAGGACTAGAATAAAGTAGAAAACAATAATCCTTTTTTAAGGCTGCTAAAATCTTGACACTAATTACATCCTGTAGCCATGAATTCCACAGTGATGGTCACGTTACGGTATTTTCATGATATAAGGTAAGTAGTCTTGGCAGAATTCGATTTTTATATATCATTTAAATCAAATCTGACAATGAACAAATGCTTAAAAATAAACACTGGTATCCTGTACGTGGATATATATATATAACCGTTTATTTTTAAGCATTTTTCATTCTGTCAGATTACATTTTCACAGTTGTGCACAATTACGGATTTTAAACATTTTTTATTTATTTAAATTTTCAAAGATGCAGGAAATTCGGGGGTGGGGGCAGACAACTGGTGGGTCAGACAATAATTATTTAATGACAGTAGAGGAGGAGATTCAGAAAGTTAAATCTTTAGGAACATTAAAACACAAAAATAGTGATCACTTGCCAAAATATTCAAAATAAATATCCTTAAATCAAACTCTAATGAGTTCTTTTCTTACTTACTTCTCACTCTCTGTACATTTCAATCATCACGGATGGAAATATTTTTAGTTAGTTTGAGTGTGCCAGTGAAATCAACGTTTACCATAAAAATCTAATTCTTCCAACTCTGAAGATAACCCTTATAAATGCTTCCCCCGTTCTTTGATATACTTTAATGTTAAGGGTTCAAACCCTCAGCTGGTGCAACTCAGTGCAGCGCCCCGGGAATCAGTGGGCAAGACACCCCACCCACTCACACATTTGCTCACTAGGTGGCAGTGTTTCACCCGCAAAAATTACATCCCCTCTATCAATGACACACACAGTATCTCAGCTCCTCTCCATCTCTGAACTCTGCCTTCTACAGTCCCCACCTCCTTTTGCAGCTCAGAGACCGTGAGGAAGAATTCAAGGCAAAGTGCTCACAAGAAAGAGACACTTGCATAAGGTTTGCAGAATGAACAGCTCGAGAGATGCAATATAGATGTTAAAGGCATCACCACAAACACAATAGTCTCACTTTACCCTTGTTTTTTTCTGGTAAAGGAAGAAGTCACAGCTTCCTTTTTGTGCATAGGATCGGGGACGAGAATTATTAAAATACCAAATTATTACAATGAAAAAGTCTCTTACTTTCTCTTTGCTGATTGTATTGGTTTTTGTTTTAAGTGAGTATGGTTTCGTTCCGGGGCATTAACTATTTTATTTTCATTTTATAATCGGTGGTTCTATTCTCTTTCCATTTAATCTATTCTAGTCTATTCCTTACACCTCTCAACATGCCAGTGGCCATATGGGAAACTCTGATAGCTGGGAAAGACCCAAAGTGGAGGTGTGAGGGTTCCGACATAAAATTATTTACTAAGCAAAATGAAAAAAAAAAAAAAACAGATGGGATTCCTTTTGTGTAAATGGTTCCTTATTTCTGATTTAAATAAATTTCAAGAATAGAAAGAAGCACCATATATTTTTGAGGGGAAGGTAGGTAATTGTGGAAGTAAATTGAGTGAGGTCTTTGCGAATGGTGTTGGGTCATATTAAAGAAATTCTGTATTAAAATCACAAATGAGTTTGATGCCCCACAGTTTAAATTCCAGGGTATTACTAATTAAGAGGTCTCTTGGTTTTTGGTACTGTTTCTCTCCCTCTATGTGTGAAACTTGCAAGCTGCTAATTGTGTTAGTACATTCTAAGAATCTGTTCTCAAAGCAATTCTTCGTAACAACAACTACTCACACAGAGAGAGACTCAAAGCAATACTCTGTAACAACAGAAACAGCACCCAGAGACTCCCCACCCTTTTGTTGTATTTATCTTGATTTGTTAACAATTGTGATTAAAATAGAGATAGAGGATATATATGGATGGATGCTTGATGTGGATAATAACTGAATGATCAGGGAGGTGCCAGCCTAAGAATCCAGTGTCCATCGGCTGAAGAAGGCATCAAGTAGAAATAACCAGAGGACCCCTGGAGGGCAGACTGGAATCCACCCAACAGCCTCAAGAATGGGAGAACCAAAGAACAAGATAACATCTGGCAGCACAGAGCCATCAGAAATGTGCCATCTGCTGATTGATTCAGCAACAGCATGATGAAGCAATTCCCATAGACTGGCATAGGAAGAAATTCCTATAAAAATGGACACTAGAAAGTGAGAACTTTGGGGTCTGATTCTGCAAACCAACTTCCAGGAGCATCAGATGAGCATCTGACAAGGCCCTGCTCCCTCCTCATGTCCAGGCCACCTGGCCAGTGGCTTGGCATGAGCAACTCTAAGGCTGGTAACTATGATAACAACCTTGCAGAACCTATGTGTGTGTGTGTATGAATGAATGTGTGAATTAATATGAAATTGAATGGAATGTTATAGCTATAACTAACTGCTTATTATGATCTTTCTGTATTCACAATAAATGTGGCATTTTGCCTTTTCCCCTTTAATAAGATCCTGCTGATTTTTATTTTATTGGTATAACAATGGAGTACACTTGAAAGAATATTTTGTTATGATAATGTCCTGTTTGGCTGAGATTTTGAAAATAGTGTAAAGCAGTGAGGAGTCCTTCTATGGTTAAATTTGGGGTCCACCTGCCTTAACACATGAAAATTCCAGCCCTAACCAATTTTGTTTTCTTTTGCAGAAAGGACCTGTGCAAACCCAATAACACAACCCGAATGCACCATCACTATCCATGAGGGAAAACCGGTACTTCTCCACTGCATTTATAACTCCTCTGTGGTTCAGCCTCTCCTCTGATACGAGCGGTATCCCCATGAAGCCCCTCGCCTATTGCTGAAGCATCGGGCGAAGCATCGGGCGAAGAGGAGAAGAGACGGAGGCGAGAGTTCTCTGCTAAACTCGAGAAAGACTCCAAATCCGTCCACCGGGAGAAAAACTCTAGAGAAATGAGCGACTCTGCCGTCTATTATTGCCCCTTGAGAGACACAGCGAGTAAAGCCACCAGGAGAGCTGCACAAAGCCCCCACCGACTGAGAAACACAAAGGACTGAAATAGCTGAGACTTCCGGTGTCTCAGGAACCCAGAGTGCAATCTCTATTCCTTAATATCTCTGTCTTATTCTTCACCTCACGCCTTTGTTTACCCTACCCCTGGGTAGCATTTGGGTTACAATTAGGAGTGAGGGATTAAAGGTTACTATGATTACACCTACTGCTTAGAATGTAGGGTTAAATTTATGTGTATTATTGAGATTAAGGATAAGGGTTAGGGTTAATGCTTTGGGTTGGGGCACAGTCAGGAGCTAGAGGTGTGGAGATTATAGTTAGACTGATTGAGGGTTAGTATTTAAGATTAGGGTGTAGGATTACCATTAGGGATTAGTATTAGTATTAAATTAGGTTTTTGTATATAATTAGAGTTGTGGTTGGTGTAGATAAATCTACCCAGTGTTAGAGTAGGGGTAGAAGTTACTGTTTAATGTTCTGGTTAGGACCGGGGTTATGTTTAAGATTAGGGTCAGGATTAAAGTTACAATTAGTGTTAGAAGAAAGTTAGGGTGAAGGAGTTAGTTTTAGGATTACTGATTAAAGGATAGGTTAGATTGAAGGCTAGGGATGAGATTATGTTTAGGGTGAGGTTTATGATTAGGATTTATGTTATGGTTAGGTAGAATTTGGGGTTTGGAGTTAGGATTAGAGTGTTGGTTATGATTAGAGTGAGGAGTTATGGCTAGCATTAGGATTCTGAGTTAGGGTTTGTCAGGGTTCCCTCCCCACTCTGAACTCTAGGGTACAGACATGGGGACCTGCATGAAAGACCCCCTAAGCTTATTTCTACCAGCGTAGGTTAAAAACTCCCCAGAAACATATTCTCCCTTGTACCTTGGGTTTAAGTAATGCTGCCACCACCAAGGGATTTAACAAAGAACCAGGGAAAAGGACCACTTGGAGTTCCTCTTCCAACAGCAATCCCCCCAAGCCCTTACACCCCCTTTCCTGGGGACGCTTGAGAATAATATCCAAACCAATTAGTTACAAAATTATCAAAGACCCAAACCCCTGGGTCTTGGAACAATGGAAAAATCAGTCAGGTTCTTAAAAGAAGGATTTTATTTAAAGGAAAGGTAAAAGAATCACCTCTGTAAAATCAGGATGGTAAATACTTTACAGGGTAATCAGATTCAAAACACAGAGGATTCACCGCTAGGCAAAACTTTAAAGTTAAAAAAAAAAAAAAAAAAAACAGGATAAATCTCCCTCTAGCAAAGGGAAAATTCACAAGTTGAAAACAAAAGGTAATCTAAAGCGCCTTGCCTTATTTACTTACTCTTTTTGTAATATCAGAGACTTGTACAGGATGGTTTATAGGAGAAGGAGTTTTTTTTTTGACCTGATGCTTCTCTGTTTTCCCCAGAGAACACACCACAAAACCCTTCCCCCGCCCCCCTCCAAGATTTGAAAGTATCTTCTTTCCCCATCAGTCCCTTTGGTCAGGTGCCAACCAGGTTATCTGAGCTTCTTAACCCCTTACAGGTAAGGAGGAATTCTAGGCTACCCTTACCTGTATAATTATGACAGGGTTTATGACTGAGAATTTGGGTTCAGATTAATATTAAGATCAGGTTTTTATTATTTTTGCACTGTCCTAAACTGTACTCACCACATCTCCCTGCTTCTGGGATCTCTGTCCCCGGTCTGTATCCCACTGTAACCTCAGCACTGCACAAACATTGCTGCATTTATCCTACAAACACCACTTTGATGCTGGGAAGTGTCAGTACTCCCTGTTTTATATATACGTGAAAATGTAGGGACTGAGTGAGGTTTCTAGAAGGTATGTGTGGCGAGTTCACAAAGGAACTTGGGTGTGGTGAAGCTGAATATGCTTTGAGGTGCCTACAGAAATCTCTGGGATTCACAAAACCCAAGTCTGGTGTCCACACTCTCTATATAATGAGCTGGGAGAGACAGACACCTCCGAATGGGATCCACAAGAGACAGCAGGCTAGACGCCTCATCCCTTAAATTAGCCAACAGGGAGATACCAAGCTGAGTGGTGTGTGCTAAGCCAGGCCTCTCTCAGGGAGATAGGTGCCTAAGTCTGGGCTGTGTGGAAATGCCTCTCTAGATTCTCACTTACAAGCCTTTTCTTGACATTCAGCTGCAAGAGGGACAGGAGGCGGTCCCTTGTAACTTTTAACCCAATAGTTAAGGTACTCACTGGGCTATGGGATATTCTGATGGGGGAGGGGGGGCTACTGAAGCTCTTCCACTGTGGATAAATAATTTTAAATAGTCTACTGGACTGGGTCCCCCACCTCCCCAGTAAGTGCTTCCATCACCAGGCTACAGACTTATTCCCGCCCCCCCCCTCCCCCATGGCCATGACTCTTTCACTGTTTATTCACTGGGGAACAGCTCTTTCAGGCCAGTTGAGGGATCTCTCCCATCCCCCAATATCCCAAAGCCCAGCAGTTGGGATACTCACCTACAAGGTTACAGATCCCTGTTCAAATCTCTTCTGCTGCTCAGGTGGAAGGGGGGACTTGAACCAGGGGTCTCCTACATCCCAGCTGAGTACCCGAAAGACTGGGATAAAACTAAAGAGGGAGGGGCTCCTCCTCACTCCCAGCTTGTGTATAAACTGCCTGCAGGGGCAGATCTGATAGGTGAGGTCTGGGCACACTTACTTGGCTGGGCCCAGCGGGTGAGTTAGGTGCAGGATCATCCCATATTCCTCCAGCTTGCAAATCACTCTGGCGTTTATGTCTCCACATTCCTGTCATGGCAGTGTGCATACTCATAGGCAAAAAACAGGCACCTAGGGGAAGTTTTACTGAAAAAACATTACACACTGAGTGATTTTAGACCACTACAAGCCTTTGGGGCAGTTGCCTGGGGGGATGTGGATCCCAGTAAGGCCTGATTCTGGGATTTAGGCACCTACCTGACACTTTAGGTGCATAAGTCCCTTTGTGAATCTAGCCCTTGGGTGCAGTGGTTCTCAAACCATTTACTGGTGACCCCTTTCACATAGCAAGCCTTTGAGTGTGACCCTTTGAGTGTGATCCTTTGAGTGTGAGTTTTTATAAATTAAAAACACTTTTTAATATATTTAACACCATTATAAATGCTCGAGGCAAAGCAGGGTTTGGGGTGAAGTCTGACAGCTCATGATCCCCCCCATGTAATAACCTCGTGACCCCCGAGGGGTCCTGACCCCCAGTTTAAGAACTCCTGCTTAAGATGGAGATAGGCCCCTCAAGGGATTCAGTGAGAGTTAGGCATCTAGGAGATTTTAAAATACTAGAAATCGTCTATATAGCCTCATTAGGCACCTTAGACAATGATTACAGATGAAATCTCACCCTCAGCTATATTCCAATAAGCTTCTTTTAGAGACTATCCTCCTTCTAGTCTGGGTCCAGCAATCACTCACACCCCTGTGGTTACTGTCCTTTGTTCCAGTTTCTTTCAGGTATCCTTTGGGGGTGGACAGGCTATCTCCTTAGCCAGCTGAAGATAAAATGGAGGGGTCTCCCAGGGGCTTAAATAGACTTTCTCTTGTGGGAGTAGACCCCCTCCTCTCTGCTATGCAAAATCCAGCTCCACAATGGAATTTTGGAGTCACATGAGCAAGTCACATGTTCATGCATGACTCATGCATCCGATGAAGTGAGCTGTAGCTCACCAAGCTTATGCTCAAATAAATTGGTTAGTCTCTAAGGTGCCACAAGTCCTCCTTTTCTTTTTGTGAATACAGAATAACACAGCTGTTACTCTGAAACCTGTCAGTTTTTATAGGCAGCAGCCATTGCCCACATCTATCTTGAATGTCTCCAGGAAGATTTCTTATGCAGATTGGAGTCTTCCAAGATCCATTGTCTTTAAGTGTTTCTTGATTGGGCACTTAACCTGCACATTTCTTTCTCAAGAAGCTGACCAAATGCTTTATTAAGACTACTTAAAATCAAACAAGTACACAGCCACTATTCATAACTTTGAATACAAAAATGATACATGCATACACATAGGATGAATATATTTAGTAGATCATAACTTTTGCAGAGATATGTTACACGGCATATGCAGCATAAAACATATTCCAGTTATGTCATATATATACATTCATAAGCATATTTCCATAAAGCCTTATGGGGTGCAATGTCACACTGGGACTGGATGACAGGGGATGGATCACTGGGTGATCACCCTGGTCTGTTCATTCCCTGTGAAGAACCTGGCATTGGATACTGTTGGAGGATAGGACACTGGGCTTCGTGAACCATTGGTCTGACCCACTACGGCCATTCTATTTTCCTTCTCGTTTTTCAAATTTGCCTGTAGGATTTACTATGTCTACTAGGGAGGTGCCTGACTTTCTGGTAATTACGTTTTACATTGTCTTTTATATATTTAAGGTGTAATTTAATCAGACACTCCCTGGACAGCATTGCGTTTGTGACTCTCATGTCATGAAGGGGAGAAGGAAGGGAGGGGGGGAAGTCACAAAGAGGGCACTTTTATAGCAGACACATTCTTTTAATACACAAACCAGGAGGAAGAATTATTTAATAATTCCATAAAGAGCCTAGGAAAAAACTAGGAGAATTTGAAGTTGCCAAATGGTCTTCTGCCTTGCTCTACAGATCTGTGTTCTACTTGTGAAGTCAGGTGAGAGACATGTTCATTTTTATTGAATTTATTGCATTTCTTAAGAGCTACGCAAGTCCTGTTATAACAGGCTAGGATTTTCAAAGAAGTCTAGGGGAATTAGGCACCCAATTTCCTAACGATCTTTTGAAAATCCCACACAATTTAAAAAAAAAGAATCTAGATTCTCTGAACCAGAGAACCATATGCTTTTATGGTTTTATGCTTTCCTTTTGAGGTACTTTGCTTTAAAATGGAAACCAGTTTCTACAGAAGATAATTGAAGACTTTTGTGTAAAACTATGAACTCATAAATATAATTTCATTAATGGTTTTATTCTTTTGACAGGTCTTGTTCAAAGTAATTCTGTGTTTCAGCCTTCTGCAGAAATGAAAATATCAGAGCGGCAACTCACCACTTTGCAGTGTAATTTCACAACTGCTTTTAGCAGCCCAAATCTCTTTTGGTTTCATCAGTATCTGAACCAACCATCCCAGCATCAGGGCAGGTGTAACCACTAGGTGAACTAGGTGGCTGCCTAGGGTGCCAAGATTTGGGGGAGACAAAAAGCGGTGCCCCAAATTATTTTTCACACTATTGCTGAAAAATGAATGAATAAAGAAAAGAGAAATGTCTTTGAACTTGCATTTTAACTTGTCGTTCTCTCATACATCGCAGCTACAGCCTATGTCAGCTCTGCGTGGCGGTACAAAGTGGCAATGACGTTATGTTTCTCGTCATGCGCAGCCGTCACCCATTCTGACAGGGCGTTTATAATGCTAAGTTCACTAGTTTTCGGCGGTTGTTGACTGAGGCTAATTATTTTTGTTGAGTTGTTTCAGATCTAAGACTCTGGCAAGTGCTGCTGCATCATTTCGCTAATACTTTGTGTCAATTGTGTGTGTATGTTCAGTATCTGAGTGCACACGTTTATCATGTGCGGATATGCCTGTGTAGGTTGTTGAAATTTGTCACACTGATATTGCCAGTTGTTGTATGATGGAGTATCTGCCATTCTAATTTTATAAATTTTATTAATAACAATAATTTGATATTCTAAAGGTAGAATAAAATATAGTCGATTTTGATATGAAAGAATGAAGGAAGGAAGCATGAGTGTCTAAAAAAGTGTATTTCCGATTACAATCAACATTGCTTAATTTTAAGGAAAAGTCATCTTGATCTCATAATCAATGTTTACGTCAAACAGTTGATGAAATTCAAATAGTGACTCATAGTTAGTAAGTGAGGTGTTCTCTAGCCTTTACTTTTAATAGTGAACAAGAAGAAGAACTGATAGGAATAAAATTTAATATTTTTCGTTTTCAGTTGATGCAGCCTCGTGGCAGATAGGGAAAAATTGTCTAGGGCACAATTTCATAAGCGGAAGGCTGATAAGCAAACAGAAGAAAGAACAAATTTTCAATCCGAACGTGTATTAATTCTAATGAACAATGCCGCATTATGCAGTATTCATTTTTGGAAGTTTATAATAAGTGATGCTCTGCGGGGAGGGTAAGGGTAACGGGGAGCGCAAGGTGGAAGTTTCGCGGAGGGTGCAAAATATCCTTGCACGGCCCTGCCCACCATATGTTGACAGCGTATCAGTCTCCAGCTGAGAAGAACATGGTCACCTCTGGAAACTTTTCAGCGGCATCTCTGGCGATACAAGAAGTGAGAGAGGTGCTCACACACACCGAGGGTGGCAGAGACTGTTTTCCTCCCTGACACTTTTTTATGACCGTCTCTACCGAGTTCAGTTCCTTCTGCTCTTCCCATGTCTGGGAGGATCTTTCCGTTTCTATTCCTGTGGCGTGTTAGAGCCACCATCCTCTGCAAACCGAGCCCGATGAGTTATTATCGCAGTTATACTTATGTGAATTACTATATGCATGATTTGTAACCTTTATATGAAAATATTTGTTGTCTGTAAAATAAACCAGCTAACAAGCAAAATTTGGAAAATTGTACCAGGATTTCCTGCAGCTGGAAACATGCGGTAAAAGACACTGGGGGAGGTTCTGATCTCTCTCCCATCACCGCAACTCTGGTCTAACTCTATCCGGCGAGGTTCTTAGCTGCTGTAAAGTGTTTCAGCTCCACTGAAATCAACATCTATCCACCCAGGTCTCTCTTTGTGTCTGTCAGCTTTTGTCTTCACCCAGCTTCTTATTCAAGCACATGCCTCGCCAGGGAATCACAGAGCCCAAGAAGTGCATTTCATGTCTAAACATTTTATCTGTTGCATAGAGATACTCGCAGCTATAAAAACCAAACCTTTCTGAAAGCTGGGGTGGGAGGAAAAGCCAGGAAACAGACGGTTTCACAGCGACATCAGACGCAAACCCCACTCCCCTCCCCTCATTTCCTGGGGGGTTGGGCCCTGGGATCAGATCCTCCCCCCTCGACTTTTCAGGGAGAAATCTGGGTCGGTTTATAACATTCAGCCAACAATCCTATTGCTTCCCTGTTGCGTTTTAACTGCCTTTTTCTGACTCTAAAGAGCAGCATCCGCTAAACAATGGCTATGTGTTTTGTTCTAAACCTTTTTATATTCACTCTGTATCCCGGTAATTGAGCTGTTAGCTTTGTTCATGCAGCCTAGTTCACTGCTAATTAAACCCTCTCTCTCCTCCCCAGACCAGAACCAATCCGCCAACTTTCTCCATTTATTTGCATCACTCCTTCCTTTTCAGTCTATCTGCTGTTTTGTATGTGTCCCCCAGCACATCTGCTGAGTTTTATTCCCTTTTCCCTCCTTCCACCCTCCGCTTGTCTGTAACTGGTGCATTGTATTGACTTATTTCTTGTCCCAGGTGCTGCGCTGGGTGATTCGGTCCAGTCCAAGGAATCCCAAGTGTCTGGAGTAGAAGGAGGCTCAGTAACATTCAGCTGTTCCTACAAAACCACCGATACTTCTGGTGTCTATCTCTACTGGTACCGACAGTCTCCTAACCGAGCCCCGCAGTACATTCTGCGGAGAGGGACGAAGCTGTACGCTGCTTATGGAGATACTGCGGATTTCGCCCAGGAGAGGTTTTCTTCCCAGGCTGACGAGAGCTCCGTACTTCTGAATATCACAGCCCTGGAGCTGGCGGACACAGCGATGTATTACTGCGCCCTGCAGCGGGCACGGTGACAGAGCCACACAGCGCAGCTGTACAAAAACCCTCCCTTTCCTTTCCATTCACCGGCCCTGCACTGGAGAGAGACCAGAGACAGGCCTACCCAAAGCCCAGCAGTCTCCCCACAGTGACAGTGACAGATAGGGCTCTGGTCTAGGTGACAGGAAATTAAAGACATGGGCTGTCCCGACCCCACATCTTGCTCCCTTGCAGGAAGGCTTCAGGCTGAGGAATATGGTTAAATTCTGTTTCACCCATAGAGACCTGGGCAAATGACTAAGGGGGATATTTTAAAGTGCCTCCTGGGATTTTCAAACATACCTAGGCACCTAACACCCATTAAAATTAATGAGACTGAGATACCTATTTGCTTTTGAAAATCCCACTAGGTGCCTAAATATCTCTAAGATCTTCCCCCTAGGGCAGTGGCTCTCAACCTTTCCAGACTACTGTACCCCTTTCAGGAGTTTGATTCCTCCTGTGGACCCCCGAGTTTCACTTCACTTAAAAAAAAAAAAAAACTTGGTTACCAAAACAAAAACAAACAAACAAACAAACAAACAAAAAACAACCAACCAACCAAGACAAAGAAACAAACAAACAAAACCCCCAGACCTAAAAATACAAAGGTGTCACACCCAGACTATTACTGCAAAATTGCTTCACTTTCTTATGTTGTCTGTGTGAAGTTTTAGTTTCTACTGACTCAGGCCACTGCTTTTTAGGTAGCCTGTTGTAAAACTAGGCAAATGTCTAGATGAGTTGATGCACCCTTTGGAAGATTTCTGCGCAGCCTTGGTTGAGAACTACTGCCCAAGTGGGATTTTAAAAAGCACCTAGGACAGATTTTTTAAAAGTATTTAAGTGTTTTAAGAAGCAGGCAGTTGCTATCTACATCTTTAGGCATCCAAAATACCACTACAAATCTGCTCTTGGTTTCGTGGGATTTTGAAGAGTGTCTAACCAGCTTAGGTGCCTAACTCCCCTCAACTTTCCATTGGAGTGCCTAAGTGCTATAGTGATCTATAAGAATATCTCATTTATCAACACCCATCACAAAAATCCCCTTTGCCCCAGTAATCAGGAAATCACCTAAGCAGGTGGTAAAGTCGCAGGGAGTGAATAATGGTGCTTTACTGGATGAAGGTCACTGGCAATTAACTGCACAACATGTACCTATGTAAGGATGATTACAATTACCTGCCAAAAACAATAATTCATCCAGACAGGTGAGACTTCTTTAGGGCAGTGATCCTCTTTTTTAATTCTGTGTTTGTACAGTGCCTAGCACAATGGAGTTCTGCTCTAAAACTAGGTCTGCTGGAATACACTTAATGTCAGGTATCTGGCACATTGGGGTCCTGGTCCAGGACAGGGACTGTGTCAATACTCAGTGACAATCATGAGCTTACAGCAGGCGCTTGTTCTGTGTGGAGAGGAACAGTGAGAGGATTGGTTTCAGAGTAGCAGCGGTATTAGTCTGTATTCGCAAAAAGAAAAGGAGGACTTGTGGCACCTTAGAGACTAACCAATTTATTTGAGCATAAGCTTTCGTGAGCTACAGATCACTTCATCGGATGCTCAAAGAAATTGGTTAGTCTCTAAGGTGCCACAAGGATTCCTTTTCTTTTAGTGAGAGGATTGTTCGTAAAGAAGCGATAAACCAACACTTTGTCCAAAGCGCGTAATTCAGGACTGGCTGGTAGGAATCATCTGTTTAAATCAGAAAAGGGTCTCTGTGCTTGAGCTAAACACCACACATCTAATAAACATTCAGACTTTAAGGGCAGAAGGGAGCATTGTGGTCATATCCTCTGCTCTCTTGTAAAACGCAGGCAAGAGAATGTCACCAACGATTCCTACTTGCAGCCCATGCTTGGCGGTTGATCTAGAGCAACCTGAGAAATGCCATTTAACAATAAGACTTTGTGGTCTCAGAAAGTCTCTGAAATGGCTTTCTTGCTGGCTTTTGATATTTTCTTGCATGGTTTCTTATAACCGCCAGTGGGCCCCCCTGACTCACACATGGTGACATTTCTCTCTATAACAATATCTGAGTGAGTCAGAACCTGATTGACAGAAGTTCCCTTGTGACTTCAGTATCATAAGACGGACAGGGAAGAGAGGAGGTGGCCTCAGAAAGAGCATATCAAACGTTTAAAGCTGGAATTAACATTTAATAAAAACTTAAAGGAAGAATTTTATAATTAACCAAAGACTCCTGCGGGGGGGGGGGGGGGGCGGGAGATAAATTTATGCAACAAAAATGCTTTACTGCTGGGACTACAGCTCTATCTTCTGCTTGTTTACTCAGGTCAGAAATGTTTACTTGGACTGAGTTTAGTATGTTAAATAGTACATATGTTACTTAAAAGCTACAGAATTCCTACTATTACAGGGTAGGATTTCAAAAATCCTAAGAGACTTGGGCACCCAGCTTCCTTATGGTCACACACTACTTATTAGAAAACAGAATATTTTAACCAGAACAACAAACTTCATCCAATTTTTCTGGAGGAAAACTTTGTCTTCTTGGAAAACAAAGCTTGGTTTCATAATGGAAGCCAGTTTGTATATAAACTAGTACTGAAATTACAGAGATCTAGAAGAGAGAAAAAGGAAAGTTCTTTAATGACCGTTTATTCCCTTTACAGGTTTTGTTGAAGGTGATTCTGTGTTTCAGTCTCCTCTGGAGGTGACAGTCTCAAAGGGACACGATGTATTCTTACAGTGTAATTTCACCACAGATTTCACCAGCCCGAATCTCTTCTGGTACCGCCAATATCCGAACCAAGAACCCCAGCGTATCCTGACAGCCTATAAATCTCCTGTTGGGAAGAACACGTTCACCTCTGGAAAATTCTCAACTGTTTTGTTCGACCCAGATAAGACGGTTCCCTTGAGGATCGAAGCTGTGTCCTTTCAAGAAAGAGCCGTGTAGTACTGTGCTCTGAGACCCACACTGGGGCAGAGCTGTCTCCGGCAATACACGAAGAGAGCGAGGCGCTCACACACACTGATGGCGGCAGAGACTGTTTTTCTATCTGACCTTTTTTTAATAACATATCTCTGCCAGGGTCAGTTCCTTCTGCTCTTCCCATGTCTGGAAGGAAGTTTCAGTTTCTATGCCTGTGTAAAAACAACGAGGAGTCTGGTGGCACCTTAAAGACTAACAGATTTATTTGGTAAAAACAATGAGGAGTCCTTGTGGCACCTTAGAGATTAACACATTTATCTGGGCATAAGCTTTAGTGGGCTGTAACCCACTTCATCAGATGCGTGGAGTGGAAAATACAGTAGGCAGGTATAAATATACAGCACATGAAAAGATGGGAGTTGCTTTACCAAGTGGGGGCTCAGTGCTAACTAGGCCAATTCAATCAGGGTGGATGTGGCCCATTCTCAACAGTTGACAAGAAGGTGTGAGTATCAACAGAGGAAAAAATATGTTTTGTCCTGACCCAGCCACTCCTAGTCTTTATTCAGGCCTAATTTGATGGTTTCAAGTTTGCAAATTAATTCCAGTTCTGCAGTTTCTCGTTGCAGTCTGTTTTTGAAGGTTTTTTTGTTGAAGAATGGCGAAGTTTAAGTCCGTTATTGGGTGTCCAGGGAGATTGAAGTGCCCCACTTCTTCAGATTTTTTTTACCCATGAAAACTTATGCCCAAATAAATCTGTTAGTCTTTAAGGTGCCACCAGACTCCTCATTGTTTTTATGGATACAGACTAACACAGCTACCCCTCTGATATTTGGTATCCCTGTATACTGTTATACCCACCATGCTATGCAAACCAAGCCCGATGCATTATTATCTCAGTTATATTTATGTGAATTAGTATATGAATGAATTTACAACCTTTAAATGAAAATATGTGTTGTCAGAAAAACAAACCAATCAACAAACCAAACTTGGAAAATTGTAACAGGATTTGCTGCAGCTGACAACATGCTGCAAAAGACACTGGGCGAGGTTCTGACCTCTGTCCCATTGCCTCAACTCTGGTATAACTCTATTGGGACCAATTCTTAGCTTATGTAAAGTGTTTCAGCTCCACTGAAATCAGCATCCATCCATCCAGCTCTCATTTTGTGTCCTTCAGTCTTTCTGTATGCCCAGCTTCTCATGCAAGTAAGTCTCTCTGCTTCCCTGAGGAGGCAAAGAAGTCAATTTAATGTCTAAACATTTTATTTATTGCACATAGATGATCACAACTACAAACTAGGGCTGTCAAGTGATTAAAAAATAATCATGATTAATTGTGGGATTAAAAAAATTAATCACTATTAATCGTGTGATTAATCTCACTGTTAATAATAGAATAACATTTATTTTAATATTTTTGGATGTATTTTACATTTTCAGATATATTTATTTCAATTATAACATAGAGTACAAAGTGTATAGTGCTCACTTTATTTTTATTTTTGGTTACAAGTATTTGGAGTGTGAAAAAAACAAAAGAAATTGTATTTTTTAATTCACTGAATAAAAATACAGTAGTGCAATCTCTTTATCATGAAAGTTGAACTTACAAATGTAGAATTAAATACAAAAACCGCCACCTGCATTCAAAAATAAAATAATATAATATTTTAGAGCTTTGAAGTCCACTCAGTCCTACTTCTTGTTCAGCCAATCACTCAGACAAACAAGTTTGTTTACTTTTTCAGGAGATAATGCTGCCCGCTTCTTGTTTACAATGTTACCTGTTGTAGCCAGTGTCACAAGATATTTACATGCCAGATGTGCTGAAGATTCATATGTCCCTTCATGCTTCAACCACTATTCCAGGGGACATGCATCCATGCTTATGATGGATTCTGTGAGATAACAATCCAAAGCAGTGCGTACTGACACATGTTCATTTTAATCATCTGAGTCAGATGCCACCAGCAGAGGGTTCATTTTCTTCTTTGGTGGTTCTTTTTTGATGGTTCCGCATTGGCATGTTGCTCTTTTAAAACTTCTGAAAGCATGCTCCATACCTCATCCCTCTCAGATTTTGGAAGGTGTCAAGGTTCCTTCCCCACTCTGAACTCTAGGGTACAGATGTGGGGACCTGCATGAAAACCCCCTAAGCTTATTTTTACAAGCTTAGGTTAAAGCTTCCCCAAGGTACAAACTATTTTATCTTTTGCCCTTGGACTTTATTGCTGCCACCACCAAGCGTCTAACAAATATATAACAGGGAAAGAGCCCACTTGGAAACATCTTTCCCCCCAAAATCCTCCCCAACCCTACACCCCCTTTCCTGGGGAAGGCTTGATAAAAATCCTCACCAATTTGCATAGGTGAACACAGACCCAAACTCTTGGATCTTAAGAACAATGAAAAAACTATCAGGTTCTTAAAAGAAGACTTTTAATTGAAGAAAAAAAGTAAAAGAATCACCTCTGTAAAATCAGGATGGTAAATACCTTAAAGGGTAATCAGATTCAAAACATAGAGAATCCCTCTAGGCAAAACCTTAAGTTACAAAAAGACACAAAAACAGGAATATCCATTCCATTCAGCACAACTTATTTTATCAGCCATTTAAACAAAGCAGGTTTGAGAGTAGCAGCCGCATTAGTCTGTATTGGCAAAAAGAAAAGGAGGACTTGTGGCACCTTAGAGACTAACAAATTTATTTGAGCATAAGCTTTCGTGAGCTACAGCTACATCATGCATCCGATGAAGTGAGCTGTAGCTCACAAAAGCTTATGCTCAAATAAATTGGTTAGTCTCTAAGGTGCCACAAGTCCTCCTGTTCTTTAAACAAAACAGAATCTAATGCATATCTAACTAGACTGATTATTAGCAATTTACAGAAGATCTGACCTGCATTCCTGCTCTGGTGCTGGTAAAAACATCACACAGACAGAAAGAATCTTTTTTTCTCCCCCGCCTCCAGCTTTGAAAGTATCTTGTCTCCTCATTGGTCATTTTGGTCAGGTGCCAGCGAGGTTATCCTACCTTCTTAACCCTTTACAGGTGAAAGGGTTTTTCCTCTGGCCAGGAGGGATTTTAAAGGTATTTACCCTTCCTTTTATATTTATGACAGAAGGCATTTCAGATTCTTAAACCTTGGGTTGAGTGCTGTAGCTATTTTTAGAAATCTCACATTGGTACCATCTTTTCATTTTGTGAAATCTGCAGTGAAAGTGTTTTTAAAATGAACGGTATGTTCTGGGTCATCATCCAGGACTGCTATAACATGAAATATATGTCAGAATGTGGGTAAAACAGAGCAGGGGACATGCAATTGTCCCCCAATGAGTTCAGTCACAAATTTAATTAATGCATTATTTTTTTAATGAGTCTCATCAGCTTGGAAGCATGTCCTCTGGAATGGTGGCCGAAGCATGAAGGGGCATACGAATATTTAGCATATCTGGCATGTAAATACCTTGCACTGCCAACTACAAAAGTGCCATGCAAATGCCTGTTCTCACTTTCTGGTGACATTGTAAATAAGAAGAGGTCAGCATTATCTCCTGTAAATGTCTTAGCGATTGGCTGAACAAGAAGTAGGACTGAGTGGACTTGTAGGCTCTAAAGTTTTACATAGTTTTACTTTTGAGTGCAGTTATACAAGAAAAAAATCTATATTTGTAAGTTGCACTTTCATGACAAAGAGATTGCACTGCACATTGTATGAGGAGAATTGAAAAAAAATTATTTTGTTTTATCATTTTTACACTGCAGATATTTGTAATAAAAATAATACACACTTTGATTTCAATTACTACACAGAATACAATTTATATGAAAATGTAGAAAAACATCCAAACTATTTAATAAATTTCAATTGGTATGCTATTTTTTAACAGTGTGATTAAAACTGTGATTAATCACAGTTAATTTTTAAAATCATGATTATTTTTTGAGTTAATTGCATGAGTTAACTTTGATTAATTGACAGCCCTACTACAAATAACACTTTTTGAAAGCTGGGGTGGGGAGAAGAGCCAGAAAGCAGACTGTTTCACAGAGAGATCTGAAGCAAGCACCACTCCCCTCCCCTCATTTCCTCAGGAGTTGGGCATTGGGTTAAGATCTGCCCCCCTCAACTTTTCAGAGAGGAATCTGGGTCAGTTAAACACATTCAGTTGATGATCCTGTTGTTTCACTGTTGTGCTTCACTGATGCCTTGCGAATCTCAAAACAGGGACCGCTCTGTTGAAATCATGGGCCCCTGTTTGATTCTAAGCTTTTTTATAATTACTCTGTGCCCAGGTCATTGTGATTTTGGTTTTGTCTCATTGCTAAATAAACTGTTTGTCTCTCCCTAAAACAGAAATGATTGCCTTTAACTATCCAGTACTCTCTCCTTTTCTCTGTGTCTGTCTTTTTATCTCAGTGTCTCAGCTGTCTTTCCTTCCATACTCTCTCTCTCTGTTTAGGTTGGGCACTCTGATGGTATATAACTGGTATATTTTTTGTGGCAGATGCTGTGCTGGGTGAATTGATCCAGTCCAATAAACCCAAAGTGTCTAGAGGAGAAGGGGACAATGTGACACTCAGCTTTTCTTACAATACCAGCTATTCTGATGTCTCTCTCTACTGGTAACATCAGTTTCCTGACCAAGGCCCGCAGTATGGTCTCCGAATAGGTGCCAAGGCATACAGCTCTGTCCGGGATTTTGCAGAGTTTGCCAAGAAGAGATTTATTCCCCAGGCTGATGACACTTCTACAGTTGTGACTATCACAGCCCTGGAGCTGGCAGACACAGCGGTGTATCTCTGCGCCCTGCAGAGGGCACAGTGACAGAGCCTCATCCCAGTGCTGTGCAAAAACCCTCCCTTCCCTCACATTAAATTGTCCCCTGTATCTTTTCTCTCTCATCTGTAAACTCTTTGAGGTGGGATAGCATTAATAGGTTGCACAGGATCTAGTACAATGGGGCCCCACCCCAGGTCTGTCTCCTCCTGCTGTCTCTTGTCTTTTACTTAGATAGTGAGATCTTGGGGCAGGGACTCTTTTGTTTTATATTTGTACAGCACCTGGCACCATGGGGTGTTGGTCCATGACTGGAGGGTTCTACACACCCTCCTACTCAGTAATGGAACCCTTCACTGGGAGCAGCGGGACAATAACTCTCTTTTACAGAGAAGAGCTGTCAGCAGATCTATCACTGACCAGGAGCTAGGAACAGATAAGGAAGGGAAATACTGGGGGAAACACTTGGGAAATCTGTCTATGCCATAGAAGTGAGAAAGTTAAAATAACTCTCAGCTTGGATGAAGTTTGTAAGAGACCCTAGGAAGAAGACCCTGGCAGAAAATTATAAACCTTCATAAAATCATAGAATATCAGGGTTGGAAGGGACCTCAGGAGGTCATCTAGTCCAACCCCCTGCTCAAAGCAGGACCAATCTCCAACTAAATCATCCCAGCCAGGGCTTTGTCAAGCCTGACCTTAAAAATATCTAAGGAAGGAGATTCCACCACCTCCCTAGGTAACGCATTTCAGTGTTTCACCACCCTCCTAGTGAAAAAGTTTTTTCCTAGTATCCAACCTAAACCTCCCCGACTGTTTCATGGAGAAGCAGACCCTGTCCTGAGCCATTACGATCCTCAAAAACTGAAATAATTGTGGAAAGGATGTTTAAAGGGAGCCTAAGGCAATGTGTGTTAGGCACATTTGAAAAACCCACTAGGAACCTGGTTGTATCTTTAGGTGCCTAAAAATCTTTGAAAATCTGACCCTAAATGACCACAGTCTTGTCTAAGGTCAAATGGGGAATCTGTGATAGAACAGGGAACAATCCAGATCTCCAACGTCTCAGGCTAGTCTAGTGCACTCTGTGACAGCAAATTCCTGCATTTTGGGGAGTTCATACTGTATTAAATGTATGCATCACAGTGGGCCAGGGATTGTATGCAATTCCATGGGGAAGAGAGACCACAGCTCCCCCAAGACCAGAGAAATATGTGGGTATGGGGAGGTGATGAGGCAAATGCCCTCAGCTTCTAATACATCCCAGTTGGCACAACCCCCTGGGGAGACATGCACATACTGATCCAAACTGGATGCTGTGCAGACCACCGCACAAAGAATGGATTTCTGAATAAAAACTGACTCAGGGCCTTTTTTCCAGATCCAGCAAATGGACAGGCCCTTCTGTCCATGGGGAGACCCACTCCTTAGGGAAAGATTAGACAGAATGAACCACCAGAGTCATATCTATATCTATATATCTATATTTATAGACAGATATAGATATATATGGGGGGGGATCTGATATACTTATTAGCTTGTGTGCAGGTTCTCTAATTGCTGTTAATACATTTTCTCTGTATTGCTTTTACCTTAAGAATAAAGTGTGCTTGCTTAGAAAAAAGCAGTGTGGTAATTTTAGAGTATGGGAAATTACCTTAGAAGACAAAGCAAAGCAGAGGTGCTGGCCTGCTTGGGCAGCCTGTGTAACTGGGGACATCACAGTGTAGGCAGGGAGCTGCGCCGCCTGGAAATACCCTGGTGAGGAGAAAGGGGGAGACGCTTTTCTCTGAGAAAGAGAAGGAACAGCTGTGGAACCAGAAGCTGGAGAGGGGTGCCAGGAACATGGAGGGGGAATATAGGTGCAATTGCCCAGAACTGTGACTCTGTTCACCAACCTCCCTCTCTGAGGAGGATAGCCTAGGATTCACAAGGGGCCTAAGGGAGTTAGGCACCCGAGTCCCATTGAAGCTTTTACAGCAGGCAGGTTTTGAAAGATGAGTGGAAAATATGGGTAGAAGAATGTTTTAAGAAGTGCTACATTCTCAATTTCATCCAAGCACCTTAGCTCTGCAATCACTTTCACGAAACATCTAAAGGCTGTATGTACAGCTTCTCTGGGAAGACACCATCCATAATCGATGCCACCAGAAAATAATTTGCTTTTCCCCATGAGTGGGCTGAGAATGCTTTTCTTGCTCCCCCTCCCCTTTTCTACAAGAGGGCGTGGCGGAGCAACACATCCAATAATATTATCTTGGTTTATACAATTACTTTAGTTCCAGCAGGTGACAGGAAGGCCTGAACAGAAAGAGCAGGTTCCTTATTTATAACATGAACAGTTACTTAAAATGAGAAGCAGCAGGAAGTAATTGCAAGTAATTGCAGAGCCTAAGCATCAGTGAAGATAATCAGAAGCTATAAAATGATCTGTTTGAATCTACATCTCCATCTTATTCTACTGGTGTCAGGTGAGAGCCATTTTCATTTGGAAGTAGATGTATAAATATTGAGAACCACAACTTTTACAGCATTAGTAAGTAAAATGCAATCTCTAAAAAACCCACAAAAAACATATGGGGATTTTATGTAATTATTTTGACAAACACTGGAATTGTATTAAAATCAAGTTTTCACTCATCAGGTGTGCTTTGATAGATAGATAGATAGATAGATAGATAGATAGATAGATAGATATTGCAGAAAGGAGGATGAATAAAAATCAAATCCTTAAAATCAAAATAAAAATCAAGACTTTTTCCCCCTTTGCATGTGTTGTTGAAAGTTTTTCTGTGTCCCAGTCACTTCCGGAGCTGAGAATCTGCGCTGGACACAATGCAACTTAACAATGTAAGTCTCCACGACAGACAGAAGCCCCTACCTGTTTTGGTACAGTCAGTATCTGAGCCAACCTCCCCAGGACGTACTGGCATCTTTCATGTCTGCTGATGAGAACAAATTTGCCCCTGGGAAATTCTCAGCAGTTTTGTACTTGGAGGATAACAATTATTTTATTAATAAAATGCATCTGACCTTGGAAATTGAAGAGGCGTCTCTCCAGGACTCCTTTGTGAACTTCTGTGTTATCAGACCCACTGTGGAGTAGGGTAATATCAGTAACTGTACAAAAAGTGAAAGGTTGCTCAGGGCAACATAGTGTGGAAGGCACTGTGTTTGTCTGCTTGACAACTTATTTGTCTAAGTTTGGTTCCATGGCCCCCCTATGGGTGGATCTTGTATATTTGCATGGGAATTTTTTTTCTCTTTTGATTTAAACAAATTACCTCTGCCATTTGAATCACTGAAGCCTTTAAGTGCTATAAGAACATAAGAAAGGCCATACTGGGTCAGACAAATGGTCCATCTAGCCCTGTATCCTGTCTTCTGACAGTGGCGATGCCAAGTGCTAGAGGGAATGAACAGAACAGGGAATCATCAGGTGTTCCACCTCCTGTCACCCATTCCCAGCCTCTGGCAAACAGAGGCTAGGGACGCCATCCCTGCCCATCCTGGCTGATAGCCATCGATGGACCTGTCCTCCATGAATTTATCTAGTTCTCTTTTGAAGCCTGTTATAATCTTGGCCTTCACAACATCCTCTGGCAAGGAGTTCCACAGTATGCAACTGTATTTTCACTTTCAATCATATTTCTTTCTGCTATCACTTCATTTGTTGCTCATTGTTTACTACTCTAAATGCTCCTAGATTCTTAGGACCCAATCCAGAGAAACACGTGGGCACTTACTTTACTTTTGCTGAAATCAATGGGCTACACACTTTGCTTAAAATTAAACGTGTTTAAAGGCTTTGCTATGTCAGGATTTCAGTTTGAAATGCTTAAGATATAAATGATTATTAATTATTGCCTCACTGCTTATGAGTCTGTCTCTCTCATACCGAAGTTGCATCTTTAATTATCTTTCTAGAAACTGTCTCTTTCTTTCCTTCACTCTGCCTTTCTCTGTCTGTGTAACTCTCCTTCTGCCTCGGTTCCTCTGCTCTGTCTGTTTCAGAAATGTGCACTCAGACTATCTATCTATCTATCTATGAACCCGACGTGTCTGTCACAGAAGGAGGCGCTGTGGCACTCAGCTGCTCCTACAGCACCGGCTATAGCGGTGTCTCTCTCCACTGGTACCGCCAGAGCCCCAGCCAAGCCCCGCAGGACATTCTCCGGGGAGGCGCGAAGGGAAGCACCATCAGTGACCACGCAGATTTTGCCCAGAGGAGGTTCATTTCTGAAGCTAAAGCCACTGCTACAGTTCTGACCATCGCAGGCCTGGAGCTGGCGGACGGAGCTGTGTATTATTGTGCCTTGAATGAGACACAGTGAGAGAGTCCCCGGAGACAGCTGCACAAAACCCTCCCACATCCCTCACTTGCGTTCTTCCCCATCTGTCTCGGCTGTTGAGTTTGAAAAATCTTTGATGCAGGGTCCCTGCCTGACAGGGCCAGCCCAGATCTCAGTTTTATTGTCTAGGTGCCATCACCATGACCGTCAATTTCCAACTGTGTGCAAGGAAATACTTGTTCTCAGCGTTTTAATCTGATTTCGGGTTTTGAACACCAGATTTCCATTAAAAATGAGCACGGACGGATATAACAGATTTTAAAAACCAGAAGGCACCTGTCTGATTATCTGGGCTGACTCCTGCATAGCAGAGGTCAGAGAATGTCATTCCGTAATTCCCACTTTCAGGAGAACATTTTCAAAACTACCTTTTCAAAATGGGGCTGTGTCCTACCTCACTTAGGTGCTCTTGAAAAATTTACCATAAGCCCATAACTTCAATCTAAGTTACTTTTTTGACCCCCATCACCTGAGCACCTTACTGCCTTCGATTTATTTTATTTTCACAACACTTCTGTGATATAGGGCAGGGCCACGATCTCCATTTCAGGGATGAGGACCTGAATCGCAGAGAAGCCAACAAGTCACCCACCCAACCTCACACAGAATCTCCCAGATTCTAGGCTCCAGGCCTAACCACTTGCCCATCTTTGCTCTCAAACCTTCTTATCAAACTTGTCTTTGAGCTACAATATATGCAGAGGAGCAACTTCTCCCCCCGCCCTCCCTGGCACAGCTGAGAGGTGGGAGAGGGGAGGGCAGTAGCAGCTGCTGTTAGAGTAGCAATACCTGGCTGTAGGTTAAAAAATACCTACTCTTCATTTCAGTAGTTCTCCTAATACTGTATTCTTTAATGAGCCACTCGTAATTATGGTTAGGATTTTCAAATGAGTTAAGCACTCAGTTTCCTTTGAAAATTCCAGTGAAATTCAACTCCCTTAGGCTCTTTTGAATATCCCAGCCCTACTCACGAGCCAAGAAACATAACAAACACAGAGTATTCGAACAAGCCTGAAGTCTGTACACCAGGAGGATTTTGAATAATAACTGTATTGGCGTCAATGGCCCAGATCCCCAGGTCGTGACTCAACGGGCTTAATTTTGCTTCACTCTGGAGAAAGAACCCTAGGCAAATTTTTTCTCTGGGCTGTGAGCAGGGAGGGCCCTGCCCAGATCTGTGGCAATGGGATCAATGTGTAATCCCGTGTGTGTGTGTGTGTGTGTTAACATTTGAAAAAAAAAGTAAAAACCTGCTCGACTTTGTGATTCTTGCTGAGTTATCCTCTCCGAAGTACTAAGAAGAACAAGTTGCTCCTTCTACTGAGCTGCGAAAGAGATCTGGAGGTCAGAAAGGTGACACGTGACAGGAACAAGCCAAAGCCACAGCGGGTGGGGTAAATACTATCGGAGGGTATTAGCTGTGTTCCATGGTGAGAGAAACAGGCTTCAACTGGGGTCTATAGGAGAGGACTAAATGGAGCTCTTGCCACAGATTTAATGTCTCTGACTTGATTCTGTGAGAGAAACTTCACCATAAGATTCTGTTCTATTCAGGTTCCTGTATTGCATCCATCATTGTGGTGGCTTGGAGCGCCTGAAGATCTGGAAACAATATATTTAACCATGAATGCTCCAGAAATCCTGATCTGGACAGTAACAGCATTCCTTTCTTTGAGTAAGTGTCAGCTAAAGGGGGAAATGAATATTACAGCTTCTGTTACCCAGTGGATTTGAATAGGCGTGGGCAGCGGGGGGAGGGGGGGCAACTGGAAGACAGGATTTCGGGATTCTGTTCACAACTCAGGGAGGAGGGGGGGTGTCTAGTGAGTTAAAGGAGTGGGTCTGGCCTGGTTTCTAGTCCCACCTCTGGGAGAGGAATAGAGTCCAGAGGTTGAAAGCAGTTAGACTGAGAATCAGGATTCCTGGGTCCTATTCCCAGCCCTGCGTGGGAATCAGGGTCTATGGTTACAGCATGTACGATTAGGACTCAGGACTCCTGGGTTCCAGTCTCAACTTCACTGCTGCCTTACTAGAAGCTGGGCAAACCAATCCTGTATTCTACGCCTGAGTGGGTCTCTTTGTACAAGATGCGCATAAATAGCCTTTCAATTTCTGGGAGGCCGTGAGTCCTCAAGGGACTCTGTTCTCCTCTCACGAGAGTGCCTGTCGATGTGCAACAATTTTACATGCTTAATTAGAGTGAACTTTTTTCTGCATCTCTTTCCTTCCCTGCAGGTTTCAGCCAGGGACAAGGCAGTGTCACCCAAACACAAGGACAGCTGGTAAAGTGGGGGGGGGGGGGGGCAGACTGTCACCCTGGAGTGTACTTTCTCCACTGGATATCAGTATTATTACTTATTTTGGTACAGACAGCGACGATCAGGGAGAATGGATTTCCTCTTCCGAATAGATGAGAGTAACGATGAAAAGAATGGAGCCGGGAGACGGTTTTCTGCACAATTCAGGAAATCCTCAAAATTCTTCAGTTTAACCATTAAAGAGCTAAAGCCGACGGACTCAGCGATGTATTTCTGTGCTCTCGTGGAAGACACTATGAGGCTTTTAATAGGGAGACCTGTACAAAAACCCACCCCCTTGGCTTTCTTATCATGAGAAACACAACTGTAGAGGTGTATCCCCAGGCCACAGACAGATGGTTACACCAGGTGATAGGGCTGGTATAAACCACACGACCTGACACCTGTGAAGACTTATGGGCCTCATTCACCATTTTATTACTTCAGATTAATGCCAGTTTACCCACAGTGGGTCTGCTCCCAGCTGCGGTGAATCACTGTGGGTCAAATGGAGTCAACTGGGCCAGGTCCACCACAGGTATCAATCAGCTGTAATTCCATTGGGGCGGGATTTCCCCAGATGGGGTAAACCAGCATGGGTTCAATTGGATAGGTACACAAAGGCACAAAATACGGAAGCATGCAGACATACACGCATGCACATGCAAACACAGACATAGAGACATACAAAAAGATATCCACACCGACAAAACCAGTACGCACAACACAGAACTTAAGTCTTCCCACAATGTCTTTAATTTGCGTCTCCCTGAGTAGCAACAAGAAGGACAATAAACATGAAAATGAATAAGAAACCCATCTTCCAGGAAGTGCAGTGGAAGGAATTTGCCCCACGAGTTCTCACTGGCGCTTCAGGGGCAGAACCCAGCACGTTTCCTGTGTCTGTTATGCATTTCCCAAACCCCTCCCTCTTCTGCTAGGCTGGTCTCGTAGTAACCGCTCCCAGCCCTTGTTCCGAGAAGTTGCCTTTAAGATTCTTCTCTCCGCGACCTCTCAGCTCGTCCGGCTGCCGCTGTCTGAGGCACCATGGAGACGCGTTTCATTCTCAGCCTTTGGGTCTTTAACCAACTAGGTATCCGGGTGCTGTTTTTTGGAAGAAGCTTCATGGAATTAGGCTCCCAACTCCCGTTCTACCCAGAACCCGAACCCTGATTCTAACCCTGACCCAGATCCGAAAGCCCCGGTTATCCTTAACCCGAACCCTGATCCTAACCCTGCAATAATGACATTATTGCTGGCAAACATATTAATGCCCCATACCAATGATATCTGCGAGCGTCAAGAGATCTGAAAATTCCCTAAAGGAGCTGGAAACCCCCCATTTTACAGCAAGGGAAACTGAGGAATACATTATCCATCGTCACACACTCAGAGTATGTGGCAGAGCAGGTCTCTGAGTCCCAGAGCAGACCCTCGTCCACAAGTCCCTCCCCCTCCCTTAACAACGCTAATATAAAAAGAAAAGGAGTACTTGTGGCACCTTAGAGACTAACCAATTTATTTGAGCATGAGCTTTCGTGAGCTGTAGCTCACGAAAGCTCATGCTCAAATAAATTGGTTAGTCTCTAAGGTGCCACAAGTACTCCTTTTCTTTTTGCGAATACAGACTAACACGGCTGTTACTCTGAAACCTGTCAACAACGCTAATATGTCAGCTGCAGGCTGACCTGAACTTACTCTGTTTCCTGGATCTGCGGTGAGTTACCCGAACTCCTCCCTCTTTCTCTCCGTTGGTTTATAATTAATTTTACACAGTTGTAGCTGCCCTCACAGACGTGACATTTATATTCCTCTCAGGCAGCGGCAATAGCTGGGAGTTTGAAACTTGGTGGATAGAGAAGATACTATGGAGAAGTGTTTTATTCTCAGCATTTCTATATTCAACCTCCTAGGTAACTGGGCTGGGATTTCAAGGAAACTAGACACGCAGTTCCCATTGACCCCTAACCCTAACCCTCTACTTAACCCGTGCCTGAACTGTAACCAAAACGGAAATACTGGAGCCTGACAGTTCACCCTCACCATAACCCTAAACCCTTGTTCATACCCTCTTCTTAAACCTAAAGTTAAACCCCCAACCCTTCTCCTGCCCATGACATTAATGCCTATTGAGTTAGGCGACTAAATCCCTTAGACTTCCTTCAAATTCCCTTAAACTGCAATGCAGGTGGAATCATATCCAGGGCTCAGCTACAGGTGAAATGACCTCGAATGTGTTCGTCTTCTTGCAGGTGCTGCGCTGGGCGACTCTGTCCAGTCCAAGGAACCCGAAGTCTCTGGATCAGCTGGAGGTTCTGTGACACTCAGCTGTTCTTACACCACCAGCGGTAGCTATGCCTATCTCTACTGGTACCGTCAGTATCCGAACCAGGCCCCGCAGTACCTTCTCTGGAGAGGAGCGAAGTCAGCCAGCCATCTCAGTGATACCGCAGATTTCGCCAAGGAGAGGTTTTCTTCCCAGGCTGATGACAGCTCCACCGTTCTGAACATCACAGCCCTGGAGCTGGCGGACAGCGCGGTGTATTACTGCGCCCTGAGTCTGGCACAGTGACAGAGCCACACAGGAGAGCCGAACAAAAACCCTCCCTTCCCAGCTGCAGATAATGCTGTGCACATTGAGGTTGGAAGCGGAGCCCCTCCGGAGTTTTGCTGCACTGTTAAAAACACACATTCTGGCTCGGACGTGGTGCTGTCAGATTACTCCTTCCTAATCTCTCCAAAGCGCCAAATTCTTATTCAAACAGCTGCATTAAACCAGTGGCTTCCATATGAGGAGAGATGAATAAAACCGGGACTTTTCAGCTTTGAAAAGAGACGACTACGGGGGGATATGATAAAGGTGTATAAAATCTCTACTGGTGTGGATAAAGTAAAGAGGGAAGTGTTATTTATTCTTCTCTTAACACAAGAACCAGGGGTCACCCAATGAAATCAATAGGCAGCAGATTTAAAACAAATAAAAGGAAATATTTCTCCCTGCAATCAACCTGTGGAACGGTTAATGTCAGAGGATGTTGTGAAGGTCACGACTATAACGGGGTTCAAAAAGGAACTAGATAAATTCATAGAGGATAGGTTCATCAATGGCTATTAGCCAGGATGGGCAGGGATGGTGTCCCTAACCTGTTTGCTAGAAGCTGGGAATGAGCAACTGGGGATGGATCACTTGACGATTCCCTGTTCTGTTTATTCCCTCTGGGGCACCTGGCACTGGCCACTGTTGGAAGACAGGATACTGGGCTAGACGGACCTTTTGTCTGCCCCAGTATGGCCATTCCTATGTTCTTATGGTTCTCAACCTTTCCAGGCTATTCGTACCCCTTTCAGGAGTCTGATTTATCTTGCGTACCCCAAGTTATACCTCACTTAAAAATGACTTTATAAGAAAATCAGACATAAAATAGAAGCTTCACAGCCCACTATTACTGAAAAAATTCTTTTTATTTTTACCATTAATTATAAAATCAATCAATTGGAAATATCGCACTTACATGTCAGTGTATAGAATATAAAGCAGTATAAACAAGTCATTGTTTGCACAGTATGCATCCGATGAAGTGAGCTGTAGCTCACGAAAGCTCATGCTCAAATAAATTGGTTAGTCTCTAAGGTGCCACAAGTACTTCTTTTCTTTTTGCGAATACAGACTAACATGGCTGTTACTCTGAAACCTGTCAGTTTGTACTGACTTTGCTAGTTCTTTTTACGCAGCCTTTTGTAAAATTAGGCTAATATCTAGATGAATTGATGTACCCCCCAGGAAGACCTCTGCCCTGGTTGAGAACAAGTGCATTGAAATACCACCACTAGAGAATATAAATGGCAGGGGTCTAGTCAATAAACTTATTTAAAGTATTTTCTCACCCTCTGTTGGTGTTCTTAGTAATACAATAAATCATGTAAAAAAAGGGAATTTGTTGCAAAATGGTGGTTAAAATTGATGGGTAAAATAATTACAGTAAAATATGTCTTTGTAAATGCGGGTAATGTAAACAAATCATTGGCTCCTAATGTTCCAGAACTAAATCACTGTTCAACCATCAGACAAGGGTCAGCTTTGATGTCATTTGTTAGAAAACCCTCATTGCCTCGCATTTCTTTTCAATAATCCATATGATCAAAACAATGCCTTCCAGGTATATTGTGAAAGCAGCTGAATGGTCTGTTGAAAAGTGTGAATACTTATTGTTGTTTGAAATCACTTTATGTTTAATTTCATAATTTCTATCCAGGGAACAACAATGGCTGAAGAAGAAAAGGCCATATAAAATAAAATAATTATTTCAAGAACGATGTCCGAAACATTCAAAGAAGACAGAAAGTTAGATGTCTAGTTCGCATTGCTCCTTGGACAATCTCAGACTTCATTCAACCAAAAAAAAACAAAAAAAAAACGAAACAGTAATATGACCCCCTCCCAGTAACTGCTAATCACCCCAAGATATTTATCCTCACAATCACCCTGGGAGATGGAGAAATATAACAATATCTACTTTACATGTAGGGAAACTGCGGCACAGAGACATTAAGTGGCTTGCTCCAGGGCAAACAGGCAGCCGGTGGCAGAGGCGGGAACTGAATCCAGGTGTCCCCAGTCCCAGACCAGAAACTGACTCACAAACCCTCCTTCTTCCTTGAACCACCCAGAGATTTCAACTGCATTCACAAACTTGCCTTCTTTCCTGAACCGCCCAGCGATTTCAGCCGCAGACTAACCTGAACACGGCTTGTTTCCTGTGTCTGCTACGAGCTCCCCAAACTCCTCCCTCTCCCACTCGGCGGGTTTCTGATTAACCGTCCCCGGTCCGAGCTGCCTTCAGGGGACGTGAAAATTTAGATTTATTTTGTAGCGGCAGCAATATCTGGGAGGTAGAAATTTGGTGGTTGTAGGAGGAGACACTATGGAGACGTGGATTATTCTCGGTTTTTGGATAGTGAATCTCCTAGGTAACCGGGCACGAATTTTCAGAGAATTCTACGGGAATTAACACTCCTTGCGTATTAAACTCTAAGCACAATCGCAAACTGTCCAGTATAGATCCCCCTAACCTTAGCCCTTGCCCTAAACGCTAACCCTTTTCTCCTTTGTCACCCCTAACCCTACCCTTAGTTCCTTTGGCGTTGTTTGGCGCACAACGCCCCTATTCCGCATTCCTTTGAATTTCCCCACCCTCAAACTGCCATGCATTTGGAACCGTTTCCATGGGTCAAGTGCAATTGAAAGTGCCTCCCGGACCTTGATTGCAGGTGCTGCCCTGTGCGACTCGGTCCGATCCAAGGAACCCGAAGTGTCTGGGTCAGTAGGTGACACACAGCTGTTCCTACGATACCAGTGACACTGCGGGCGTCTCTCGCTTTTGGTACCGCCGGTTTCCTAGCCGAGCCCCTCAGTACATTCTGCAGCGAGGAATAAAGACACACAACGCTTACAGCGACACTGCAGATTTCGCCAAGGAGAGATTTTCCTCTCAGGCCGACAAGAGCTCAACAGAATTGAAAGTCACAGCGCTGGAGGTGGCGGACAAAGCGGTGTGTTACTGCGCCCTGCAGCGCCCACGGTGAAAGAATCTCACAGCAGGGCTGTTCAAAACCTCTCCCAGCCTTGCTGCAGGGGCTGTTACAGACATTAAAACGGGGAGCAGCGCATTGAAAGAGAGTATCTGCATTGCAAAGATAGAACTTCCCTTAACAGTTACATATTTATTTTGAGAGCTAATTTAAATGTCGCCCTGGGATAATATAATGGGCCTGACATTTATTTAGGAAATTATTAACACAGCTTTGCCTAGTTTAGGAGATTATTTATATCTTTGAAGTGGGGGGGGGGAGAAGGAATCATTTGTAGTAAAAAAGGGTTACAATTTTGAGTGAAATATAGACAAAATGAACTACTGTTGGAAATACAAATTCAGGTAAAATGTGAATTAAAAATGTCATTGAAAAGGGATAATAGACTGTTAAATAGCTCGTTAGGTTAACACTATACCGCCCTTTTGGTGAAATGGGGGTAACATATGCAAATTGAAATATGGGGAAATAGAAATACCGATTTTTGGGTAGCGGGCTCCAGCTGCTGTTACCAGCTCCCCAGCGGTCACATCAATACGCCTATCGCAGAGACCTTGACATTTTGGTCGGATTTGTTTGGAAACTATTTAATTGCAATTCAATTTTCCCAAGAGTATAGGTCGAGAGCCCTGAACTCTAAGCTTGTCGTAGGTGGTAAAATCATGACTAAGCATCGCCCTCTGCTGGTGGAAAATAGAAACACAGGTTGTCATAAGAAACCTTTCCATGCTAGACTATAGATCTTCGCTTTAACTCAGGCTGTCGGCAAAGGCAGAAAACGAAAGACGAAAATAATTTAAACAATTATTTTAAGAGTTCTGGCCGGGCGTTTCAAAGGAGGGTAACAGAGTTGGGCGCCTCATCCCGTTACATTTTTCTTCTGATAACCCCGGACACTATTGCTGGTGACATGTTCATCCCCCAGCCCAATGATACCTGAGCGTGTCATGAAATATCAACAGTCCCTATATGAGTTAGAAGAAACCCCTCGCTTTTTTACATCTAGGGAAACAGAGGCATGGAGCATTTCCCACCGTCACACACACAGTCTGTGGCAGAGCAGGTCTCTGAATCCCAGAGCAGACCTTCGTCCACAAGCCCATCCCCCTCCCCTTAACAACACTAATATGTCAGCTGCAGGCTGACCTCAACCCAGTGCATCTGCGGTGAGTTCCCCAACTCCTCCCTCTTCCTCTCCGTTAGTTTCTAATGAATTTCCACAGTTGTGTAGCTGCTCTCACAGACGTGCAGTTTATGTTCCTCTGACACAGCGGCAATAGCTTTGAGTTTGAAACTTGGGCGGTATAGATAGAAGATACTATGGAGACGTGTTTTATTTTCAGCATTTGGATATTCAATTTCCTTGGTAACTGGGCTGGGATTTCAAAGAAGCCTAAGGGAACCGGACACTCGATTCCCATTGAACCATGAACCGATCTCTATACTTAAGGGTTACCCTAGACTGTAACCAAAACGCGAATGCTACAACCTGACCCTCACCATAACCCTACATCCTTATTCTTACCCTCGCCTTAATCCTAACGGTAAACGCTAACCCTGCCCCTGCTCATAACGGCCAATCCTATGGAGTGAGGCGCCTAAAGACTTCATTGAAATTCCCTTAAACTGCAATGCAGGTGGAATCATTTCCACGGCTCAGCTACAGGTGAAATGTTGTCCATGAATCTATTTGTCTTTTTTGCAGGTGCTGCGCTCGGTAACTCGGTTCAGTCCAACGAACCCGAAGTGTCTGGATCAGCTGGAGGTTCTGTGACACTCAGCTGTTCTTACACCACCAGCGATAGCTATGCCTATCTCTACTGGTACCGTCAGTACCCGAACCAGACCCCGCAGTACATTCTCTGGAGAGGAGCGAAGTCCATCAGCGGCCAAAGCAACACTGCAAATTTCGCCCAGAAGAGGTTTTCTTCCCAGGCTGATGACAGCTCCACCGTTCTGAACATCACAGCCCTGGAGCTGGCGGACAGCGCGGTGTATCTCTGCGCCCTGCGTCTGGCACAGTGACAGAGCCACACAGGAGAGCCGTACAAAAACCCTCCCTTCCCAGCTGCAGATAATGCTGTGCACATTGAGGTTGGAAGCGGAGCCCCTCCGGAGTTTTGCTGCACTGTTAAAAACACACATTCTGGCTCGGATGTGGTGCTGTCAGATTACTCCTTCTTAATCTCTCCAAAGCGCCAAATTCTTATTCAAACAGCTGCATTAAACCAGTGGCTTCCATATGAGGAGAGATGAATAAAACCGGGACTTTTCAGCTTGGAAAAGAGACGACTACGGGGTGATATGTTAGAGGTGTATAAAATTTCTACTGGTGTGGATAAAGTAAATAGGGAAGTGTTCTTTATTCTTCTCTTAATACAAGAACTAGGGGTTACCGAATGAAATTAATGGGCAGCAGGTTTAAAGCGAACAAAAGGAAATATTTCTTCATGCAATGCACAGTCAACCCGTGGAGCTCTTTGCCAGAGGATGTTGTGAAGGCCAACACTATAACAGGGTTAAAAAAATAACTAGATAAGGAGGATAGGTTCACCAATGACTATTAGCCAGGATGGGCAGGGATGGTGTCCTTAGCCTGTATTTGCCAAAAGCTGGGAATGAGCAACTGGGGATGGATCACTTGATGATTCCCTGCTCTGTTCATTCCCTCTGGGGCACCTGGCATTGGCCACTGTCAGGAGACAGGATATTGGGCTAGATGGACCTTTGGTCTGACCCAGTATGTCCGTTCCTATGTTCTTATGGTTCTCAACCTTTCCAGACTGTAGTTACCCCTTTCAGGAATCTGACTTGTCTTGCGTACTTCAAGTTATACCTCACTTAAAAAAACTACTTTCTTAGAAAAATCAGACATAAAATAGAAGCTTCACAGCCCACTATTACTGAAAAAAATCTTTTTATTTTTACCATTAATTATAAAAAATCAATTGGAATATAAATATCCCACGTACCTGTCAGTGTATAGAATATAAAGCAGTATAAACAAGTCATTGTCTGTATGAAATTTTAAGTTTGTACTGACTTCGCTAATGCTTTTTACGTAGCCTGTTGTAAAAGTAGGCAAATCTCTAGATGAGTTGCTGTACGCCCTGGAAGATCTCTGCGTATCTGGGGGAGTACCCCTGGCTGAGAACGACTGCATTAAAATGCCACCACTGGAGAATATAAATGGCAGGGGTTTAGTCAAGAAACTTATTTAAAGTATTTTCTCATCATTTATTGAGGTTCTTTGTAATATAATAAATAATGTGAATATGCTAATTTGTTGCAAAATGGAGGTTTAAAATGGTCAGTAAAATAATTGTAGTAAAATAGCTCTTTGTAAATGCGTATAAGGGAAATAAATCATTGGGTCCTCCTGTTCTGGAATTAAATCACTGTTCAAGCATCAGACAAGGTTCTGTTTTTATGTCATTTGTTAGAAAACCCTTATTCCCTCGCATTTCTTTTCAATAATCCATATGATTAAAATAATGCCTTCCAGGTATATTGTGTAAGCAGCTGCATGCTCTGTTGAAAAGTATGAATATTTTTTTTTTTGAAATCCCTCTGTGTACCCTTCATTTTAATTTTTAGCGAGGGGGAACAACAGTAGCTGTAGAAGAAAAGGCCAAATAAGAATTTTGTTTGAAAACTGAAAGGACACTCTCAGAGTTAGATGTTTAGCTTTCCTTGCTCCGTGGACAAGGCCAAATTTCATTGAATTGCAAAAAATCGACGTAGTTATATAACCAGTAACTACTGAGCATCGCAAGATATTGATCTTAATAAACCCCCTGGGAACTGGAGGAATATTGCAATTTCTATTTTACATATAGGGAAACTGAGGCATAGAGCGATTAACTGCCTTGTCCAAGGGCAAACAGCGAGCCGGGTCTGAGTTGGGAACCGAACTCAGATGTCCTCAGTACCAGCCCAGAAACTGACTCACAAACCCTCCTTCTTCCCTGAGCCGCCCCGCGATTTCAGCTGCAGACTAACCTGAACACGGCTTGTTTCCTGTGTCTGTTACGAGCCCCCTGAACTCCTCCCTCTCGGCTGGTTACTGACTAATCTTCACCGGTCCGAGCTGCCTTGAGGGGACGTGAAGGTCAGATTCATTCTGTCGCAAGAGCAATATCTGAGAGTAGGAGCTTGGTGGCTGCAGGAGACACCGTGGAGACGCGGGTTATTCTCGGTTTTTGGATAGTGAATCTCCTAGGTAACCAGGCACGAATTGTCAGAGGATTCTACCGGAATCAGACACTCATTGCGCAGGAAACCAGAAGCATAATCTTAAACCGTCCAGCACAGATTCGACTTCCTTAACTTTAGCCTTTACCTTAAACCTTTTCTCCACTGTCACCCCAAACCCTAACCCTTAACTCCTCTGTCGTTAGGTGCACAATTCCCTTACATTCCTTTGAAATTCACTCCTTTACCTGCAGTGGGTTTCCATGGGTCAAGTGCAATTGAAAGTGCGTCCCTGAGCTTGATGCTCTTGCTGCAGGTGCTGCGCTGGGCGACTCGGTCCGATCCGAGGAACCCGAAGTGTCTGGGTCAGTAGGTGACACTCAGCTCTTCCTCCAACACCAGTGACACTGCTGGCCTCGCTCTCTTTTGGTACCGCCGGTTTCCCAGCCGAGCCCGTCAGTGCACTCCCCGGAGAGGAACAAGACAGCGCTTCCAGCGATGCGGCAGATTTCTCCCAGGAGAGATTTTCCTCTCAGGCCGACGAGAGCTCCACAGAATTGAACGTCGCAGCCCTGGAGCTGGCGGACACAGCGGTGTGTCCCTGCGCCCTGCAGCGCCCACAGTGAGAGAGCCACGGAGCAGAGCCCTCCCTTCCTCACAGCAAAACCCTCCTTTCCTCACAGCGGAAAGCGTTGCAGACATTACAGCTGGGGGCAGTGCTCTGAAGGGGACTGTTTACACTGTTTTAAAATGCGCCTTATAGGTCTTAAAAGTCGTTTCTCAGCTACAGCGGGGGCACGTATTGGCCAGGTGTGGTAAAAATGTTTATCCAATGTGGCAAAATGTGGGCTAAAAGTCTGACAATGATTATGCTGTTAAAATTACCCCTTTGAGGTAAAAACGAGAGTAAAATATGTGAAACATGGTGAAAATTAATGGACCCCCGGCGGGGGTGCTTCCTCGAGCGGATTCAGTATTGGAGTCTAAGGCAAACTCGCATGTTGTGCTGATTTGCTGGGGTCTCTCTTTCCCGTGCATCATTTTTGAAAGACCCACTCGATTAAAGCCATGCTCTGTAGGCTGAGTGGTGAACGCTTGGAAGAGCAGCGTCACCTACTGGTAAAAAATATAGATACATGTTGATTTTTGGCACCTTAGAGACTAACCAATTTATTTGAGCATGAGCTTTCGTGAGCTACAGCTCACTTCATCAGATGCATGCAGTGGAAACTGCAGCAGACTTTATCTGTTTCCACGGTATGCATCTGATGAAGTGAGCTGTAGCTCACGAAAGCTCATGCTCAAATAAATTGGTTAGTCTCTAAGGTGCCACAAGTACTCCTTTTCTTTTTGCGAATACAGACTAACACGGCTGTTACTCTGAAACATGTTGATTTTTGAAAACGCTTCCCTGTTGTTTTAGTATTTTAGGTTTTAATCAGTGACAGCAAAGAGAGGGGACGAAAGAAAAGAAAAGAAAGTAATTCTGCTAAGAATTTTAGCTGGGATTCCCAAGGCCCAGCTACCTCTGAATTCATGCTGTTCAAATCCCACTCTACATTTTTAATGAACTTTTCTGTGGCATTTTCTATGGAATTATATCCCTCTACAGTTGCACATAAGCGCCTGAAAACTGATTATCCTCAGAAATCACATGTGATTTAGAGACGTTATTTGACCCCCTTCCCCCCATGATGTAAGTGAGGAGTTAAAATTACTTGCCATGGGTTAGCAAGAGAATCCAGTTATGGAATCTGAAGTGAACCCAGGTGTCCCGAGTTTAAATCCAGGGGCGTTCACATCTAGGTTAACTCTTTCCTTCAAGGTAGGTTGCCATTCCCACGCCTGCTTCAACAGGAGGTTCACCGACACAGGAAACACACTGAGTTCAGGTCGAGAGTTCCCCAAACTCCTCCTATTTCCTCTCAAGGCTGCTTGTTTGTTTTTATTTTTTTATTACAGTTCCCCAAATGTAGCTGCCTTCGGAGACGTTCAGTTCAGATTTCTCTTCTCAGCAGCATCGGAGAGCCTCAGACTGGGTGGCTGTGGGAGACATCATGGGGACATGTTTTATCCTTAGCATTTGGATAATAAACCACCTAGGTGAATAGACGGAGATTTTCAAAGGCGTGTGGGGAAGTTAGACGCACATTGGAACACAGCTTTTACATTTTCCCTATAAACCCTAACCCTTTCCATGACTCCTAACCCTAAGGTTTAACCTAAGCCCTACCATTATCCTTATGCTCAAACTGAACCCTGAAATGTAACCGAACCGTATCCTGCATTCGCCTGGATTTGGGAGCCTAGCTCCGTGAGAACTCGCAGCCTTAAACTGCAATGCATCCAGGAGGGTCTCTCTGTCTCAAGTGCAGTTTAAATTACGCCCTTGAATGTGATGGTCCTGTTGCAGGTGCGGTGCTGAGCGACTCGGTTCCGTCCAAGGAAACCCAGGTGTCCGGAGCTGAAGGCGACACTCCTCTGTTCTTACGCTGCTAGCTGTACTGGGTCCGTCTGTCTCCACTGGTACCGCCAGTTTCCGAATCAAGGTCTGCAGTATATTGTCTGGAGAGAACCAAGGATGCCAGAGCTTTCAGTGACACCGCAGATTTCTCCCAGGGGAGGTTTTCCTCCCAGGAGAGGTTTTCTTCCCAGGCTGATGACAGCTCCACAGCTCTGAACATCGCAGCCCTGGAGGTGGCGGACGGAGCGGTGTATCTCTGCGCCCTGGGTCTGGCACAGTGACGGAGCCACATATCGGAGACGTGCAAAAACCCTCCTGTCCTTGCTGCAGCTGAGGTTAGGCGCCCCCTGAAGCGGGAAGCAGCTCCCCGCTCAGAACATGTCACAACATTACAGCAGAGACTTTTGGGGAGGGATTGTGTTGGTTTGATGTGACCCCTTCCAAAAAAACCCCAAACGGAAACCCTTAGTCCTAGATTATAACGCCAATAAGGGACCACACTGATCACCTAGATCCATCTCTCTCTCCCTCCCTGAGCAGATGATTCAGTTCCTTGCCTAGACTGGGATACCCTCAGCAAGCCAGACAGCCCAAGAGGCCAGATTCCTGCGTCTTGCTTTCTCTCCAGAGGGAAAGACCAGCGTAATTGTTACAGTTACAAGTTACCAGGCAGCTGTTTCTAAGCCAGCACATGTAGTTCTAGGGTGAAAGCATTACAGAGAAAAAAACATGAGAACAATCAAATAACCTAGCGGCATGCTAAAAGGCTCATCAGGAGTCGCCCCGATTCCAACCTAGGTATCAGCCCTTCTAAACCCACAACTGGGTTTTCCCACGTGGGTCATAACTATTTCTGAATTCTGATCCAGAACCAGAACATATAATCTAGTCTTTCCTTTATACAGCTTGGGCCTTGACTCTTGCCTACATGTAATAAGTGATAAGAACATAAGAACGGCCATTCTGGGTCAGAACAAAGGTCCATCTCGCCCAGTGTCCTGTCTTCTGACACTGGCCAAAGCCAGGTGCCCCAGAGGGAATGAACATGACAGGGAATCATCCAGTGATCCATCCCCTGTCACTCATTCCCAGTTTATGACCGACAGAAGCTCAGGACACCATCCCTGCCCATCCTGGCTAATAGCTCACCAGACACAGGCCAACTCCTCAGGCTACAGCTTCAAAAGGCTGGGTTTCTGCTGAGGAATTTGCATTCGCTTCTCCCTAGATGTTGCCCAGACAAACACTCAACATCATTTGTTCCCAAAGTCCTTTTTGGTCCTGCACTTTTTGTCAGTGTAGACCTTTGAATGCCCAGGTCCCACATCACATCTCTCCCCTAGAGAGGTTACATACAATCGTGGCCCACAATAATTCATAAAATTTCCATTTCATACAATGGACCCCCCACAGATACTTAAACATAATACACTAAGGGTTTTCAAGGATATTGAAGGAATTTGCCATATCTATCACAACACAGGCCATGGGACTTCCCTAAATTAATTCCTGTTTTTGCAACCACACATCTTTACACGGGATGGGCGGGGGGACGACGACGGGGGGAAATCCCACCTTGATTTAAAAGTTGCAACACTTCCTAAATTGTTCCAGTGGCTAATTGCCTTCAGTGTCGAAAATATAATTAAGGGAACCTTCTTCTCACCACCAGATGATGCAGAGACAGTATAAACACACATTGTAATTTGAAATCCTTCCATACACCCTTATTTTCAGTATTTAATCGGCAGACAATAAAAGCAATTTAAAATAATTCTTCCAAGAATTTTTTTCTGGGAATCTCAAAGAAGACTAATGGAGTTGGGGTCGAAAATCCCATTAAATTTCTCCTTTGAAAATCCCACACTGCATTCCTACTAAAGCTATGTGAGTACTAATGTGATCCCAATTACAATATAATTGGAGTGACTCCAGATATTTATACTCAAAACTGACCTAGAGAAATATGATGATTGCCATGCAGAGAAACTGAGGCACAGAGCTATTAAATGGCTCGTCCAAGGTCACACAAGGAATCTGTGGCACAGCCGGAAACCAGGCCTAGCACCAGCGTTCTAACTAACCGCAAACCCAACCTTCCCTCGCTAGCTATGTCAGCTACAGACCAAACTGAACCCAGCGTGTTTCAAGGCCCGAACCCCTCCCTCTTCCTTTGGGCTGGTTCCTGATGAACCTTCCCTACCTGCAGCTGCTTTCAGAGGCGTGGAGTTAATTTTTCTGTGAGCAACAACAGCTGAGAACGTCAAATTCGGTGGCTAGAAGAGAAATCATGGAGGCGCGTTTCATTATCAGCATTTGGCTGCTTATTCACCTAGGTAAGCAGTCCGGGTTTTTTCAGCGCATCCTCAGGAAACCAGGTGCCCAACACTCACTCAACTCTAATTCTCAAACTTTTCCTAACCCAGACACTAACTATAAACCGCTACCCTAACACTAAACCCTAACCCCCCTGGACGCCTCTGACGTGCCCGCCTAAAGTGCAGCACACCTGAAACCCTTTCCGTGGCCCAAGTGCAATTAACTTGCTGTACTTGGATTTAAACCTCGTGTTACAGGTGCGGCGCTGGATGACTCGGTCGAGTCCAAGGATCCCCAAGTGTTTGGAGCAGAAGGAGACTCTGACCCTCAGCTGCGCTTACACTACCAGCTATCCCGGTTCCCTCTCTCTCTACTGGTACCGCCAGTGTCCCAACCAAGCCCCGCAGTACATTTTCCAGAGAGGCGCGAAGGGAAGCAGGTACCAGCGCACTGCAGGTTTCGCCCAGCAGAGGTTTTCTTCCCAGGCTGCTGACAGCTCCACAGTTCTGGACATCACAGCCCTGGAGCCGGCAGACTCAGCGGTGTCTCTCCGCACCCTGCAGAGGACACAGGGAGAGAACCACATCGCAGAGCTGTACAAAAACCCTTCCAGCCTTACTGCAGCTGAAGTTAGGCACACACACACACTCTGAGGCTGGAAGCAGCAGCCCTTGGCAGATCTGTTGTACAGTTAAGAAACTCATCATTAGGAATAGTTTTGGTGGTGTCAAGGTATTCCTTCTGATTCCTCCCAAAAGCAATTTCCTGTGCAAACATGAGAGTGTAAGAAAATGGCCATCCTGGCTCAGACCAAAGGCCCATCTAGCCCAGTATCCTGTCTTCCAACAGTGGCCAATGCCAGGAGCCACAGAGGGAATGAACAGAACAGGTCATCATCAAGTGATCCATTCCCTGTTGCCCATTTTCAGCTTCTGACAAACAGAGGGTAGGGACACCATCCCTGCCCAGCCTGGCTAATAGCTATTGATGGGCCTATCTGCCATTAACTCATCTAGTTCTTTTTTGAACCCTGTTATAGTCTTGGCCTTCACAACATCCTCTGGCAAGGAATTCCATAGGTTGATTGTGCTTTGTGTGAATGAGTTCTTGTGTTATGAGAAGGGGTAAATAACACTTCCTTCTTTACTTTTTCCTCACCAGTCATGATTTTATAGACCTCTATCATATCCCCCCTGAGTCGTCTCTTTCCCAAGCTGAAAGACTTATTAATCTCTCCTCATACGGAAGCTGTTCCATACCCCTAATTGTTTTTGTTGCCATTTTCTGAACCTTTTCCAATTCCAATATATCTTTTCTGAGATGGGGCGATCACATCTGCACACAGTATTCAAGATGAGGGCATACCATGGATTTATATAGAGGCAACATGATATTTTATCTTATGATTAGTCCCTTCCTTAATGATTCTCAGCATTCTGTTCGCTTTTCTCGACTGCTGCTGCACCTTGAATGGATGTTTTCAGGGAAATATCCACAGTGACTCCAAGAGCTCTTTCTTGAGTGGTAAGAACGAATTTAGACCCCATCATTGTATATGTATAGTTGGGATTATGTTTTCCAATGTGCATCACTTTGCATTTATCAACATTGAATTTCATCTGCCATTTTGTTGCCCAGTCACCCAGTTTTGAGAGATCCTTTTTAGCTCTTCACAGTCTGCCTGGGAGTTAACTATCTTGAGTAGGTTTCAGAGTAACAGCCGTGTTAGTCTGTCTTTGCAAAAAGAAAAGGAGTACTTGTGGCACCTTAGAGACTAACCAATTTATTTGAGCATGAGCTTTCCTGAGCTACAGCTCACTTCATCTTGAGTAGTTTTGTATCATCTGCAAATTTTGCCACCTCACTGTTTACCCCTTTTTCCAGATCATTTATGAATATGTTGAATAGGACTGGTCCAAGTACAGACCCCTGGGGGACACCACTATTTACCTCTCTCTCCATTCTGAAAAATGCCCATTTATTCATACCTTTTGTTTCCTATCTTTTAACCAGTTACCTATCAATGAGAGAACCTTCCCTCTTATCCCATGACAGCTTATTTTGCTTAAGAGTCCTTACTGAGGGACCTTGTCAAAGGCTTTCTGAAAATCTAAGTACACTATATCCACTTTTTCTAAAAACGTGGCTGGGAATTTCAAAGGAACCTAAGAAGGAAAGGAATACTAGTGGCACCTTAGAGACTAACCAATTTATTTGAGCATAAGCTTTCGTGAGCTCACGTGTAGCTCACAAAAGCTTATGCTCAAATAAATTGGTTAGTCTCTAAGGTGCCACAAGTACTCCTTTTCTTTTTGCGAATACAGACTAACAAGGCTGCTACTCTGAAACCTGTCAAAAGGAACCTAAGGGATTTAGGCACCTCTCTCTGTGTGTGTCTGAATTTCTGCTTTGAAATTTCCAAATTTCATTGTTAAGAGTCTGCTTACTTGTATGGTCTTCTTCCAAATGATATCGGAGCGCCTCAAGATATTTATCCTCATGGTTCCCCAATCAGGGAGAGAAACAAGACCATCTCTCTTGCAGAGGTAGGGAAAGGGAGTTACAGAGATATTCATTGTTTAGTCCAAGGTCATAGAGGGGGGCCATAGCAGATCTGGGAACCGAAGCCACTGCCAGGTCTCCTGTATCCCACCCGGAGCCTTAACAACCGGTTCATTCTTCTCACCTCAATTTCACGACTTTTGTCAGCTGCAGACTGAGCAGAACTCACCGCGTTTCCTGTGTCTGTTCAGAGTTTCCCAAACCTCCTGCCTCCCCCACTAGGCCTGTTTCTGATGAACCTTCCTCAGTTGTAGCTGCCTGCAGAGCCCTGAAGTTTAGAGTCCTCTTAGGAGCGGTATCTGGAGCGTCCCATTTAGTCACAATAGGAAAAAAAGTCATGGAGCAGTATTATATATTCAGCATTTGGCTATTTGATCGTCTAGGTAAACAGACTGGAGGTTAAAAGTCCTACTACCATTCAACCCTATATGAAACCCTGACTGTCCACCTGACTCTAAACCCTACTGCTAACCCTAAATCTAATGGCAATGACAAACCCTTTTCCTTTAGTCTAGCCCTAACCTTAACTTAATGGCCGTCAGGCAACTAAATCCCTTATGGTTTTTCAAAATGTCCAGCCTTACACCCCAATGCACCTGGAATCATCTCGGTGCGTCACGTACAGGTGAAATTATGCCCTTAAATTGAATTGGCTTGTTGAAGTGCTGCTCTGGGGGACTCGGTCCTGTCCAGGGGACCCCGCCTCTCTAGAAGAGAAGGAGACGCTGTGACCCTCACTTGTTCTTATGAGACCAGCTCTACCGGCTACGTCTATCTCTTCTGGTACCGCCAGTTTCCCAACCAAGCCCCGCAGTACATTCTCTGGAGAGGAGTGAAGCAGGCCACAGGTCAGAGCGATACTGCAGATTTCGCCCAGGGGAGGTTTGCTTCCCAGGCGGATGACAGCTCCACAGTTCTGGACATCACAGCCCTGAAGCCGGCAGACACAGCGGTGTGTTAATGTGCCTTGCAGAGAGTACAGTGACAAGGCTACATGGCAGAGCTGTACAAAAATCCTTCCAGCCTTATTGCAGCTGAGGTTAGGCACACACCCTCTGAGGCTGGAAGCAGCGGCCCTTGACAGATTTGTTATACTGAAAAGAATCTCATCATTTGGAGTAGTTTCGGTGGTGTCCAGGTATTCCTTCCTATTCCTCCCAAAAGCAAATTCCTGTGCAACCATACGAACGTAAGAACGGCCATCCTGGGTCAGACCAAAGGTCCATCTAGCCCAGTATCCTGCCTTCTGACAATGGCCAATGCCAGGTGCCCAGAGGGAATGAACAGAACAGGGAATCATCAGGTGATCCATCCCCTGTTGCTCATTCCTAGTTTCTGACAAACAGAGGCTAGGGACACCATCCCTGCCCAGCCTGGCTAGTAGCAATTGATGGACCTATCCTCCATGAACGTATCTAGTTCATTTTTGAACCCTGTTATAATCTTGGCCTTCACATCATCCTCTGGCAAGGAGTGCCACAGATTGACTGTGGATTATGTGAATAAATACTTCCTTTTTTGCTTTAAATCTGCTGCCTATTAATTTCATTTGGTGACCCCCTAATAGGTGTGTTATGAGGAGTAGATAACACTTCCTTATTTACTTTCTCAACTCCAGTCATGATTTTATAGACTTCTATCAGTTTTATAGAGCTATAAACAGTTGCATTATAATATCACCCTTGGAGAATATAAACGGGATTAAAATAGCCGGGGAATTTGTTTCTGTGTTTACACTGGCCTAGTTGTAAAAAATGTAATGTAAACAAATTCCATTTGTCATGAACTATGTGTTAAAAAGTGCGTGGAATATTTTAATAAAATAGTCTCAGTTTTCGATGGGTGTAGTGGGGTTAAATTACCGGTTGCAACTCTAACAGAGTCAGACCACTATTTAAACATTAAAAAAGCTTGTATGCTTGAGTGGTTTGTTAGAGTGCTATCGTTCCCTTGTATTACTTTTAGATAATGTGCAGGATTAAAACAATTCTCTGTATGTATATTGGGGGAAAACAGAGGTTTGATCATTGGCAACTGTTTGGTAAAGTGCATTTTAACGGGGGGGGGGGGAGAGGGGGAGAGAGAGAGAGAGACCGGCTCCCAGTTGTAGAAAAAGACAAACTAATATTAAAATGACAGGTTTCAGAGTAGCCGCCATGTTAGCCTGTATTCGCAAAAAGAAAAGGAGTACTTGTGGCACCTTAGAGACTAACCAATTTATTTGAGCATAAGCTACAGCTCACTTCATCGGATGCATTCAGTGATGAAAAGCTCACGAAAGCTTATGCTCAAATAAATTGGTTAGTCTCCAAGGTGCCACAAGTCCTCCTTTTCTTTTTAATATTAAAACAATTGTTGTAAAAATGTGGCAGGAATCTAAGTGAGTTAGGCACCCAACTCTCACTGAATTTATCCATTGAAAATTCCAGATTTCATTGTGAAAATCTACTTACTTATATGGTTCTTCTTAGGAATGATACCGGAGCGCCTCAAAATATCTATCCTCACAATGCCCCAGTGAGGGAGAGAAACATGTCCATCGCTCTTGTACAGGTAGGGAAAGGGAGTCACAGACATATTAACTGGCTTGCCCAAGGTCAGACAGGAGGCTCTATAGGAGACCTGGGAACCGATGCCAGATATCCTGTATCCCAGCCCAGAGCCTTAATCAGCGGCTCATTCTTCTCACCTCAATGTCACCACTTTGTCAGCTGCAGACTGAGCAGAACTCACCGCGTTTCCTGTGTCTGTTACGAGTTTCCCCAACCTCCTCTCGAGTCCACCAGGCCGGATTCTGACGAACCTTCCTCAGTTGTAGCTGCCTGCAGAGCCCTGAAGTTGAGAGTCCTCTTTGCAGCGGTATCTGGAGGGTCCCATTTAGTCACACAAGGAAAAAAATTCATGGAGCCCTATTATATATTCAGCATTTGGCTATTTATTCACCTAGGTAAACACGTGGAGGTTTCTGAGGGGTCTAAGGAAGTTAAAATTTCTACTACTATTCAACCCTATATGGAACCCTGACTCTTAACTTGACCCTAAACCCTAAAGCTAACTCTAAATGGAATGCCAATGCCAAACGCTTACCTTTAGTCTAGTCCTTAATGTAATGGTTATTGGGAGCCTAAACCCGTTAGGGTTCTTCGAAATTGCCAGTCTTACACCGCCATGCACCTGGAGCAGCCTCGGTGAGTCAGATACAAGTGAAATCATGTCCTAAAATTTCATTGCTTTGTTACAGGTGCTGTGCTGGGGGACTCGGTCCAGTCCAGGGAACCCCGCCTCTCTGGAAGAGAAGGAGACGCTGTGACCCTCACTTGTTCTTATGAGACCAACTCTACCGGCTACGTCTATCTCTTCTGGTACCGCCAGTTTCCCAACCAAGCCCCACAGTACATTCTCTGGAGAGGAGTGAAGCAGGCCAGAGCTGAGAGTCATACCGCAGAGTTCGCCAAGAAGAGGTTTTCTTCCCAGGCGGATGACAGCTCCACAGTTCTGAGCATCGCAGCCCTGGAGCCGGCAGACACGGCGGTGTATCTCTGCGCCCTGGGTGTGGCACGGTGGCAGAGTCACATAGGAGAGCCGAACAAAAACCCTCCCAGCCCTGCTTCATTGGATGTTCAGACATTAATGCTGCTTGCAGATCTCCGAAGGGAACTCCTTCCACTATGTACAACCACATATTTTGGGAAGACTAGGGGACCTCATTTTATCTGTCCTAGCTCCTCCCAAGAGTCAAGTACTTATTTAAAGAGCTACATTCAGCTGTCACGCTTGGAGAATATAAAGGGCACGAGCTTAGACCAGGAAACATCTTAGACATTTTTCTCCACAGTTCTCCAGCGGGCCTCTCCGTGTGTAGTGTGGGACTAAAAAAAAATTGCTCATTTGTACAAAACTGCGGTGTGCAAATATGTGGATAAAAATGTACATAACAAATGCAATTGAAGTCTTTATTTGTGGTAAAATTAGACGGAAAATGAGTGAGAAAAATATGAAAAAAATACTGTTTAAAAACCCTATTTGTGGAAAATGTAGGTTACATGTTATTTAAAAATTGCGGTCAAAATACCTAATTAGGGATGTGTCTGACGGGGTGAAGCTGCCCTTTACCACGCCACCAAAGTAAAACGAGTATTCCAATTGGAGACAAATTCAAGTGATGGGCTGATTGGTTTGGTAACTGACATTCCTTTGTATCACTCTCTAAAAAAGTACAGCCCCCGTTCGCTTCAAGCGATGCCTTCGATGGGTGTGGTGGGATAATGCCAGAGCAGCGCCATCTACTGGTGAATCGAATAAATACGTGTTGCGCGTTGAAACCCTCCCACTGTTCTAGAGAATTTGAATGTTCTCCCATTTCAGCCGGAATGACAATAAACATACTAAGAATTTTAAACAATTCTTAGTTAGCAGCCCGAATAAATCCCAGTTTACATTACTAGTCAATACTACATGATCCCCATCACTTTAATATCTGAGTGATTCAAAAGGACTTATCGCCAGAATCTCCATGGTCGGGAAGAGAAATATTATCACTCCTCTGTACAGAGTGGGAACTAAGGCACAGAGAGACTGAATGAATTACCCAAGTTCACCCACGGAGTCTGTGTGGGAAACTGAGACCAGCTCTCCTGCTTCCCAGAACTCAGCCTTCTCCACCACAGCCCCATCCTTCCCCCCCCCCCCCTCAGCACCAGCGTCAGCTGCAGACTACCCTCTATTTCGGCTATTTCTTGTGTCGGTTTAGAGTTTTCCCTCCAAACTCCTCCCTCTTCCTCCAGGCTGGTTTCTGACCGATGTTCCCCAGCTGTAACTGCAGATTCTGGTCTCAGCAATATCTGGGAGAGTCAGGCCTGGCTGCTATAAAAGAAATCATGGAGAACTATTTGATTTCCAGCATTTCGATGTTCAATCTCCTAGGTAAACAGGCTGAGATTTTTAAAAGAGCCCAAGAGATATAGGCGACCAGCTCCCAATCAATTGTAAACCGAACCCTAGCCCTGCCCAACACCCACCGCCTCACCCCATCGCTAACCCTAACCCCAATAATTGGAGCCACCTTGACCCCTAATCATAAAATTAACCTTAACGCCAACTTCTTTTCCTTTGGAGCAAGGCACCCAAATCTCCTAGGCTTTTTTTTGCAATCCACAGCCTTAAAGTGCAATGCACTTGGAATCATTTACATGTGTCAGGAACAGATGAGGTGATGCCCTTGGATGTGATTGTCTTGTTGCAGACTATGATATGGACTGGGTCTGTCAGGCTCCCAGGAAGAGTCTAGAGTCAGTGGCTAGGGTTAACTCTCCAACCAGATCGAGTCAACGGTATTCTAAGGCTGTTGAAGGGTGGTTCACCATCTCCAGAGACAATTCTGTCAACACGATATATTTGCAAATTTCCGGCCTGAAGCCCGAGGACACCACCCACTATTACTGTGCCGGAGACACACAGTGAGGGGAAGCTGGTCTGAGCTCAGACAACAACCTTCCCCTGCAGAGACTGGGGAAGGGATTTCCTGGGGGTGGGGTTCATGCTCCACAGCAATGAGAACAGACCTAAAGTATCTCCCTTTATGGACACCGCACAGAGCTGTACTGGGAGACAGAGGTTCTTCCGACTCCATCTCCCCTGGGGAGCGCAGGGAGCAGGTGCCCAGGGTGTATTTCACGGAGCAGGAGGGAAGAACAGGTGTATCTGCCCTGGTGCTGTGGATACCCCCAGTGACCCACCAGAGCTTTATGATCAGATATGTTGCAGCTCACTGATCTCTCCTTCTCTCACTGAAGTCAGTGGAGAAGCTGAGCCCAGATAGATCATTGTCTGGAAGGGAGGGTTCAATGATCTATGAGTGACCTTCCCCGTCAGCCCATCGATAAAGGACTTTCTTTGTAATGGGGCCAGCACAAAGGCCTTTGCACCTACATAGCCTCTCCTAGGCCTTCCGTGGCTAAGTCATCTGATACCCTTCTGCACAGGGGTGACTTTTATCCTCTCTCTGTGGCACTAAGCAATTTGACTGAAATACCTTCTCGAATATTATACCCTAAAGCATAATTTTGTGTGAAGCATCTTTCTAAAGCATGTTTCCTTACTCATTCTCCAGGTCATCCTGCAAAGGAATGGATCAGTAATAAAACTAATTGCTGGTATATAACAATGGAGTTGACATTCAATACAGAATGGATGGGCGGCTCTTTAATCTTCCATGTCTCCGCTTGAAGTCTAAATCTTCAGGGTGTCCATTACTAGTCTTCAGTATGCTGATTATTGTGTCATCCTTACACACACTGAGAATGACCTTCAGCTCATACTGGATTTCCTTGCACAAGATTACCAAAGCCTAGGACTCTCACTCAATATTGAGAAGACTAAAGTGCTCTATCAACTTGCTTGAGGCCTTGCACATGACCCACCACAAATCACCATCGAGGGTCAGACTTTCGAGACAGTTGAGCACTTTTGCTACCTCAGTAGCCAACTCTCTCAAAACGCAAAAATTGACTGTGAGATCCAGCACAGGATCCAGTGCACAAGTGCTTCCTTTGGGAAATTGCTCCGACGCATTTTCATGTACTGTGTCCTACAGAAAGACACCAAGACCCAGATCTATAAGACAATTGTTGTTCCTACGCTCCTCTATGGATGTGAAACCTGGGTGACCTATCGACAGCTCCTCAAGAGTCTGGAGAGGTGCCACCAACGATCCCTCCAGATGATCCTTCACATCAAGTGGCAAGATCACTTCACTAACAACAGCATCCTCACTGAAGCCAACATCACCAGCACTGAAGCAATGATCCTCATGCACCAACTTCGCTGGGCTGGACATTGGGTGTGGATGCCAGACTCTTGCCTCCCAAAACAAGTCCTCTACTCTCAGCTCACCAGTGGTCAGAGATCCCACGGTGGACAGAGGAAATGCTACCAAGACACACCGAAAGCGTACTTTAAGAAAACTAATGTAGATGTCATAAGCTGGGAGGAGCAACCCACTTCGAAGAGAAGAGCCTTGCCCTTGAAGCTTAAAAGAGAGAGAGAGAAGGAAGGAAAAGGAAAGAACTTTCTCCCAGCAGGCAGCTGACCTGCCAGGAAATGTCTGTGCCTACTGAGGGCGGATTTGCGGTTCCAGGATTGGATGCCTGAGTCATCCAGAACCCATATGTAAATCCATGGCAGAGATAATCTTTGAATCGAGGGATAGCCAATTGAAGGAATTATAACATTAGCCACAACACTAAAGGGAAGAGAGACAGAGATCTACAGAGAGAGAGACAGAGAAAGAGAGAGAGAGAGATTATATTTAGTGGTTTTATATTTTCAGATGTAAGGAGCACAGACTGAACACCCTAAGGTATGTTTCTTTATTGAGGTTAGGGTCTCCAACCCACCGGCCATTAGATGTTTACAAATCAATACAGTGCCACACACCACCTGGGGTCCCCCATTATATTGTCCCCACCCCCTGGCCCATGCAAATGAGCTCCCCGGGGGTCTGTTCATAGCCCAGCCGCAGGCCGCTCACCCCGCACAGAGCCAGCGCTGGGCTTCAGCTTCCCATCCCGCCTGGGGAACGAGCCGCCAGCTGCAGACATGACCCCCAGCCTGGCCATCGCCTTCCTCATGAGCCTCCCAGTGGGTACGGGTGGAATCTATGCTTCCGCTGGGCGTCTTTTGTAGAGAAGCAAAGTGTGCGTTGTAAATGGCTTGTCTAGTTTTAGTAAAATCCAGCCACGAGGAAGTTTGTGTGGAAGGTTGGTTTTTTATGAGAGTATCCATTTTTGAGAGCTCATTCTTAATCTTTCCCTGTTTGCTGTAGAGGATGTTGATCAGGTGATTCTGCAGTTTCTTTGAGAGCGTGTGGCACAAGCTGTCAGCATAGTCTGTGTGGTATGTAGATTGTAATGGATTTTTTACCTTCAGTCCTTTTGGTACGATGTCCATCTGTTTGCATTTGGAAAGGAAGATGATGTCTGTCTGTATCTGTGCAAGTTTTTTCATGCAGTTGATAGATTTCCACTCCATACGGCTGAATGCAGTGCCTTGCATAATGACAGGTTTCAGAGTAACAGCCGTGTTAGTCTGTATTCACAAAAAGAAAAGGAGTCCTTGTGGCACCTTAGAGACTAACCAATTTATTTGAGCATGAGCTTTCGTGAGCTACAGCTCACTTCATCAGATGCATACCGTGGAAACTGCAGCAGACTTTATATATACACAGAGAATATGAAACAATACCTCCTCCCACCCCACTGTCCTGCTGGTAATAGCTTATCTAAAGTGAGCAACAGGTTAGGCCATTTCCAGCACAAATCCAGGTTTTCTCACCCTCCACCCCCCACACAAATTCACTCTCCTGCTGGTGATAGCCCATCCAAAGTGACAACTCTTTACACAATGTGCATGATAATGAAGTTAGGCCATTTCCTGCACAAATCCAGGTTCTCTCACTCCCTCACCCCCCTCCAAAAACCCACCCCCATACACACACAGACTCACTCTCCTGCTGGTAATAGCTCATCCAGACTGACCACTCTCCAAGTTTAAAACCAAGTTAAACCAGAACATCTGGGGGGGGGGGGGGTAGGAAAAAACAAGAGGAAATAGGCTACCTTGCATAATGACTTAGCCACTCCCAGTCTCTATTTAAGCCTAAATTAATAGTATCCAATTTGCAAATGAATTCCAATTCAGCAGTTTCTCGCTGGAGTCTGGATTTGAAGTTTCTTTGTTTTAAGATAGCGACCTTCATGTCTGTGATTGCGTGACCAGAGAGATTGAAGTGTTCTCCGACTGGTTTATGAATGTTATAATTCTTGACATCTGATTTGTGTCCATTTATTCTTTTACGTAGAGACTGTCCAGTTTGACCAATGTACATGGCAGAGGGGCATTGCTGGCACATGATGGCATAAATCACATTGGTGGATGTGCAGGTGAACGAGCCTCTGATAGTGTGGCTGATGTTATTAGGCCCTGTGATGGTGTCCCCTGAATAGATATGTGGGCACAATTGGCAACGGGCTTTGTTGCAAGGATAAGTTCCTGGGTTAGTGGTTCTGTTGTGTGGTATGTGGTTGTTGGTGAGTATTTGCTTCAGGTTTCGGGGCTGTCTGTAGGCAAGGACTGGCCTGTCTCCCAAGATTTGTGAGAGTGTTGGGTCATCCTTTAGGATAGGTTGTAGATCCTTAATAATGCGTTGGAGGGGTTTTAGTTGGGGGCTGAAGGTGACGGCTAGTGGAGTTCTGTTATTTTCTTTGTTAGGCCTGTCCTGTAGTAGGTAACTTCTGGGAACTCTTCTGGCTCTATCAATCTGTTTCTTTACTTCCGCAGGTGGGTATTGTAGTTGTAAGAAAGCTTGACAGAGATCTTGTAGGTGTTTGTCTCTGTCTGAGGGGTTGGAGCAAATGCGGTTGTATCGCAGAGCTTGGCTGTAGACGATGGATCGTGTGGTGTGGTCAGGGTGAAAGCTGGAGGCATGCAGGTAGGAATAGCGGTCAGTAGGTTTCCGGTATAGGGTGGTGTTTATGTGACCATTGTTTATTAGCACTGTAGTGTCCAGGAAGTGGATCTCTTGTGTGGACTGGACCAGGCTGAGGTTGGTGGTGGGATGGAAATTGTTGAAATCATGGTGGAATTCTTCAAGGGCTTCTTTTCCATGGGTCCAGATGATGAAGATGTCATCAATGTAGTGCAAGTAGAGTAGGGGCTTTAGGGGACGAGAGCTGAGGAAGCGTTGTTCTAAATCAGCCATAAAAATCACATGACAGTGATCAGTTAAGGTGGGCTATTATCAGCAGGAGAAAAAAACCTTTTGTAGTGATAATCAGGATGGCCCATTTCCAACAACTGACAAGAAGGTGAGAGTAACAGTGGGGTGGGGGAGGGGAATAAGCAGGGGAAATAGTTTTACTTTGTATAATGACTCATCCACTCCCAGTCTTTATTCAAGCCTAATTTAATGGTGTCCAGTTTGCAAATTAATTCCAATTCAGCAGTCTCTCATTGGAGTCTGTTTTTGTTCTTGTAATATTGCAACTTTTAGGTCTGTAATCGAGTGACCAGGGAGATTGAAGTGTTCTCCAAATGGTTTTCGAATGTTATAATTCTTGATGTCTGATTTGTGTCCATTTATTCTTTTATGTAGAGATTGTCCGGTTTGGCCAATGTACATGGCAGAGGACTCTCACCTTCTTGTCAACTGTTGGAAATGGGCCATCCTAATTATCACTACAAAAGGTTTTTTTCTCCTGCTGATAATAGCCCACCTTAACTGATCATGGCAACACCCATTGTTTCATGTTCTCTCTCTCTCTCTCTCTGTGTATATATATATATTCCCACTGTATTTTCCACTGAATGCATCCGATGAAGTGAGCTGTAGCTCACGAAAGCTTATGCTCAAATACATTTTTTAGTCTCTAAGGTGCCACAAGTACTCCTCCTTTCTTTTAGTCAGAGTTTGTGCCTCTTATAAGGAGCGGGATATGCAAATGAGAGTGAGAGTTTCCTGTTTAAATCTGTCCTTCTCTCTGCCCAAGCTGCACCCGGAGACACAATACGCAGCCCCCTGGTTCTGTGCAGTTACCAGCCAATTATCGTGAAAACTTTCTCCTCCAACACAAGGGAAAATGAGGCTTTGGCTCCATTTACTTTTCACTGCAGAGGCTTTACAAGGTATTTACTCCTCTTAACTGTATTGGAGAAATAGGGGGATATTACACGGCTGCAGTTGATATCAGAGTGATATTAGAGTCTTTATTCCCAGGTGTCCGGTCCCAGGTCCAGCTGGTGGAGTCCGGAGGGGGTGTGAAAAAGCCCGGAGACTCTCTCCGCCTCTCCTGCAAAGCCTCCGGGTTCACCTTCAGCAGCTACGCGATGAGCTGGGTCCGCCAGGCCCCCGGGAAGGGGCTGGAGTGGGTCGCTACGGTCAGCCAGCCAAGTGGATCCAGCCAGTGGTATTCCCCGGCTGTTCAAGGCCGATTCACCATCTCCCGAGACAACTCCGTCAGCTCGGCTTATCTGCAGATGACCGGCCTGAAACCGGAGGACAGCGCCAGGTATCACTGTGCGAGAGACACAGCGACACCAAACCGAGCAGTGCCGATGCAAAAACCCAGACTGCGCCACCTCCCGTGCGCCGCTTGGGGGCAGCAGTGACCATGCAGCTCTGGGCACTGGCAAGAGAAAAGGCATCAGGGTGAATCAAAAATCTGCCATGGGCTTTTAACCCTATAATTCCCTGGCAATGTCACTGCTTGCTTCACGATGGGCTCCGTACAGAGACGTCTCAATGCCTGAGCAAACCACAATCAGCTACAGAGGGAGCTATGGCTCAGGGCTGGGATTTTCCAAGCAGACCCATGAGTTAAGGCCCCGCCTCATCCATTTGGAAATCCACGCCCAGCCCCTCAGCTAGTGTGAATAGGGGGAGCTCACCATGTGGCCCACAACCTATGTCCACAATGCAAAAAGATTTTCACAGGGACAAATAACTCACCAGCAGCCCTTCCTCCTCTGAATCTGTCCAGTGGGGCTAGTTATGTGACTTCTAGGGCAGAGACCAGGAGAGTTGATTGGAAAAGCTCAGGAAGAGACTCCTGCACAAACAGGAGCTGATCCCATTGGTGAGGGGCCAGAGGTCACTGGGGTCAGAGAGAGCAGCGCTGGGGTCTTTGTTTGGTTGGTGCTGCCCTGCACTCCTCATTCTCCTCTAGGGTCCATATGGGTGACCTACCACGAGGGCATCTGTCTCTAGTGTGAATGGCAAGACTTTTCTCAGACTGATTCCCTACGCCAAAGCCAATTCCATCGCTTGCCCACAATGGAGGGTCAGACTTTTCTCAGTGACACTGATCATACATTAAATGCCCCATGGGTAAGGAAATTGGGGATGATTTCTTGACCGCACCAGGGATTTTCAATGAAACCTAGAGAAGTTAGGGGCCAAAATCTTACCCAGAGCCTCACTATTCCAGGTTATCTTGACTCAGGGTCCCAGCCTATGACTATGGTGAGAATGCAGACTTAGAAAGGGAGATCGGTTTTCATAAAGCCTTGACCCCCACAGGCACAGAGAGTTGCATCTTCATCTGCCTTATTCTCTAGTCAAAGAGTCTCATATCTAAAGTGAAGATCCACCAAAGCAAATTGAAACCAGTGGGTACCTTCCCTTTGAGTACAACAGTCTGTGGATGAGACTCTGGAATCAAGATACGCATGTATGAGCTCAGGCAAAGTGGTAGTTAATTTCTGTGTTAGGCAAAACATATTCAGGATCTCACTATGCACTGCGGTGTGCTGTACAAACATACTGCCTCTCTCTGTCTGACTCTCAGGGCAAGAGTTTGTGACTCTTATAAGGAAGGGGATATGCAAATAGGGGTAACAGTTTCCTGTTTCAGTCAATGTCTCTCTCTTCCCAGGCTGCACCTGCAGAGACAATCTCCAACCCCCGTCTCTGTGCAGTTACCAAACAATCCCCTTAAGAATGTCCCCCTCCAACACGAGGGACAGTGAGGCTTTGGCTCCATTTAGTTCTCCATGTAGTAGCTTTGGAAGATATTTCCTAACTTAAATGCACTGGAGAGGCAGACAAATAGCTTATATTTGCTATTTTGATACTAATATTTCTATCATCTCTTTATTCCCAGGTGCCCAGTCCCAGGTCCAGCTGGTGGAGTCCAGAGAGGATGTGAAAAGGCCCGGAGACTCTCTCTGCCTCTCCTGCAAAGCCTCCGGGTTCACCTTCAGTGGCTCCTATATGGACTGGGCCCGTCAGACTACCGGGAAGGTTCTGCAATGGGTGGCTCAGATCAGTTCCCAAAGTGGAATTGAACAGCTGTATTCCCAGGCTGTGAAAGGGCGATTCACCATCTCCAGGGACAACCCCAACAACCTTCTGTATCTGCAAATGAGTGCCCCGAAAGCCGGGGACACCACCCGGTGTCACTGTGCGAGGGACACACAATGAGGGGAGGCAAGTCTGAGCTCAGACAACAACCTCCCTGCTTCACTGCCGGAGGATTTTGCTGTAGGTGGCCTTCATTGTCCATAAAATGCCATGAGCTGAATGAAGACAAAAAAAAGTGAACCAAGGAAGCCTGTACTTGTATTTCGTTCTCCCCCGGGTACTTATACCGGAGGACAAGTGGTGAAGAGATGGACACAATGACAAACGACAGCCCTGCACTTCCTCGACTCCCTCACGCAGCAGCCTTTGCTCTCACCTAATTTCCCAGATCTTCTGCGTCAGCCAAGCATCTAACCCAAAGGACCATGCTGGCTCCCTTTGAAGCACCACTGGAGTTACTGACACCGCTTTTGGGGTGGGGTGGGGGGCGGGGAGCGGAGGTTTTCAAGCAGAAGAGCCAGATTGTGTCATGTAAGACCTGAATTTTTGGTGTCTGGACCCTAAACCCTGCAGCAACCACAGATAGTCATTTGTTAAATGTGAATAGGGACATGAGTGTTAGTATGAAAGAGGATTTGAATGGGGATTGGAACGGGAAGGGGACTACGTGTATAAATGGGAGTGAGAAGGGGGATATGATTGTGAATGGAAATCCAAATATGAAAGGCTATTTCAGATTGAGTGTGAATAAGGATATGAATGTTAATATAAATGTGAATGATTAGTATTAATCCCATTAGAGTGAAACCTGTTCTTATGCCCCAATTGATCCTCTCTGCACTCTCCCTCATGTATTCCACTCCTTATTTGTATAAAAGAGATACATTTACTGACCTGCGTTTCACACAGAATTGTAGAATTTTAGGCTGGAGGGATCTCGAGCGGTCACCTAGTCCAGCCTATGCTCTGAGGCAGAAACAAGTAAATCTAGACCACACCTGACAAATATTTCGCTAACCTGTTCGTAAAAACTTCCAGGGATGGGGATTCCACAACCTCCCTTGAAAGGTGGTTCTGGTGCTTAGCTAGCTACCCTTAGAGTAAGAAATTTTCCTTAATATCTAATTTAAATCTCCCTGGCTGCAGATTAAGCCAACTACTTCTTGTTTTAGTTCAATGGACATGGAGAGCAATTGATCACAGCCCTCTTTATAACAGACCTTAACATATCTGAAGAGTGTAATCAGGTCCTCTCACCCCTCCCTCTTCTTTTCTCTAGATTAAACATGCCCCATTTTTGTAACCTTTCCTCATAGGTCAGGTTTTCTAAACCTTTGATCATTTGTGTTGATTTTCTCTGTCAGGCCCGCTCGGGCGGGTGCAAAGGGAGCAATTGCCTTGGGGCCTGGGAGATTTAAAAGGGCCCATGGCCCCCAGACGCTACCGCCGTCAGGACAGCTGGAGCTTAGGCAGGCTTCCTGCCCACCCTGACTCCTCGCGGCTCCTGGAAGGTGCCAGAATGGCTCTACGGTCCCCGGGGTAGGGGATCTCTGCAACCTGTCCCTGTCCCCAGCGCTGACTCCGCAGCTCCCATTGGCCGGGAACTGCAGCCAGTGGCAGCCAATGGGAGCTGTGGGGGCAGTGCGCAGAGACTCCCTGGGTCCCCCACCTGGCACCAGCCAGCACAGGCACAGCAGGGCTTGTAAGTGTGTGGGGGCCCATTGACTTTTCTGCCCTGGGGCCCGGAATTGCTGTCGGTGGGCCTGGTCTCTGTATTCTCTCCAATTTGTCCACTTCTTTCTCAAAGTGCAGCACCCAGAAGTGTACCCAGTACTGCAGGTGAGGACTCACCAGTGTTGAGTACAGCAGGAAAATTAGCTTTCCTGTCTTACATATGACACCTCTGTTAATACACCCCAGAATTATATTTGCTTTTTTGTGCAATTGTATCACGTTGTTGTCTCATATTCAACTGGTGATTGCAGCCTGATCTATAGATTATGAATTTAAAATTCCCAATTATTACTTTGAGAGTTGGGAGGTTCTTGTCTCAAGATCAGGCCCAGTACTATTAAAATTATTATACAGTTGGGAACCCCAGTTTTCACAGATGCAACACTCACACTATAGGAAATCTTTTGATTTACAAATAAATAATTTATTAATACATTTAGCAAAGTCACACACACTCTAACTCAGTAAGGTAGATCGAGATAATACAGACAGTACATCTGAACATCCACGCACATCATCCCTTGCAGAACAACCTGAAAAGCTAGCCATCACCTTCCTCATCTTTACCAGTGGCCATCATTCTGGCCCCTCCCAAGGGCTACATCTCACTCTCTCCTCTACTGCCCTGGGTTGCCACTTTTATAATATGTTACACTGATGTTATCAACCATGTCTAATGCATATTCAATAGAGGTTTCTCCCCTCTTCCTTATTTGTATTTACTTCCCTTACCAACGTTAAGGTGTCCTTCTTGTATAGGTTAATTCATTTATTATTTCACCCCCATTATCGTATACATCAATTTGGTACCATGGAACTCTTGCAGTCAGAGTCCAAAACCTTCCAGAAGCTGGTGTCAGTTCATGTTCTGTGATTGGATGAGGGAATGAACAGCATAATTGCCACAGTTACAAATTACCAGGCAGCTGTTTCCAACTAGCACATATATTTTTAGTGTGAAAGCATTAAACAAAAACAACAACAACCTACAGCAGAACAACCAAATAACCTACCCACATGCTAAAGGGCATATCAGGAATCACTCCTGATTCCAACCAAGGTGTCAGTCCTTCTAAACCCACAACCACTGTGTTTTTCTCGTGGGTCATAACTGCTACAGAATCAAAACAAATAGTGCAGTCTTTCCTTTATATAGCTTGGGCCTTTAATCTTGCCCATATGTAGTAGGTGATACGAACATAAGAATGGCCACACTGGGTATGTTGATATGTGTACTAATGTGACCCCCAATTACAATATAATTGGAGTGACTCAAGTTATTTATAGTCACAATGCCTAAATGAGCTAGAGAAATATGATGAATTCCATACAGGGAAACTGAGGCACAGAGCTATTAAGTGATTAGTTCAAGTTCACACAAGGAGTCTGTGGTGCAGCTGGGAACCAGGTCTCCAGCCAGAGTTCTAACCAGAAGCCCAGTCTTCCCTCCCTCTCAGCTCTAGGTCAGCTACAAACTAACCTGAACCCCTCCCTCTTCCTTTGGGCTGGTTTCTGATTAACCTTCCCTAGCTGCAGCTGCTTTCAGAGGTGTGAAGTTAATTTTACTGTGAGCAGCAACACCTGAGAACGTCAAATTCGGTCGCCAGAGGAGAAATCATGGGCACGTGTTGCATTATCAGCATTTGGTTGTTTATTCACCTAGGTAAGAAGTCTGGGGCTCTTCAGAGCATCCTAAGGAAACCAGGCACCCAACTCTCACTCAGCTCTAATTCTAAAACGTTTCCTAACCCAAACACTAACTCTAAACAGCTACCCTAACACTAAACTCTATCCCTGACACTATCCTTAATTTACCTGGGGTTGGGCACCTAAACCTCTTAAACGCCTTTGAAATACCCACCTAAAGTGCAGCACACCTGAAACCTTCTCTGTGGGTCAAGTGCAATGGAACTGATGCCACTGAGTTTAATTCTTGTGTTGCGTGTGGCGCTGGATGACTCGGTCCAGTCCAAGGATCCACAAGTGTCTGGAACAGAAGGAGACCATGTGACCCCCAGTTGCTCCGACACTACCAGCTCTCTTGGTTCCCTCTCTCTCTCTACTGGTACCGCCCGTATCCCAACCAAGGCCGGCAGTACACTCCCCAGAGAGGTGCAAAGGGAAACACGTACCATCATAGTGCAGATTTTGCCCAGCAGAGGTTTTCTTCCCAGGCTGCTGACAGCTCCACAGTTCTGAACATCACAGCCCTGGAGCCTGCAGACACAGCGGTGAATTACTGCTCCTTGCATAGGGCACAGTGACAGAGCCACATGGCAGAGCTGTGCAAAAGCCCGCCTTGCCTTGCTGCAGCTGAAGTTAGGCACACTGAGGCTGGAAGTAGCGGCCCTTGGCTTATTTGTTATAGTGTGAAGAAACTCATAATTAGGAGTAGTTTTGGTGTTGTCCAGGTATTCCTTCCAATTCCTCCCAAAAGCAAATTCCTGTGCAAACATAAAAAAACATAAGAACGGCCATACTGGGTCAGACCAAAGGTCCGTCTAGCCAAGTATGCTGTCTCCTGACATGGGCAAGTGCCAGGTGTCCCAGAGGGAATGAACAAAACAGATAATCATCAAGTGATCCATCCCCTGTAGACCATTCCCAACTTCTGGCAAAATAGGATTATTAGGGACACCATCTCTGCCCATTCTGGCTAATAGCCATTTATGGACCTATCCTCCATGCATTTTTCTAGTTCTTTTTTTCATCCTGTTATAGTCTTGGCCTTCACAACATCCTCTGGCAAGGAGTTCCACAGGTTGACTGTGTGTTTTGTGAAACAATACTTCCTTTTTTTGTTTTAAATCTGCTGCCCATTAATTTGATTTGGCGACCGCTAGGTCTTGCATTATGAGAAGGAGTAAATAACACTTCCTTATTTACTTTCTCTACACCAGTCTTCATTTTATAGACCTCTATCAGTTTTATAGGCCTCCTTAATATTTGCATTAAAATATCACCCTTGGAGAATATAAATGGGATGAAAGTAGTTGGAGAATTTTTTTTCTCTGTTTACACTGGGGTAATAGTAAGAAATGTAATGTAAAAAAATTCCATTTGTCATTTACTACGTGTTAAAATGTGGATGGAATATTCTAAGAAAATATCCTAAATTTTGAATGTGTGTGGTGGGGTTAAGTTAAATGTTCCAACTGTCACAGAGTCAGATCACTATTAAAACATAAAACAAAGCTTGCTTGCTAGCAAGGGTTGTTAGAGAACTATTGATCGCGTGTATTTTTTTTAAATAACGCGCAGGATTAAAGCAATTCTCTCTATATATACTGGGGGAAACAAAGGTTTTATCATCGACAGCTATTTGGTAAAAAGTATTTTAACCGGGGTGGGGGGAAGAGAGAGACAAAAACGGGAGGGGAGTATCATAAATATAAAGGGAAGGGTAAACCTCTTTAAAATCCCTCCTGGCCAGAGGAAAAATCCTCTTACCTGTAAAGGGTTAAGAAACTAAAGGTAACCTCGCTGGCGCCTGACCAAAATGACCAATGAGGAGACAAGATACTTTCAAAAGCTGGGAGGAGGGAGAAAAACAAAGGGTCTGTGTCTGTCTGTGTGAGGTTTTTGCGGGGGACAGAACAGGAATGAGTCTTAGAATTTAGTAAGTAATCTAGCTAGGTATGTGTTAGATTATGATTTCTTTAAATGGCTGAGAAAATAGCTGTGCTGAATAGAATTAATATTCCTGTCTGTGTATCTTTTTTGTAACTTAAAGTTTTGCCTAGAGGGATTCTCTATGTTTGAATCTAATTTCCCTGTAAGGTATCTACCATCCTGATTTCACAGAGGTGATTCCTTTACTTGTATTAAAAGTCTTCTTGTAAGAAAACTGAATGCTTTTTCATTGTTCTAAGATCCAAGGGTTTGGGTCTGTGGTCACCTATGCAAATAGGTGAGGATTTTTACCAAACCTTCCCCAGGAAGTGGGGTGCAAGGGTTGGGAGGATTTTGGGGGGAAAGACGTGTGCAAACTATGTTTTCTCAGGAATCCAGATAAAGTTTGATGGTGGCAGTGGAAGTCCAAGGGTAAAATAGTTTGTACCTTGGGGAAGTTTTAAACTAAGCTGGTAAAAGTAAGCTTAGGACGTTTTCCTGCAGGTCCCCACATCTGTACCCTAGAGTTCAGAGTGGGGAAGGAACCTTGACAGGGAGTCAAGTTGTAGAAAAAGACAAACAAATATTAAAATAATTGTTGTAAAACCGTGGCAGGGAATTTCAAAGGAATCTGAGTTAGGCACCCAACTCTCACTGAATTTCTCCTTTGAAAATTCTAGATTTCATTGTTAAAATCTACTCATTTGTATGGTTCTTCTTTGGAATGATACCGCAGCGCTTCGAGATATCTATCCTCACAATGCCCTAGTGAGGGAGAGAAATGCGACCTTCTCTCTTGCACAGTTAGGGAAAGGGAGTCACAGAGATATTAACTGCTTTACCCAAGCTCATAGAGGGGGTCTGTAGCAGAGCTGGGAACAGAAGCCAGGTCTCCTGTATTCCAGTCCAGAGCCTTAACCACCAGCGTATGCTTCTCACCCCAGTGTCACCACTTTGTCAGCTGCAGACTGAGCAGGACTCACAGCGTTTCCTGTGTCTGTAACGAGTTTCCCAAACCTCCTCCCTCCCCCGCTAGGCCGGATTCTGACGAACCTTCCTCAGTTGTAGCTGCCTGCAGAGCCCTGAAGTTTAGATTCCTCTTAGCAGCAGCATCAGGAGCTTCCCGCTTAATCACAATACGAGAAAAAAATCATGGAGCCATATTATATATTCAGCATTTGGCTATTTAACTACCTAGGTAAACAGGCTGGGGTTTCTGAGGGGTGTTTAGGAAGTTAAAATTCCCACTACCATTCAATCCTCTATGGAACCCTGACTCTCATCCTGACCCTAAACCCTTAAACTGACCCTAAATCGAACGGCAATGCCAAACCCTTACCTTTAGCCCAGCCCTAAATCTGATTTAATCGCCTTCGGGCACTTAACACCCTAAGCGTCTTCAAAATTGCCAGTCTCACACGGCAATTTACCTGGAGCCGCCTCAGTGAGTCAGATACAAGTGAAATGATGCCCTTAGATTCCTTTGTTTTGTTGCAGGTGCTGCTCTGGGGGACTCGGTCCAGTCCAGGGAACCCCACCTCTCTGGAAGAGAAGGAGACACTGTGACCCTCACTTGTTCTTATGAGACCAGCTCTACCGGCTACGTCTATCTCTACTGGTACCGCCAGTTTCCCAGCCAAGCCCCGCAGTACATTCTCCGGAGAGGAGTGAAGCAGGCCAGAGGTCAGAGTCATACCGCAGAGTTCGCCAAGAAGAGGTTTTCTTCCCAGGCTGATGACAGCTCCACAGTTCTGAGCATCGCAGCCCTGGAGCCGGCAGACACGGCGGTGTATCTCTGCGCCCTACGTCTGGCACAGTGACAGAGCCACATAACAAAGCTGTACAAAAACCCTCCCAGCTTCACTGGATGTTCAGAGATTAATGCTGCTTGCAGATCTCCGGAGGGGACTCCTTCCACTATGTACAACCACATATTTTGGGAAGACTAGGGGACCTCAATGTATTTGTCCTAGCTCCTCCCAAGAGTCAAGTACTTATTTAAAGAGCTACATTCAGCTGTCACGCTTGGAGAATATAAAGTGCATGAACTTAAACCAGGAAACATCTTAGACATTTCTCTCTACAGTTCTCCAGCAGGCCTCTCCGTGTGTAGTGTGGGACCAAAAAAATTGCTCATTTGTACTAAACTGCGGTGTGCAAATATGTGGATAAAAAATCTACATAACTAATGCAATTTTAATCTTTATTTGTGGTAAAAATAGACTGAAAATGAGTGAGAAAAATATGAAAAAATACTGTTTAAAAACCCTATTTGTGGAAAAATATGGGTAACACATCATTTAAAAAATGCGATCAAAATACCTAATTAGAGATGTGTCTGACGGGGTGAAGCTGCCCTTTACCACGCCACCAAAGTGAAACGAGTATTCCAATCGGAGACAAATTCAAGTGATGGGCTGATTGGTTTGGTAACTGACATTCCAATGATATTGCCAAGAATGACCTTGAGTGGATCACTGCAGACTACGTGGCTCTGGGAAGAAGGATAAAGGAGTATGAGGCGCAAGTGGTGTTCTCGTCCATCCTCCCCATGGAAGGAAAAAGTCGGGGTAGGAATCGTCGAATCGTGGAAATCAATGAATGGCTACGCAGGTGGTGTCAGAGAGAAGGCTTTGAATTCTTTGACCATGGGATGGTGTTCCAAGAAGGAGGAGTGCTAGGCAAAGACGGGCTCCACTTAACTAAGAGAGGGAAGAGCATCTTTGCGAGCAGCCTGGCTAACCTAGTGAGGAGGGCTTTAAACTAGTTTCACCGGGGGAAGGAGACCAAAGCCCTGAGGTAAGTGGGGAAGCGGGATACTGGGAGGAAGCACGAGCAGGAGCATGTGAGAGGGGAGGGCTCCTGCCTCATACTGAGAACAAGGGGTGATCAGCGGGTTATCTCAAGTGCCTATATACAAATGCACAAAGCCTGGGAAACAAGCAGGGAGAACTGAAGGTCCTGGCAAAGTCAGGGAATTATGATGTGATTGGAATAACGAAGACTTGGTGGGATAACTCGCATGACTGGAGTACTGTCATGGATGGGTATAAACTGTTCAGGAAGGACAGGAAGGGCAGAAAAGGTGGGGGAGTTGCACTGTATGTAAGGGAGCAGTATGACTTCTCAGAGCTCAAGTATGAAACTGCAGAAAAACCTGAGAGTCTCTGGATTAAGTTTGGAAGCCTGAGCAACAAGGGTGATGTCGTGGTGGGAGTCTGCTATGGACCACCAGACCAGGGGGATGAGGTGGACGAGGCTTTCTTCCAGCAAGTCGCAGAAGCTACTAGATCTCACGTCCTGGTTCTCATGGGAGACTTCAATCACCCTGATATCTGCTGGGAGAGCAGTACAGCGGTGCACAGACAATCCAGGAAGTTTTTGGAAAATGTAGGGGACAATTTCCTGGTGCAAGTGCTGGAGGAACCAACTAGGGGCAGAGCTCTTCTTGACCTGCTGCTCACAAACTGGGAAGAATTAGTAGGGGAAGCTAAAGTGGATGGGAACCTGGGAGGCAGTGACCATGAGATGGTCGAGTTCAGGATCCTGACACAAGGAAGAAAGGAAAGCAGCAGAATATGGACCCTGGACTTCAGAAAAGCAGACTTTGACTCCCTCAGGGAACGGATGGGCAAGATCCCCTGGGAGAATAACATGAGGGGGAAAGATAGCCAGCTCTCCTGGACTCATTTTAAAGAATCCTTAATCTCGATGTGTAGAAAGAATAGTAAATATGGCAGGTGACCAGCTTGGCTTAACAGTGAAATCCTTGCTGATCTTAAACACAAAGAAGAAGCTTACAAGAAGGGGAAGATTGGACAAATGACCAGGGATGAGTATATAAATATTGCTCGGGGATGTAGGAATGGAATCAGGAAGGCTAAATCGCACCTGGAGTTGCAGCTAGCGAGGGATGTTAACAGTAACAAGAAGGGTTTCTTCAGGTATGTTGGCAATAAGAAGAAAGTCAAGGAAAGTGTGGGCCCCTTACTAAATGAGGGAGGCAACCTAGTGACAGAGGATGTGGAAAAAGCTAATGTAATCAATGCTTTTTTTGCCTCTGTCTTCATGAACAAGGTCAGCTCCCAGACTACTGCACTGGGCAGCGCAGCATGGGGAGGAGGTGGCCATCCCTCTGTGAAGGAAGAAGTGGTTCCGGGCTATTTAGAAAAACTGGATGTGCACAAGTCCATGGGGCCGGATGCGTTGCATCCGAGAGTGCTAAAGAAATTGGCGGATGTGATTACAGAGCCATTGGCCATTATCTTTGAAAACTCATGGCGATAGGGGGAAGTCCTGGAAGATTGGGAAAAGATTAATGTAGTGCCCATCTTTTAAAAAAGGGAAGAAGGAGGATCCTGGGAACTACAGGCCGGTCAGCCTCACCTCAGTCCCCGGAAAAATCATGTAGCAGGTCCTCAAGGAATCAATTCTGAAGCACTTAGACGAGAGGAAAGTGATCAGGAACAATCAGCATGGATTCACCAAGGGAAAGTCATGCCTGACTAATCTAATTGCCTTCTATGATGAGATAACTGGCTCTGTGGATGAGGGGAAAGCGGTGGACGTGTTATTCCTCGACTTTAGCAAAGCTTTTGACACGGTCTCCCACAGTATTCTTGTCAGCAAGTTAAAGAAGTATGAGCTGGATGGATGCACTACAAGGTGGGTAGAAAATTGGCTAGATTGTCAGACTCAAAGGGTAGTGATCAATGGCTCCATGTCTAGTTGGCAGCCGGTGTCAAGTGGAGTGCCCCAGGGGTTGGTCCTGGGGCCGGTTTTGTTCAATATCTTCATAAATGATCTGGAGGATGGTGTGGATTGCACCCTCAGCAAGTTTGGAGGATTGGGCCAAAAGAAATCTGATGAGGTTCAACAAGGACAAGTGCAGAGTCCTGCACTTAGGACAGAAGAATCCCATGCACCGCTACAGACTAGGGACCGAATGGCTCTGCAGCCGTTCTGCAGAAAAGGACCTAGGGGTTACAGTGGATGAGAAGCTGGATATGAGTCAACAGTGTGCCCTTTTTGTCAAGAAGGCCAATGGCATTTTGGGGTGTATAAGTAGGGACGTTGCCAGCAGATGGAGGGACGTGATCGTTCCCCTCTATTCGACATTGGTGAGACCTCATCTGGAGTACTGTGTCCAGTTTTGGGCCCCACAATATAAGAAGGATGTGGAAAAATTGGAGAGAGTCCAGCGAAGGGCAACAAAAATGATTAGGGGACTGGAACACATGAGTTATGAGGAGAGGCTGAGGGAACTGGGATTGTTTAGTCTATGGAAGAGAAGAATGAGAAGGGATTTGTTAGCTGCTTTTAACTACCTGAAAGGTGAATCCAAAGAGGATGGATCTAGACTATTCTCAGTGATAGCAGATGACAGGACAATGAGTAATGGTCTCAAGTTGCAGTGGGGGGGATTTAGGTTGGATATTAGGAAAAAAAATTTCACTAGGAGGGTGGTGAAACACTGGAATGCGTTACCTAGGGAGGTGGTGGAATCCCCTTCCTTAGAAGTTTTTAAGGTCAGGCTTGACAAAGCCCTGGCTGGGATGATTTAGTTGGGATTGGTCCTGCTCTGGGCAGGGGGTTGGACTACATGGCCTGATTCAATTCGTGTTGAGCACCAAAATCTTTTAGATCCTTTAAAACTCCCAGCCGTGAGCTGCGTTCTTGGGTCACGCCCAGCTGAGAGGATGTCCTGCAGTGTGACGGTCTTGTTGCAGGTGCTGTGCTGGGTGACTCGGTCCTGCCCAGAGAACTCCAAGTGTCTGGAACAGAAGGAGATTCGGTGGCTCTCCGCTGTTCCTACGATACCAGCTCTACCGATTACGTCTATCTGAATTGGAACTGCCAATATCCGAATCAAGCCCTCCAGTACATTCTCAAGAGAGGAGCGAAGCTAGCTGGAGGTTTCACTCATACTGAAGATTTTGCCCAGAAGAGGTTTTCTTCCCAGGCTGATGACAGCTGCACAGTTCTGAACATCACAGCCCTGGAGCTGGCAGACACCGCGGTGTATTACTGTATTCTGGGGAGGGCACAGTGACAGAGCCACATAGCGGAGCTATACAAAACCCTACAGCACTGGAGGTTGCAGATAGAAAACTGCCCAGCAGCACTCCTGAGGAGAGTGATCACTCCACTAAAAACACAGATTTTGGAGTGATTTTAGTCATGTCAATTTATTTATTCCAAATCTCCACATTATTAAATCGTTATTTAAGCAGCTGCATTATAATGACACCCCTGGAGAATCACATAATGGTAGGACTGGAAGGGACCTGAAGAGGTCTTCTTGTCCAGTCCCCTGCACTCAAGGCAGGAGTAAGTATTATTTTCTAGACCATCCCTGAGAGGTGTTTGTCTAACATGGTTGTAGAAACCTCCAGGGTCGGAGATTCCACAATATCTCTCCGCAATATATTGCAGTGCTTAATTACCCTGAAAAAGGATTTTTCCTAATGACCAACCTAAACTGCAATTTGGCTGCAATTTAAACCCACTGCGTCCTGTCCTCTCCTTGGAGGTTACACTTTTTCACCTTCCTCCTTATAACATGGTCTATGCAGCTGGTACAAGTGACACAGCCGCATAGCAAAGGGATGCAAAATCCCTTCCTTCCTTGATGCAACTGCGGTGAGGCACATGGAGGCTGGACCATCTGCTAGCCAATTGTAAACACAGAATTTGGGGTGACTGTTGATTTCCATTTTCTTCTTCAACATCCCCTGGGAGATTAAATGTTTATTCAACCAGCTTCACTAGATGATTTTTGGAGACTACCCAGGGGGAGAATTTAACCCAGGAAATCTCTGGAATGCCTTTTCTTCCTTCCCAAGCAGACAGAAATGGGTGTCGCTGTGTTAAAAAAAAATTCTTGGTAACATGTGGCTCTAAAATGGTGAGAAAATAAATGTTGTTAAATAGAGATGTTGGTGGATGTGTGGTGTGGGATAAATCTGCCATGAATGGTGAGAACTGGGATTTGAAAAGGAGGCCGATGGATTTAAGAATTTAAAAAAAAAATCTGTATGAAAATTTTAGCCATAATGGCTAATAAATATATGTGAATATATGACAAAATAATACACATTGGAAAATATAATCCCAACTCTACATATAAAATTATGTGCTCTAAATTAGCTGCTACCACTCAAGAAAGAGATCTTGGAGTCATTGTGGATAGTTCTCTCAAAACATCAACTCAATGTGCAGCAGCAGTCAAAAAATGGAACAGAATATTGGGCATCATTAAGAAATGGGTAGATAATAGGACAGAAAATATCATATTGGTTCTGTATAAATCCATGGTATGCCCACATCTTGAATACTGCCTGCAGATGTGGTCACCCCATTCCAAAAAAGATATATTTGACTTGGAAAAGGTTCAGAAAAGGGCAACAAAAATGATTAGGGGTATGGAATGGCTGCCATATGAGGGGCGATTAATAAGACTGAGACTTTTCAACTTGGAAAAGAGATGACCAAGGGGGGTATGATAGAGGTATATTCAATTATGACTGGTGTGGAGAAAATAAATAGGGAAGTGTTATTTACTCCTTCTCATAACGCAAGAACTAGGGGTCACCAAATGAAATTAATACGCCTCAGATTTAAAACGAACAAAAAGAAGTATTTTTTTCACACAGTGCACAGTCAGTCTGTGGAACTCCTTACCAGAGGATGTTGTGAAGACCAAGACTATAACAGGGTCCACAAAAGAACTAGATAGATTCATGGAGGATAGGTCCATCAATGGCTATTAGCCAGGATGGGCAGGGATGGTGTCCCTAGTCTCTGTTTACCAGAAGCTGGGAATGGGTGACAGGGGATGGATCACTTGGTGATTCCCTGTTCTGTTCATTCCCTCTGGGGCACCTGGCACTGGCCACTGTCGGAAGACAGGATACTGGGCTAGATGGACCTTTGGTCTGACCCAGTATGGCCGCTCTTATGTTGTTTAGTTCTTCTGACCCCCTCTATCATTATATCTCCACTCCACGAGATGCTTATCAATAAAAAAAAAAGAACAGGCGAGGCAGAGCTGCCATATTATTATGTCCAGTTTACAGATGGGGAGAGAAACGCAAAAATATTGGCTGACTTGCCCGAGGTCACCTGGGGCGGAGCTGGGACTTGGACCATGACATCCTGAGCCTACAGCCAGTTGCATTAAGCCTAAACCAGCCTTCTTCATTAACCCCATCGCTCCCACGAGCCTGATAGCTCCAGCTGCAGCCCAACCCCAGACTCCAGAGTGTGACCCGGGTCAGGAACTAGTTCCTCAAACTCCTCCCTCTCTGCTGGTTTGTGACAGTCCTCCAGAGAAGTGAAATTTTCCTCTTCGCAGCAGCGGTGGAGGGGGTCAGACCGGGTCGCTCTAGGAGAAGCCATGGAGACGTGTTTTCTAATCACCCTTTGGGTACTGACTCCTCTAGGTAATTGAACGGGGATTTTCCAAGAAACCTGAGAGAGTTTAAGACTCCTAAATTTCATTGAACATTATCCCTAACGCTAATCCCAAACCCAATGGTAACCCTATGCTAAACCCTGACATTGATCCTACATATAACCTTCACTCTCACCCTAATTCAATTCCTGCCGAGCACCTAAATCTTTTAGAGTCCTTTGAAACTCCCAGACATGAGCTGCTTCCCTGGGTCAAGCTCAGCTGAGACGATGTCCTGAAATGTGTTGCAGGTGCTGTGCTGGGTGACTCGGTCCTGTCCAGAGATCCCCAAGTGTCCGGAATAGAAGGAGACTCTGTGACCCTCCGCTCTTCTTACCATACCAACTATACCGCCTCAGTTTATCTGGACTGGCGCCGTCAATATCCGAATTAATCCCTACAGTGCCTTCTCGTGAGAGGAGCAAAGCGAGCTCAAAGTTTCACTGGTACTGTAGATTTCGCCCAGGGGAGGTTTTCTTCCCAGGCGGATGACAGCTCCACAGTTCTGAACATCACAGCCCTGGAGCTGGCGGACACAGCGGTGTATTACTGTGTCCTGGCAAGGACACAGTGACAGAGCCTCACAGCTGAGTTCTACAAAAACCCTCCCCTTCCCGACAGTGCTGGAGGTTGACGACATTAAATCTGCCCAGCAGCTCATCCGAGGAGACTGATCACTCATTTAAGAACACAGATATTAGCTTCATTAAGTTGTTTAAGCAGCTCCATTAAAATGACACACTGGAGAATCAGAATTGTAGGCCTGGAATTGATGTCTAGTCCAGTCCCCAGCACTCCTGGCAGGACTGTTATCTTGTAGACACTCCCCCTTACAGGAGGTGTTTGTCTAATGTGCCTTAAAACCTCCAAGGAGGGAGATTCCACAACCTCCCTAGGCAATTTATTCCAGTGCTTAACCACCCTGACAGGGAGTTTTTCCTTAATGTTCAACCTAAACTACAATCTTGCTACAATTTAATCTCCTTGCTTCTTGTCCTAGCCTCAGAGGTTAATGGGAACAATTTTTCACCTTCCTCCTTGTAACAACCTTTCTTGTACTTCAAAACTGTGATCATGTCTCCTCTCAGTCTTCTCTTCTCCTGACTAAACAAACCCAAATTTTTCAATCTTGCCTCATACTTCATGTTTTCTAGACCTTTAATCATTTTTGTTGTTCTTCTCTGGACTTTCTTCAGTTTCTCCACATCCTTCCTGAAATGTGGTGCCCAGAACTAGACACAATACTCCGGTTGAGGCTTTTCAGTAGAACAGAATAATTACTTCTCCTGTCTTGCTTACAACACTCCTGCTAATACATCCCAGAATGATGTTTGCTTTTTTTTTTTTTTTTTAAGAACAGTATTACACTGCTGGCTCATATTTAGGTTGTGATGCACTATGTCTCCCAGATCACGTTCTGCAGTACTCCTTCCAAGGCAGTCATTTCTCTTTTTGTTTGTGTGCAACTGATTGTTCCTCCCTAAGTGGAGCAATTTGCATTTGTCCTGATTGAATTTCATCCTATTTACTTCAGACCGTTTTTCCAGATCATTTTGAATTTTAATCCTATCCTCCAAAGCACTTGCAACCCCTCCCAGCTTGGTATCATGCCCAAATGTTATAAGTGTATTCTCTATGCCATTATCTAAATCGTTGATGAAGATATTGAACAGTAGGGGACCCAGAACTGATCCTTGTGGGACCCCGTAATTATTCCTTTTCAGCTTGACTGTGAACCACTGATAACTACTCTCTGGGAAGTATTTTCCAACCAGTTATGCACCCACCTTATAGCAGCTACATCTATGCTGTATTTCTCTAGTTTGTTAACGAGAAGGTCTTGCAAGACGGTATCCAAAGACTTACTAGAGTCAAGATATACCACATCTACGCTTTCCCGCATCCACAAGGCTTGTTATCCTGTCAAAGAAAGCTATTAGGCAATAAACGTAATCAGTTTAAATCGGCTTCCCAAGGGTCATATACAAGTTTGATGAGTTAAAATAAATAAACAACATTTGTACCAAAAATGAGTAAAATATCACATCAGTTTATACATGTTAAAATATTATAAATTACCAATTTATGGCAACTTGTCAGAAAGAAAGAAAGAAAGAAAGAAAGAAAGAAAGAAAGAAAGAAAGAAAGAATATCCATTTGTGGTACAGTAGGGATAAAACAATACGAATTAAAACATATAGATAAATAATACTATTAAATACTCATTTGTTGCAGAACGTGACTTAAAACATGGGGAAAATATGCTGTTAAAATACGCAGATGTAGGTGCGTGTTGATGGGAATAGCTACCGTTTCGGACTCCCCTAGAGATATATCGCTGTTCAAATTTAAGATAAAATTACATTTCTGGCTGCTGTTTTAGGAAGCTGTTAGCCCTCTTTAGCTAAGGACGATAATACATGGACAAGGTGATGCGCTCTGTGCAGGCTGTGGTAAAGTAAAGGTAAAGCAGCGTCACCTGCTGGTGCAAAGTGTAAATACACCCTGTCGTTTAAAACACTTGTGTGTTCTTTATATTTGAGGTTAATCATGATCACAGCAAAGGACATAGAAGAAAGACATTAAAAATTCTTTCAAGAACTTGGACTGAGATTAAAAAAATGCTATTAAACTTTTCTTTTGAAAAGCTCAAACCTAATTACTGATAAATGTATCCATGTCCTTAAATGAACGCCACAATAATTTCGGAGGGCCTCAACATATTTATCTTTACAATCCACATTTGGGGCAGAGAAACATAATTTTATAGCAAGGGAAACCAAAGAACAGAGTGGCTAATTCCCTTGATCAAGGTCACAAGGGAGCCAGGCGGAGAGGTGGGAACTGAAGCCAGCTACCCCTGCACCCAGAGATGAGCCTTACCCACAAGCCCGTTCTTCCTCCTACAAGCTCACCACAAATTCATCTACAGACTAACCTGAACGCAGCGTGTTTCCTGAACCTATTAGGTGTTACGCAACTCCCTGCCTCTTCGTCCAGCCCGGGTTCTCTTCAACTTTCCTCAGTTGTAGCCACCAGCAGAGACTTGAAGTTTAGTTGCCTACTTCCCACCTCGCAGCAACGTCTGAGAGCGTCAGACTTGGTCGCTGTGGGATACATCATGGAGACGTGTTGTGTTCTCGTTATTTGGATATTTAATCTCTTGGGTAAATGCGGTGGGATTTTCGAAGTATTTTGAGGAAGTTAGGCGTCCAACTACAGTGGAACCCTGAACCTAGTTCTTTTCCGGCCCCTAATCTTTATACTCTGTCCCTAATCCTGACCTGAAACCCCGATCCTAACCCTAGCGGTAAACGCTACATTTTACCTTTACACTAAACCCTAACACTGTCCTTATCCCTAACTCTAGTACTAACCTCTAAACCCAGACCTGATCATTACACCTAACCTTAATTCCTTTCTAGTTAGGAGCGTGGACACATAGGTTCGTTCCTGATCCCCAGCCGTGCGCCTCGAGCCATCTCCATGGGCCAAGGGTGGTTGGAATGACGTCCTTACATGGGATTGTCTTCTTGCAGGGGCTGGGCTGGGCGGTTCGGTCGAGCCCAGCGAAGCTGCAGTGTCTGGAGGAGAAGGAGACAGGGTGACACTCAGATGCTCTTACAATACGGACTATTCTGGTGGCATCTATCTCCACTGGTACCGTCAGTATCCGAACCGAGCCCCGCAGTACATTCTCCGGAGAGGAGCGAAGTCCTACAGCAAACTCAGTGATACTGCAGAGTTCGCCAAGAAGAGGTTTTCTTCTCAGGCTGACGACAGCTCCACCGTTTTAACCATCAGATCCCTGGAGCGGGCAGACACAGCGGTGAATTACTGCGGCCTGCAGAGGGCACAGTGCCGGAGCCGCCAAGCAGAGCAGCACAAAAACCCCTCCCTTCCTTGTCGCAACTGAGGTTATTGAAGCTGGAGGGAGAGTCCCTCAGAAGACTTGTTACGTTGTTAAAAGGATTAATTTCGGGGTGAGTGTGGGGGTGTCAGGTTATTCCTTACACACACACACCCCAAAGTAAAATGCTCATTGAACAATTTACACTAAAAAAGTCCACCCTTGGAGAGTACAAAGGGCAGGAACTTAAATCAGGAAAGCTGTTAGACACCTTCCAGCAGCATATTCTGGGGAAATTTGTAAAAATAAGTTGTAAAAATACCAATTTGTTACAAGTGATTAAAATTGTGATGCAAAATTGCAGTATTAGTTCATAGATAGAGTGAGGTTACCTTTACAGTTCCAAGTCTACACTTGTCAAATCACAATTGAACCAGAAGACAAGCTTCTATTTTTGTGTGAAATGTTAGAAAACTCCTTATTAGTAGATGCATCGATTCCAAGGCCAGAAGGAACCATTGTGATCATCCTGTGTAACACAGGCCTGAAACAATTCCTAGAGCAGCTCTTTTGGGAAAACTTCCCATTTGGGTTTTAAAATTGCCAGGGATGAAGAATCCACCACAGCCCCTTTGGTAAATTGTTCCAATGGTTAATTACCCTCACTGACAAAAATTAGCACCTTATTTTTGATCCGAATTTGTGTAACTTCAACTTCCAACCATTGGCTCCTGTTATATCTTTCTCTGCTAGGTTGTAGGGCCCATTATTAAATATTTGTTTGTAATAGACCATAGTCAAGTCACCCCTTCACCACCTCTTTGTAAAGATCTTGAGCTTCTTGAGTCTATCACTATAAACATGTTTTCTAAACTTGTAATTATTCTCACAGCTCTTCTCTGAACCCTCTCCAATTTAGCAGTCTCCTTCCTGAATTCTGAACACCTGAATTGGACAAAGCATTCCAGCAACGGCCCCAGCAGTGCTAAATATGGAGTTAAAATAACTTCTCTCTGCTCTTATTTGGCACTGTATCTCTCTTCCAGTACCTCAGTATAGTAACCATGGCCTGCCCTGCATTCTCCAGAGAGGAGCTAAAAGAGCCAGTGATGCTGCAGGTTTCTCCCAGAAGAGGTTTTCCTCCCAGGCTGATGACAGCTCCACAGTTCTGAACATCACAGACATGAGGCTGGCAGACACAGCGATGAATTACTGCCCCCTGCAGCGCTCAAAGGGACAGAGCCACAGAGGAAACCTGGACAAAAAAAACCTTTCCTTCCTTGATGCAGCGGAAGTTAGGCACACTGAGCCTGGAAACAGCGGGTCTTAGGAGAATTGTTACACTGTCAATAAATACGTATTTTATGGTGACTCTACAGGTGCCAAGCTAGTGTTTCCTATTCCCCGCAAACCAAATCTTTATTGAAACCTTTATAGCAATTTATCAACCTTGGATCATAGAATGGGCGTGAGGTTATTCTGTTAACATCTTGGGATTTTTTTTCTCTTCATAGACTATCGTATTTTGCAAATAACGCGAAGTAAGAACACCGATTTTTTTTAAAAGGTGACTTAAAATAGTGTAGTTAAGTGATTTAAATGAAGATAACCTATTTATGAGTGTGCGTGGGAGATTTAAATGACTAGCTGCAAGTCTGTGACTGTCACAACCTATAAAGCACCTTCTGTTTTGGTGTGATTAGTTAGAAACCTCCTATTGCTTTGTATGACATTTTGATAATGCATGTGATTAAATCAACGCTGTCCAGCTAGATTTGGGGAAAATAACAAGGTAGCACAACCTACTGGTAAAAAGTATAATACACATGTCATTTGAATCTTTCCAGGTTCTATTTATTTTAGATTTTAACCGGGGAGGAAAAAGAGACTTTTAAAACATATTGCAGGAATTTTGCCTGGGACTTTTTAAGGAGCCTCTGTCAATGAGACACCCAAATTTCATTAAAATCATCCTTTGAAAGTCCCAAACTTCATTCCCGGTAAAACTATCTGGGTATCTGTCTACTTATATCACCCCATCACAAAAAACATCTGAGTGCTTCCAAAGATGTATCCTCACAGTCCAGGTGTGGCAGAGAAATATTAGGATCGCTGTTTTACATATAAGAAAACCTGGGCAGAGAGACTAATTGCCTTGAGCAAGGTCTCAAAGGGAATTTGTGGTAGAGCTGGCAACTGAAACCAGCTCTCCTGAGTCTCAGGTAAGTGCCTCACCCACAACTCTGTCCTTTTCCCTGCAATCTCAGCAGGATGTCAGCTGCTCATCATTGGTACCAATTGTTCTTGTACCAAACCCAAGAGCATCTAATCTGTGGACACCAAAAAACACCTCCAGCAAAACAGTGTACAGACTGTACAACACGGAGGGCAGAAAGTACTTGCAACCTGGGATTTAAATTATGGCTATTAACAATGAAGAGGTTGCCACCTGTTTCTGAGCTGTTGCACAGTGGTAAATGCTGACTCTTTCTGTGCAAAAATGCACTCAGGAGCTCAGATTGTGAGCTCTTCTGGTCTAGGGGCATCTTCCCCCCCTGTGTTTGTACAGCACCTAACACTATGGGGTCCTAGTTCATCACTGTGACTTACTAGTTCTGCCATCACTACCAGCACAATAATAATAATAGTAATAATAATAATAATAATAGAGTCTGAAAAGAGAAGTGTGAGGCAACCCAGAATAAACAGGGCTCTCAATATATGATGTTTTATGGCTGAAATGTTCAAATCAGTTAGTGTCTGAAAGCCTCCCAATCTTTAATGTATGGATCCTGACAGCACCTTGTAGGAGAGGAAAGTCCTGTTATCCACATTACAGTTGGGGCACTGTGGCATAGAAAGACTAAAGGTCTTTTCAAAAGTATCTAAGTGATTTAGGAGGGTAAGTCCCTTGGCAAATTAGAAGCAAGGCACAATTTTTAACAGAGAGGGTGATTCATCCTTGGAACAAACTCCCAAGGGAAGTGGTGGATCCTCAATCTCTTGGGGTCTTCAGATCCAGATTGGACGCTTTTCTGGAGGATATGGGTTAGACACAGATTACTCAAAAAAGGGGTAACAGAGTGAAATTGTGTGGTCTCTGATATGTAGGGGATCAAACTAGAATCATACATGATCTATTGGTCCCTTTAGGCTGTAAAATAAATTTTAGAAGGTGGTTTAGGAAACTAGAAAACCATTTACCTAAGGTACTTATGTGGCCCCCATTAGCAGGACCATCACAGTATTTTATCCCCAAAAAACTCCTGTGAGACAGGGAAGTCCCATTTTACAGATGGGGAAACAAAGAACAGAAGGACTAAATTACTTTCCCAGGATTACAAGGGGAGTCTATGGCAGGTCTGGAAATCCAAGTCCCTCCCTGGCCTCTACCTTAGCCATAAAGACCATCCTTTGTTAGTTCCAAGGAGAATAGGATTGCAAGGAGATGGAAAGTTTGCTTAACTCCACTAACCACTAGTGGGTAATGCTATAGATTAATAGATTTAATAGGTACCTAATTGTAGGTTAATAGATTTAAAGGCCAGAAGACCACTAGATCGTAACCCCCTGTATCACATAGATCATAGAATTTCATCGTGTTTCTCCTGCATTGAAACCAACAATTTGTGCTTGATTAAAGCATATCTTCCTCAAGTCTCACTGCTGTGTCATCCCACCAATTGGAGGTGGAGAATTACTGGTCTCCACCTCCAATTGGTGGGATGACACAGCAGTGAGACTTGAGGAAGATATGCTTTAGTCATTTAGTAATTATTATTGGTGTGTCTCAGATATTGCATTATTATAGCGCCTAGCAGCCAAATTTGCAAATGTATTTAGATGCCTAATTCCCATTGATTTCAACCGTACATACATACCTTTAAAATCTGGCCCTTAGTCCCGCTGTCCCTCAATTCCTCACCTGTAAAATGGGGATAAAAGTCCTTCCTTAGACTATTTAGACAGTAAACTCTGCAGGACAAAAAATGTTTTGTTTTGTTTTTCCTGTGTGCCTGTGTAGCACCCTAAACAAAGAAGTCTTTATGTGGTACTGCTATATAGAGAAAAGTAATAATGATATAATGATAATAAATGTAAAGACCGAACACCCGCACGCCTTCAGCAAGCCAGCAGTTCTCCATCTGTAGAGGATGAAAGTTTAAAGAGATCTTTTGATGAGCAACATCTTGTGATATGTTCAAAAAACACCCTCTTAATCCCCTATTTCCTTTACTGCCATAGCAACCAAACTGCCATGCAATCTTTGCAGATAAGGCAGAAGTGGTGAGGGGTTGAATGCGTGCGGAGGCGCGGTCTGTCGGTGTTATCTCCCACCGCCAGCGACAGCGGCGAGCTTCGATCTACAGACAGAACACGAAGACCCTGCAGTCAGAGTGCCATGAATGGGCGCAGCTGTCTCGTCTTGTCCCTGTTCTGTGAGTAACGCCGCCTGTTGTCTCTTTTAAATGCGATCTTGTTATAGTAACAGCCACTGCCTCCAACTGAAATCAGCACCCCATTGCGCTGTGTTGAGCTCTGTACAGATACGTAGTGAGTCTCTGCCCTAAATAGACAAAGTCTAAGGAAAAAATAAGTTATTTTATCCATATTTTACATAGAGATCCAGAGAGAATACAACTGAGAGTTACAACGATGCCTAAGGGATTTAGAGGCCAAATTTCTGCTACTCTTAATGGGAACTGAGTGTCCAAATCTTGTAGGTTTCAGAGTAGCAGCGTGTTAGTCTGTATTCGCAGAAAGAACAGGAGGACTTGTGGCACCTTAGAGACTAACCAATTTATTTGAGCAGAAGCTTTCGTGAGCTACAGTTCCACTCGAATGCGCCCGATGCAGTGAGCTGTAGCTCAGGAAAGCTCATGCTCAAATAAATGGGTTAGTCTCTAAGGTGCCACAAATCCGCCTTTTCTTTCTGCAAATCTTGTAGGTGTCTGCTGTTCTCAGCCCAGATGAGTTGCTGAAAGTCACCCAGAGAGTTGGTAGCAGGGCTTGAAGTTAAATCCAGTGTCCTCAGACCCAGCTTAGTGACTTCCATACCAGACCATCTTCCTCTGTCATCCCATTGCAAGCTAACCGACTGAGTCCGGTTCATTTTCCTCTTGTGCTGTGCATCGCTAGCCCACATTTATTGGTTAGTGTTTTATTTAACTCTCTCTCTCTCTCTCTCTCATTCCCTCCCCCGAGGTGGTATCTGCCTGTCTGAAGTAACCCAGTCCCCCGACCAGAGAGGTGCTGAATTGGCTGATGCAAAGATTCAATGCAAGCATGATATTCCTGATGGGAATTACGATTCCATTTACTGGTATTACCGGAAGGCCAGCACTGAACTGACTTACATCACTCACAGCTACAGTGAGGAGAGAAATTCAGGACGCTATGGACTCTCTGTTGACCGTGCCAACAGCTCCAGCATTTTAACCATCAGGACTTTACAACCGGGAGATGGTGCTGTATATTATTGTGCCTTGCAGCCCACAATGGTTCACCTCTTGTAACACCCTGAACAATAACCTGTCACTCAAGGAGAGCTTGGTCCAAAGACCATTGAAGACAATGGAAAGACCCCTGTTGAATTCAGTGGTGCAGCTCAGGTGATTAAAGACAACCGTGGGCAAAAATGCCCGCAGGAAGAGAATTCTAGTGCCGAGCAATATCGGGGGTTAGAGCTGGATTGAATTCCTCAGGGAAGATTGGCCGAAAGTTAGAAAATAAATAGACGCGGAGGGTGAGGCAATATCCACAGAGCTACCGCAGAGCTCTGTGGAGAAAAAGTTCGGCCGATAAAAGATATTAGATCTCCCCCTTTTCTCTTCCTTACCCGGGGCCCACACAGCTACCACAACACTGCAAACGGAATAAAAACGCCGATAATGACAAGACACTGACCAAAGGCAAATGAGTCTTGTAAAGACAAGACATGCAGGTTATGAACGAGATTTGTTAACCCTTCTATGGAAAGTTCATGTCCGTTAATAATGATAAAATCAAATGGTTAAAAGAATTAAAAGAATTCATTGTCCAGTTCTGGTCACCCATGCTCAAAAAAGGTTAATTCAAAGTGGAAGAGGTGCAGAGGAGGGCTACTCAGATGTTCAGGGAAACGGAAAGCTGATTTTAGGAGATGCAGTTGATTATTTAGCCTAGAAAAACAAAGGCTGACAGGGGATGGGCAGGGATGGTGTCCCTGGCCTCTGCTTGCCAGAAGTTGGAAATGGGCGACAGTGGATGGATCACTAGGTGATTCCCTGTTCTGTTCATTCCCTCTGGGGCACTGGCAATGGCCACTGTCGGAAGACAGGATACTGGGCTAGAAGGACCTTTGGTCTGACCCAGTCTGGCGGTTCTTATGTTCTTATGAGGATCTGACTGCTCTTTATAAATGTATCAGTAAGATAAACACCAGGGAGGGAGAAGAACTATTTAAGCTACTGGACAATGTTTGTAGAAGAACAATGGGTTATAAACTGGCCACGAATAAATTTAGGCTGGAAATTAGAAGGTGTCTAATCGTTAGCGGAGTGACTGTGAGGTTATAGAACAGGTGATAGGAGGAGTGGGTGTGAACAACCAAACTACTTTTAAGACGGAGCTTGATAAATTTATGAAATGGCATTACCTGAAATGTTCTATGACCCAGGACGGAGATCCCTTCCAGTCCTATGTCCTACGTTCCTATGGATATTAATTGTTTACCTGAATAACTAAATTTTGTTTTTATTAAAATATTGAAAAATGAATTGTGTGTGCAAATAAAATCAATATATTAAATATCTCTATATAATATAAATGTTATGAAATATCTGTTTATTTTTACTGTATTTTTGGATACATGAATAAAAAGAAGTTGTCTAAATTTGACAGACCAGAAAAAATGACTGTGTAAAAAATCGGTATTTAAAAATAAGTGGCTATATCTCAGAAGAAGGTGAATTTTATGAAATTATTATTCCTTTTAAAATTGTATGTTTTAATTAAAAGATGTCTTCGTTTAGCAGTACAGAAAAATAATTTCACACGGATTGTCAAGAAGAACTTTGTGTGTCTGTTATTGGGAAATTCATTTTCTAATTTATATTTATAATTACAATCCAGAATTTATTAGAATATAAGAAATGAGAGTGCAATACGGGACATGGGAGCACAATACAATACAAGAAATGAGACTAGATTAGAGTAGACTAGAATGTCCTTTAATGACTGGATTTGTTTCTTTAAATCACTGGATGAATATGGACTGGAAAAGATACTTGAAACCATATATCTCACCTCCTCAAATGCTGTAGGAGACTACCCTACCGAGGCCAAAAGCACTTCAGACATAAAATCCACAGTGGTTGGAGATTTGGTTTCCATGGTGGCTAGTACCTGATAACACATCCATTATCTATCTAATCTATCTATCTATCATATAATCTCTCTCTGCTTTATATCTTAACTCTTATGACAATGAACCACCTCTCTTCCCTTCTTGAGAAGAGATATGGGGCATTTTCTTTTGTCGTCCCTGGGTATAGTGCAATGCTGCACAATTTTCATAAGCTTTATTCTTGTCCGCATTCATGGTGCAATATATTCCTATCATGGGCCTGATCCAATGACCCTTGAAGTGGATGGGAAGACGCCTGTTGAGTTCAAAAGACTTTGGATGAGGCCAGGATGAGTCACCTTAAATTGAACAAGGCATGCACCTAAAAAAGAAAAGCACCTATTTCCGGTGAGATGAGAGAGCAGCTCATGAAGTTCGTATCAAAGGGACCTCTCTCACAGCAGCGACAAACACCCTGGGGTCTCAGCATGCCTGCGCTTCCCTTGGTACTTGTCCTAACCCTGAACTGGTCAGGTGAGCTTATGAACACCATAGTGTTTAATTCCAGCTTCTATGTCTGTTCTTGGCTGATGTTTGCTTAAAAGACTGAGATGAAATCTGTGTGTCCTCGGGGGTTTTGTAATAACTCCGATGTTACTTTGATGTGTTTAAAGGGCTCACCCAAGGTCAGACAGTCATGCAACCCGTGAGAGAAACAAAGGTGAAGGAAGGGGAATTTGTTACCCTGGACTGTAGCTATAATTCTGGCTTCCCAACGCTGCTCTGGTACAGGCAGGAATCCGGAGGATCTCCACAGTTCATCCTTCAGGAGCGCTCCAGGCATGAAGATTTGGAAGAGAGGTTCAGGAACCGTTTCAAAGCCAAAATTAATAAAACCAGCAGGGTTTTCCCTTTGGATATATCATCGGTTCAGCTGTCTGACTCCGCCACCTATTACTGTGCGCTGATAGACACAGTAGGAAAAAGGATACACCTTCCTTTACAAAATCCCTCCGCCCAACAATGCACAAAGAAACAGCACTCAGAAGGAGTGGAAAACTGGGGCTTGTCTATACTTGAAAACGAATGTGTATTAAGGTAGGGTGTGAATTTAAAGTTCAACAAAAATTCTTTGAAATATCCACCTGTGGACACTCTTATTCCAGAATAAGAATGCCTTGTTCCTGTTTATCTTAACCCACTTTCAAAGTGGGTTACAGCAAAGCTATTTTTCTCCTGAAACACATTCTTTGAGCCTGTAAAACACGGAACAATTTAAGACCCTATTTAGAAATAAATGTAAAGGCTATAGAGTATTTTAGAGCAAGGGGGAAACATTTGTCACTGAGAATTTAAAATGAAAAGCAAAGAACCAAACCAAAGAATGAATCAAAAAAGGGAAGAAACATAGAAAACATAGACCGAGATAGAGAACAAGCAAAAAGCACCCCCCAAAACCAGAAAAGTGAATGCAAAAAAATCAAACATACAAACAAGTAAAAATTCCCAAAACATACACAGCGACAACATACAGCACAAACAACAAGAACGCAACCACAGAATGCAAAAAGATAAACACAAACAGAATAAACACACAAGCACAAAAGTCTAAAAGTCAGCATAAACCAGGAAAGAGAAAGAAGCCCCTCCCGTCTTCACAAAAACAGGAGAAAGAAAGAAAGAAAGAAAGAAAGAAAGAAAGAAAGAAAGAAAGAAAGAAAGAAAGAAAGAAAGAAAGAAAGAAAGAAAGAAAGAATCCCTTTCCTCTTTAAAAATGTACCAACTATAAAAAAAATCTTTTCCAGGATGATTAAAACAACAACAGCAAGAACAGTATGGACTTCAGGCTGCACCTCAATGGGATGTAGGTATCCAACTCCTTTAGATTTCTTTGAAAATTGCAGCCGAAATGCTTTGCTGGATGCCTTTTGCAGAGCCCAGGTCTGTGTGAACAGTTGTGCGGCATTTCTCCTTTTCTCTTCAGTCCTAAAGAGGATAAAGCCCCACTTGGTGTTTCGAAGGATCCGTATTAAGAGGGGAAAGAGCTGTTTGATATCTGGCTGCTCTATGTCTGATCGGAGGGGTGTGAGCGGAGCCGCGGTGTGTTACCCTGTGAGCTGAAGACGTCAAAGGCTGGAGAGCTCCATCTTGTCGCTTTTGAAGCCACGCTAACCCAGAAATCGAACTGCTGCCAACCTCCATCCTCTGCCAGCGCCTGCAGAGGAAGGGGCACGTGACTTTTGTATGACAAAGGGGATGACTGAGAAACACTTGGGTGTTCGTTTTCTTGCAGAGATGAGAAGGGGCTGCTGCCTTCTGCTGCTTCTCAGCAACTTATGCGGAAGTAAATAAAACACAATAGCACAGAGCCCTAATTCTGCACTTGCTGTCTGAGTTTGGGTTTGTTCTGGCTTTTTCTTTGGGTTTTTAGGTTTTTGTGTATGAATTTACTGTGTCTGAGTTTCTTGTGCTTTCTGTGTTGATGGAGCTTTTCTGGTGTTTATGTTCTTCTTCTTTTCTGTGTTTGGCTTTTTTCAGTTTGTTCCTTTTTCACTCTTTATTTTGTTTTTCAGGTTTTCATATTCGTGTTTTTTGTTCCTATGTTATGATATTTTTGTGTGTTTTCAGCGTTTATTTTGGATTTAGGGTGCTCCTGTCTTTGTGTTTTTCTTTTCCTCTCTCTCTCTCTCTCTCTCTCTCTCTCTCTCTCTCTGTCTTTAATGTTGGCTTTCAGGTTTTTGTGTGTTTTCTGTGTTTAGGTTGGTTTTCAGGTTTTTGTGTTTGATTTTTGTGTGTGTTTTCTGTGTTTCGCTTCGTTTCCAGGCTTTTGTTTTTATTTTATTGTTTTCTTCATCTTTAACTGGTTGTGAAACTGTTAAATTCTCTCCAGATTTTCAGTTACATAGAATAATTCTTGACTTGCCAGATACTGTCATTTCACTGTTCAGCCATCTCCGCTGATCTTTATCCTTCTCCCTCATTGCTCCCTTACTGGCAGTTAATCTCTTTGCCTTATTAATACGCTTTATTCTCTCGCCAGCAGTCAGGAGCGATGTGGTGCTGGAACAAGGTGCCCAGGCTTTGGCAGTCCGGGAGGGCGAGGAAGTGACCTTCCAGTGCCGTGTGAAGGGAGGGGAGATGAACAGCTATTGGATGAACTGGTACAGAAAGGGGCAGCAGGGCCCTCTGACCTGGATTTACCGAGAAGGGGACCACTATGGAGAAGGCTTCCAGGGCCGCTTCGTAGGGGAAGTTGATAGCTCCAACAACAGGTTCACCCTCAAGATCCTGAGCGCAGAGCTGCGAGACAGGGCGGTGTATTACTGCGCTTCCAGTCCCCACGGAGCCACAGCTGTGCTGCGGAGCAGAACCAAAACTGACAGAGCAGGGGGAGGGCGAAGCATCGCTTGCAAACTACAGACCATGGCCAGCTCTGGGGCACGAGTGGCTGGGGGATCGCTCTCTCTCTCTCTCTCTCTCTCTCTCTCTCTCTGTGACGTGTGAAGCTGTCAGAGAAGCCATCCGGACAGAACTGGAAGGAGTGACTCTATCAGACAGTAGTACAGAATTTAGTTCTGTTTATACCAAGTCTAGGCTGGGATCTTTCAAAGGAGTATAATTCATTAAAAGCAGTTTTAGAGATCCACAGGTATGTAGTATAGTATAGTATAGTATAGTATAGTATAGTATAGATAGATAGATAGATAGATAGATAGATAGATAGATAGATAGATAGATAGATAGATAGATAGATAGATAGATAGATAGATAGATAGATAGATAGATAGATAGATAGATAGATAGACAGGCAAGTTGTGCTTCTTCTGTGCAGAGGGGGAATTTAAGCCTCATTTTGTAACTCAAAGAAATGGCCACAAGGTGCTGCTATTCACCCATAGTCCATCTTCTGAGACCAGTTAGACTGAAGGAGCTGTCCAAGGTGGAAACCCTCCATGGAGAGTTAAAGAAAAAAAGTGTCAAGAGGCTAACCTGCCGATCTACAGAACACCCTTAACCCAAATCTCTGCAGTAGGAGGGAAGGATCTAATCTAATCTCTCTCTCTCTCTCTCTCTCTCTCGCTCTCTCTCTATCAGAGAAGGTGGGTGACGTAATAACTTTCTTTGAACCAACTTTTGTTGTTGGAAAGAACAAGCTTTCGAGATTCAGAGAACTCCTCCTCAGGTCTGTTTTCCTTCTCCAGACCTGAGGAAGAGCTCTGTGAACCTCGAAAACGTGTCCCTTCCACACACAGAAGTTGGTTCAGTAAAAAATATTACCTCACCCACCTTGCCTCTCTCATACCCTAAAACCAAAAGTTCTGCAACAACTCTATTTCTCTCTCTGTCTCTGTCTCTCTCTCTGAAAATAAATACATGTGTGTCTGTCTGTCGGTCTGTCTGTCTGCTTTTATGGATTATACTCCTCTGGAGAAATGGTAAGCTAATTTAGTTGCCTGCAATAAATATAACGAAGTTATACACCTACACCGATGAGAAATTGTTTAAGAAAAAAAAACCACTCCTTCCCATTGTCTCCGGGTGGCTTTTCTGGCAGAATTTCTCCCTCTGTCTTTTCACAGCCCTCCCACGAGGGGAAGTGGGTCCTTGGCTGTAAATAGGCTGGACAACAGGGCGGACGTCTCATTCTGTGTGTGACAGCGGTAGAGACGAGATGTGGATCGCCGTCTGCCTACTTCTCCTCAGTGTAAGTAGTTTAAATTTACTGGCAGTCAGACTGAGTGTTTTCTAACTCACGGGTCTTACTCTGCCTCCACTGTCTTCCTGCTAGGCCCCGTGGCTGGAAACTCCGGGACCCAGATTCCAGCGTCTGCGTCAGCCAGGGAAGGGCGGCCCGTGAAACTGTCCTGTCAACACAGCACCACGTACACGTACGACGCCCTGGGGTGGTACCAGCAGCTGCCTGGGCAGCAGCCTCTGCTTCTACTGCACAGAAATGAGAGGGGAAATGAATACAAGCCCGGTTCGGTGGCCCCTCGGTTCTCCTCCGAGCTCAGCACCGATGTCAAATCCTTCACGCTGTCCATAGCCGGGGCGCAGCGGGCTGACTCGGCGATGTATTTCTGCGCTCTCTGGGATCCACCGGGCTACGGAGCGTCCCGGGCTCCCGACACAAACTGCCGGAGCGGGGGGCGGTCTCGAAAACGAAGGGAGATGAGTCATTTCCCCTGCGTGCACCGGGGGGAGGGGGAGGGGAGCCAAGTGTCAGAGCGCACCAAGAAGTGTGTTATTGTTTACAAGCAGGGGGGAGGGGTCACACACTTTTAAGCTTGTGCAGGCCCACTTTAATGCTAACCCCCAGGCTCTCCTTGGATCCTCCATATAACCTCTTCCTGGCCAGAGTCAGCCACATCATCCCCCATTTCCATCTCCTCCCATAGCAGGCTCCCCCCATATTTGCCCTCTCCCCAGTGGCTCTTTGTGCACCGCCTAGTCCCATTCCCCCTGCCCTCCATTCCTCTGTGTACCCCATTCCCTCCTCTCCCCAGACCAGGGTCCCACATTCTCTTCCCCTGAGAACATAAGAACATAAGAATGGCCACAATGGATCAGACCAAAGGTCCATCCAACCCAGTATCCTGTCTTCCAACAGTGGCCAATGGCAGATACCCCAAAGGGAATGAACACAGCAGCTAATCATCAAGTGACCCATCCCCTGTCACCCATTCCGAGCTTCTGGCAAACAGAACCTAGGGACACCATCCCTGCCCATTTTGGCTAATAGCCATTGATGGACATATCCTCCATGAATTTATCTAGTTCTTTTTTGAACGCTGTTATAGTCTTGGCCATCACAACATCCTCTGGCAAGGAGTTCCACAGGTTGACTGTGCATTGTCTGAAGAAATACTTCCTTTTGTTTGTTTTAAACTTGTTGCATATTAATTTCATTTGGTTTCCCCTAGTTCTTGTGTTATGAGAAGTAGTAAACAACACTTCCTTATCTACTTTCTCTACACCAGTCATGATTTTATAGACCTCCATCATAACTTCCCTTAGCCATTTCTTTTCCAAGATGAAAAGCCCCAGGCTTATTAATCTCTCCTCATACAGAAACTGTTCCATACCCCTAATCATTTTTGTTGCCCTTTTCTGAACCTTTTCCAATTCCAATATATCTCTTTTGAGATGGGGGCAACCAGATCTGCACACAGTATTCAAGATGTGGGCATACCATGGCTTTATGTAGAGGCAAGATGATATTTTCAGTCCTATTATCTATTCCTTTCTTAATTATTCCCAGCATTCTGTTCACTTTTTTTGACTGCTGCTGCACATTGAGTGGATGTTTTCAGAGAACTAGCCACAATGATTCCAAGATGTCTTTCTTGAGTGGTAACAGCTAATTTCGATCCCATCATTTTATATGTACAGTTGGTATCATCATAAAATTATATAAACATAGAACTGGAAGGGACCTCGAGAGGTTATCAAGTCCAGTCCCCTGCACTCATGGCAGGACCAGCACCATCTAGAACATCCCTGACAGGTGTTTGTCTAACCTACTCTTAATAATCTCCAGTGATGGAGATTCCACAACCCCCCTAGGCAATTTATTCCAGTGCTTCACTGGAAGCAGTGAAGTTAGGAAGTTTTTCCTAATGTCCAACCTAAGCCTCCCTTGCTGCCATTTAAGTCCAGTGCTTCTTGTCCTGTCCTCAGAGGTTAAGGAGAATAATTTTTCTCCCTCCTCCTTGTAACAACAGTTTAGGTATTTGAAAACTGTTATCATGTCCCCTCTCAGTCTTCTCTTTTTCAGATTAAACAAACCCAATTCTTTCAATCTTTCCTCATAGGTCATTTTCCAGACCCCTAATCATCCTTGTTGCTCTTCTCTGGACTCTCTCCAATTTGTCCATATCTTTCCTGAAATGTGGCACCCAGAACTGGACACAATACTCCAGCTGAGGCCTAATCAGCAGGGAGTAAAGAAGAGGAATTACTTCTTGTGTCTTTCTTACAACACTCCTGCTAATACATCCCAGAATGATTTTTTTTTTTTGCAACAGCATTGCACTGTTGACTCATATTTAGCTTTTCCTAGGGGTCCTACTATGACCTCTAGATCCCTTTCCGCAGTACTCCTTCCTTGGCAGTCATTTCCCTTTCTGCATGTGTGAAACTGATTGTTCCTTCCTCAGAAGAGTACTTTGCATTTCTCCTTATGCTTTCCAATGTGCATTACTTTGCTTTTATCAACATTCAATTTCATCTGCCATTTTGTTGCCCACTCACCCAGTTTTGTGAGATCCTTTTGTAGCTCTTCACAGTCCGCCTGGGTCTTCACTATCTTGAGTAATTTTTTATCATTTTGTAATTCTCCCTCTATTTCCGGAGCGGGTGAGCCCCGCCCACGCCCCTCCCCCCCACCTCCACCCCCCCACCAACCAGGACCCACCAGCCCTTCCCCCGCTTCCTAGCGACTCTAAAAGGGGAGCAGCAGGGACAGAAAGGGGGCGCCCGGCACAGCCACTCCAGAGCCCTGCGCACCTCATGGCCCTGCGCCTCGCCCCTGTTCCTTAAAGAGACAGTGACATAGGGGAGAAAACTCGGCTGCTCTTGACCTCTGCTCACCGCCCGCTTTGGAGCAGGAGGGACCGGATCTCGGGCAGGGAGCTGCTAGGTGTGACTGTTGTGTGTGTTGGAGCCATGAGAAAGAGACACTGCGCATGCACACGCAAATGGGGACACACTAGCTCGGAAAGACAGAGTGAGAGAGGAGGACACAGACTCGGATCCAGAAAAGGGCGCGCGCGCGCGCACGCGCCCCCCTTTCCCAAGCGTTACTGGGGTGTGTGAGCTCCACCCCCGTCCCAGCTCCGGATCCGCTGTTCACACAGAAGCTGCCGTCACCCCCTGGCGCTCCATTTCCCCTGGATAAGTGACTGTGGCTCCTTGTATTTCCCCCAGTGGTTACAGACTTGCGGGGATCTCTGTGGCTGTGTCTCTGCGCGCTGCCGCTGTTCCCAGGTGAGCTCCGAGCTGCGGGACCAGGGGCTTGTCTGTCTATGGGATTTTCCTCGCCTTGTGCCTCCCTCCTCCCTCCTTCTGGTTCGGTGGCTGGGAGCTCGCTGACCCAGATCCCGGCTTCCCTGTCAGCCACGGAAGGGCAGAGGGTGGAGATAAGGTGTCAATACAGCACCTCCTACAGCAGCTTCGCCCTGGACTGGTACCAGGAGCTGCCCGGGAAGGAGCCCCTCTTCCTGCTGGGCAGATACTCCCATGGCTCGGAGCGCAAATCCAGTTCGGTGGCACCTCGGTTCTCCTCCCAGCTCAATGCCGGAATGAAGTGCCCCAGGGGGTGGCAGTGTCTGAAACGCAGGGAGACGTCCAGTGGTGGATTTAGTTAGTGGGGCCCTTTATGCAGGTATATTTTCGGGGGCCCCCACTGGAGACTCAGCCAAGAAAAGGAACATGCTTTCTTACCTCCACACATTTTTCATTATTTTTTTCTTCATCCTCCTCCTATATTATAAGTAATAGGAAGTAACTGAAAATAAAGTGAGGTACCTTGATTGGGGCAGGGGTCTGGGGTGCAGGAGGGGGCGTAAGGGTAGGGGTTTGGGTGCGGGATGCAGGCTCTGTGCTGGGACAGGGGATTGGGGTGTGGGAGGGGTCAGGGGTGGCACTTACCTTGGGTGGCAGGGCTCCCAAAGCAACCTGCACACCCCTCTGTCAGTGGCTCCTAGGCAGTGGGCCAGGAGGTCTCCGTGCATTGCTGCTGGCAGGCGCTGCCCCTGCAGCTACCTTTGGCCTCAGTTCCCGGACAATGGGAGCTGTGGAGTCGGCACTTGGGGCAGGGGCAAGGTGTGAAGAGTCCCCACCACCTCCACCAGGAATTTCAGGGACATGCCTGGCACTTCGGAGAGCAGTGTTAGGCAAAACAAGTCTTTTCCTCAAGAATCAGGCAAGCACAGACAATCCTGAAGGGAGGGGTTATTCATGGTACCGGGAAGACTGATAAACAGCTTCAAAAATATGGTGCCCCAGTGGCCAGTTATATACATTCTCTTATCAATTCATTTGCATTTATCTGTACATACAGAGACAGACATTGTTACAAGTCAAGAGAGAACCCCGAACAAAGATAAAAATAAAAACAGTACATACATACAGCGGTGGTCCTAATTGCATCAAACATCTATGACTACTTTGCGGGGGAAGGAGGCGGGGTAGGGATGAGTTCTTACAGTTATCCAGTGGGCTGTGAAGGGAGGGTTTGTTCTGTTCTAAGAGCTGAGTTACTGGGCGGGCATTGTCCATATAAGCTTATCACTTGTTTACAGTTGTCAGTGTCCTTGCTACTGAATGCTACTGAATGTGTGTGTGAAGCATTCCTGCTTGTTCTGCGGTTTCTGTCTTAGCTGTTAGCAGCATGGGGCAGAGGGAGGGAAGCAGAGCGGGCAGGGAGCCGCCTTAGACCTGCTGCACTCCTACTGGCAAGTCTCTGTGTGCCCCTTGGTGGGGAGGGGAGCAGTGGGTCTCCCTGCGCTGCCCGGGGTGGGGCCAGTGCGCGAAGCCACCTTATCCTTGCCAGTAACTCACACAGGCATGCCAGCAGCTTCCGGGACCCATGTGGGGCCACCAGCCACAGCATACAGGCAACCTGCCTGCCTGAGCCCTGCCTCATTTTGGGGGGCCCCTGCCGTTGGGGGCCATGCCACCGCATGGTGTGGTTAACGGTAAATCCGGTCCTGCAGCCAATCCTTTCGAACACAGCTGGGGCAGTACCAAAGTGGAGAGCCTACCAAACCCTACAGGGAGTCAAATCTCTTCCTACCTTTATTTCTTTAGTGACTGGTTTTGATCCTTCTCTTGAATCCCCAGACTCAGAAAGTGAGCTCACTCAGGGAAGGAGCTTGTGCTTCTTATCAAGGAGCAGGATATGCAAATATGGGTCTCAGTTTCCTGTTTAAATCTGTCTCTCTCTCTTTGCCCAGGCTGCACCCAGAAATACAATCAACAGCCCCCTTGTTCTGTCCAGTTACCAGCCAACCTCCCTAAGAACTTTCCCCTCCAAGACCAGGGAGAATGAGACTTTGGCTCCATTTAGGTTTCCTTGTAGCAGCTTTGGAAGGTATTTTCTCCTTGTAAACACATTTCGGAGGCAGAAAGTTTGTGACAGCTCTTCGTACGATTTCTAAGTGTATCTTTATTTGCAGGTGCCCGGTCGCAGGTGCAGCTGGTGGAGTCCGGAGGGGATGTGAAAAAGCCCGGAGACTCTCTCCGCCTCTCCTGCAAAGCCTCCGGGTTCACCTTCAGCAGCTACCAGATGCACTGGGACCGGCAGGCTCCCGGGAAAGGCCTGGAGTGGGTCTCGCTCATTTACACTGACGGAAGCAAAAGTTATTACTCAGATGCAGTCAAAGGGCGATTCACCATCTCCAGGGACAATTCCAACAACCTGCTGTATCTGCAAATGACCGGCCTGAAACCCGAGGACACCGCCCGGTATTACTGCGCTAGACGCACAGTGAAATGAGACCTCTTGTTGCTAACACAAAAACCCAGGCTGCGGATTGTCCCTCCTGCCGTGCGCCGCGTAGGGGCAGCAGTTAAACGAATCATACAAGAGGCAGGAGACGCGTCTCAGCCTTCAAAACGAACAGCTTGTGTGTGTGTGTGTGTCGTGGAGATGGGCTGCTGCTTTAGATCCCTGGCAATGCCACCCCTTGTTACACATAACCGCCCTGGGGCCTGCAGTGCAGAGACCATCGGAGTCCCCCATAAGCCCTGCTTAACTGGGATACCTCTTGTAAGAGTCACTCTCCCCTGGCAGAAGGGGAACGGTCGATCTTCTCCTGATCATTTCTATCTCCGATACAATGGGCAGTAGCTGTCACCTCGGAGAACAGAAACGGGTGATGGGGCTGATCTACAGCCCTTGGGAACCAATGAAAAACCTTGCCTCTGATTTCACACAGCTATGGTTGTTGTGATCTTAAGACATACATTCACGGTGAGAGCAGAACCACAGCTGGAATAAATGATCACTGACCCACTGGATTCAATGCAGCAGATACCCCTATTTATGCCGGCTGACGATCTGGGCCTTTTGTTCAAACAGTTAAAACCTCTAATAAACACATGGGTGCTATTTAGCCAATGGGTTCTGGGTGCCTAACTCCCTTAGTTTCCTGTGAAAAAACGAGTTTTTTCTAAGAAGAGGCGCCATTTCTACCTTTAGAATGAGGTAGTAACCCCTTCACAATAGTGCCCGCTCCTCCGGAAAGAATTAAGGGCTGTGCCCTGGGAGTTTTAAAATGTTACAAAGCAATTAAGATTCCAGTTAATACTGGATCCCTGCCCTGCGAAGACTTTATTAACTAAGTAGAAAACGAGACAACAGACGGAATGCCACAGGAAACCTGGGATAATGTGTCAGCGTGACAGGCACTGGTCCCAGCAAACCACTGATCTGACTGCTCTCTCGCTCTCCCTCCTAGACATAGACCCCCCCAAACACACGCACACGTGTCCTATCGCAGCGTGCAGGGAAGGGTGAGCTGGAGCGCTTGTAGGGGGAGAGACCTGGCCTCCAAGCCCACCCGGGCCTGTGAGCTAGTAGCTGCAGTGAGGGACTCTGGATTACAATATTATGTCAGTTCTCTGCCATATTCTCTGTTTTCATTTTCAACCCTAAAGACTCCCACAGCATGAGCTGCACCCATCCCTTCTAAATCCACCCCCCTGCACCCACATCCACAGCGACCCAGCAGCAGAGCTAGTTCCCCTCCGCTCTGGACTCACCCTCACAACCAATCTCATCCCCTAGCAATACCCACAGCCCGGCCTGCTCCCCTTTCATCAGTGCCGAACCCCACATCAGCTCACCCCTTAGAGACCCCAACACCAGCGCCTCCTCCCCCTCCCCTCTATACCTAACCCCCTGCTACCCCAGAGCCACTGTCAGCTCATAGAGACACCAACAGCACAGACATCTCCCCTCCCCTCCATACCGTAACACACGCTCCCCCTGCACCCCCAGGGCAATGGCTCTCTTGAGTTCTCTCAGGGGGTGGATCCCGTATGCACCCGGTGGCAGACCCTCCTGCCAGCGTTATGCAAAGCGGAGACCTCTCTGGTCCGATTTAAAAAAAACAAAACAAAACAAAAAAAAAAACCAGAGACTTTCCCCTCTCACAAAGTCCAGGATCTGCCTCAGGGACTCCAGTTCGGACCAGATCCACCTGAGCTCTGCTCTCGAACTGCTCCATGGCTAAGTTGTCCCTGGTACAGCTGCTCCTTGCACGGGCCACCCTCTCCTGTGAGCTGGGTTGGGGTTCGCTACTTCCACGCACTCCCCATTATGTGTCTAATATTATGAATTTAACGTGCAATCTCCCTTTCTTCATTTCCCCCCGCAGGGGCCCGCTCGCAGGTGGTTCTGACCCAGTCGGGGACAGCGGTGAAGAAGCCCGGAGAGTCCCATAAACTGCAATGTTCAGTCGGTGGGATTAGCAATTTGGGCTGCAGCATGTTCTGGATCCGGCAGGCTCCCGGGAAGGGGCTGGAGTGACTGATTCACTGTTACAGTATTCAGAGGAGCAGCCGTGTTAGTCTGTATTCGCAAAAAGAAAAGGAGTACTTGTGGCACCTTAGAGACTAACACATTTATGAAAGCTCATGCTCAAATAAATTGGTTAGTCTCTAAGGTGCCACAGGTACTCCTTTTCTTATTACAGTATTCTCCATCTGACAACAGCTACTCCCCGACAATCCAGGGGCGATTCACAGCCTCCAAGGACAGCTCCAGCTTCTATTTGTACTTGAGCAGCCTGAAACCCGAGGACACCGCCGCGTATTACTGTGGGAGAGACACAGCGAGGGGAAACTTATTATGCGTCCCACAAGAACCAGCAGCTTCCCGAAGGTCCATGAATCGCACTAAGCGGGAGAGGGCAGCAGTTACACCGAACAAAGGGAAGATCTCACAGGGAGTTTTCATGCAGCTATTTACCACGGTGGAAATTGAGACCACACTGAAAAAGTTTTTCCTTCTGCCCTAGAGGTTAAAAGTGGGAAGCCTACCGCTATACTTCTAACACAAACGTCAACGACACCTTTACTTTTCATACCCCTCTGATCAAGACATTATCTGCATTTGTCTTGGACTCTAGCAAAAAGAGTATTCTCCTTCCGGGTTTGATCCAACGTCCTCTAAACCTAAGAAGAGTATTTGTGTTGATTGCAATGAAGTTCATGTCAAGCCCTAGAACCTTGGCAACTGGTAATTCCTCTCTTCGGGACAAGTATATTCAAGACCCCAGGGCTCTTTGTTAGGCGCTGCACAGACGCACAAACACAAACAAATTTCCCTCTGAGCCTTAGTTACAGTCATGCTGACGTTTGTACAGCTTATAAAGGGGGAAATATGTAAATTAAGATGATAGCTTCCTGTTAAAATCTGTCTCTTTCTCTCTGCCCAGGCTGCTCCTGGGAACACAACCCCCAGCCCCCTGTGTCGATGCGGTTACCAGACATTCGCCCTGAGAAGTTTCCTCTCCAACACCAGAGAAAATGAGATTTTTGCTCCTTTTAATGTTCACTATAACGGCTCTGGAAGGTATTCTTTTCACTGAATCATTGGCAGAGTTAAACGAATATTATATTATTGTGGGTTTTATACCAATATTTGTAACCTGTCTTTATTCCCAGGCGTCCGGTCGCAGATCCTGCTGGAGGAGTCCGGAGGGGATGTGAAAAAGCCCGGAGACTCTCTCCGCCTCTCCTGCAAAGCCTCCGGGTTCACCTTCAGCAGCTACTACATGGAATGGTTCCGCCAGCCCCCCGGGAAGGGGCTGGAGTGGGTGGCTGAGATTCGACCCGATGCATCCAACCAGTGGTATTCCTCGCCTGTTCAAGGGCGATTCACCATCTCCAGGGACAATCCCAACAACCTGCTGTATCTGCAAATGACCAGCCTGAAACCTGAGGACTCCGCCCGGTATCACTGTGCCAGACTCACGGTGAGAGGAAATCTCATAGTGCTAATACAAAAACCAGAGCGGAAGAAATCCCATTTCTCCCCTGCGCCACGCGGGGGCAGCAGTAGCGCAAATAGCACCGCCTTGGGGCACTATCGTGAGAAAGAACAAAAGGAGTTAGGAAAAAACATTTCCATTACGTTTTCACCGTTCAACTCCAGAGGGGGATGCAGCCCCCTGCAGTTCAAAGCATAGACCCTTCTCGGAGCGCTACTTTCTCTCCCCAAACCAGAAGCCTCACTGAGACGAATGGGAGACTTCCAGAGAGTAAAGAAAGCAGCATCTGGGCCCTGACCCAAGTCTGAACTTTCCACGAGATATTTCCCTCTGCTCCCTGCACTTTTCAGTGGAGCCGGACATTGCTAGTAATGGGCATGGGTGGAGATTTCAGTCCCAGCCCTCACTCACCTCCGGGGGAATTTTCACCCAACACAGAGCGTCTCAACCCAGTTGGATTTTGTGACCCCCCCCCTCCCCGAGTCACTGACGCCCTCAGTGGCTGGCTATTCCACAGCTCCACTGCCCACAAGGTGGGGGCTGCAGAACTGAGCCTCCCACCATCACCTAACTTGGGGGCAATGGTCAGAATTCTGGTCGTGCCACCCGCCGGTACCTGACAGCAGTCAGGGAAGCTAATGATCCAACCAGTTGGCCGAATTCTGAGAGCACCAGCTCAACGAATCCCTGCACTGTCATCACCGACAACCCCAACATGCAGCCTGGCAACCTTTTGTGTCATTGGACAAGCTCTACGCGTGTTACAACTCAATGTTGACGGTTTGTCGTTTGCCAAGAGTGATTTACTTGGCATTCTTGCTCATGAACATACTAACAACGTCATTTGCTTGCAAGAGACACATATGGCACCTGCTGAAGATGGGCATTACAGTATCAACAGCTTCGACCTGCTGTGCCATGTGGCACACCTGAAGCATGGCTGAGCTACATACGTTCGGTCCAACATTGCACATGCCATTCAGCTAATATCCACCAAATTCTGTGACACCATCCAGACTGGCGGTTTCCAGATGGCAAATGTTTATAAGCCTCCAAATGTCAGCTGGAACCAACAGGTCCTACCAAGCCTGCCACACCCAGCTGTCTACTTCAGAGACCTCAACAGCCATCAGACAGACTGGGGATATAAGGAAGCTAACACTGATGGTAAACAGCTTGCAGACTGGGCATCTCACGAATGATGATAAGCAATGAGGCACGTTCCATTCTACTGACTTGTGCTGGGTCAGTTCAGTACATGGCCATCCTCAGCCTGTAACATGCCAAGTTTTGGATAATTTTCCACACAGCCAACACAGACCGTCACTGATCCATATTGGGCTACAGCTCCCAGTTGTCAAGAGTTCCAAAAAAATAGTGGTGGAACTTCTGAAAGGCCGACTGGGAAAAATACAGGGAAGTGCTGGAGAAGAGTGTAGTGACAACACCAGCCTGGCATATCTTGGTAAATGAGACCTACTGTCACTTCTGTGGTGCTATTTAAAAAGCAGCCTGCAGAACCACCCCATGCAGTTGCTGTCAGGTCTACATCCCCTGCCTCGATGAGGATAGAGCTGCCTTGCTCAAGCAGTATGAGGCATCTGGTGACCCACGTCGCTGACCATCTGATCAAATCATTGGACGCTGGTCGCTGAGCCAGATGGGAGAAGATGACAGAGAGGATGAGCTTTACCTGCTCCAGCTGCAAGTGTTGGAGCCTGATCTGATGCCTTGGAGCAGCGCAGCGACCAGCTGCACTCAGCTACATCCAGCCAGTGACATCCAGCCAAAGTGCCGAACAGCTACTCAAAGTGGCCAGAGCACCTTTGAAGAAACAGGTGTGAAGACAAGTGAGGAATGAATGGCATATGTTTAAACATGTACAGCAGATCAGAAGCTTCCCAGAACCATTCACTGTAACAGAGCTGGAACAGACACTGGGTAGCATCCAGTGTGGAACAGCTGTGGACTATGAAAACATATCTCCAGAATTCCTGAAAAACCTTGGCCCTTGTGCTCAGCTTTGGCTTGTACAATTCTTCACCAAGGTCATCAGTGAAGGCAGGCTACTTAAGATACAGTGCACCACAAAAGTCATTGGCCTCCCAAAGCCTGGAAAGGACCCAAGTCAAGCATCAAGCTATTGTCCCATATCATTACTGTCAGTGTGCTTCAAGCCACTGCAGCGCTTGGTCCTACAGTGCATATTACCCAGTGTGGAGAAAATTTTGAGCCATGACCATGCCATCTTTCACCCAGGGCCATAGCACATGTGACCAAGTACTCATGCTGACCACTATTTGTTGAAAATGGCTTCCAGAGAAACTTGAAAACAGGCGCTGTTTTCATCGACCTAACAGCAGCATATGACACGGTATGGCACACTGGCCTGCTCATCAAGGTATCATGGGTCCTTCTACCTTAGGTCACAGGTGTTGTTGAACTGTTCCTCCATGATAGGAAGTTCAGAGTCCTTATGGGGGAGAAGATGAGTGCTTGGAGATGACAGAGCAATGGGTTACCCCAGGGCTTTGTGCTTTTTCCAACCCTGTTCAACCTTTACATCAATGACCTATCAACAACAGAGTCATGAAAGTTCATTTACACAAACAACATCTGTTGCGGTACCCAGGCCCAGATGTTTCACAAGCTTGATGCCACCTTAAACCAGGACATGGTAAAGTTACCTGATTACTGTAAAACTTGGCACCTCCAGCCAAGCATCATAAAAACAGTTTCCAGTTTGTTCCATCTTCATCACTACATCGCCACCTGAGAACTGAATCTTTATCTGAATGGTCAGAAGGTGAAGCATGAAGTAGAGCTGGTCTATCTAGGTGGGACCTTAGACCGCACTTTGAGTTACCATGCCCAACTGAAGACAGCAGCTAAAGTTAAGTCACACAACAATCTTCTTAGTAAACTGGTAGGTTCGTCATGGGGTGCTCATGCCACAACCCTGCAGACATCAGCTCTTGCCACCTCGTATTCAGTGGAGGAGTCCTGCGCACCAGTGTGGAGCTGATCATCACACACCAAACTGGTGGATACACAGTTACATACTTCCATTTGCATCATCTCTGGCACCCTACATCTGACTCCACTCCCATGGCTTCTAGTTCGAGTAATATCGCTCCTCCCCATATCAGATGAGAGGCTGCCACTGGCAAGTTACTGGAGAAAGTACGTGCCAGCCCAAGCCTGCCACTGCACAATGACCTTTTTTAAGCTGCTAGCCACACGTTTGCTGCCACGTTGCCCATTATGGTCTCATCTGCCACATCAGGATGTTAGGGTGGAAACACTGTGGCAGGAGAAATGGATACCTATTATGATCCCTGTCAAGGCTGTTTCCCCACTCTGACACTTCGAGTGCAAAAGGTGGGGGCCAGCAAAAGACCTTAAAAGTACTTGCCACTAAAGGCTTGCTTTAAAACTCCCCCAGGTTACAGATTCCCTGGCCTCTGACTGATATCACTGCCACCATCCAAATGCAAAAACCTCTTTGAGAACCCAGGAAGGCACACTTGGGAATTCCTTCCTGTGAGCTCTTTTAGCTCTCCCTCTGGAGAGAGCTTGGAAATACCAACTGTTGATATCAGCTGAACATGAAACTTTAATTTCTTAATTCTTCTTAGTAACTGGTTGTGAAGTCTTAGACATGTGCACACAGACCCTCCACCTTCTAGGACACAGGAATCAGATCATGTTCTTAAAAGAGTGATTTTTATTAAGCAAAAAGAAAACAGATCTGGCAAAACATTGCTTGGTTGCTAGGCGTTATGGAGCAACTAAAAAAGGAAGTTTTAAAAGCACAGACAATTGCTTCCCTGGGATTCAGCTTGAAAAACTTACAATACAAGAGGGAAGTTACATGTGCTCAGCACAGAGAAACCAACAAACCCAAAATAAAGCAATAAACCTGATTGCATCTGACTCAATATTCCCTGTTCTACTCACATATCTTTAGTTCAAGATTTAGTCCTTCCCTGGGCATGGATGTTGCTGGATTCTCCATGCCTGGCCCCTGGCTTACCTCATGCCCTTTCAGTAGCTTTGCCTCCCAGAACACAACGGGAAAAGAAAAGGCTGCTGCTTTATTTTGATCGGCTCTCCTGGCCTCCTGCCAACACACTTCCTGCTTCCCTAAGTAGTGGTGGGAGTCTGGGACTCTATGATTTTAACCCTTACAGGCAAGTCAATTCAAAGTGAGGTCTAAAGAGTTAACAACTACTGAGAAAGATTCTAGCTACCTGAATGGCTGGAACTTCCAGAAAATGATATTACACCCCCCCACCCCCCTTCATCACCATCCCCAACCAATCTCTCATTGCCTACCCCAAAACCTGCCCACCTGGTTTTGACCTGCCCCATCAGCAATGGTCCCTGTTGAACAGGTTCCGGACTGGGCAAGGTCTCTGTGCAGCATTGCTGGGCCTTTTGTGACAGCCCTTTGTGCCGCAACACAGAAAATGACGTACATTGTCGAGGAATGCCTGCTGACTAGGTTCAGTGATGGCCTAGAAAAACTGCATCACGTCACTGAAGATGCCATTGCTTGGCTAGACGACTATGCATGTGCTAAATAAATACCTAACTTGACTATGAACAGCCCTTAAATACATGTTGGGGGGAAGAGTTGTTTTTAAAGGTATTCATGTTTTCCTTATCCAAAAGCGAAATGAGGTACACACTGCTCTGTGCGACAGCCAGACTGTTCTATGAACCAGAGTGCAAGTAATTCACATCACCAAGGGAAGGAGTTTGAATCTCTTATAAGGAGGGGGATATGATCATAGGGGTCACAGTTTCCTGTTTAAATCTCTCTCTCTCCATGACTAGGCTACAGGTCAAGAGACAACGAGGAACAATTGCATCCACCTGCCCTCCCCCTAGAATTTTCCCCACTAACATCAGGCAAAATGAGACTTTGGCTGCATTTGCTTTTCTTTGTAGTGGCTTGGAAAAGTAATTTTTCCCGTAGTTGTTGTGACGTTGCACTCCATGTGTTTTATGGAAATATGCTTATGAAGGTGAATATGATGTAACTAGAATATGCTTTATGCAAATAGTCCCTTGTATGGTGTCCTTAGGAAGCTTGTAATCTACTAAGTGTGTTCATCTCATTTGTTTGCTTGTATTATTTCTATATCTGGAGGTAAGAGAATAAGACATAAACTTGTAACACTGTTGTAGTCACACCAGGTGGGGGCCGTCAATGGGGTATTAGGAACTTGATGGCTCCTGTTGACTAGGGCAATTGATGGTAAATGGTTTATTTACCTGCAAGCCTTCCTCTGTATGTGCGGGCCAAACCAGGAAGAATAGAGACTAGGGGTCTCAAAAACATGCGACCATAACACATGTAACTGGAATCCATCTTAGTCCTTGTACTTTTCCATTAATGAGGAAGGGTGGGATCCAAGCACAGACAAAAGATTCCTGCCTTGTGACAAAGATATAGAAGGGGCTGAGTAGGACAAAGAGGGATGCCAGTCATGAGAAACCCCCTGTTTAACACCTGAGATGTCTGCTGGAAATAACAAGGACTGTACCGGGGAAAGGATTGGGCCCAGACTAAAAAAAGAGTCCAGTCTGAGAAGTAAACTTATTGGAACATATCTGAGGCTGAGATATTACCTGTAATCAGTTTCTTAATGTATTAGGCTTAGACTTGCATGTTTTGTTTAATTTTGTTTTGTGACTTTGTTCTGTCTCTTATTACTTGAAACCACTTAAATCCTACTTTTTATACTTAATAAAATCACCTTTGTTTATTAATATTAATTTATTAATAAATCCAGAGTAAGTGATTAATACCTGGGGGAGCAAACAGCTGCGCATATCCCTCTATCAGTGTTATAGAGGGTGGGCAATTTATGAATTTACCCTGTATAAGCTTTATACAGAGTAAAACAGATTTATTTGGGTTTCAGGCTTCCAGAAAGACTGAACACTGGGTGCTGGGAAAGTACCTGTTAACTGACAAGCCCCTGGGCTGAGTGAATCTCAGTTTCTGTGAACTGCAGGGGGGTGTGGCCCAACCTCTTGGTCTGCACTGGAGCTGACTGGTGTGTCTAACTCAGCAAGACAGGAGTGGAGGGACACCTGTTCTGGCAGGGGAGTTTATGCTCACTGGAATCCCAGCACACTGAGTGACAGTCTCGAGGGAGTCTCTGCAACTGAACCCGTCACAGTTGTATTGTAAAGACAATGGCAGATTTAAAGTTGGTGGGGCCCTGTGCTCAGCTTCATTCCTTCCCCACCCCACCCTGGAGATCCAGCCAAGAAAAAGAACATTCTCTCTTATCTCTCCTGCCCCCGTTTTTCATTCTTTTTTTCTTCATCCTCCTCCTATATTATAAGTAATAGGAAGTAAATGAAAATAAATTGAGGTACCTTGATTGTTTTCGTAGGCTAACTTTTTTTCCAGAGACCACTTGAAAATTGGTGAGGGTCTTGGCAGACCACTTAATGAACTTTCCAAATGACTTTCATTTCACTCTGCCCTGCCCCCAGCCCAGACCCCTGCAACCACGTTCTCCCCGTCCCCTCCCACACCATCCTTACCTGTCCAAAATATTACCACTGCTGAGCATCTGTTAAACAGATGCAGTTGTAAAATGATGCTTTGGCCCCTGGTGCCACCTGTACTTCCAGGTGTCATTGAGGATCCAGCAGCACCCCAAATTGAAAACTTCTTACATGAAAGAAGGATAGGAAGAACAATCACTCCACTTCCCCTTAACACACTATCGGTGCTTCGGTTATGTCCAAACTAAGCTTCTGCCTGAAGATGTGGCCCTGAAACATCAACCCTTGGTATCAGAGGCTGGTATGAGGCCTGAGGCCTGAACTAAAGTAATGGTCAAGACTTTACTACCATAAAGCAAAGTTAAGCTGTGATCCAGAGGCAGACCCTGCTTACAAAAGTTGGGAAGAAGGCAGCTGCTAATTGGACATATACACATATCTAAAGGGTATAAAGCACTAATAGGCTAAACATGGGCCAGGATGGCACCAGAACAATCCGGTACGAACACATTCCACAGAGATAATGAGGAACAGGCTGACCCATCCTAAAAGACAGGGTCAAAAGAATAGTATGATGGATAGAGTTGTTTGTTCAAACCAACATGTACTAGGAGAGAGGCATCACCCCAACAGCAGAGGAGTTGCCCCTCAGGACGTCAGGAGTGATATGTAACTTGTTTGTACCTGTGTGTGAGAATGCATCCCTGAGTGTATGTCTTTGTCTGGCCTCGGGGGCAGTGGCAAATCCCGCCACTGACTGAGCCAGTCCATTGTCAGGGAGCACAAACATACTAGCAGAACTGTAGACATCTGATTTGAGGAGCTAGAGACTGTGTTTCATTTGGCAATAAACCTGGCTGGGTGCCTTCGTACCTTATCGGAGTCTGTGGTCAGTGGGCGAGTCACTCGAGATCTGCTGTGTCAGCAATCTGCACAGAGCCGGGGCAGCACAGGGAGGGAACACCCCCCGCAGCCGACATGTTATCAGCATTGGGCAGAGCAGAGCACCCCACCGGTGACCTCTGATGACAGACATTAGTGGAATTTGACCTTTAACTCTCATTACATTTCTCCATCAAAAATCCCAGTTTTCATTGTTAACAAATCTGAGCATGTTTTGAGATTTCTCCTACCCTAATACCTGAGTAGGTCAAGATATTTATCATGACAATCTCCACCTGATGTACAGAAATAGCAAGAAGTTGAGTTTACAGATAGAAACAGTTTCTCTGCTTTTGCCTGAGAAACTGGCCAAGAAACTGGCCTTTGCCTGAGAAACTGTCCTTTGCCTGAGGCAAACTGAGGCAAAGACATCCCCCATCCCACCCCTTCTCTGAGGAGCCACCCCTGCCCATTCCATTCCCCCTCCCTTCCTTGCTTGCTCTTCCCCACCCTCACTCACTTTCACCAGGCTGGGGCAGGTGTTTGGGATGCAGGCTCTGGGAAGGAGTTTGGGTGTGGGAGGGGGTGAGGGATCAGGCTCTGGGAGGGAGTTTGGGGTGGGGTGCGATGCAGGGTGCAGGCTCTAGGCTGGGGAAGGGGTGTGGGGTGCAGGCTCTGGGAGGGAGTTTGGGTGAGTGGTACGGGCTTTAGGCTAGGGCAGGGGGTTGGGGTGCAAGAGGGGGTCAGCAGGTCAGTACTTGCCTTGGATGGCTCCCGAAAGAGACTGGCACACCCCTCTCGCAGTGGCTCCGAGGCAGGGTGATTGGGGGTGTCCGCATGCCCCTGCCCACAGCACCGCCCCTGCAGCTCCCATTGGCTGCATTTCCCAGCCAATGGGAGCTGAGGAGTCACACTCAGGAGGGGAGCAGCACGCAGAGACCCCCCACCCCAGTGGCCACAGGGACATGCCAGCAACTTCTGGGAGCAGCCCTCGGCACAGAGCAAGCAGGAAGCCTGCCTTAGGCCCACTTCACTGCCAGTGGCGGCGGTGGCCAGGGGCCCCTATGCCCTTTTACATTGCCTGGGCCCCACGGCAATTGTACCCTTCCCCCCACCCTCCCGTCGGCGGGCCTGGACCCATCCCCTGTCGCCCATTCCCAGCTTCTGGCAAACAGAGACTAGGGCCACCCTCCCTGCCCAGCCTGGCTCATAGCTCATCAGACACAGGCTCACTCCTCAGGCCAGAGAGTCAAGAGGCTGAGTGTCTGCTGGGGAATTTGCATTCACCTCCCCGTAGATGTTCCCCAGGAAAAAAAACACTCAACATTTTTTTGTTCCCAATGGTCTGGCATTTTGTTCCGTAGAGAGCTTTGAATGCCCAGGTCCCATCTCTCCCCTAGAGCGGTTCCATACAATTCTGGCCTACAATAATGGTTAAAGTTTGCATTTAATACAAGGGACCCCAACAATATTTTAACTTAATTCAGTTAAGGCTTTTCAAGGGTGTTGAAGGAACACAGGCCATGGGACTTCCCTGAATTAATTCGTGTTTGTGAAACAAAACCTCTTTTAGGAGGAACCCCCCACACCTTGATTTAAAAGTGGTCACACTTTAATTGTTCCAGAGGCTAATTACCCGCAATGTTGAAAAATATAATTAAAGCAACCTTCTGTCTCTGCGCCACCTGGTGGTGAGAAGTATAGACACGCATTACAATTTGAAAGCCTTCCATATACCCTTATTTTCCGTTTTAAATCGGGAGCCAACAAAAGCAATTTAAAACAATTCTTCCAAGAATTTTGGCTGGGAGTCTCAAAGGCAGCTAAGGAAGTTAGGCATGAAAATACCATTACATTTCTCCTTTGAAAATCCCAAACTTCATTCCTACTAAATCTATGTATGTACTTATATGATCCTAATTACAATAAAATGGGACTGAGTCAATATATTTATACTCACAAGTCCAAAATGAGCTGGAGAAATATAAGTAGCTCCATACAGGGAAACTGATGCACAGAGCTATTTAGTGATTTGTTCAAGCTCACACAGGGAGTCTGTGGCACAGCTGGGAACCAGGTTTCTGGACAGAGTTCAAACCACAACCCCAGTTTTCCCTCGATTTCACCTCTAGGTCAGCTGCAGACTAACCTGAACCCCTCCCTCTTCCTTTGGGCTGGTTTCTGATGAACCTTCCCCACCAGCAACTGCCTTCAGAGGCGTGAAGTTAATTTTCCTGTGAGCAGCAACAGCTCAGACCGTCAAATTTGGTCACTAGAGAGGGAAATTATGGAGGCACGTTCCATTATCAGCACTTGGCTGTTGATTCACCTAGGTAAGCAGTCTGGGGCTCTTCAGAGCATCCTAAGGGAACCAGGCGCCCAACTTTCACTTAACTATAATTCTAACACTTTTCTTAACTCAAACACTAACTCTGAACCGCTACCCTAACACTAAACTCTATCCCTCACACTATCCTTAATTCACCTGGTGTGGGGCGCCTAAACCCCTTTATCTCTTTTGAAAGGCCCGCCTAAAGTGCAGTACACCTGAAATCCTCTCTGTGTGTCAAGTGCAATTAACTTGCTGCTCTTGGATTTGATTGTCATGTTGCAGGTGTGGTGCTCTGTGATTCCGTCCAACCCAAGGAAACCAGATGTCTGGAACAGAAGGAGACCATGTGACCCTCAGTTGCTCCTACACGACCAGCTATCCCGGTTCCCTCTCTCTACTGGTACCGCCAGTATCCCAACCAAGCCCCGCAGTCCACTCCCCAGAGAGGCGCGAAGGGAAACACGTACCATCATAGTGCAGATTTAGCCCAGGAGAGGTTTTCTTCCCAGGCTGCTGACAGCTCCACAGTTCTGAGCATCGCAGCCCTGGAGCCTGCAGACACAGAGGTGTATCTCTGCACCCTGCAGCGGGCACAGTGACCGAGCCACATGACAGAGAGGTGCAAAAACTCTCCTTGCCTTGCTGCAGCTGAAGTTAGACATACTGAGGCTGGAAGTAGGGGCTCTTGGCAGATTTGTTATACTGCGAATAAACTCATAATTACGAGTAGTTTCGGTGGTGTCACCGGTATCCCTTCCGATTCCCCTCAAAAGCAAATCACTGTGCAAAAGTAACAGTGGCCAGACTGGGTCAGACCAAAGGTCCATCTAGCCCAGTGTCCTGTCTCCCGACAGTGGCAAATGCCAGGTACCCCAGAGGGAATGAACAGAACAGGGAATCACCAAGTGACCCATCCCCTGTCGCCCATTCCCAGCTTCTGGCAAACAGGGGCTAGCCACACCATCCCTGCCCAGCCTGTCTAATAGCCATTGATGGACCTATTCTCCATGCATTAATCTAGTTCTTTTTTAACCCTCTTATAGTCTTGGTCTTCACAACATCCTCTGGCAAGGAGTTCCACAGGTTGACTGTGTGTTTTGTGAAACAATACTTCCTTTCGTTTGTTTTAAACCTGCTGCGTATTAATTTAATTTGGTGACCCCTAGTTCTTGTGTTATGAGAAGGAGAAAATAACACTTCTTTATTTACTTGCTCTGAACCAGACATGATTTTATAGACTTCTATCATTTCATAGACCTCTAAACAGTTACATTAAAATATCACCCTTGGAGAAAATAAACGGGATGAAACTAGTTGGAGATTTTGTTTCTCTATATATAGTTGGGTAGTGGTAAAAAAATGTAATGTAAAAAAATCCATTTTGTCACTTAGTGAGTGTTAAAATCTGGGTGGAATATTTTAATAAAATATCCTGAGTTTTGGATAACTGTTATGAGGTTAGGTTACCGGTTCCAACTCTCACAGAGTCAGATAACTATTAAAATACAAATCAAAACTTGTATGCTAGAGTGGTTTGTTAGAGTACTATTGATCGCTTGTATTATTTTAAATAATACACATGATTAAAGCACTGCTCCCTGTGTATATTTGGGGAAACGGCGGTTTGGTCATCGACAACTATTCGGTAAAAACTATTTTAAGCAGGAAAGGAAGGGGAGAGAGAAACGCGCACAGCTGTAGAACAAGACAAACAAATATGAAAATAATTGTTCTAAATAGGTGTCGGGGAATTTCAAAGGAACCAAAGGGAGCTACACACCTAACTCTCTCTCTCTCTCTGAATTTCTCCTTTGAAAATTCCAGACTTCCTTGCTAAGAATCTAGTTACCTGTATGGTCTTCTTCGGAGTGACATCGGAGCGCCTCGAGATATCTATCCTCACAATGCCCCAGTGAGGGAGAGAAATGTGTCCATCGCTCTTGCACAGGTAGGGAAAGGGAGTCAGAAAGATATTCACTGGCTTGCCTAAGGTCAGAGAGGGGTGTGTGTAGCAGACCTGGGAACCGATGCAAGTTCTCCTATGTCCCAGCCCAGAGCCTTAACCACCAGCTCATTCTTCTTACCTCAATGTCACCACTTTGTCAGCTGCAAACTGAACAGAACTCACCGCGTTTCCTGTGTCTGTTAAGAGTTTCCCAAACCTCCTCCCTCCCCCACTAGGCCGGATTCTGGCGAACCTTCCTCAATTGTAGCTGCCTGCAGAGCCCTGAAGTTTAGAGTCCTCTTTGCAGCGGTATCTGGAGGGTCCCATTTAGTCACACAAGGAAAAAAAAATCATGGAGCCGTATTATATAGTCAGCATTTGGCTATTTATTCACCTAGGTAAACACGCAGAGGTTTCTGAGGGGGTCTAAGGAAGTTAAAATTGCTACTACCATTCAACGCTATCTGGAACCCTGACTCTCAGCCTCACCCTAAACCCGAATGCCAAACCCTTACCTTTAGTCTAGTCCTTAATTTAATGGTCATCGGGAGTCTAAACCCCTTAGGGTGCTTCGAAATTGCCAGTCTTACACCGCCATGAACCTGGAGCAGCCTCGGTGAGTCAGATACAAGTGAAATGATGTCCTTAAATTTCATTGCTTTGTGACAGGTGCTGTGCTGGGGGACTCGGTCCAGTCCAGGGAACCCCGCCTCTCTGGAAGAGAAGGAGACACCGTGACCCTCACTTGTTCTTACGAGACCAGCTCTACCGGCTACGTCTATCTCTTCTGGTACCGCCAGTTTCCCAACCAAGCCCCGCAGTACATTCTCCAGAGAGGAGTGAAGCAGGCCAGAGGTCGGAGTCATACCGCAGATTTCGCCAAGAAGAGGTTTTCTTCCCAGGCCGATGACAGCTCCACAGTTCTGAGCATCGCAGCCCTGGAGCCGGCAGACACGGCGCTGTATCTCTGCGCCCTGGGTGTGGCACGGTGACAGAGCCACATAGGAGAGCCGAACAAAAACCCTCCCAGCCCTGCTTCATTGGATGTTCAGAGATTAATGCTGCTTGCAGATCTCCAGAGGGGACTCCTTCCACTATGTACAACCACATATTTTGGGTTGAATAGGGGACCTCATTTTATCTGTCCTAGCATCTCCCAAGAGTCAAGTACTTATTTAAAGAGCTACATTCAGCTGTCACGCTTGGAGAATATAAAGGGCATGAGCTTAAACCAGGAAACATCTTAGACATTTTTCTCCACAGTTCTCCAGCGGGCCTCTCCGTGTGTAGTGTGGGACCAAAAAAAAAATTGCTCATTTGTATTAAACTGCGGTGTGCAAATATGTGGATTAAAATGTACATAACAAATGCAATTGAAGTCTTTATTTGTGGTAAAATTAGACGGAAAATGAGTGAGAAAAATATGAAAAAAATACTGTTTAAAAATTCTATTTGTGGAAAATGTGGGTTACATGTTATTTAAAAATTGAGGTCAAAATACCTAATTAGAGATGTGTCTGACGGGGTGAAGCTGCCCTTTACCACGCCACCAAAGTGAAACTAGTATTCCAATCGGAGACAAATCCAAGTGATGGGCTGATTGGTTTGGTAACTGACATTCCTTTGTATTACTCTCTAAAATTAAAGTACAGCCCCCGTTCGCTTCAAGCGATGCCTTCGATGAGTGTGGTGGGATAATGCCAGAGCAGCGCCATCTTCTGGTGAATCGAATAAATACGTGTTGCGAGTTGAAACCCTCCCACTGTTCTAGAGAATTTGAAAGTTCTCCCATTTCAGCCGGAATGACAATAAACATACCAAGACTTTTAAACAATTCCTCCCAATTCACGAGAGCCGGGGAGAGTTAGGAGGCATGTTAGGAGCCCGAGTGAATCCCAGTCTACATTACTAGTCTATACTACATGTATCATGTTCCCCATCTGAGTGATTCAAAAGGACTTATCCTCAGAATCTCTGTGGTCAGACCGAGAAATATTATCACTCCTCTTTACAGATGGAGAACTAAGGCACAGACAGACTGAGTGAAATTACCAAATTCTCCAAGGGACTTTGTGGCAGACCTGAGAAACTGGGACCAGCTCTCCTGCTTCCCAGAACTCAGCCTTCTCCACCACAGCCCCATCCTTCTTCCCTCCCTCTCAGCAGTAGCGTCAGATGCAGACTACCCTGAACCCGGTCTATTTCTTGTGTCTGTTTAGAGTTTTCCCTCCAAATTCCTCCCTCTCCCTCCGGGCTGGATTCTGATCGATGTTCCCCACGCTGTAACTGCAGATTCTGTTCGGAGCAACATCTGGAAGTGTCAGACCTGGCTGTTATAAAAGAAACCATGGAGAACTATTTCATTTCCAGCATTTGGATGTTTAATCTCCTAGGTAAACAGATTGAGATTTTTTAAAGAGCCCAAGAGATTTAGGCGACCAGCTCCTAATAAATTGTAAACCGAACCCTAGCCCTGCCCAGCACCCTCCGCCTCACCCCATCTCTAACCCTAACCCCAATAATTGGAGTTACCTTGACCCTAATCCTAAAATTAACCTCAACGCCAACTTCATTCTTTTGGAGCAAGGCGCCCAAATCTCCTAGGCTTTTTCGCAATCCACAGCCTTAAAGTGCAATGTGAGTGGAATCATTTACATGTGTCAGGAACAGCTGAGGTGATCTCCTTCGATGTGATTGTCTTGTTTCAGGTGCGGTGCTTGGGCGAGTGGATCCAGACCAGGGAGCCCTTCGCATCTGGAGCAGAAGGAGATTCTATGACTCTCAGCTGTTCTTACAATGCCAGTGATACGCGTGTCTATCTGTACTGGTTCCGCCGTTATCCCAGCCAAGCCCTGCAGTAAGTTCTCCGCAGAGGAGCGAGGGGATTCACACTGAGTGATATCTCAGATTTCGCCCAGCAGAGGTTTTATTTCCCAGGCCGATGACTGCTCCACAGTTCTGAACATCACAGCCCTGGAGCTGACAGACACAGCCGTGTATTACTTCACCCTGCACAGGGCACAGTGACAGAGCCACACAGGAGATCTGCACAAAACCTCTCCTTGCCTTGCGGCAGCGGAGCCTGCAGAAATTAACACCAGAAGCAGCCCCCTTGAAAACGGTTTTTTACCTCATTCAATGCTCACATTTGTGGGCGATTATGGGGCTGTCAATTTAGTTCTTCCACTCCCCCTCCTCCATCAAATCAAGTTCTTACTCAAAATAGCAACATTAAAACACAGCCTTTGGAGAATATAAAAGACCAAGAAATTAAACCAGGAAGCACTTTGGGCATCTTTTCCCACCTCTAAACTGGACAGATACCGACTTAGGGTGCAAAATTACGAAAAGCAAGAGATACTGGAACTGAAAGGTGGCTAACTAGTATGACTGAAAAAAATATATAGATTAGAATTACTGTTAAATTCATTTTTTGCAAAATTAGCATAAAATACATGAATTAAAATTAAATATAGGGTCAACATACATGAATTCAATTTAAATATATGGTTTATATATACATTCAAAATACCTATTAATTGATACCTGTGGTTAGGTGAAGCTCTGGTTTGAAATGCCCTCAAAAAATCCAATCGAAATGGAGGCGTGTTTTCTTCTCTTTGTTTGGCTATTTAAGCACCTAGGTAAAAAGACTCGAATGTTCAATTTTTTTCTGAGAAATTTAGGAGCCCAACTCCCAGTGGTCCCGAACCCTAACAATAAACCTCCGTACAAGCACCTTCCCTAACCCTCAGCCCGAACCACGCTCCAACCCTAACCTTAGCCCTAAACTTGCCTTTTACTCAATTAGGCGCCTCAAGGGCTTAGGCGTGTTTGAAATTCTGTGTCTTAAACCCGTTCAGTCAGTCAAGCGCAGCTGAAATGTGTCCTGGGATTTGACTGTCTTTTGGCAGATGCTGGGTTGGCTGAGTCAGTCCGGTTCAGTGATCTCGGATGCCTGGAGAAGAAGGAGACACGGTGACGCTCGTATGCTCCTGAAGTAGAGGTTATCCTGACTTCTGTCTTTACTTGCTCTGTCGGTATCCGAACCACATCCCACAGTGCATGCTCCGGAGAGGTGCGAAGTGGTGTGGGATAAATCTGCCACCCATGGGGACAGCTGGGATTTTAAAAGGAGGTCAATGAATTTTAAAAATTCTATTTGAAAATTTTAGGAATTATGGCTAATTAAGGTATATGAATATATGACCCCCTCTAGCAGCCATATCTTAGCTCCATTATTAAAAACAGGCGAGGCAGAGCTGCCATATTATTACCTCCTATTTACAGATGGGGAAAGAAGAACACAAATATTCTCTGACTTGCCCGAGGTTGGGCGGAGCTGGGACTTGGACCATGACATCCTGAGCCTACAGCCAGTTACTTTAAGCCTAAACCAGCCTTCTTCATTAACCCCATCGCTCCCACGAGCCTCATCGCTCCAGCTGCAGCCCAACCCCAGACTCCAGAGTGTGACCGGGCTCAGGAACAAGTTCCTCAAACTCCTCCCTCTCCGCTGGTTCGTGACTGTTCTTCAGCGAAGTGAAATTTAAGTTCCTCTTCGCAGCAGCACCCGCAGCGGAGCGTGTCGGGCCGGTTGGCTCGAGGAGAAGCTATGTTGAGGTGTTTTCGTCTCACCCTTTGGGTACTGACTCGTCTAGGTAATTGAGCGGGGATTTTCCAAGATGTTTTGAGAGAGTTTAAGACTCCTAAATTTCATTGAACGTTAATCCCGAAGTTAACCCCAAACCCAATGGTAACCCTATGTCAAACCCTGACATTGATTCTATGTATAAACCTCACCCTCATCCTGATTCCATTCTTGTTGAGCACTTAAATCTTTTAGGTTTCAGAGTAGCAGCGGTGTTAGTCTGTATTCACAAAAAGAAAAGGAGTACTTGTGGCACCTTAGAGACTAACCAATTTATTTGAGCGTAAGCTGGCCTGAGCTACATCCTATGAAGTGAGCTGTAGCTCAGGAAAGCCTATGCTCAAATAAATTGGTTAGTCTCTAAGGTGCCACAAGTCCTCCTTTTCTTAAATCTTTTAGAGTCCCTTGAAACCCCCAGGCGTGAGCTGGGTCCGTGGGTCACGCCCAGCTGAGAGGATGTCCTGCAATGTGATAGTCTTTTTACAGGTGCTGCGCTGGGTGACTCGGTCCAGCCGGAAGAATCCCAAGTGTCTGGAACAGAAGGAGATTCTGTGGCTCTCCGCTGTTCCTACGATACCAGCTCTACGGATTACGTCTATCTGAATTGGTACCGTCAACATCCCAATCAAGCCCTCCAGTACATTCTCAAGAGAGGAGTGAAGCGAGCTCAGGGTTACACTCATACTGCAGATTTCGCCAAAAAGAGGTTTTCTTCCCAGGCGGATGACAGCTCCACAGTTCTGAACATCTCCTCCCTGGAGCTGGCAGACACAGCGGTGTATTACTGCGCCCTGGAGAGGCCACTGTGAGAAAGCCACATAGCGGAGCTGTACAAAAGCCCTGCCTTCCCTGCAGCGCTGGAGGTTGCAGACATTAAAGCTGCAAGCAGCTCTCCTGGGAAGAGGGATCACTCAGCAAAAAACACGGATTTTGTCGTGATCAAGTTGTTTAAGCAGCTCCATTAAAATGGCACCCCTGGAGAATCACAGAATCCTAGGACTGGAAGGGACCTGGAGAGGTCTTCTAGACCAGTCCCCTGCTCTCATGGAAAGAATAAGTCTTATGTATTCTAGACCATCCCTGGTAGGTGTATGTCTAAGGTGTCTTAAAAATCTCCTGTGAGGGCGGTTCCACAACCAGTACTTAATTCCAGTATTTAATTACCCTGGCAGTTAGGAAGTTGTTCCTGATATCCAACCAAAACCTCCCTTGCTGCAATTTAAGCTCATTGCTGCGTCTCCTACTCTCAGAGAACAATTCTTCACCCTCCTCCTTGTAACAACCTTTCATGTGCTTGAAAACCGTTACCATGTCCCCCCCACACCACTTTTCTCTTCTGCAGACCTAATTCCTGATGTGACATTGCACCCCATAAGGCTTTATGGAAATATGCTTATTTTTATATATATATATATATATGAATATGACATAACTGGAAAAAGTTTTATGCTACATATGCTACGTAACATATCTCTGTATAGGTTATGATCTATTGAATCTATTCCTCCTATTTGTATGCATGTATCATTTTTGTGTTCAAACTTATGAATATTGGCTGTGTACTTGCTTTTTAAGTAGCCTTAGTAAAGCATATGGTCAGCTTCTTGAGAAAGGAATGTGCAAGTTAAGTTCCCAATCAAGAAACACTTAATGTACAATGGATCTCGGAAGGCTCAATCCACATAAGAAGTCTACTTGAGGAGGTTCAAGGTAGGATGTGAACCATGGCTGCTACCTGAAAGTTCTGAGTCATGCATGGACATGTGACTTGCCCATGTGATTCCAAAACTCCATCTTGTAGCTGGGATTCTACACAGGGGGAGGAAGGGGTGTCCACTAACAAGAGAAAGTCTATTTAAACCCCTGGGAGACCCCTCCATTTTGTCTTTAGCTGGCTCAAGAGATAGCCTCTCCACCCCCAAGGATACCTGAAAGAAACTGGGACAAAGGACAGTACCTACAGGGGGTGTGTATGATTGCTGGACCCAGACTAGAAGGAGACTAGTCTGTAAAAGAAATCTTACTGGAACATCTCTGAGGGTGAGATTTTATATGTATTCAACTTCTTACTCTATTAGGCATAGGCTTGCGTGTTTTATTTTATTTTGCTTCGTAATTCACTTTGTTCTGTTTGTTAATACTTGGAACCACTTAAATCCCACTTTCTGTATTTAATAAAATCACTTTTTACTTATTATTTAACCCAGAGTATGTATTAATACATGGGGGTGGGGGCAAATAGCTGTGCATATCTCTCTATCAGTGTAATAGAGGGCGAAGATTTATTTGGGGTTTGGACCCCATTGAGAGTTGGGCATCTGAGTGTTAAAGACCGGAACATTTCTTAAGCTGCTTTCAATTAAGCTTGCAGTTTGTGGGACGTGGTTCAGACCTGGGTCTGTGTCTGTGGCCAGCAAGTGTGTCTGGCACAACCAGGCAGGGCTCTGGAGTCCCAAGCTGGCAGAGAAAGCAAGGGCAGAAGTAGTCTTGGCACATCAGTTGGCAGCCCCAAGGGGGTTTCTGTGATCCAACCTGTAACACCTGATAAATGTGTCCACGTTCTTAAATGAACCCCAATACAAGAATTTCTGAGGGCTTCAGTTTATTTGTCTTCACAATCCACATTTGGGGCAGACAGAGAATATTTTATAGCTAGGGAAACCAAAGCCCAGAGAGGTTAATTGTCTTGATAAAGGTCACAAGGGAGTCAGGGGGGAGAGGTGGGAACTGAAGCTAGCTCTCCCTGCACCCAGAGATGAGCCTTACCCACAAGCCTATTCTTCTTCCTACAAGCTGAGCACAATGTGATCTACAGACCAACCTGTATGCAGCGTGTTTTCCGAACCTCTTAGGAATTATCCAACTCCCTCCTTCTTTGTCCAGCCCGAGTTCTCTTGAACTTTCCCAAGTTGTAGCTTCCTGCAGAGACTTGAAGGTTAGTTTCCTCTTTGAAGCAACATCTGAGAGGGCCAAACTTGGTCTCTGTGGGAGAATCATAGAATCATAGAACTGGAAGGGACTTTGAGAGGTCATCTAGTCCAGTCCCCTGCACTCCTGGCAGGACTAAGTATTAGCTTAGTCAGGAAGAGAGGTGTTGTATTCTTATTATTTGGATATTTAATCTCCTGGGAAAATCTCCTACAGTCTTGCCAGGATTTCAGCTGCGGACTAATCTGAACCCAGCATGTTTCCTGTGTCTGTTTTGAGCTCCCCCAAACTCCTCTTTCTTCCACTCAGCTGGTTTCTGTTGAACCGTCCCTAGCTGGAGCTGCCTTCGGACACGTGAAGATTAGATTGCTCCTCGCAGCCACGTCTCGGAACATAAAGCCTAGGTCGCTAAGGGAGAAATCATGGGGAAGTGTTTTATTCTTAGCAGTTGGATATTGAATCTCCTAGGTAAATCGACTGGGATTTTCAAAGGACTTTGGGCTCCCATGGATTCTCTTAAACCTATCCCAAATCTTTTACCTCAACCACGCTATAACCTTAACCCAAAATTTAATGCTAATCCGAACCCGAACCCTAACCTTAAATCCTAAATCTAAGGGTACATTTGAATGTTAACTCTAGACCTTATCCTAAATCAGGGGTGGGCAAACATTTTGGCCCAAAAGTCACAATTTATGGCAACTTATGGGTAAAAATAAAAGAAAGAAAGAAAGAAAGAAAGAAAGAAAGAAAGAAAGAAAGAAAGAAAGAAAGAAAGAAAGAAAGAAAATCCATTTGTGGTACAGTAGGTATAAAATAAAATGAATTAAAAGATATAGATAAATAATACAATTAAAATACTCATTTGTTGCAGATTATGACTTAAAACATGGGGAAAATATATTGCGGCCTGCTTGAGCTTCTTGAGTCTATCACTATAAACATGTTTTCTAAACTTGTAATCATTCTCACAGCTCTTCTCTGAACCCTCTCCAATTTAGCAGTCTCCTTCTTGATTTCTGAACACCTGAATTGGACAAAGTATTCCAGCAACGGCCCCAGCAGTGCTAAATATAGAGTTAAAATAAAAGGAGTCCTTGTGGCACCTTAGAGACTAACCAATTTATTTGAGCATGAGCTTTCGTGAGCTACAGCTCACTTCATCAGATGCATACCGTGGAAACTGCAGCAGACTTTATATATACACAGAGAATATGAAACAATACCTCCTCCCACCCCACTGTCCTGCTGGTAATAGCTTATCTAAAGTGAGCATCAGGTTAGGCCATTTCCAGCACAAATCCAGGTTTTCTCACCCTCCACCCCCCCACACAAATTCACTCTCCTGCTGGTGATAGCCCATCCAAAGTGACAACTCTTTACACAATGTGCATGATAATGAAGTTAGGCCATTTCCTGCACAAATCCAGGTTCTCTCACTCCCTCACCCCCCTCCAAAAACCCACCCCCATACACACACAGACTCACTCTCCTGCTGGTAATAGCTCATCCAAACTGACCACTCTCCAAGTTTAAAACCAAGTTAAACCAGAACATCTGGGGGCAGGGGGGTAGGAAAAAACAAGAGGAAATAGGCTACCTTGCATAATGACTTAGCCACTCCCAGTCTCTATTTAAGCCTAAATTAATAGTATCCAATTTGCAAATGAATTCTAATTCAGCAGTTTCTCACTGGAGTCTGGATTTGAAGTTTCTTTGTTTTAAGATAGCGACCTTCATGTCTGTGATTGCGTGACCAGAGAGATTGAAGTGTTCTCCGACTGGTTTATGAATGTTATAATTCTTGACATCTGATTTGTGTCCATTTATTCTTTTACGTAGAGACTGTCCAGTTTGACCAATGTACATGGCAGAGGGGCATTGCTGGCACATGATGGCATAAATCACATTGGTGGATGTGCAGGTGAACGAGCCTCTGATAGTGTGGCTGATGTTATTAGGCCCTGTGATGGTGTCCCCTGAATAGATATGTGGGCACAATTGGCAACGGGCTTTGTTGCAAGGATAAGTTCCTGGGTTAGTGGTTCTGTTGTGTGGTATGTGGTTGTTGGTGAGTATTTGCTTCAGGTTGCGGGGCTGTCTGTAGGCAAGGACTGGCCTGTCTCCCAAGATTTGTGAGAGTGTTGGGTCATCCTTTAGGATAGGTTGTAGATCCTTAATAATGCGTTGGAGGGGTTTTAGTTGGGGGCTGAAGGTGACGGCTAGTGGCGTTCTGTTATTTTCTTTGTTAGGCCTGTCCTGTAGTAGGTAACTTCTGGGAACTCTTCTGGCTCTATCAATCTGTTTCTTTACTTCTGCAGGTGGGTATTGTAGTTGTAAGAAAGCTTGACAGAGATCTTGTAGGTGTTTGTCTCTGTCTGAGGGGTTGGAGCAAATGCGGTTGTATCGCAGAGCTTGGCTGTAGACGATGGATCGTGTGGTGTGGTCAGGGTGAAAGCTGGAGGCATGCAGGTAGGAATAGCGGTCAGTAGGTTTCCGGTATAGGGTGGTGTTTATGTGACCATTGTTTATTAGCACTGTAGTGTCCAGGAAGTGGATCTCTTGTGTGGACTGGACCAGGCTGAGGTTGATGGTGGGATGGAAATTGTTGAAATCATGGTGGAATTCTTCAAGGGCTTCTTTTCCATGGGTCCAGATGATGAAGGTGTCATCAATATAGCGCAAGTAGAGTAGGGGCTTTAGGGGACGAGAGCTGAGGAAGCGTTGTTCTAAATCAGCCATAAAAATGTTGGCATACTGTGGGGCCATGCGGGTACCCATAGCAATGCCGCTGATCTGAAGGTATACATTGTCCCCAAATGTGAAATAGTTATGGGTAAGGACAAAGTCACAAAGTTCAGCCACCAGGTTAGCCGTGACATTATCGGGGATAGTGTTCGTGATGGCTTGTAGTCCATCTTTGTGTGGAATGTTGGTGTAGAGGGCTTCTACATCCATAGTGGCCAGGATGGTGTTATCAGGAAGATCACCGATGGATTGAAGTTTCCTCAGGAAGTCAGTGGTGTCTCGAAGGTAGCTGGGAGTGCTGGTAGCTGGTAAAATAACTTCTCTCTGCTCCTATTTGGCGCTGTATCTCTCTTCTAGTACCTCAGTATAGTAACCATGGCCTGCCGTGCATTTTCCAGAGAGGAGCTGAAAGAGCCAGTGATGCTGCAGGTTTCTCCCAGAAGTGGTTGACAGATCCAAAGTTCTGAACATCACAGAACTGAGGCTGGCAGACACAGCGGTGTATTACTGCGCCCTGCAGAGCTCAAAGTGACAGAGCTACATAGCAAAGCTGGGCAAAAAGCCTTCCCTTCCTTGATGCAGTGGAAGTTAGGCAGTCTGAGCCTGGGAACACCGGGTATTAGCAGAATTATTACACTGCCAATAAATAAATATTTTGAGGTGATTGTACTGATGTCAAGCTAGTGCTTCCTATCCCCCCCAAACCAAATCTTTATTGAAATCTTTACACTAATTTATCAACCCTGGATCATAGAATGGGCGTGAGCTTATTCTGTTACCATCTTGAGAATTTTTTTCTCTTCATAGACTAGCATATTTTGTAAATAAAGAGTAGTAAAAATACCGATTTTTTAAAAACTTGAGTTAAGATAGGGTTGTTAAGTGATTTAAATGAAGATAACCTATTTATGAGTGTGCGTGGGAGATTTAAATGACTAGCTGCAAGTCTGCGACTGTCACAACCTATAAAGCACCTTCTGTTTTGGTGTGATTAGTTAGAAACCTCCTATTGCTTTGTATAACATTTTAATAATGCATGAGACTAAAGCAACGCTGTCCAGGTAGATTTGGGGAAAACAACAAGGTAGCACAACCTACTGGTAAAAAGTATAATACACATGTCATTTGAATCTTTCCAGGTTCTATTTATTTCAGATTTTAACCAGGGAGGAAAAAGAGTCTTTTAAAACACATTGCTAGGATGATATCGGGGAATTTTTAAAGAGCCTCTGTCAATGAGACATCCACGTTTCATTAAAATCATCCTTTGAAAGTCCCAAACTTAATTCCCAGTAAAGTTATCTGGGTATCTATCTACTTATATCACCCCATCACAAAAAACATCTAAGTGCTTCCAAAGATGTATCCTCACAGTCCAGGTGTGGTAGAGAAATATTAGGATCTCTGTTTTACGTATAGGGAAACTGAGCCAGAGAGAGACTAACTGCCTTGACGAAGGTCTCAAAGGGAATTTGCGGTAGAGCTGGCAACTGAAATCAGCTCTCCTGAGTCTCAGATAAGTGTCTCACCCACAACTCCAACCTTTTCCCTATAATCTCAGCAGGATGTCAGCTGCAGACTCACCTGAACCCAGCGTGTTTCCTGTGTGTTTTATGAGCTCCAAACTCCTCCCTCGTCCCTAGCTAGAGCTGCCTTCGGATATACGAAGATTAGATTCTTCTTCGCAGCCATGTCTTAAAGAACATAAAAACTAGGTCGCTATAGGAGAAATAATGGGAAGTGTTTTATTCTTAGCATTTGGACATTGAATCTCCGAGGTAAATAGACTGGGATTTCCAAAGGACTTTGGGCTCCCATATCCCATGGAATCCTAGTCTTAAACCTGCTCCAAACCTTTTACCTCAACCTTGCTGTAACCTTAACCCTAAATATAAGGCTATCCCCGAACCTTAAATCCTAAATCTAAAGCTACATTCCAACCGTGATGGTTCTCATTCCCATGAGAAAGAACAAACTACAGGCCGCCTGGGAGGGCCCTTTCAAGGTTGTCAAGCAGCTCAATGAGGTCTAACCAGACGCACCACCGCCTGGTGTACCATGTGAATATGATGAAGCCATATTATGCCAGGGGGAATGTGGTGTTGGCCGTGTGTGGACAGTGGGAGGAGGAGGAAGATGATCCTTTAGTAGATCTATTCCCTGGGAACAGAGCTGGTTCCCCCTTGGAAACAATTCCCCTCTCTGATCAGCTAACCCCTGCCCAGCAAGCTGAGGTCAGGGGGGTGCTGCATCCGTACCGACAGCTGTTTTCCAACCAGCCTGGATGCACTAACCTGACTGTCCACCGGGTGCAGACAGGGTTGCACCCGCAGATAAGATGCTCCCCCTTCCGAGTCACAGGGAAAACTGTTCAGGACCTGGAAAGAGAGGTCCGGGATATGCTGGCTTTGGGGGTGATCCAGCCATCTGCCAGCCCTTGGGCCTCGCTGATGGTGCTGGTCCCCGAAAAGGACGGGTCGGTCCGGTTCTGTGTGGACTATCGGAAGCTCAATGCCATCACTGTATCTGATGCCTACCCCATGCCCAGGCCGGACGAGCTCCTAGACAAGCTGGGAGGAGCTCGGTACCTTACCACCATGGACCTTACAAAGGGCTACTGGCAAGTGCCGCTGGATGCAGATGCCCGGCTGAAATCGGCCTTTATCACCCCTCTGGGGCTCTATGAGTTCCTGACCCTGCCTTTCGGCCTCAAGGGAGCGCCGGCCACCTTCCAACGCCTGGTGGACCAGCTCCTGAGGGGGATGGAGAGTTTTGCTATGGCGTATATTGATGACATCTGTGTCTTTAGCCAGACCTGGGAGGACCATGTGTCCCAGGTTAGACAAGTGCTGGACCAACTCCAGGGGGCTGGGCTGACGGTAAAAGCGGAGAAGTGCAAGGTGGGGATGGTGGAAGTATCTTACCTGGGCCATCGGGTGGGGAGCGGCCGCCTAAAGCTGGAACCAGCCAAGGTGGAGGTGATCAGAGACTGGCCCGCTCCTCACACCAAAAAGCAGGTCCAAGCCTTTATTGGGATGGCAGGATACTACCGAAGATTTGTGCCCCACTTTAGCGCCATAGCCACCCCCATCACTGAGCTATGCAAGAAGGGGAAGCCAGACAAGGTGGTCTGGACCGAGCAGTGCCAGGAGGCTTTCTGGGCCCTGAAGGAGGCTCTGGTCAGTGGCCCAGTTCCGGCAAACCCAGACTTTGGCAAGCCCTTTGTGGTGTTCACCGATGCCTCAGACATGGGACTGGGGGCGGTGTTAAGGCAGGAGGATGAAAAAGGGGAGAGACACCCCATTGTGTACCTGAGCAAGAGCAACACTACGCGGCCATCGAGAAGGAGTGCCTGGCCATGGTGTGGGCCCTCAAGAAACTAGAGCCCTATCTCTTCGGGCGACACTTCACCATCTACACCGACCACTCTCCCCTGACCTGGCTGCACCCAATGAAAGGAGCCAAAGCCAAACTCCTGAAATGGAGCCTGCTGCTGCAGGATTACGACATGGATGTGGTCCATGTGAAGGGAAGTGCCAACATGATAGAGGATGCGCTGTCCCAGAGAAGGGGCCCCAAACTTCCCCAGGTCACTGGTCAGAGTGACCCCGGTCAGTTCAGTCTCGAAGGGGGGAGAGATGTGACGATGTAAAGCAGCATGGAGGGGGGGAGTGTTGACCTGGGAATGTGCCTTGGGGTTGAGAGACCTGAGAGCATGTAACCTGAGCCAGGAGGGGGCGGAAGAGGTAACACCTCTGCCCAGGAATGTGAACAGAGGCTGCAGGAGGGAGCCTGCTGTGGGAGGGAGTTAGTTTCAGTTTGGGGCTGGGTGGAGGAACGCAGGGAACCCCAGGGCTGGGGTCTGAGCTCCCTTCTCCCCTAGAAGGACTTGACTGAGGGGTCCAGGTTGTCCCCACAAGCTCTGGTTTGGACTGTGTTCCTGTTGTCCAATAAACCTTCTCTTTTACTGGCTGGCTGAGAGTCTCAGTGAATCCCAGGAAGAGGGGTGCAGGGCCTGGACTCCCCCACACTCCGTGACACAGGGCTACCACTCCGAGACCTTTTGATAAGCAACGCCTTGTGATATGTTCAAAAAACACGCTCTTAATCCCCTATTTCCTTTACTGCCATAGCAACCAAACTGCCATGCAATCTTTGCAGATAAGGCAGAAGTGGTGAGGGGTTGAATGCGTGCGGAGGCGCGGTCTGTCGGTGTTATATCCCCGCCGCCAGCGACAGCGGCGAGCTTCGATCTACAGACAGAACAAGAAGACCCTGCAGTCAGAGTGCCATGAATGGGCGCAGCTGTCTCGTCTTGTCCCTGTTCTGTGAGTAACGCCGCCTGTTGTCTATTTTAAATGCGTTCTTGTTATAGTAACAGCCACTGCCTCCAACTGAAATCAGCACCCCATTGCGCTGTGTTGAGCTCTGTACAGATACGTAGTAAGTCTCTGCCCTAAATAGACAAAGTCTTTAAGGAAAAAATAAGTTCTTTTATCCCTATTTTACATAGAGACCCAGAGAGAATACAACTGAGAGTTACAACGATGCCTAAGAGATTTACAGGCCGAACTTCTGCTACTCTTAATGGGAAATGAGTGTCCAAATCTTGTAGGTATCTGCTGTTCTCAGCCCAGATGAGTTGCTGAAAGTCACCCAGAGAGTTGGTAGCAGGGCTTGAAGTTAAATCCAGTGTCCTCAGACCCAGCTCAGTGCCTTCCATACCAGACCATCTTCCTCTGTCATCACCATTGCAAGCTAACCGACTGAGTCCGGTTCATGTTCCTCTTGTGCTGTGCATCGCTAGCCCACATTTATTGGTTAGTGTTTTATTTAACTCTAGGTTTCAGAGTAACAGCCGTGTTAGTCTGTATTCGCAAAAAGAAAAGGAGTACTTGTGGCACTTTAGAGACTAACCAATTAATTTGTCACTCTCACTCTCTCATTCCCTCCCCCGAGGTGGTATCTGCCTGTCTGAAGTAACCCAGTCCCCCCACCAGAGAGGTGCTGAGTTGGCTGATGCAAAGATTCAATGCAAGCATGACATTCCTGATGGGAATTACGATTCCATTTACTGGTATTACCGGAAGGCCAGCACTGAACTGACTTACATCACTCACAGCTACAGTGAGGAGAGAAATTCAGGATGCTATGGACTCTCTGTTGACCGTGCCAACAGCTCCAGCATTTTAACCATCAGGACTTTACAACCGGGAGATGGTGCTGTATATTATTGTGCCTTGCAGCCCACAATGGTTCACCTCTTGTAACACCCTGAACAATAACCTGCCACTCAAGGAGAGCTTGGTCCAAAGACCATGGAAGACAATGGAAAGACCCCTGTTGAATTCAGTGGTGCAGCTCAGGTGATTAAAGACAACCGTGGGCAAAAATGCCCGCAGGAAGAGAATTCTAGTGCCGAGCAATATCGGGGGTTAGAGCTGGATTGAATTCCTCAGGGAAGATTGGCCGAAAGTTAGAAAATAAATAGACACGGTGGGTGAGGCAATATCCACAGAGCTACCGCAGAGCTCTGTGGAGAAAAAGTTCAGCCGATAAAAGATATTAGATCTCCCCCTTCTCTCTTCCTTACCGGGGCCCACACAGCTACCACAACACTGCAAACGGAATAAAAACGCCGATAATGACAAGACACTGACCAAAGGCAAATGAGTCTTGTAAAGACAAGACATGCAGGTTATGAATGAGATTTGTTAACCCTTCTATGGAAAGTTCATGTCCGTTAATAATGATAAAATCAAGTGGTTATTTAAAAGAATTCATTGTCCAGTTCTGGTCACCCATGCTCAAAAAAGATTAATTCAAAGTGGAAGAGGTACAGAGGAGGGCTACTCAGATGTTCAGGGAAATGGAGAGCTGAATTTAGGAGAGGCGATTGATTATTTAGCCTAGAAAAACAAAGGCTGACAGGGGATGGGCAGGGATGGTGTCCCTGGCCTCTGCTTGCCAGAAGTTGGGAATGGGCGACAGGGGATGGATCACTGGGTGATTCCCTGTTCTGTTCATTCCCTCTGGGGCACCTGGCAATGGCCACTGTCAGAAGACAGGATACTGGGCTAGAAGGACCTTTGGTCTGACTCAGTCTGGCAGTTCTTATGTTCTTATAAGGATCTGACTGCTCTTTATACATGTATCAGTAAGATTAACACCAGGGAGGGAGAAGAACTATATAAGCTACTGGACAATGTTTGTAGAAGAACAATGGGTTATAAACTGGCCACGAATAAATTTAGGCTGGAAATTAGAAGATGTCTAATCATTAGCAGAGTGACTGTGAGGTTATAGAACAGGTGATAGGAGGAGTGGGAGTGAACAACCAAACTAGTTTTAAAATGGAGCTTGATAAATTTATGAAATGGCATTACCTGAAATGTTCTATGAGCCAGGATGGAGATCCCTTCCAGTCCTATGTCCTATGTTCCTATGGATATTAATTGTTTACCTGAATAACTAAATTTTGTCTTTATTAAAACATTGGGGAAATTAATTGTGTGTGCAAATAAAATCAATATATTAAATATCTCTATATAATATAAATGTTATGAAATAACTGTTTATTTTACTGTATTTTTGCATATCTGAATAAAAAGAAGTTGTCTTAATATGACAGACCAGAAAAAAATGACTGTGTAAAAAATCGGTATTTAAAAATAAGTGGCTATATCTTACAAGAATGTGAATTTTATGAAATTATTATTCCTTTTAAAATTGTGTATTTTAATTAAAAGATTACTTCCTTTATCAGTACCCAGTAATGAATTTCACATGCATTGTCAAGAAGAACTTTGTGTGTCTGCTATTGGGAAATTCATTTTTTTGTTTATATTTATAATTACAATCCAGAATTTATTAGAATACAGGAAATGAGAGTGCAACACAGGACATGGGAGCACAATACAATACAGGAAATGAGACTAGACTAGAGTAGACTAGAATGTTCTTTAATGACTGGATTTGTTTCTTTAAATCATTGGATGAATATGGACTGGAAAAGATACTTGAAACCATATATCTCACCTCCTCAAATGCTGTAGGAGACTACCCTACCGAGTCCAAAAGCACTTCAGACATAAAATCCACAGTGGTTGGAGGTTTGGTTTCCCTGGTGGCTAGGACCTGATAATGCATCCATTCTCTCGCTCTCTCTCTCTCTCTCTCTCTCTCCCTCCCTCTCGTATAATCTCTCTCTGCTTTATATCTTAACTCTTATGACAATGAATCACCTCTCTTCCCTTCTTGAGAAGAGATATGGGGCATTTGCTTTTGTCGTCCCTGGGTATAGTGTATTGCTGTACAATTTTCATAAGCTTTATTCTTGTCCACATTCATGGTGCAATATATTCCTATCACGGGCCTGATCCAATGACCCTTGAAGTGGATGGAAAGACGCCTGTTGACTTCAAAAGACTTTGGATGAGGCCAGGATGAGTCACCTTAAATTGAACAAGGCATGCACCTAAAAAAGAAAAGCACCTATTTCCGGTGAGATGAGAGAGCAGCTCATGAAGTTCGTATCAAAGGGACCTCTCTCACAGCAGCGACAAACACCCTGGGGTCTCAGCATGCCTGCGCTTCCCTTGGTACTTGTCCTAACCCTGAACTGGTCCGGTGAGCTTATGAACACCATAGTGTTTAATTCCAGCTTCTATGTCTGTTCTTGGCTGATGTTTGCTTAAAAGACTGAGATGAAATCTGTGTGTCCTCGGGGGTTTTGTAATAACTCCGATGTTACTTTGATGTGTTTAAAGGGCCAGACAGTCATGCAACCCGTGAGAGAAACAAAGGTGAAGGAAGGGGAATTTGTTACCCTGGACTGTAGCTATAATTCTGGCTTCCCAACGCTGCTCTGGTACAGGCAGGAATCCGGAGGATCTCCACAGTTCATCCTTCAAGAGCGCTCCAGGCATGAAGATTTGGAAGAGAGGTTCAGGAACCGTTTCAAAGCCAAAATTAATAAAACCAGCAGGGTTTTCCCTTTGGATATATCATCGGTTCAGCTGTCTGACTCTGCCACCTATTACTGTGTGCTGATAGACACAGTAGGAAAAAGGATACACCTTCCTTTACAAAATCCCTCCGCCCAACAATGCACAAAGAAACAGCACTCAGAAGGAGCGGAAAACTGGGGCTTGTCTATACTTGAAAATTAATGTGGATTAAGGCAGGGTGTGAATTTAGAGTCCAATAGAAATTCCTTGAAATATCCACCTGTGGACACTCTTATTCCAGAATAAGAATGCCTTGTTCCTGTTTATCTTAACCCACTTTCAAAGTGGGTTACAGCAAAGCTATTTTTCTCCTGAAAAAAGAAAAGGAGTACTTGTGGCACCTTAGAGACTAACCAATTTATTTGAGCATGAGCTTTCGTGAGCTACAAATAAATTGGTTAGTCTCTAAGGTGCCACAAGTACTCCTTTTCTTTTTGCGAAGACAGACTAACACGGCTGTTACTCTGAAATTTCTCCTGAAACACATTCTTTGAGCCTGTAAAACACGGAACAATTTAAGGCCCTAATTAGAAATAAATTTAAAGGCTACAGAGTGTTTTAGAGCAAGAGGAAACATTTGTCACTGGAAATTTAAAATGAAAAGCAAAGAACCAAACCAAAGAATGAATCAAAAAAGGGAAGACACATAGAAAACATAGACCGAGATAGAGAACAAGCAAAAAGCACCCCCCAAAACCAGAAAATTGAATGCAAAAAAATCAAACACACAAACAAGCAAAAATTCCCAAAACATACACAGCGACAACATACAGCACAAACAATAAGAACGCAACCACAGAATGCAAAAAGATAAACACAAACAGAATAAACACACACGCACAAAAGTCTAAAAGTCAACATAAACCAGCAAAGAGAAAGAAGCCCCTCCCGTCTTCACAAAAACAGAAAGAAAGAAAGAAAGAAAGAAAGAAAGAAAGAAAGAAAGAAAGAAAGAAAGAAAGAAAGAAAGAAAGAAAGAAAGAAAGAAAGAAAGAAAATCCCTTTCCTCTTTAAAAATGTACCAAACTATATAAAAAAATTCTTTTCCAGGATGATTAAAACAACAACAGCAAGAACAGGATGAACTTCAGGCTGCACCTCAATGGGATGTAGGTATCTAACTCCTTTAGATTTCTTTGAAAATTGCTGTCGAAATGCTTTGCTGGGTGCCTTTTGCAGAGCCCAGGTCTGTGTGAACAGTTGTGCGGCATTTCTCCTTTTCTCTTCAGTCCTAAGGAGGATAAAGCCCCACCTGGTGTTTCGAAGGATCCGTATTAAGAGGGGAAAGAGCTGTTTGATATCTGGCTGCTCTGTGTCTATCGGAGGGGTGTGAGCGGAGCCGCGGTGTGTTACCCTGTGAGCTGACAGGTTTCAGAGTAACAGCCGTGTTAGTCTGTATTCCCAAAAAGAAAAGGAGTACTTGTGGCACCTTAGAGACTAACCAATTTATTTGAGCATGAGCTTTCGTGAGCTACAGCTCACTTCATCAGATGCATACGTGGAAACTGCAGCAGACTTTATATATACACAGAGAGTGAGAGAACCTGGATTTGTGCAGGAAATGGCCTAACTTCATTATCATGCACATTGTGTAAAGAGTTGTCACTTTGGATGGGCTATCACCAGCAGGAGAGTGAATTTGTGTGGGGGGGTGGAGGGTGAGAAAACCTGGATTTGTGCTGGAAATGGCCTAACCTGAAGATTACTTTAGATAAGCTATTACCAGCAGGACAGTGGGGTGGGAGGAGGTATTGTTTCATATTCTCTGTGTATATATAAAGTCTGCTGCAGTTTCCACGGTATGCATCTGATGAAGTGAGCTGTAGCTCACGAAAGCTCATGCTCAGATAAATTGGTTAGTCTCTAAGGTGCCACAAGTACTCCTTTTCTTCCTGTGAGCTGAAGACGTCAAAGGCTGGAGAGCTCCATCTTGTCGCTTTTGAAGCCACGCTAACCCAGAAATCGAACTGCTGCCAACCTCCATCCTCTGCCAGCGCCTGCAGAGGAAGGGGCACGTGACTTTTGTATGACAAAGGGGATGACTGAGAAACTCTTGGGTGTTCGTTTTCTTGCAGAGATGAGAAGGGGCTGCTGCCTTCTGCTGCTTCTCAGCAACTTATGCGGAAGTAAATAGAGCACAATAGCACAGAGCCCTAATTCTGCACTTGCTGTCTGAGTTTGGGTTTGTTCTGGCTTTTTCTTTTGGTTTTTAGGTTTTTGTGTATGAATTTACTGTGTCTGAGTTTCTTGTGCTTTCTGTGTTGATGAAGCTTTTCTGGTGTTTATGTTCTTCTTCTTTTCTTTGTTTGGCTTTTTTCAGTTTGTTCCTTTTTCACTTTTTATTTTGTTTTTCAGGTTTTCATATTCGTGTTTTTTGTTCCTATGTTATGATATTTTTGTGTGTTTTCAGTGTTTATTTTGAATTTAGGGTGCTCCTGTCTTTGTGTTTTCTTTTCCTCTTTGTTTGTGTGTGTGTCTTTTAATGTTGACTTTCAGGTTTTTGTGTTTAAGTTTTGTGTGTTTTCTGTGTTTAGGTTGATTTCCAGGCTTTTGTGTTTGATTTTTGTGTGCGTTTTCTGTGTTTAGGTTGGTTTCCAGGTGTTTGTGTTTGATTTTTTGTGTGTTTTCTGTGTTTAGGTTGGTTTTCAGGTTTTTGTGTTTGAGGTAGGGTTTTTGTTGTTGTTTGTTTGTTTGTTTTTCCTTTAGGGTGGTTTCCAGGTGTTTATGTTTCAGTTTTTTAATGTGTTTTCTGTATTTAGGTGGATTTTCCGGTTTTCGTTTTTACTTTCTCTTTTTCTTCATCTTTAACTGGTTGTGAAGCTGTTAAATTCTCTCCAGATTTTCAATTACGTAGAATAATTCTTGCCTTCCCAGATACTGCTCAGCCATCTCCGCTGACCTTTATCCTTCTCCCTCATTGCTCCCTTACTGGCAGGTTTCAGAGTAACAGCCGTGTTAGTCTGTATTCGCAAAAAGAAATGGAGTACTTGTGGCACCTTAGAGACTAACCAATTTATTTGACCATGAGCTTTCCTGAGCTATAGCTCACTTCATCAGATGCATACTGTGGAAACTGCAGCAGACTTTATATATACACAGAGAATATGAAACAATACCTCCTCCCACCCCACTGTCCTGCTGGTAATAGCTTATCTAAAGTAATCGTCAGGTTAGGCCATTTCCAGCACAAATCCAGGTTTTCTCACCCTCCACCCCCCCACACAAATTCACTCTCCTGCTGGTGATAGCCCATCCAAAGTGACAACTCTTTACACAATGTGCATGATAATGAAGTTAGGCCATTTCCTGCACAAATCCAGGTTCTCTCACTCCCTCACCCCCCTCCAAAAACCTAATCTCTTTGCCTTATTAATACGCTTTATTCTCTCGCCAGCAGTCAGGAGCGATGTGGTGCTGGAACAAGGTGCCCAGGCTTTGGCAGTCCGGGAGGGCGAGGAAGTGACCTTCCAGTGCCGTGTGAAGGGAGGGGAGATGAACAGCTATTGGATGAACTGGTACAGAAAGGGGCAGCGGGGCCCTCTGACCTGGATTTACCGAGAAGGGGACCACTATGGAGAAGGATTCCAGGGCCGCTTCGTAGGGGAAGTTGATAGCTCCAACAACAGGTTCACCCTCAAGATCCTGAGCGCAGAGCTGCGAGACAGGGCGGTGTATTACTGCGCTTCCAGTCCCCACGGAGCCACAGCTGTGCTGCGGAGCAGAACCAAAACTGACAGAGCCGGGGGAGGGCGAAGCATCGCTTGCAAACTACAGACCATGGCCAGCTCTGGGGCACGAGTGGCTGGGGGATCGCTCTCTCTTTCTCTCTCTCTCTCTCTCTCGCTCTCTCTCTCGCTCTCTCTCTCTCTCTCTGTGACGTGTGAAGCTGTCAGAGAAGCCATCCGGACAGAACTGGAAGGAGTGACTCTATCAGACAGTAGTACAGAATTTAGTTCTGTTTATACCAAGTCTAGGTTGGGATCTTTCAAAGGAGTATAATTCATTAAAAGCAGTTTTAGAGATCCACGGGTATGTAGTATAGTATAGGATAGCTAGCTAGCTAGCTAGATAGATAGATAGGCAAGTTTTTCTTCTCCTGTGCAGAGGGGGAATTTAAGACCATTTTGTAACTCAAAGAAATGGCCACAAGGTGCTGCTATTCACCCATAGTCCATCTTCTGAGACCAGTTAGACTGAAGGAGCTGCCCAAGGTGGAAACCCTCCTTGGAGAGTTAAAGAAGAAAAGTGTCAAGAGGCTAATCTGCCGATCTACAGAACACCCTTAACCCAAATCTCTGCAGTAGGAGGGAAGGATCTCTCTCTCGCTCTCTCTCTATCAGAGAAGGTGGGTGAAGTAATAACTTTTATTGAATCAACTTTTGTTGTTGGAAAGAACAAGCTTTCGAGATTCAGAGAACTCCTCCTCAGGTCTGCTTTTCTTCTCCAGACTTGAGGAAGAGCTCTGTGAACCTCGAAAGTGTGTCCCTTTCACAAACAGAAGTTGGTCCAATAAAAAATATTAACTCACCCACCTTGCCTCTCTCATATCCTGAGACCAAAACGACTACAACTCTCTGTCTCTGTCTGAAAGTAAATACAAGTGTATCTGCTTGTCTATATATCTGCTTTTATGGATTATACTCCTCCGGAAAATGGTTACCTAGTTTATTTGCCTGCAATAAATATAACGAAGTTATACACCTACACCGAGGAGATATAGTTTAAGAAAAAAAAAACACTCCTTCCCATTGTCTCCGGGTGGCTTTTCTGGCAGAATTTCTCCCTCTGTCTTTTCACAGCCCTCCCACGAGGGGAAGTGGGTCCTTGGCTGTAAATAGGCCGGACGACACAGCAGAGGAATCATTCTGTGTGTGACAGCGGTAGAGACAAGATGTGGATTGCCCTCTGCCTACTTCTCCTCAGTAAGTGGTTTAAATTTATTGGCAGTCAGACTGAGTGTTTTCTAACTCACGGATCTTACTCTGCCTCCACTGTCCTCCTGCTAGGTCCCGTGGCTGGGAACTCCGGGACCCAGATTCCAGCGTCTGCGTCAGCCAGGGAAGGGCGGCCCGTGAAACTGTCCTGTCAACACAGCACCACGTACACGTACGACGCCCTGGGGTGGTACCAGCAGCTGCCTGGGCAGCAGCCTCTGCTCCTACTGCACAGAAATGAGAGGGGAAATGAATACAAGCCCGGTTCGGTGGCCCCTCGTTTCTCCTCCGAGCTCAGCACCGATATCAAATCGTTTACGCTGTCCATAGCCGGGGCGCAGCGGGCTGACTCGGCGGTGTATTTCTGCGCTCTCTGGGATCCACCGGGCTACGGAGCATCCCGGGCTCCCGACACAAACTGCCGGAGCCGGGGGCGGTCTCGAAAACGAAGGGAGATGAGTCATTTCCCCTGCGTGCACCGGGGGGAGGGGGAGGGGAGCCAAGTGTCAGAGGGCACCAAGAAGTGTGTTATTGTTTACAAGCAGGGGGTTGCACACTTCCTACCTTGTGGAGGCTCAGCGTATTGCTCACCCCGGGCTCCTGCATCACTCCCTCCCCTACACAAACTACCAGTATGCCTCCCTTCCACCCCCACGTTTTTTTCAGGGACTCCCCTGGCTCTTCCCCGCTGGAGTCGCCCCATTATCACCTCCTCCCATACCAGGGTCCCCCATATTTGCCCCATGCCAGAAGCTGGGTGCCCCTCTATTCCCACTATACCTCCCCAATGTAGAATACACTAAAAGACACTATTTTGCATGGTGACTGAGTTTCAAAGGGATAGCCCTGTTAGTCTGTTTCAGCAAAAACAACCGAGGAGTCTTGTGGCACCTTAGAGACTAACAAATGTATTTGGGCATAAGCTTTCATGGGCTACGACCCACTTCTTCAGATGCATGGAGTGGAAAGTACAGAAACAGGTATTATACAGCACAAGAAAAGGCAGGAGTTGCCTGACCAAGTGGGGGGTCAATGATTCAATCAGGGTGGATGTGTCCCATTCCCAACAGTTGACAAGAAGGTGTGAATGTCTACAGAGTAAAAATTACTTTTTGTAGTACTAACGATGCCAATTCCATCAGGGTGGATGGCCCATACTCAACAGTTGATGGGAGATTACTTCTTGTAGTGACCCAGCCATTCAGTCTTTATTCAGACCTAATTTGATGGTGTCAAGTTTGCAAATGAATTCCAGTTTCTGCAATTTCTCGTTGAAGTATGTTTTTGAAGTTTTTTTTTTGTTGAAGAATGGCCACTTTTAAGTCTGAAATTGAGTATCCAGGGGGGTTAAAATGGTTTTTGAATGTTATAATTCTTGACATCTGCTTTGTGTCCATGTATTCTTTTGCATAGAGACTGTCCAGTTTTGCCAAACGTACATAGCAGAGGGGCATTGCTGGCACATGGTGGTGTACATTAGTGGATGTGCAAGTGAATGAGCCCCTGATGGTGTGGCTGATGTGGTTAGGTCCTGTGATGGTGTCTCTTGAGTAGATATGAGGACAGAGTTGGCAAAAGGGTTTGTTGCAGGGGATGGTTCCTGGATTGGTGTTTCTGTTGTGTGGTGTGTGGTTTCTGGTATTTGCCTCAGGTTGGGGGGCTGTCTGTAAATGAGGACTGGTCTGCCTCCCAAGGTTTGTGGGAGTGAGGGATCATCTTCCAGGCTTAAACTATCCCAAAGTACAAAGTTTGGATTAAAAGTGACAACATACATACAGTACATAATCTGCAATATCCCAAATTAAAGGTAATAAATTTAACCATGAAATTAAAATATTAGCATCCAACTATTGGGGTACTTCACTCATAAAAAGTGGGAAGCAAACATAGCAGTGAGTGTAGCTTGTCCCGCAGTAATTGAGAATTTAGGATGGGTTGTGCCTCAGTAAATACAATCCATCAGAGAAGTATTTCAGTTACTTTCCCCGTTTCGCTTCTCCATGGCGCTTTTTTATAACTCAGCTATAGGACAGTAGCCGCTAGAACCCACCGCACAGACCTTAGCTAGGGTCTCAGGGGCAGCTAGATGAGGTCGGAGCCAGATTTCAGGGGCCTGCAGCTGACATTTCACAACCAACACAGGGATTTGTTCTTGCCTCTCTCACCAGTTTTCCTGTAATGGGAACTGGGAATCCCACCGTGTAGCGGCCCCGTGTGCGATGAGCGCTCAGTGGAGACACATAGTGAGCGACAGTCTCTGCCCTGAAGAACTTACAAAGAAATTGGAGCCGACAGAGGAAGGGTTCCTCACGGCGCCCTCGTTATAGCCATGGGGAACGAAGTCACAAAGAGAGGAGGGTAAAGTTACTGCTGCTCCGTCTGCTGCTACCACATAGCGACTACGGTCTATTCCTCTCTCCTTTTGAAGACCGAAGCGGATGCAAATCGAGTGACCACATTTCCTGTGAGACACCCCCGGCGCCCCTGGGTCTGCAGAGGAGACGGCACAGACACGTGTCTCCGCAGCTCACACCCATCCCCGCTTCTCTGCGCCCTCTCCTGCAGAATTGTCTCCAAAATCGTCAGAAAAGAGATGATGCTGTGGCTACCCCTCGCTTTCATGGCAGCAATTCCCAGAGGTGATTCCTTGCCTGGATACAGAGGGAAGCTCAGTATTACGGTGGAGATGATTAACACTCTTTTTTAATTTTGCAGGAGTCCATTCTCAGATTCAGCTGGTGGAGTCTGGGGGAGGTGTTAAAACCACAGGAGAGTCTATCCGCATCTCCTGTAAAGCCTCCGGATTTCCCTTTGGAAACTATTGGATGTTCTGGTACCGCCAGGCTCCCGGGAAAGCGCCAGAGTGGATCTCCTACATTAACCGCGATAGCACTTCAGCGGACTATGGCCATTCAGTGAAAGGGCGATTCACCATCTCCAGAGACAACCCCAGCAACCTGCTCTATTTGCAAATGACCGGCCTGAGACCCGAGGACACGGCGGTGTATCACTGTGTGAGAGACACAGTGACGGGCAGGGAATCTAAGCACGTACAAAAACATCCCCTTTGCAGTCACAGCCCCCTGCGGGGCACAGCCCAAGGAAAGGGTCAGACACACACAGAACTGAACCAAGGAGAAAATGTCCCCAGAGCTGCCAGCAGCGCGGGACGGACAAGACTTTTGTGGGTCTGCAGACTCAGGTCAGGGCTGGGGTAGCAAATATGAGGCAGCCGCTGTCCCAGTCCCGGGCAGCACCCCCGTGTTCTCTGCTGCACACCCGCCCCTCCGGGCAACCAGCGTGCCACCCCTCCCACACCCTGCCCCTAGGGGGCAGCCCCCCCGCTCTTGGCTGCGCTCCTTCACGTCGATGATTCCCAAGCGGCCTCTGGGGGGCAGGCGGGGTCAGCCTTTCTTTGTTGCACCCTGGGTCCCGGGAGACCTTGAAGGATTGCGAGCTGTGGCAGGGGGCAGCAACAGCGGACAGGGTCAGATGTCGCTCGCTGCTGGCAGGTCTGACGCTACCCCTGCTGCCCCACTAGGAAAGAAACCCGGCTGTCCGACCTGGGGCCCAGCCCACTGTCTGATCTCTTAGGGCTAAGACTTTTCCAGTGTAGGAAGTTGAAGTTAGGCTCCCGGATCCTGATTGGTGGGTTCCCGAAGGAACGGGCGGATTTCACAGGCAGCAGCTTCCACTGCTTTCAGTGCATTTGTATCTGCAATAACTGAAGTGACCTGTAGCTCAGGAAAGCTTATGCTCAAATAAATTGGTTAGTCTCTAAGGTGCCACAAGTCCTCCTGTTCTTTTTGCGGATACAGACTAACACCGCTGCTACTCTTGTGACCCCTGAACTGGCCCTCTCAGAGGTAATAGTCATAATTGGCCAGGTGAAAACTCAGCACCGCCCTGCGATTGATAGTTAGCCGCCCTCCTCCCTGGGATATTCGTCACTAGCCCAGCAAGGGTGGGGAGGGGTTTCTCCGAGTGGTAATTTAAATGAGGCGGGGCTATGCAAATTTTCCCCTACAGAGACTCTCTTTCTGGGCTGTTCCCACCCGCCCCTGACCCTGCGGCCCGCGGAGAAGCTCTGTCCGTGCAGGGAGCAGCTCCGGACCCGTCCCCAGGGCGAGGACTGGCCGCAGACGCGCAGAGACGATGCGGTGGTGGCTGCATTTTGCTTTCATCGCAGCAGCGTCCAAAGGTGCTTGGGGTGGCGGGAATCGGGGGGTTGTTGATCCGACTAGTGCCATTGATTGACCGGAGCGGGGCAGGGGAGATTCCCCAGGAATAAATTGGGACACACGGATTTTGTTACCGGTTTCATACCATGTATTTGTCTCGTCTGAGAGGCGGTGGCTGGAAACCTCCAAATCGTTTCCCTTTGTCTCACAAATATAATTGACAGACCAGATGTCCCCCCTCCCCCTTACATTAGACTGTGGCCAAAGCTGCCGCCGTTGCCCAGACCTGGCCCGAGGGGATTGTTCCCACCCGCTCTCACGCCCCCAACCCGGTTTGTTTCCCAGGGGCCGAGGCGCAGGGGCGGCTGGTGGAGTCCGGCGGCGGGGCTGCGACCACCGGCGGCTCCAGGAGGCTCTCCTGCACAGGCTCCGGATTCACTTTCAGCAGCTACACCATGTTCTGGTACCGGCAGCGCCCCGGGAAGGGGCTGGAATGGGTCTCCTGGATCACCAGCACTGGTGGGAGCAAAGATTACACTAACTCCGTAAAAGGGCGATTCACCATCTCCAGGGACAACGCCAAGAGCCAGCTGTATCTGCAAATGAGCCGCCTGGGACCCGAGGACACCGCCCGGTATCACTGTGCGAGAGACACAGTGAGGGGAAGCCGGTGTGAGCTCAGACAAAAACTCGCTGCTTTCAGCTCAGGGGATTCGGGAGCGTCCCATGACTAGCATCACGCCCTGAACGCCGGTGTCCCTCACCCACAACTCATAGCCCGCTGCTCACCCACCCACTCACTGCAGCTCCTTAGTGGCGTCCTTGTCCAGAGTAGTGCGTTCTCGGGGTGCAAGGTGTGTGTCTGTGCCCGGAGGGACAGGAGCTGTTCTCAGAGCACAGGGCAGGGATATAAACACAGACAACCGGGGGTGAGAGCAGAGAACTGACCTGAACTCTGCTGGGTTCGCCAGCAAACCTGCAGGCGTCCACTAAGCCGGGCTGCTGCAGGAATTCTTTCACAGCGCATCGTGAGAAAACGTGTCTGTCCTTCCTTAGCACTTGGGTGGAAGGGCTGTTCCTCCAGCAACACGTTCAAAGGAAAGGGCTCCAGATTTTTGTACACAACTAGTAGCGTGGTGGGGAGTCTACTCCAAGAGAGGACCTACCCCAGATGTTGGCTCTCTTGCTACCCAGGCTGGAAAGAAAATGCCCAGTTCCGACTTGAATTACACCAAGGACCTAAGGGGAGCGCTCACTGGTCACTGCCGGCAGAACTGGCAACCCCGGATCGGTGATAACGAGCCTGATTGAAAACAGAAGCGCCTCTACACGAGAGATTCGTTTCTGCGGCCGGGAAATTATCCCTGGATTTCCACACTGATCCTCTTCAGGGTAAGTGTATCTGGTAACGATGAACCGCTACACAAAGGCAAGGGTCCTACTGGACCCCCCAGGGGTTGACTGGTCTTCCCTTAAAGAAGGGAGCATATGCAAATGGAATAACAACATTTCCTGTCACACACACGCTCTGTCCCTGACCCTGCAGGGGGCAAAAGCTGCAGCCCCATGTGCCTGCATTGAACAAGTCCCACTGGGGATTTCCCCCCAGACTAATCAGAAGAAGATGCTCCTCTGGCGGCATGTTGCTTTCATGGCAGCACTGCCCCAAGGTGATTCTGGCCTGAAAAGGTCGGGAGGCCTCAGTGTTACTGAGTACCAGGCTAAAATCGTTCTATGTTATAGAATCATAGAGTCGGAAGGGACCTCAGGAGGTCATCTAGTCCAACCCCCTGCTCAAAACAGGACCAATCCCCAATTTTTGCCCTAGATCCCTAAATGGCCCCCTCAAGGATTGAACTCACAACCCTGGGTTTAGGAGGCCAATGCTCAAACCACTGAGCTATCCCTCCCCCCCTACTTATGTCCTCAGGTGCCCAATTACAGGTCCAGCTGGTGGAGTCTGGGGGAGGCCTGAAGATGGCAGGAGAGTCTATCAACAACTGGTGCAAAGCCTCCGGGTTCAGATTTGGTGACTATGCGATGCTGTGGTACCGACGGGCTCCCGGGGGAAGACCAGAGTGGGTCTCTTATATTAACTGGGTTGGCTCTGACACGGATTAGGCGGACTCAGCAGAAGGGCGATTCACCATCTCCAGGGACAACCCCAGCAATCTGCTACACTTGCAAGTGAAGAGACTGAGAGTTGAGGACAGCGCCCGGTATCACTGTGCGACATACAATGAGGGGAAGCTGGTCTGAGCTCAGTCAAAAACCTCTCGTTCCTGTCACAGCCTCCCTGAGGAAGCACGTCACACCTCAAAGTTCAATCACATGGATTTTAACCAAGTAGAAAATGTCCTCAACTCTTTAGTCATCACGTAGGAAAGTATAATTTTTGGAGCCCGGTGAGGGCTGCAAAGACACGCCAAGGCTGAGGTACATTAGGAGAGCTACAGCCTCTATCCCGGTCTCTGGCACACACCTCCCAACGTCCGCAACAAATGGAGCAGGGGGGCTGCAGACAGCACCAGTCCCCTTCTTTGCACAGCCCGCCTTACTCCCCTGCGGCTCCTTCTTGGGCACTGACTGCGGCAGGAGTCCTGAGGAAAAAACAGTGTGTGAAGTCTTGTGTCAGTCCCGACCAGGGGTCAGAGTTAAGATTACATGGGCAACCTGAGTTCTGGCATCTCCTATCGTTCGAGGGCTCGACTTTGCCACCTTAACATTCTTTTAAAGTAGTTTTTAATGCCATTTCCTTCCCGTACAGAAAAATGGAAAAACATAAAAACCACCCTTTCAGTCTATAGAACCACATTGACCTTCCCCCAGCTGAGTCATCAGCAGAATTGGCATTTTCAGAGGTGCGCACTCCTTGTCTTAGATGCGCATGCCTCGACCTGGGTTACCAGTGTGCACCTGCTGTCCCGAGCCCTGCCAGTAGGGTACAGCACTTCCCCCCGACCTGAATTGTACTGTGCGCCTTCTATCCTAGTACATACCACTAGAGAGCAGCACTTGTTCTCTTTGGCGCGCTCCAGTCTGCGTGGGACCTTCATAGGCTGCTGGAATATCGGACACTGCCCCCTTCATTGCCCCCTGGTGGTGGAACATAGGGCTCAGCACTGGGCCGGAGATACATTATTAGGGAAAGATGCTTTAGGGACCCTCCCCGCACCCATTTTCCTGCTAGAAGATCTCAAGGTTGACAGCATTTGGGGACATGGTGCTATTGCAAAGGGGGTCTTGGAATACCCTCCCCCCCTCTTCTTGTCAGCTGGAATTGACACTCGCCTATCAGGTTACAGGAGATGTAGACTGCGCAGTTGCGTGTCCTGTGCCAAACCAAACATAGCATTCATATGTCCCTGACCTTGGAGTTCCCAGAGAGCAACACCGTAATGCTCTGTATGTCTGCAATTACCATCTAACTCCATCCTCCAAATTCCCATTATCCCTCCAAGTAACCAAAAACTGTGACAGCCTGATTGAATACTCAGGCCTGGGAATTATTTGCTTCTTATGGAAAAAGAGCAAACACTCATTTTCCTCCCCCCCCCCCCCCCACCCGCCGTTGGTAAAAGCGGTACGATCATGTTGTGGGTGACTCTTAAAGGGATGATGTCACTACCCTTCTGAAGTGTTGGTCACTCAGGCCTGGACTTTAGTTATCTCTGTTGGGAAAGGAGGGAGCAAAATAATTTTATTTACTCTTTCTTTCATTTATTCCATTGGTAAAGGGGAGTGGTGCAATTTCTGAGAGAGCGCACCTACAATGTGAATAACGGGACTGGTCTTCAGTTGTCTCCTGCCGGGGAGCGTGTGGAAATCACCCCGGTAGTTCCCCCAATAGGTGCCCTCTCTAATGTCTGGACACCCGGCCGCCGGCGAGAACTGACAATCCTCTCTTAACGCACAGGATATGTACAGGGAGGCAGTTGCATTTCCCAGGTCACATCCGCCTTGTCCCTCAGCCTGCAGGAGAGCGAAGCTGCATCCGCTGTGTCACCGCAGTTAAGGGTTAATCCTTCCCGCCGCTAGGCCCTTAAAGGACAGTGAGAGTCGCCCTAACGTTAAGGCACGTGGCTGTTAAAGAGCGAGCTAGTCTCTGTCTGAGCGAGATACAGTGAGAGTGCAAGGCTGCGTGTGTTACAGTAATGGCCGCGGGAGAGCGAGCGTGCTGCTTTGCAGGTGTGTGAACGCCTCGCTCCCTGTGCCAGGGAGACAGCGTTTGATGCCAGGCGTCGCACAGTGTTTGCAGCCTCCCCTGGCTCTAGGTCTCAGGTTTCAGCAGAAGCTGCGGAGGGTTTCAGAGACTCTCCCCAGAGAGAGAAGCCGGTGTCCGGGTCTCCGGCTGTTTTGCTTTGGTCGGAGGCATGATGACCTGGCTCTTAGCTGCTCTGCTGGCCCTGGCCCCATGTGAGTACTAGGGAAATGGGGGGGGGGGGGAGAGTTTGGGCAAGTGCGGGAGACTCTTTGCTCTCTGGGTCCATTGGTTTATTAATTTATGTTTCCAGGTGCCCTTTCTCAGGTGCAGCTGCTGGCGTCCGGCCCCGGGGTGGGGCAGGTCTCCGAGCCCCTCACGCTCACCTGCGCGATCTCTGGTGGGTCCGTCTCTGCTGATTACTGGGATTGGTACCGGCAGCTTCCCCGGGGAGGGCTGGACTGGCTGGGAGAGATTGACTGGTACCACCGGAGTGGCTCTTATGCTACGCCCTGTCTCTCCAAGGCCAAATAACCCTCTCAGCTGATTCCTCCAAGAACCAGTTCTACCTGCCGCTCCGCTCGCTGACAGCTGCGGACACCGCCACCTATTACTGCGCCCGGAGAGAGACAGTGAGACAGAGACAGGGAGCCCCCAGACAGAAAGGGAGGAACCTCTATGCCCCACCTCCGGGGATGAACCCGCCTGGCTTGTCCCCTTCTCTCAGCCCCCCTCTGCGAGGGCAAGGTGCGGGCGGCCATCTCTTTTGTTGGACCAACTTCTATAGCTGAGAGAGAGAGATCCACCAGAAGGTATCAGCTCACCCATCTTGGCTCTCCAATATCTTGGGACCAACAGGGACACAGCATCTCTGCATAGTGACAGGTCAGTGTCAACTTCTGCCTGAGAAACAAAGCAGGAAAGAGACCCAAGGAAGATCTCTGTGGGGCTCCAGAGTTTGTCTCTGTCCCGCCAACAGAAGTTGGTCCAATAGAAAATATTACCTCCCCCGCCTTGTGTCTGATATCCTGGGACCGTGGTGGCTACAACTGCACTCCATACAGCAGGAAAGAGAGTGAGCCAGCGGGGTCTGGGTCTGCCTTGCTGTGCTGGGCTGTAGATATTTCAGGAGGAGAGAGAGGCGTGTATATATGGGATGCATCTGCCCATGTCTGTTGTGTATCGGATGGACAGGATAGCTCAATACAGAGAGGGGTCTGATAGCTAGCTAAGCAGGTGTATGAGATATATAGATAGATAGATAGATTAGGTAGAGGGGGTGGATGGGGATAGATAGATTAGATTAGATAGTGTGACGGTGGTCCCAGTGGGAGCCAGCTGAGGTCGCTCAGTTAGGGTGAACTGCAAACAAACCCGAAAAGCTAGTGGATATTTCAATATTTAGATTTACCCAGCCAGCACACAATGGCTTCTGTACTACCTCACTGGTTACTCAGCAGTCCCAACAATGCAGTTCCCTTGAAGTACCCAGCCCCAGGCCTCCACCGAGCTACCCAGGACAAAATATGATGAGGATTCCTGAAAATCTTATTCCATCACACAAAAGAAAAAGTTCTGATCCCAAAGGACCAGCCACACACGCAGGTCAAATTATAACTTAGATCTTACCCAAAAGATCTTAGATCCAATTCCTACTAACTAAACTGAAATTTATTTAAAAAAAAAAGAAAAGAGAGTGTTGGTTAAAGGATCAATATACTTACCTACATGAATTCAATTCTTGAGGTTCAGATACGGAGCAGAGATGGTGAGCTTGTGTTCGCAAAGAGTTCTTTTGGAAATAGTCCATAGGTTATAGTCCAATATCTGTATTCAGGGTGAAATCCAGTCAATGACTGGGATCTCAATCCTTATGGCTTTGGCTTCCCCTGCATGAAACCCTAGGCAAATCTGAGCCAAAAAAAGGTCCTGTAGAGCCTAACTCCGGCCCTGTTCCCGGGGCATCCTGACACCCAATCAGACCGGAGTCTCTGCCCCGCTCCAGGGGCAGGGTGTGGGAAGGGGCGTGACTTCGTTTCCCTTCCAAACCTGGCAGCCACGTCTCCGAGGCTGCAATAAACAGAAGAGGGCCCCCGTGTTGTATTTTTGCAGTTAAGGTCTAAACTCTCCTTATCTCTACAGGGAGAATTTACCCTCCAGCTCAGTGAGCAATGTCTGTGTGGGTACAGTTTGTGCTCATTTTACTGGCTTGGAAAGGTGAGAAAATGATTGAAAATACAGTAAACCTACAGATTATGTGCTTTTAATTGGAGAGTTTATTTAGGTCTTTGTTTATCTGTATACACCTGTCACGGAGTCCCTGGGTGATGCTCTGGAACTGTTCCCCATGAAGCCAGTCAGGACTCTGGGGAAGTCTCCTTTCTGTGAGCAGCCCGTCTTCAGGACACACAGCTCACACGGCTTCCACCTTCCTGGATCTGACCTCGGAGCATTCAGCATCCTCTGCCCCTTCGTGTGCTTCCCACAGCGAGTCTGCTCAGGCAGGGCTCGTGGGGGAGCCAGAGGGTCCTGCACCCCAACTCTACAGTCAGACGTGACTCTCAGCCAGCCAGTAAAACAGAGGTTTATTAGACAACAGGAACATGGTCTAAAACAGAGCTTGCAGGTGCAGAGAACAGGACCCCTCAGCTGGGTCCATTTTGGGGGACAGTGAGCCAGACAACCACGTCTGCACTTCACTCCATGTCCCAGCCAGCCTCAAACTGAAACTCCCTCCAGCCCCTCCTCTCCTGGGCTTTGTCCCTTTCCCGGGCCAGGAGGTCACCTGATTCCTTTGTTCTCCAACCCTTTAGCTCTCACCTTGCAGGGGGGAAGGGCCCAGGCCATCAGTTGCCAGGACACAGGGTGTCGGCCATTCTCTGTGTCCAGATCCCTGCACACACCTGCCCTCTAGGGCTCTGCAATGATCATACACCCTTACCCCACTGTCACAGAGTCCCTGGGCGATGCTCTGGAACTGCTCCCCATGAAGCCAGTCAGACTCTGGGGAAGTCTCCTCTCTGGGAGCAGACTGTCTTCAGGACACAAAGCTCACACAGCTTCCACCTTCCTGGGTCTGACCTCGGAGCATTCAGAATCCTCTGCCCCTCCGTGCGCTTCCCACAGCGAGTCCGCTCAGGCGGGGCTCCTGGGGAAGCCAGAGAGTCCTGCACCCCAACTTCGCAGTCAGATGTGACTCTCAGCCAGCCAGTAAAACAGAGGTTTATTAAACGACAGGAACATGGTCTAAAACAGAGCTTGTAGGTGCAGAGAACAGGACCCCTCAGCTGGGTCCATTTTGGGGGGCAGTGAGCCAGACAACCACGTCTGCACTTCACTCCATGTCCCAGCCATCCCCAAACTGAAAACTCCCTCCAGCCCCTCCTCCCCTTTTAGGCTTTGTTCCTTTCCTGGGCCAGGAGGTCACCTGATTCCTTTGTTCTCCAACACTTTTGCTCTCACCTTGCAGGGGGGAAGGGCCCAGGCCATCAGTTGCCAGGAAACAGGGTGTCGGCCATTCTCTGTGTCCAGACCCCTGCACACACCTGCCCTCTAGGGCTCTGCAATGATCATACACCCTTACCCCACCACCTAGATACTTAAGAACTGCATAGGGGAAACTGAGGCACCCCCACAATATTCAGAGGAAACATTAAGAACAGTCCCACTTCGTCACAACACCTCCTTAGTATCTATCTATCTATCTATCTATCTATCTATCTCCATTTATTTGCATGCATCTAGGCATAATGCTTTCTTTCTTTCTTTCTTTCTTTCTTTCTTTCTTTCTTTCTTTCTTTCTTTCTTTCTTTCTTTCTTTCTTTCTTTCTTCACAGTCTAATCTATACACATAATTGTCTCATCTATTTGTATGTTTCCAATTCCCCACTATCTATTAATCCATCCATTGTTCCTATACCATATTATCTCTCTATACAATCATTTTTCCTCCTTTGTATTATCCCTCTATCCATCCGCACTTCCCCTCTACTATTTTCAGTCCCCATCTATGATTTTCTCTACTGTATTATCTAGCAATTTGTTTTTCTGTCTATGTATGTGGCTTAGAGGCCCCTTATCACTCTAGTGGGAGTCAATAGGTATTAGTAATGGTCATTGTGCTATAGTGTTTTCTCCAGCAGGTGTCCAGTCGCAGATGCAGCTGGTGGAGTCTGGGGGTGCTATTAGAAATGAAGGGGAGTTCATCCTGCTCTCCTATAAAGGATCAGGCTTCACCTTCAGCAGCTATAAAACGTACTGGTACCAGCAGATCCAGGAAAAAGCCCGGAGTTTGTCTCACTTATTTACACCATGGCTCTGTCCAATGTTACATGGATTCGGTGAAAGGGCATTTCACCCTCTCCAGAGACAAAGCCAAGAGCGAGCTGCACCTGGCAATGAGCAGCGTGAAACGAGAGGACATCGCCCGGTATCACTGCGCTGCTAGAGAGGCACTGTGCGGGGAAGCCGGTGTGAGCTCGGACACAAACCTGCCACCCCCGCGACCCAGACCCAGTGGGGCAAAGTCAGCTCTATCAGCGGGAGGAAAGACCTGGTGTGCTCAGTGTGAGCAGGGCATAAGTTCTGGCAAGTGAAGTGTAAAAATATAATTAGGAAGGCCAAAAAAAAAAAAAAAAAATTGAAGAAGAGCTAGCCAAACACTCAAAAAGTAATAAAAAAAAAAAGTGTTAAGTACATCAGAAGCAGGAAGCCTGCTAAACAACCAGTGGGGCCACTAATCAAGATGCTAAAGGAGCACTCGAGGATGATAAGGCCATTGTGGAGAAACTATTCTTTGCATCAGTCTTCAGGGTTGAGTATTTGAGGGTGTCAAGGCTGATTCCCCACTCTGGCACTTCCACTGCAGAAGGCGGGGGTCTGCAAGGAATCGAAATTTAATACTTGCCAATCCAGGCTGGTAATGCTGCCACCACCCAAGTGAAAACTGCCTTTTGCAAATCCAGAAAAAAACTTACTTGGGAAGTTTTTTCTGAGGCCCGTCAGCTTTTCCACCCCTCCCTCTGGGAAGCCAAGAAAGAAAACAACAGAAAAGGGGAACCCAGCTGTTCCACCAGCTGATTAACATATGCACAACCTCTTTACCTCCTAAGACACAGAAATTCAATCATGTTCTTAAAAAAGGGAAATTTTATTGAAAAAAGAAAGAAAACACATTTGGAAAATTAGGTTACTGCTAGATATTAAAAGAGCAACTCCAAGAATTAAGCAGCAAGAATAGCTTTCTTGGGGTCCAGCTTAAAGATTACAAAGCAAACAAAAGCTTCAAAAGGGAGCTAGATAGACTCATGGAAGTTAGGTCCACAAATTGTTATTAGCCAGGCTGGGCAGGGATGGTGTCCCTAGCCCCTGTTTGCTAGAAGCTGGGAATGGGTGACAGGGGATGGATCACTTGATGATTCCCTGTTCTGTTCATTCCCTTTGGGGCACCTGCCACTGGCCACTGTCAGAGGACAGGATACTGGGCTGGATGGACCTTTGGTCTGACCCAGTCTGGCCGTTCTTATGGTCTTATGTTCTTAAAAGCACCTGAGGTTAGCACAGAGGAATCAACAAGACTGAAAACAAAACAAAAAATAAACCCAATCACGTCTGTCTAAACATTCCTGTTCTACTTACATGTCTGTAGTTTCAAATGAGAAAGTCAAGGTAGGACGCTGATGATTTTCATACCTGGCCCACCCTTACAGCACACTTGCTGCCCTGTTCCTCTGCAGCCGAGAGAACAAAGACCCCACCCCAAGCAGTTTTTTCCCAGTTTGAAAGGGTTCAGTTTCCCTATTGGTTCCCTACGTCAGGCGCCAAATCATTTTAAGTTTACCTCTTAACAACAGGTAGGGCAGTTCGGGTACCTCTGCCAAAGAGGATTCTATAGCTAAATGAAAGGTTGGGGAGTTACACGAGGGTGCTACCCCCTCTCACCTTCATTAATCACAGAGGGAGATTCCCAAACCTGAGCCATTCTTTTTAGGTGACAAATCTGAGTAACTATCCCAGCTTGAGGTGTCATTAGAGGAGGTTTTGGAGCAAATTGATAAAGTAAACAGCAATAAGTCACCGGGACCAGATGATATTCACCCAAGAGTTCTGAAGGAGCTCAAATGTGACATTTCAGGGCTACTAACTGGTTTGTAACCTATCATTTAAATCAACTTCTGCACCAAATGACTGGAGGATAGTTAACGTGACACCAATTTTTATATAGGGCTCCAGGGGCAATCCTGGCAATTACAGACCAGTAAGCCTAACTTAAGTACCAGACAAATTAATTTAAACTATAGTAAAGAACAGAACTGTCAGACACATTGATGAACATGATTTGTTGGGGAAGAGTCAACATGGTTTTTGTAAAGGGAAATCATGCCTCACCAATCTACTAGAATTCTTAGAGGGGTCAACAAGCCTGTGGAGAAGGGGATCCAGTGGATATAGTGCACTTAGATTTTCAGAAAGCCTTTGAAAAGGCCTCTCAACAAAGGCTCTTAAGCAAAGTGAGCTGTCATGGGGGAAGAGGGAAAGTCCTCTCACTGATCGGTAACTGGTTAAAAGATAGGAAACAAAGGGTACGAATAAATGGTCTGTTTTCCAAATGGAGAGAGGTAGATAGTGGTGTCCCCCAGGGGTCTGTTCTGGGACCAGTCCTATTCAATATATTCATAAATGATCTGGAAAAAGAGGTAAACAATGAAGTGGCAAAATTTGCAGATGATACAAAATTACTAAAGACAGTTAAGTCCCAGGCAGATTGGGAAGAGCTAAGAAAGGATCTCTCAAAACTTGGTGACTGGGCAACAAAATGACAGTTGAAATTTAATGTTGATAAGTGCAAAGCAATGCACATTGGAAAGCAGAATCTGAACTCTACATACAAAATGATGGGATCTAAGTTAGCTGTTACCACTCAAGAAAGAGATCTTGGAGTCATTGCCAGAAGCTGGGAATGGGCGACAGGGGGTGGATCACTTGATGATTACCTGCTCTGTTCATTCCCTCTGGGGCACCTGGCATTGGCCACTGTCAGAAGACAGGACACTGGACTAGATGGACCTTTGGTCTGACCCAGAATGGCCGTTCTTATTTTCTTATGGGTCTAGGCTGTGAGGTGCTAGCCCCAAAGCTCTGGATTTGCCCTTGTCTCCTGTAGCGTTTGACACCCTTCTGGTCACTGTCAGAACCTCACAATAACCCACCCTGCTCCCAGGGGGCCCTGACACCCATCAGACCGGAGTTTCCTCCCCTTTCCAGGGGCAGGGTGTGGGAAGGGGAGGGGAGTGACTTCGTTTCCCTTCCAAACCCAGCAGCCGCGGCTGGGAAGCTGCAATAGACAGAAGTGGTCGCGCCTTGTGTTTGTGCCGTTAAGGGCTAAACCCTCCTTAACCTGACAGTGAGAATTTACCCTGCAGCTCAGCGAGCAATGCCGGTGTGGGTACAGTTTGTGTTCATTGTAGCAGCTTGGAAAGGTGAGAAAAAGTTTGAAAATACAGCGAACCTCAGAGTATGTGTTTTGGTTGCAGAGGTCTGTATATCCCTGTTTTCTTTCTTTCTTTCTTTCTTTCTTTCTTTCTTTCTTTCTTTCTTTCTTTCTTTCTTTCTTTCTTTCTTTCTTTCTTTCTTTCTTTCTCTTCCTTTCTTTCTTTCTTTCTTATCACAGTCTTATCTATACATCATTCCATTCACAACACTATATCATATCTTTGTATGTGTCTAATCCTCCAGTAGCTATTCATCCATCCATTGTTCCTGTACTGTATTTTCTCTCTATCCATCGCATTTCCCCTCGACAGTATACTATCTCCATCTATGATTTCCTCCACTGTATTAGCTAGCAACATTTCTCTCTGTCTATTTCTGTGGCTTAGATACTCCTTGTCACCCTAGTGAGAGTCCACAGGTAAGAACAATGATCATTATGACCATTAACTTGTTTTGTCCGTCAGGTGCCCAGTCCCAGAAGCAGCTGGTGGAGTCTGGGGGGGCTGTTAGAAATGAAGGGGAGTCCATCCGGCTCTCCTGTAAAGGCTCCGGCTTCACCTTCAGCAGCTACGACATGTTTTGGTACCGGCAGAGTCCCGGGAAAAGCCCGGAGTTTGTCTCACTTATTTACTACGACGGGACAGGCCGAAGTTACGCGGCTTGGGTTCAAGGGCGATTCACCATCTCCAGGGACAAAGCCAGGAGCGAGCTGTACCTGGGAATGAGCCGCCTGAGGCTGGAGGACACCGCCCGGTATCACTGCGCTGCTAGAGACGCACAGAGCGGGGAAGCCGGTGTGAGCTGAGACAAAAACCTCCTGTCCCCGGGCTCCAGGCCCAGAGGGGTAAAGTTAGCTGCGGGGGCGGGCGGGGCGCACAGACCCGTGGGGCGGCGGACACGGACCAGGTGCACTGAGAGCAGGGAGGGAAAGGAAATGGAGTGTCTGCTGGGGACATTAGGGAGATGTAACTCCCGGGGCACACAGGAAACCCCCAGCCCTGCGGAGGTTCAGAGACTCCTGTGACAAAGTGGGACTGTTCTTAATGTTTCCTCTGAATAGTGTGGGGGTGCCTCAGTTTCCCCTAGGCAGTTCTTAAGTATCTAGGGGGTGGGGTAAGGGTGTATGGTCCTTGCAGAGCCCTAGAGGGCAGGTGTGTGCAGGGGTCTGGACACAGAGAATGGCCAACACCCTGTTTCCTGGCAACTGGTGGCCTGGGCCCTTCCCCCTGCAAAGGTGAGAGCTAAAGGGTTGGAGAACAAAGGAATCCGGTGACCTCCTGGCCCTGGAAAGGGACAAAGCCCAGAGGCGGAGGGGCTGGAGGGAGTTTCAGTTTGGGGCTGGCTGGGACATGGAGTGAAGGGCAGACCTGTTGTCTGGCTCACTGCCCCCCAAAATGGATCCAGCTGAGGCGTCCTGTTCTCTGCACCTACAAGCTCTGTTTTAGACCCTGTTCCTGTCTTCTAATAAACCTTCTGTTTTACTGGCTGGCTGAGAGTCACGTCTGACTGCGGAGTTGGGGTGCAGGACGCTCTGGCTTCCCTTGGTGGACTCCGAGCTGTGGCAGGGGGCAGCAAAAGGGGACAGGGTCAGATGTCACTAGCTGCTGGCAGATCTAAGGCTGCCCCTTTGGCTTCCCCTTGGTGCCCCAGCTAGGAATGAAACCCAGGTGCCCTGGGACCGAGCCCAGTGACTGGACAACTAGGGCAGGGTTATAGTTTTTTCAGTGTAGGAAGTTCAAATTAGTCTCCCGGATCCTAACTGGTGGGTTCCCGAAGAAAAGGGCGGGTTTCACAGGCAGCAGCTTCCGCCGTCTCCAATGTACCTTTAACTGCAGTAACTGACCGGTGACCAGGCCCTGTCTCAGATAACTGGCCAGGTGAAAAGGCAGGTCCCCCTCCCACCGCCCCCCCAGTTGAGTGATATTAGCCACCCTGCTCCCTGGGATGTTAACCAATAGCTCAGCAAGGGTGGGGCGGGGTTTCTCCGAGTGCTATTTTAAATGAGGCGGGGCTATGCAAATTTTCCCCTGCAGAGACTCTCTTTCCTGGTCTGTCCCACCCGCCCCTGACCCTGCGGCCCGCGGAGAAGCTCTGTCCGTGCAGGGAGCAGCTCCGGACCCGTCCCCAGGGCGAGGACTGGCCGCAGACGCGCAGAGACGATGCGGTGGTGGCTGCATTTTGCTTTCATCGCAGCAGCGTCCAAAGGTGCTTGGGGTGGCGGGAATCGGGGGGTTGCTGATCTGATTATTGCCATTGATTGACCGGAGCGGGAGAGGGGAGATTCCCCGGGAATAAATTGGGACACACGGATTTTGTTTCCGGTTTCATACCATGTATTTGTCTTGTCTGAGAGGCGGTGGCTGAAAATCCCCAAAGGGTTTTCATTTTTCTCATAAATATTTTGGGGAGAACAGAAGTTCCCACCTTACATCAGACTGTGGCCAAAGCTGCCGCCGTTGCCCAGACCTGGCCCGAGGGGATTGTTCCCACCCGCTCTCACGCCCCCACCCTGGCTTGTTCCCCAGGGGCCGAGGCGCAGGGGCGGCTGGTGGAGTCCGGCGGCGGGGCTGCGACCACCGGCGGCTCCAGGCGGCTCTCCTGCACGGGCTCCGGACTCGCTTTCGGCAGCTACGACATGTTCTGGTACCGGCAGCGCCCCGGAAAGGGGCTGGAATGGGTCTCCTGGATCACCAGCACTGGTGGGAGCAAAGATTACCCTGGCTCCGTGAAAGGGCGATTCACCGTCTCCAGGGACAACGCCAAGAGCCAGCTGTATCTGCAAATGAGCTGCCTGGGACCCAAGGACACCGCCCGGTATCACTGTGCGGGAGACACAGTGAGGGGAAGCCGGTCTGAGTTGACACAAAAACTCGCTTCGTTCCGACCAGGGGATTCGTGAGCGTCCCGTGACTAACATCAGCCCCTGAACTCCGGTGTCCCCTGACCCGCACCACATAGCCGGCCACTCACCCACCCACCGACCCCCTGCAGCCCCTGGGTGGCGCCCTTGTGCAGTGTCGTGGACGCTCAGGGGGCAGGGTGTGTGTCTGTGCAGGAGGGGTTGTTCTCTGAGCACAGGGCAGGGATATGAACCCAGACACCCTGGTCTGAGAGCAGGGGAAAGATCTGAGCTCTGCTGGGTTCACTAGCAAACCTGCGGGCGTCTGAAATGGAAACCCGCCAAGGTGCCCTAAAGCACACCGGAGAATTCAGGGGAACCTTCTGTGACGAAGTGGGACTGTTCTTAATGTTTCCTCTGAATCGTGTGGGGGTGCCTCATTTTCTCCTAGGCAGTTCTTAAGTATCTAGGGGGTGGGGTAAGGGTGTATGGTCCTTGCAGAGCCCTAGAGGGCAGGTGTGTGCAGGGGTCTGGACACAGAGAATGGCCGACACCCTGTTTCCTGGCAGCTGATGGCCTCGGCCCTTCCCCCCTGCAAGGTGAGAGCTAAAGGGTTGGAGAACAAAGGAATCAGGTGATCTCCTGGCCCGGGAAAGGGACAAAGCCCAGGAGAGGAGGGGCTGGAGGGAGTTTCAGTTTGGGGCTTGCTTGGACATGGAGTGAAGGGCAGACGTGGTTGTCTGGCTCACTGTCCCCCAAAATGGACCCAGCTGAGGGGTCCTGTTCTCTGTACCTACAAGCTCTGTGTTAGACCTTGTTCCTGTCCTCTAATAAACCTCTGTTTTACTGGCTGGCTGAGAGTCACCTCTGACTGCGAAGCTGGGGTGCAGGATGTGACGATGTGACTCAGCAGGGAGGGGGGAGTGTTGACTTGGGAATGTGCCCTGGGGATGGGAGACCTGAGAGCCTGTCACCTGAGCCAGGAGGGGGAGGGGGAGGTGACACCTCTGCCCAGGAATGTGGAGGGAGACTGCAGCAGGGAACCTGCTAGGTGGGTTTAGTTTTCAGTTTGGGGCTGGGGAGAGGAACACAGGGAACCCCAGGGCTGGGATCTAAGCTCCCTGCTCCCCCAGAAGGACGTGATTGAGGGGTCCTGGTTGTACCCACAAGCTCTGTTGTGGACTGTGTTCCTGTTGTCCAATAAACCTTCTGTTTTACTGGCTGGCTGAGAGTCTCAGTGGATCTCAGGAAGAGGGGTGCAGGGCCTGGACTCCCCCACACTCCGTGACACAGGACCCTCTGGCTTCCCCAGGAGCCCTGCCTGAGCGGACTCGCTGTGGGAAGCCCAGGGAGGGGCAGAGGAGGCTGAATGCTCGGAGGTCAGACCCAGGAAGGTGGAGCCAGGTGAGCTGTGTGTCCTGAAAACGGGCTGCTCCCAGAGAGGAGACTTCCCCAGAGTCCTGCCTGGCTTCATGGGGAGCAGTTCCAGAGCATCGCCCAGGGACTCTGTGACCACTCCCCCCTGGGATAAGCCCCCCTGCAGCTCTCAGGCTGTTTTGCTTCTGTCCCAGAAATGGTGCTGTGAGCCCGAGAATGGGGGGACACAGGGAGCGTGGGGGAGCCCCTCTGCTGCAGCCCAGTCATCCCCCCCCCCGCGTCTATTCCAGTGACACCCAACCTGAGCCAGAGTCGCTGCCTGTCAAGGAGCGCAGGGAAGAGACGGGGCCGCACGGGGGCAGCCTGATCCCCTGCCCGGATGTGAGACTTTATTTCCCGGCGATGAGCCGCCCCTTGTGTCCTAGGGGAGATAGTTACCAGGGGAATCCCAAAGCCTCTTCCGACATCCAGAGACCATTGCTCGCGAGCCTGGAGCGGCGTTTGCTTTCCCGGGGAGGTTTGTCTGCAGCAGGCCGGTCTCAGGCTGCGCTGGGGCATTTCTCACCGGGGTCTCGGCTGTGAGGTGCTGGGAGCAGAGCTCTGGGTCTGCGCTTGTTCCCTGCAGCGCCTGACACACTTCAGGTGGGTGTGAGAACCTCACAATAACCCGCCCTGTTCCCTGGGTGCCCTGACACCCATCAGCCCGGAGTCTCCACCCCCCTTTAGGAGCAGGGTGTGGTGTGGGAAGCAGGGTGACTTCGTTTTCCTTTCAAACTCTGCAGCCGCGTCTCCGAGACTGCAATAGACCTAAAAGGCCGCCCCTTGTCTTTGTGCACCTAAGGCCTAAACCCCTGACCTCATCATACTGACTGTGAGACGTTACCCTGCAACTCAGTGAGCAATGCCGGTGTGGGTACAGTTTGTGTTCATTTTAGCTGCTTGGAAAGGTGAGAAAATGTTTGAAAATACAGGTGTAAGCAGTGTCAGGATGAGCTCCACCCTGACATCTGGTGGTGAGGTGTGGCAAGTTGTGGAAAAGAACTTCAGGGGCCGATGTCATTTGCATAGGCACACCCACCACGCCTAGAATGAGACCATAGCTGCTCAAATGGTCACTTTGGCTGCTGTGGGATCCCCAGCGTCTCTGTTATTGGGGCAGGAAGAATAAATTGTTATTACCCTGATTATGGGAACTGTGCTTGGAACTTTACGTGGCCTTTTGTTATGATGGAGGGATTCACCATCAACTAAGTAGCACTCGCTAGGCAAGGGTCATGGGTTCCAAAACTGTGTGAATAGAGAGAGGTTGGGGACAAGTATTAATACTTGGTGGCATGGGCCCCTTGGTGAGGGCCTTACATGTTAATTGCACTTCCTCCTCTCTCCACTGTGGAATATCAGAGCTAATTTTGATTTCATTAGAAGTCTAGTTATAGGCTGCTGAGCTCACTTTGGGCTGACAGTGCACCAGCACTGGGGCTCCCCTACTACAAGCTGAAATCACTGAGTGTTGTGTTAAGTAGTGGGGGAGCCTGAAGATATATTGTGGAGCAGTTTGCGGCACGGCTGGTGAAGCAGTTCGACGCGGAGCAGTGTGTGGATGGCAGGAGCTGCTTGTGGGTCGTGGAGCTGAGCGAAGGAGTTCGTGGGGCGGCTGGCGGAGCGGAGCGCAGCTGAGCGAAGGAGTTCGTGGGGCGGCTGGCGGAGCGGAGCGAAGGAGTTTGTGGGGCGGCTGGCGGAGCGGAGCGCCGCTATGGAGCTATGGGGCGGTCAGCTTCAGATCATGTAAGATGCCTCTTACCCCCGTCCCATTTCCACCCAGGTTGGGAGGTAAAGCTCCGCAGATAAACTTTCGAACTCTGGGGCTGCCCTGACCAGGGACAGAGACTTTTGGGGCATTGGACTTTTGGGACTTTGGGTGATTTGGGGTTGCTGGACTCAAGAACCAAAGGGAAAAGGGCAGGCCCCAATTTGCCTGGGGTGGGTTTTTTTGCTCATGGGTTGTGTTATGAATCCTGTTGGTGGTGTTTCCCCAACATAATGCCACATTGTTTCTCTCTGTTATTAAAAGGCTTTTGCTACACTCAGGCTATGTGCTTGCGAGAGGGGAAGTATTGCCTCTTGGAGGCACCCAGCGGGGGTGGTATATATTTGTCCCAGGTCACTGGGTGGGGGCTCGAGCCGGTTTGCATTGTGTTATTGGAATGGATCCCCTAGATATTGAACCCGGCCGTTGTTGCTGCCAACTCTGACGGGCAGAAGGGTTACACAGGGAACCTTCAGAGTATGTGATTTTAATTGTACAGTGTATCTAAGTCTGTCTGTTTGTCTGTATACCCCTCCTTAATCTCTCTCTCTCTCCCTCCATCTAGGCATCATCATATATTCTTTCTTTCTTTTTCCCTCCCTCGCAGTCTAATATATGAATGTTCCGTTATTAGTAGCACATTATTAGATTATCTGTTTGTGTTTCTAATCCTCCCCTAGCTATTCATCCATCCATTATTCCTGTACTGTATTCTCTCTCTATCCATCTGCACATTCCCCTCTACTGTATTCTCTCCCCATCTAGGCTTTCCTCCACTGTATTAGCTAGCAACTTGTCTCTCTATCTATTTCTGTGGCTTAGATACCCCTTATCACCCTAGTGAGGGTCCATAGGTATGAACAATGATCATTGTGTTTTCTCCCGCAGGTGCCCAGTCCCAGATGCAGCTGGTGGAGTCCGGGGGGGCTGTTAGAAATGAAGGGGAGTCCATCCGGCTCTCCTGTAAAGGTTCCGGCTTCACCTTCAGCAGCTACAATATGTTCTGGTACCGGCAGAGTCCCGGGGAAAGCCCGGAGTTTGTCTCACATATTTACACAGATGGGACTGACCCACGTTACGCGGACTGGGTCCAAGGGTGATTCACCATCTCCAGGGACAACGCCAGGAGCGAGCTGTACCTGGGAATGAGCCGCCTGAGGCGGGAGGACACCGCCCGGTATCACTGCGCTGCTAGAGAGGCACGGTGAGGGGAAGCCGGTGTGAGCTGAGACAAAAACCTAACGTCCTCGGGCTGAACTCAGCTTCTTTGGGGGCGGAGGGCAGAAACCCGGCACGCTCGGTGCCGGAAGAGAGGGGAAACTGTGTCACTGAAGGAAGCACCAGGGAGGAGTGAATCCCGGGGGATGTGTGGGAGGGCAGGGAACACGGGATACCCCTACCTCAGCGCTTACATCAGACGGACACAGATGCCCTGGAGGGAGTGTGGCTTGGGTCTGCCTGCTCCTCTGTCGTGTAGCCTGCAGACTTACGAGACGCAGCGAGAGGAGGAAAGACAGACAGACACACAGCACGTCCCTTCTCCGCCCAGCGCATTGCTCGGGGTGTGCAAAGGGGAAGATCTCCTCGGCGCCTCATTCCAGCTCCCTTCCCCCGGGCGCTCCGGCTCTCTGAAAGCCACGCGGCTTCAAAGCGCGAACCTCAGCCCGGGGCTTAGGCAGCCACCCTGAGCGTTCACAGCTCTGCAGGGCCAGAGCCGGAGGCAGGATTATTCTTTACGGCGGAACAACGATTAGATATTTCCTGTCTGCACTAGCCCTGGCCCCACGTGAGTCTCTGCGTTTGCATCTGTGTCTGGAGGTATTTGTGCCCCTGTGCGACTATTTGTCTCTGACAGAGAGATTCTTCGCTCCTTGAGTGCCATAGCCAAATGGTGCCCTTTTCGCAGCTGCTTCTGGTGGCGTCCGGCCGGGGAGGTCTCAGAGACCCTCCCGCTCCCCTGTGCAAAAAAAAAAAAAAGAAATAAAGAATGAAAGAAGTTTTCAAAAGGCAACATAAAAAGCCGGAGGCAATACATAAACCCGCCAAAACCAATGAATAAAATCGGAAAATAACCGAGTGAGAATAAGTACAAACAAAGACGATAAAATAGGAAGACTAAAAACAGACCGGAAAACAACAAAACGCCAATGAACAAAACCCCTCAGACACACCCCGGCACTTTCTAACCTGCAGCAACACACTGTACTGGCATGCCCCCACTCCCCCACCCAGGGTTTTTAGGGGCACAGCTTGAGAGAGAGAGAACTTGCAACAAACACTGCGTTCCCCACTTTTGAACATGGACACTGGAGATCATTTATCTTGCAGGAGCTATCAAACTGCATTTTGTCAACACGCCCACTCACTCCATAGTGTAGCGAAGGGAGGATTGTGTATATGTGAAGCGACAGAAGAACTGTCGGGGAGGGGATGTTTTCTGTGTGGACAAGGAAGCGTGCAGTTTTCATGCTTATCAATGGGTGGACACAAACACTGGGGGGAATCTGGGATTAACAGCCAGGTAAAGTGAAAACTACAAAGGGCCTCCTCTGTCGGAGGTTACCAAGTGTCAGCTAAGGCGCGGTTTACAAATAGTCCAGCTTTTGTAAGTAGAGAGGAAAAGGCTAGAGAGGCTGGCAGGAAGCCACACCCAGAGAGAGACGGAGAAGAGACAGGGGCATTTACAGAAAAGGACAGAGAGAGAGATCCAGACTCGGCCAGGCCCTGTGGGTGGAGGTGGAGTGTAAGTTACAGGGATGTGGACAGCTCTGGCCCTGTCATTTCCAGAGATTTCAGGGCTTTGTCAGCTCAGGGGCCGAACTGGAGATTTGATGCTATTTCCCCCACCCTCCTCTTCAAACCGAAAACCTATTTCCTGCTGCCCTCACGCTGGCACCAGGTAAGAGCTGGTATCTCGGTGGGAATGGCGGCATGGCGGGGGGAGCTCAGGGAGATCCGTCGCTCCCGGAAGCATCTGGCTACATGTTTATTTGGACTCTCCTATCCTTCTTTCTAGGGGCGCTTTCCCAGCTGCAGCTGGTGGCCTCCGGCCCTGGGGCGGGGAAGGTCTTCGAGCCCCTCACGCTGCCCTGCGCTGCCGCCGGGGTCTTTATCACGGAAGAGTGTAACTGCTGGCCCTGGCTCCGTCAGCCTCCCGGAGAAGGGCCGGAACCCATGGGACGGGTTTGTCCATGGAAGGGGGCACGCGCTACTCCCCGTCTCCCCAGGGCCGAGGCACCATCTCTGCAGACACCGCCAAGAACCAGGTCTCCCTGCAGCTCCGACCCCTGACAGCTGCGGACACCGCCAGGCGTCACTGTGCCAGACACCCAGTGACACAGACACAGGGAGGTCTGGGACAAAATGTGAGCTTCTGAAAATGATAACTGAGCCCATGCAGGGCGATAGAGAGTCCCAGGGAGGGAAATGCAGCCGGAAGGGAAGGGCTCGTTTTGCTGTTGAAAGGTGCAGACATTTGAGAGAAAACAAAAAAAAGCAAAAGCAAACCAACTCCCAACAACAACAACAAAGCAACAAATAAACCCCAAAGTAGTCACCAAAGCAGCTAATCAATACACAATAGGAAATGACGACAAACAAACAAACAAAACCCGAATGGACTACACACAAATCAATTCCCAACACACAAAATCAGTTAGTAAACACTTCGCAACAAACGCTAACCAGTAACAACACAACAGAATCAACGTGTGATTCTGAATGTCTATTTACTTTCACTTGAGACTCTTTTCGGGGTACCAATTTTATTTAAAAGCACCGGATACAAAACGTACAAGAAACATAGCCTACTGCCAATCAATTTTTCCCATGAGAGCGCCCCTCTTAGGGCCACGGAAGATCTGTTGCTTTAAAGAATGAAGGAAACTGCAATTTTTCAAGCTCTTCAGTGTCGAGGTCAGTAAAAGTGTGTGAGAAGGAGGTGAGAGATGAGGAATGGGGGAGGGGGGAAAGAGATAGAGGGGGTTGGGGATTTCAGAGGCAGTGAAAGGATTGGGAAGTCTGACTCCCTTAGGGGTTATATTGGGATCTGAGTGCCTAACTCCCTTAGGCAACTTTGGAAATCCCAACCAAGATCAGAAGCAGGGGGTATGGGAAAAAGAGAACGAGACACAGACAGAGAGACTTAGTGTGTGAGAGATGAAACGTATCCACATATACACGGAGAAAGTAAATAGGGAAGTATTATTTACTCCTCATAACGCAAGAACTAGGGCCATGAAATGAAATGAATAGGCAGCAGGTTTAAAACAAACACAAGGAAGTGTTTCTTCAGTCAATGCACAGTCAACCTGAGGAACTCTTTTCCAGGGGATGTTGTGAAGGCCAAGACTATAATAGGGTTAAAAAATAACTAGATAAATTCTTGGAGGACACGTCCATCAACGGCTATTAGCAGGGCAGGGATGGTGTCTTTAGCCTCTGTTTGCCAGAAGCTGGGAATGGGCGACAGGGGATGGATCACCTGATGATTTCCTGTTTTGTTCATTCCCTCTGAGGCACCTGGCTCTGGCCACTGTGGGGACACAGGATACTGGGCTATAGTGGATGGGACCCACGATAGCCCTGTGCTACTCAGGTTGCTCTTTATTCAACATTAAGGAAACCACACGGTGAGAGACCCGAGTTCCAAATATCTAGATGAAGACGTACAGTGTCTGGCTACTAACCCACACGGCTTCTCTGGCAGGTTCCGGTGACTCCTGCAGCAGCAGACAGGGGAGACCGTCAGAGGGCTCTAGACTGTTGATAGGGACAACACCCAGTCCCTACACATCACAGGGAGCAAATCTCCGTGTCTGCGTGTGAGCTACAATTTGTTACAGGTGTCGGCAGAGGTTTGCAGCCCGAGGCTCAGACTTCAGCCGACTCGCCCGAGCTGTCCAAGCTCCGTTGGGTCAGCGGCTGGCCTGGAGATATTTGAGACTTTGCAAATGATTAAATGTGTCTTCCTGTCGCTGGCCCTGGCGCCGTGTGAGTCTCCGTGTGTCTCTGTGTGTGACTGTTTGCATTTCTCTCTCTCTGTGTGTGGCTGTGACGGGGGGAGGCAGAGGGAGACTGCGCTCTCTGGGCATCCCATACAATGATTATTTTGGTCTCCCCCTCCTTGTTCTAGGTGCCCTTTCCCAGCTGCAGCTGGTGGCCTCTGGCCCCGGGTCGGGGAAGGTCTCCGAGCCCCTCACACTGACCTGCGCTGTCTCCGGGTTCTCCATCAATACTCAGTATTCCTACTGGTACTGGCTCCGTCAGCCTCCTGGCAAGGGGCTGGAATCCATGGGATACATACACGCATATAACGGGGATACCAGCTACGCCCCGTCTCTCCGAGGCCGGATCACCATCTCTGCAGACACCGCCAAGAACCAGGTCTCCCTGACGCTGCGCTCCCTGACAGCTGCGGACACTGCCACCTATTACTGCGCCCGGAGAGACACAGTGACACGGAGAAAGGGGGCCTGGCACAAAAAGGGGGCCAGCCACACGCTTCGCTTCCCAGAGAGAAGGCACCTGACTTTGCCCTTGCGGTCCGCCCCCTTCTGAGGTCACTTTAAGTTGAAGAAAAGGAGTACTTGTGGCACCTTAGAGACTAACGAATTTATTTGAGCATGAGCTTTCGTGAGCTACAGCTCACTTCATCAGATGCATATCGTGGAAACTGCAGCAGACTTTATATATACACAGAGAATATGAAACAATACCTCCTCCCACCCCACTGTCCTGCTGGTAATAGCTTATCTAAAAGCCATTTCCAGCACAATTCCAGGTTTTCTCACCCTCCACCCCCCCACACAAATTCACTCTCCTGCTGGTGATAGCCCATCCAAAGTGACAACTCTTTACACAATGTGCATGATAATGAAGTTAGGCCATTTCCTGCACAAATCCAGGTTCTCTCACTCCCTCACCCCCCTCCAAAAACCCACCCCCATACACACACAAACTCACTCTCCTGCTGGTAATAGCTCATCCAAACTGGCCACTCTCCAAGTTTAAATCCAAGTTAAACCAGAACATCGGGGGGGGGGGGGGGGGTAGGAAAAAACAAGAGGAAATAGGCTACCTTGCATAATGACTTAGCCACTCCCAGTCTCTATTTAAGCCTAAATTAATAGTATCCAATTTGCAAATGAATTCCAATTCAGCAGTTTCTCGCTGGAGTCTGGATTTGAAGTTTTTTTGTTTTAAGATAGCGACCTTCATGTCTGTGATTGCGTGACCAGAGAGATTGAAGTGTTCTCCGACTGGTTTATGAATGTTATAATTCTTGACATCTGATTTGTGTCCATTTATTCTTTTATGTAGAGATTGTCCAGTTTGACCAATGTACATGGCAGAGGGGCATTGCTGGCACATGATGGCATAAATCACATTGGTGGTTGTGCAGGTGATGTGCAGATGTGCTCGTTCACCTGCACATCCACCAATGTGATTTATGCCATCATGTGCCAGCAATGCCCCTCTGCCATGTACATTGGTCAAACTGGACAATCTCTACGTAAAAGAATAAATGGACACAAATCAGATGTCAAGAATTATAACATTCATAAACCAGTCGGAGAACACTTCAATCTCTCTGGTCACGCAATCACAGACATGAAGGTCGCTATCTTAAAACAAAAAAACTTCAAATCCAGACTCCAGCGAGAAACTGCTGAATTGGAATTCATTTGCAAATTGGATACTATTAATTTAGGCTTAAATAGAGACTGGGAGTGGCTAAGTCATTATGCAAGGTAGCCTATTTCCTCTTGTTTTTTCCTACCCCCCCCCCCCCCGATGTTCTGGTTTAACTTGGATTTAAACTTGGAGAGTGGCCAGTTTGGATGAGCTATTACCAGCAGGAGAGTGAGTTTGTGTGTGTATGGGGGTGGGTTTTTGGAGGGGGGTGAGGGAGTGAGAGAACCTGGATTTGTGCAGGAAATGGCCTAACTTCATTATCATGCACATTGTGTAAAGAGTTGTCACTTTGGATGGGCTATCACCAGCAGGAGAGTGAATTTGTGTGGGGGGGTGGAGGGTGAGAAAACCTGGATTTGTGCTGGAAATGGCTTTTAGATAAGCTATTACCAGCAGGACAGTGGGGTGGGAGGAGGTATTGTTTCATATTCTCTGTGTATATATAAAGTCTGCTGCAGTTTCCACGATATGCATCTGATGAAGTGAGCTGTAGCTCACGAAAGCTCATGCTCAAATAAATTCGTTAGTCTCTAAGGTGCCACAAGTACTCCTTTTCTTTTTGCGAATACAGACTAACACGGCTGTTACTCTGAAACCTTTAAGTTGAAGGAGACGCTTTGTCAGAGGCCACCACGAAGCTGGAGAGAAGCAGAGAAAGAGGAAACACCTGCGCTGGTGAATGGGCAGGAGAGAGACTTTGTTACAGGAGTTTTGCAGTTTTGGAAACCACCAATCTGGGCCTACGGTTGCAACAGACTGTCCTGTGCGCTCCGCAGCTGAACTGGGGAGCCGGGGTTCTGTGGGTCCCCTCTGCCAAATGACTGGTATTTCCTGGCTGCTCTAGCTCTGGCCCATGGAAGGGAGTGTGGGTGTATGTGTGAGTTTTTCCTGGTGAGGTAGAGTATTTGTGGGTGTGTTTGTGTAACCCACACACCTCCTGGGTGTGGTGTTCTGTCCCCTCTAGTGGCACCGAGCCCACTTAGAGTGAGATTAATGAGTTTGCTCTACAGCCTTAGCTTACAGCCAAGTGACTTTTAGCTCATGCCCTAGAGGCTCATACGCTAAGCACCACAGGTCCCAGGTTTCAACCACCGGGGTCTGTTGGTGTTACTTTTGCACCTGTGTGTGAGAGGAGTTGTGTTGATTCATGTTTGCATGAGAGCATTTCGATGAAGGAGTCTGCGCTTTGAGCCAGATTCTTCGCTCCCTGGAGTGGGGGGTCGTTGTATTATTATTTGGGACTCTCCTGCCCCTTTTTGCAGGCCCCCGTTGCACCTGCAGCTGGTGGAGTCGGGCCATGGCGTGGGGAAGGTCTCAGAGCCCCTCACACTGGCGTGCGACGTCTCCTGGAGAGCGGATTTTCTGGCCGAGGTCCTGAGTTTATCTGGCTGATGTACTGTGGTGGGGAAACACCCTCCATGCCGCCTCTCCAAAACACAATGAGCATTTCCAGAGACCCCTCCAAGAACTGGGTCTCCCCTTAGTGCTTAAACTTTCTCCTTTCCTTTAATTTGGCGTTTGGAGCCTAACTCCCTTAGGCTCTCTGGAAAATTCGGCAGGGCAAATAGGCAGCTACTAAACAGACAGAGCCAGTGAGGGAGAGAGGTGGAGAGAAAAGAAACAAACTCACTGTGTGTGTAAGCAGAGGCCCCTGGAGAGAGAGAGAGAAAAAAAGAAACGGACAAACTCACTGCTGTGTGTTTAAGCAGGGACAGAACCAGATCCAGAGAGAGAAAGAGAGGGGGGAGGGGGGCTGGGTGACAGGGGATGGATCACGCGAGGATTCCCTGTTCTCTTCATTCCCTCTGGGGCACCTGGCGCTGGCCAGTGTCGGCAGACAGGATGCTGGGCGAGATGCACCTTTGGTCCGGACCCACCATAGCCCTGTGCTGACTGTGTTGCTCTTTATTCGACATTAAGGAAACCGCACACGTGAGAGACCTGAGTTCCAAATATCTAGATCAGGGCTGGGCAAGCTTTTTGGCCTGAGGGCCACATCGGGTTTTGGAAATTGTATGGAGGGCCGGTTAGGGGAAGCTGTCTCAGGCTGTGCCCCCGCCCGCATCTCCCCCCCTTGCTTCTCGCCCCCTGACGCCCCCCCCCCCCCCGGGACTCCCTGTCCCATCCAACCCCCCCTGTTCCCTGATCCCCGGCCCAGGACCCCTGCCCCATCCACTCCCCTCCCCCGTTCCCTGTCCCCTGACTGCCCCCCACCACCCCATACAAACTCCTCTCCTTCCTGACTGCCCCCCCCCCCGACCTCTACCCTAACCAAACACCCGTTCTCTCTGTCCCCTCACGGCCCAACAACCCCCCTTCCTTCCTAACTGCCCCCCTTGACCCCTGCCCCCATTCAACCCCCCCGTTCCCTGTCCCCTGAGTGCCCCCCACCGCCCCATCCAAACCCCTCTCCTTCCTGACTGCCCCCCCCCGACCTCTACCCTAACCAAACACCCGTTCTCTCTGTCCCCTCACGGCCCAACAACCCCCCCTCCTATTAACTGCCCCCCCTTGACCCCTGCCCCCATTCAACCTTCGACCTCCATTCCCCGCCCTCTGATCGCCCCAATCCCATCCACACCCCCGCCCCCTGAGCACCACCCCGAACTCCCCTTCCCTCTATCTACCCCCCCCCCGCTCCCTGCCCCCTCACCGCGCAGCACAGAGCACCCCTGGCTGGAGGTGGTACAGCCGCGCGGCCCAGAGCATTGCGCCGGTGCAGTGCAGTAAATCGCTCTCCGTAACTGCGACCAGGAGCACATTCCTACGCGGAGCAGTTTAATACACTACAGCCTGGCGCCCTGAGGCTGCGGAGGGAGGGGGAACAGCAGGGGAGAGGCCGGGGGAGAACCTCCGGGGCCAGGAGCTCAGGGGCCTGGTAGGAGGGTCCCGCGGGCCGGATGTGGCCCGTGGGCCCTAGCTTTACCACCTCTGATCTAGATGAAGACGTACAGCGTCTGGCTACTAACCCACACGGCTTCTCTGGCAGGTTCCGGTGACTCCTGCAGCAGCAGACAGGGGAGACCGCCAGAGGGCTCCGAGACTGTTGATAGGGACAACACCCAGTCCCTGCACATCACAGGGAGCAAATCTCCGTGTCTGCGTGTGAGCTACAATTTGTTACAGGTGTCGGCAGAGGTTTGCAGTCCGAGGCTCAGACTTCAGCCGACCCGCCCGAGCTGTCCAAGCTCCGTTGGGTCAGCAGCTGGCCTGGAGATATTTGAGACTTTGCAAATGATTAAATGTGTCTTCCTGTCGCTGGCCCTGGCGCCGTGTGAGTCTCCGTGTGTCTCTGTGTGTGACTGTTTGCATTTCTCTCTCTCTGTGTGTGGCTGTGACGGGGGGAGGCAGAGGGATACTGCGCTCTCTGGGCATCCCATACAATGATTATTTTGGTCTCCCCCTCCTTGTTCTAGGTGCCCTTTCCCAGCTGCAGCTGGTGGCCTCTGGCCCCGGGTTGGGAAAGGTCTCCGAGCCCCTCACACTGACCTGCGCTGTCTCTGGGGTCTCCATCAATACTCAGGGTCATGTCTGGTACTGGGTTCGGCAGTTTCCTGGAGAAGAGTTGGAATCCATGGGATATGTTTATCCATATATCAGGGTCACGCGCTACACCCCGTCTCTCCAAGACCGGATCACCATCTCCACAGACACCACCAGCAACCAGGTCTCCCTGCAGCTCCACTCGCTGACAGCTGCGGACACCGCCACCTATTACTGCGCCCGGAGAGACACAGTGACACGGAGACAGGGGGCCTGGGACAAAAAGGGGACCAGCCACACACGTCGCCTCCCAGAGAGAAGACACCTGACTTTGCCCTTGCAATCCACCCAATTCCCCTGTCCCTGGAAAGAGACGCTTTGTCAGAGGCACCCACGAAGCTGGAGAGAAGCAGAGAAAGAGGAAACACCTGCGCTGGTGAATGGGCAGAAGAGAAACTTTGTTACAGGAGTTTTGCAGTTTTGGAAACCACCAATCCGGACCTGAGGTTCCAACAGGCTGTCCTGTCCGCTCCGCAGCTGAACTGGGGAGCTGAGGGTCTGGTGGGCCCCTCTGCCAAATGACTGGTATTCCCTGGCTGCCCTAGCTCTGGCCCATGGGAGGGTTTGTGTGTGTGTGTGAGTGTGAGAATTTTTCCCAGTAGGGTAGAAAATTTGTGGGTGGGTGTGTTTTACTCCACGAGTAAATAAATTTAAGCCACTGACACCTACCGTGCTTTACTCTAGACTGTCTCCTGATTTACACTCCTGGAGGCGTGAGAGGAGAATCAGCCTAACTCAGGCGTTCTCACACGTCATTGCACCGTGACCCCCTTCTGACAACAAAAATTACTACACGACCCCAGGACAGGGAATCGAAACCTGAGCCCACCCAAATTCAGCTGCCCCTGGTGTGTGTGGGGGGGCAAAAGCCCGAGCCCCACTGCTCTGCGCAGGAGTCCTAAGGCTTCAGCCCCAGGCAGGAGGCCTGTAAGCCTGGGACTCACCACCCAGGGCTGAAGCTCTTGAGGTTTGACTTTGGCCCCGGGTGGTGGAGCTTGGACTTCGGCCTCAGCAAGTCCAACACCAGCCCTGATGCTCCCATTAAAACATGGTCACGACCCACAGTTTGAGAGCTGCTGCCCTAGAATGAGTGACTGGAGAATTAGTCCTCACAAGACAATGGAATTTCCACTGAGAGTCAGTCGCATCGACCCCACTGGAATTCCTCCTGCTTTACACTGAGGTGCTGGCAGGGCTGGTTCCCCACTCTGGCCCTTCGAGTGCAGAAGGCGTGGGGCTGCAAGGACTCTAACAGTTAATACTGGCCACTCCAGGCTGGTAATGCTGCCACCACCCAAGTGAAAACTGCCTTTTGCCAATCCAGAAAAACCTCACTTGGAAAGATTTTTTCTGAGGCCCTTCAGCTTTTCCACCCCTCCCTCGGGGCAGCCCAGAAAGAAAACAATAGAAAAGGGAAGCTCAGCTGTTGTATCAGCTGATTAACATATGCACAGCCTCCTTACCTCCTAAGACACAGAAATCTTATTGTGGTCTTAAAAAGGGTACATTTTATTGAAAAAAGAAAGAAAACAACTCTGACAACTCAGGCTGTTAGGGATTAAACACCAAAAATGACTTTCTTTGGGTCCAGCTTAAAGGTTACAAGAAAATAAAAACAGAACAAAAGCACCTGGGGTTAGCACAGAGGAATCCACAAGCCCAAACTGAAGAATTCAATCTAATTGCGTCTAACTAGACATTCCTGGTCTACTTACATATCTGGGGTTCCTATTGAGGAGTTTCTAGGTATGATGCTGATGATTTTTATACTGGGCCCAGACCTTACAGCATGTTGCTGCCCAGGCTGCTTCTGTCGGAGAGAACAAAAGACCCCTACACCCAGCAGTTTCCCCCCATTTGAAAGGGTTCAGCTTCCCTATTGGTGCCCCTCAGTCAGGTGCCAGCTCATATTAAGCTTCCCTCTTAACCCTTTACAGGTTAGATTAAACCCCTGGTTGTATGTGAAGTAACAGTAACCCTGTTCTGTTTCTTTTACAGGCTTTGTGGCCGTGGTCACTTTAACCCAGCCGAGTTCTGCCCAGGCAGAGCCAGGCAGTTCCCTCACCCTGGACTGTGTCACCTCTGGGTATAATATCAACGACCACCGTTTGAGCTGGATCCGACAAGCCCCTGGGAAAAGTCTGGTCTGGCTAGCAGCCCTCAGGACAGGATACAACCTACATCACGGATGAGTTCAAAGGGCGGGTTACCCCCTCCACCAATGGTGCCCCTGGCAAGCTAAAGATAAAGAGTCTCACAGCTGCAGACATGGCTACTTACTAGTGTGCCAGCCATGCAAGTGGTCGCTGCCTGGCTTCCTCTCCTACAATATCCCTCGTGGAACTGGCCTCCGCTCACTGAACACATTTTTCTCTTTGCATGAACTTCACCCCCGCCCTAAGGACAGTAAAGGGGCCAAACATCAGTGGAGTCCCACATCAGTCCTCAGAGTGCGGGTTCCTTGCGGAACAGGCCTTCCTCTGCTTCCTCTCCAAAGCTAGAATTTTACCCCGAGATTTGTGGCTTTGGTCTCTGCAATTTCAACGTGCGTCATTCAAATCAACTTGTGATCGGGAAGCACCATCCTTGCAGGTTAGGCCAGCAGAGTGGGAATCGGGAGAATCTGAAGTTCAGTGTCACAGCCTGGAACAGAAACAATGTGAAGTGAAGCAAGGGACTCCCTTTGTCTGGCTTGTGTGTTTAAAGTGAAACCTCTTGAGTGCAAGGCCTGTCTCCTGTGGTGCGTAGGGGCAGCAGCTGACGCACTGGAACCCTGACCTTGGTTGGGACCCTTCAGATGTTACAAAAATGCCAAGAATAATGACCCCTGGATTTGAATGGCAAAAAGGACCCTTACGTGAGACCACTTCACCCAGTGGGTCCTGCATCCAGAAGAAATGTTGAACTGGAGCACTCGTGTTTTAAGGAACGTGCAGGACAAAGTCACAGATTTTTGAAGCCGGAAAAACCATTCCGAGACCATTGTGCCCCTCTGCATGACACACATCCCAGGCATTCCTGTAACAAACTTTTCTTTGAGCCACAGCGTGTCTGTTGAGCGGCAGTATATCTGTCTGATATGGGTGACAGTGCTGGACAGGCAGGGAGGTGATCTGGGCTCCAATTCTAATCTGCCACCAGGCTGCAATGGCCGAGGGGGAACAGGAATCCCTTGGTGCAGTGGTCCCCAGAGGGCAGCAGAACCTGGGGAAGGAGACAGAGACGTCTATCCTGTAGTGACCACGCGGAAGCAGGAAAGGGTCAGGAAATGCGAGCATGCGGTGCCCTGGAGAATGACCGGGAGTTGGTAACGCAGGTCGGGGGCGGAGACAGCGGTCGCTATACCCGTTACTGAGCAAGCGATGGCAGCAGAGCTCTGAAGGACAGAGATCGAGCCGCTCTCAGTTCTCTGGTGGTCTGTGAAAACCGCATGGCTTTTCTCTTTCCTTTTAAATTGCAGCTGAAAGTCTGTGGTTTCCCCACTGCCTGCTGCCTTCTTAAGTATAATGAGCAGACAGGGTAATGATTTCAAGAGCTACTATCCTATTGTTAAAAGAAAAGGAGGACTTGTGGCACCTTAGAGACTAACGAATTTATTTGAGCATAAGCTTTCGTGAGCTACAGATCACTTCATCGGATGCATTCAGTGGAAAATACAGTGGGGAGATTTATATACAGACATGTAGCTCAGGAAAGCTTATGCTCAAATAAATTCGTTAGTCTCTAAGGTGCCACAAGTCCTCCTGTTCTTTTTGCGAATACAGACTAGCACGGCTGCTTCTCTGAAACCTATCCTATTGTTGTAGTCTGTACAATTTTAGGGGATGAGAATTTGAATGAAAGACCCTACCAAAATAAAACTGTCTTGCAATTAATAGCTTTGAAGTGTCTTGTGTGTCTGAGTTTTCACCCTATATAAGCCTGACTTTCAAGAAAACACTGGTCCTTATTTTTAAAGGTAGATAGATACCAAAAAAAGTGGGCTAGGTGCCTAAGTCCCATTCCTTTCAATGGGGGTTTGGCGCCAAACCTGCTTACGACTGTTTTGAAAATCCCAGTAGGAGCCTACTTTGCATCATCACCTTCTAAAGACTTTTTAAAATCTAGCCCGATTGCTTTGCTAGAAAGAGGCAGATTCTCCGGTGGTGTAATTCAGCGTAGCCATGCTGACTTCATTAGCACTGCACACAGACACACGACCTCCGGATCCAGCTCTAAGCCTTTACACTGATTTTTTATATTTCAAAACAGGGCAATGCTAGCACGGGGTGAGATTCTGTTCCCATTCCTCATTTCCAGTCGTATTTTACTCTGTGAGTAGCTCGATTGCTCCGGATTCTCCCCTCGGTAATAATGGCTGCACGCTGGAGTCTCTCCTAATTTACACACGAGTACACAAAAGGAGAGTTACCTCATGACACCCGCAGAGTTAGTCCTGCCTAACACCATGGTGAATGAGACATGACCCAGCCTCACTGAGTACAATGGCCTTATTTCTGCTTTACACCAGAGTGATTAAGAAGACAATTCAGGCCCATTGACTGCAGTGAAATTACTTCTGCTTTACACCGAAGCGTGAGGGAGGGGGAATCTCTGCCCCGCACTCACTCCATTGTTACTATTCAGAGAATAAGTTCCTACTCCGTGTTCAGAAGTCCTCACCATTTAGACGTGTGACAGTGAAACATTTGTATTGTATAGCCAACGCTTGAAAACGTGGCTTGACCAACATCAAAGATAACTTTCGGTTTAGGATCTTCCATGGCTCCCACCTGGGTAGTATCTGAGCCCTTCACAAACAATGTATTTATCCCCACAAGATCCATGAATGGCAGGAAACCATTGCTTGATGGGGAACGAAGTAAAAGCAAGACTGAGTGGGTGGTCCAAGGTCTCTGCTCTTTGGAGCAAGCACGTCAACCTTTCCCTGAATGTGGATGGGAAGAAAATTCCCCTACGGTGAGGGTATCCCATAGGTTGCCACGAGAATCAACCTTGCCCCTTCTTTTCAAGCACTGGGTATTGGCTCCTGTTGAAGAACTGAGCTGGATGGACAGGACTGATGCCTTGGAGCAATTCCTCTGTTCCCACCACACAGTGAGTATGTGGCCGCGCAGGTCACAGACTTTGAGCTCTTCAAGGGGCCTAAGGGAGCTGGGTAGTAGCTATTTGCCTAACTTCAGGCAATTTTGAGAAATCTCAGCCTGAAGGCAGATCTCCTGCGTCCTACTCCATTAGTCAGCGGGTGGGTGGAGAGTAGGCGGGGAGAGACAGAAGGCGGATGCAAAGCTTCTGAAATGCAGAACCGTTTGCCTTCCCTGGAGGAGATAAGAATTTAGGGCGATAGCTTCAGAGGGAATATTTCACACAACGCCGCTGTGCTAAAGCAGAAATCAGCAGCAGTCATGCTGCCGTTACGCTGTCTTTGCATTATCTCATGGTGCAGCTTGTCAGGTGAGCAGGGAAATGCAGACTCTTGTCAGGTGTTGGGGTTTTGTCATGTCTCTAAGGAATTGATAACAGCACTGGATGGCAACTCTGGTATTTAACCCAGTCTGTGACCCTGGGCTGAGGGGAAAACTTCGTTTTGTCTGGGCAGGTCATTTTGTGACTGTCATGCATTTTGGAGACTAGAGGGGCCCCTGCTCTGGTGTGGTATAATCCTGTCTCTGTTCTCTTTCTTTTACAGGCTGGGTGGCCGCGATCACTTTGACCCAGCCAAGTTCTGCCCAGGCAGAGCCAGGGAACTCCATTACGCTGGACTGTACTGTTTCTGGGTACAATGTCAATGACCGTCATATGCAATGGTTGCGCCTGCCCCAGGGGAAAAGTCTGGTCCGGATAGCATCCTTCAGACCAGGCTACACCGTCTACATCGCGGATGAGTTCAAAGGACGGGTCACCCCCTCCACCAGCGGCTCCGCTGGCAAGCTAAAGATAGACCGTCTCACGGCTGCAGACTCCGCTACTTACTACTGTGCCACAGACGCACAGTGATCGCTGCCTGGCTTCCTCCCCGACAATATCTCCCCTGGGACTGGCCTCCTCTCCCTCACCCATCTCTCTCTCGCACACGGACTTCACCCCGGGCCTCTGGACAGGAAAGGGCCCTTCAGCAACAGAGTCCCACATCAGTCCCCAAAATATGGGGCCCCTGGTGAACAGGCCCTGTTCTAGGTCTTGTCTAAAGGGTTTTACGTTTTACCCTGAGAGACGCAGGGCTTTGCTGTCTGCACTTTTAGCTTGTGTTCTTCAAATCAGATGGTGATCAGGGAGCAGCCTGGTTTGCTCCTTAGGCCACTGGAGCCGGAATCAGGAGATGTTGGTTCTGTTCCTGGCTGCGGCACCGATCTACAGGGTGAAATGAAGCAACTGACATCCCCTGTCCCTGACTCCTTTCTTGGGCTTCTCTGTTTCGATTGAAACCTGTTCAGTGCAAGGCCTGTCTCCTGTGGTGTGTCTGGGCAGCACCCAGAAACTGGGACCTTCTTCTTGGTTGAGACCCTTCAGGTGTTACTAAAATGCCAACAATAATGACCAACGGATTTGAATGGCAGAAAGGACCCGAACATGAGACCCCCCCACCCAGTGGGTCCTGCATCTGGCTGAAATGTTGCACTCCACATACTAGGAGCATGGAGGACAGGGTCACAGAGTTTGAGGCCAGAAACACCATTCTGAGAACATTGTGCCCCTCTGCCTGACACACGTCGGAGAACCCCAGCCCAGTCATTTCTGTAACAAACCCGAGACTTTGGTTGGAGCCACAGCGTATCATTTGAGCTACAGTATATCGATCTGATATCGGTGACAGTGCTGGACAGGGAGGGAGGCGATCTGGACTCTTATCCTAATCTGCCACCAGGCTGCAATGGTCGGGAGTGAACATGGATTCCTTTGGTGCAGTGGTCTCCAGAGGGCAGCAGAACTTGGGTTTCCCCACTGCCTGGTGCTTTCTTAACTAACATTAGCAGACAGGAAAATGATTTTAAGAGCTACTCTCCTATTGTTGTACTCTGTACAATTTTAGGGGCTGAGAATTTGAATGAAAGACCCTACCAAAATAAAGCTGTCTTGAAATTACCAGCTTTGAAGTGTCTTGTTTGTCTGAGGAGTTTTCACCCTTCCATTCAAAATCTCAACTAACCATACCATCTGAGCGAGAGAGTTTAAGAGCGACTATCCTATTGTCATACTGTGTGCAATGTTCAAGGGATAAGAGTTTTATGTTGATAGAGTCTTTCATTTAAACTGTGTCTTGCAATTTATAGCTTTGAAGTTTTGCTGAATTTGATGTTCTGAAAGGACACGACTATCACCAGGCAGCCTTAATTGTGCATTTTTTGACATTTCAACCGTTCGCAGTAAAGTCTGTTACCTCTGTCATATATGTTTTCTGTTCATCTATGAATAATAGTAATAAAGTACTTTATCACCCAAGCACTTTATTAATATTACAGCAGGGTGTTTGAACACGATCCATTGTCATACTGAATGAATGGGACCGAGGTGCCCTGAGTCATTTTTGAAAATGGGAGCAATGTAACGCCTGAATGACTTGAGATCCTTAGCGCCAGATTTTTAGGGTATATAGACCCCTTATGCTCATTGAGTTCAATGCCTTGTTGGAGTTAGGGACATATCTTTTTTGAAGGTAATTGCGTGCTTAAGTCCCATTTTCATAAGTGTCGTGGGCATCTGAAACCTTTAATTTAAAAACAATAGAATTTAAGTTAAGCTCCTAATTGTCTAAAGGGGCAGATTTTTTTTTTTAAAAATATTTGGGTGCATAGTGATGCAGAGAGGCACTTAATGGGATTTTTAAAGCTCCCAACCCACAGTGAAATCCTTTTGAAAGTCCCACTAGGCATGTATATGCATATTTAGATGCCACGTTTTTTTAACAATCTGACAATAAGTCACTTTTAAAAATGGAATTTAGGATCGTAAGTCATTTTGATGCATCTGAATATCCACTTCCTTCCTTGGTCTTTGCAAATTATGAATCACAATGTAAAATCTCATAACACAAGAACTAGGGGTCACCAAATGAAATTAATAGGCAGCAGGTTTAAAATAAACAAAAGGAAGAATTTCTTCACAGAACACACAGCCAACCTTTTGAACTCTTTGCCGGGGTTGTTTTTGAAGGCCAAGACTATAACAGGGTTCAAAAAGAACTAGATAAGTTAATGGAGGATAGGTCCATCCGTGGCTATTAGCCAGGGTGGGCAGGGATGGTGTCCCTAGCCTCTGTTTGCCAGAAGCTGGGAATAGACGACAAGGGATGGATCCCTTGATGATTCCCTGTTCTGTTCATACCTTCTGGGGCACCTGGCACTGTCCTCTCTTGGAAGACAGGATACTGCGCTGGATGAACCTTTCTGTCCCCATAAGCCCTCCTTTCTCTCCCCATACACCCCATCTAATCTAATCTATCTATCTATCTAAAGGCAAGATGGGTGAGGTAATATCTTTTATTGAATCAACTTTTGTTGGTGGAAAGAACAAGCATTCGAGCTTCAGAGAACTCCTTCTTAGGTCTGCTTTCCTTCTCCAGACTTGAGGAAGAGCTCTGTGAACCTCGAAAGCGTGTCCCTTCTGCAAACAGAAGTTGGTCCAATAAAAGTATTAACTCACTGTGAGGCTGTAGGGAGCGGGGTGGTGTGACGCAGCAGGGAAGGGAGAATGTTGACCTGGGAATGTGGCAGGGGAGTCTCACTGGGGATGGGAGACCTGAGAGCCTGTGACCTGAGCCAGGACGGGGGAGGTAACACTTCTGCAGGGGAAACTGGACAAAGGCTGCAGGAGGGAGCCGGGGGGGCTGGTTTCAGTTTGGGGCTGGGTGGAGGAACGCAGGGAACCCCAGGGCTGGGGTCTAAGCTCCCTGCCCCCAGAAGGACTTGACTGAGGGGTCCTGGTTGTACCCACAAGCTCTGTTTTAGACTGTGTTCCTGTTGTCCAATAAACCTTCTGTTTTACTGGCTGGCTGAGAGTCACAGTGAATCCCAGGAAGAGGGGTGCAGGGCCCAGACTCCCCCACACTCCGTGACACTCACCCACCTTGTCTCTCTCATATCCTGAGACCAAAACGGCTACAACTCTCTGTGTCTGTCTGAAAATAAATACAAGTGTATCTGTCTGTCCATATGACACTTATTTATAACTGAGCTATAGGACAGTAGCCGCTAAAACCTGTTTTTATGGATTATACTCCTCCGGAGAAATGGTAACCTAGTTTATTTGCCTGCAAAAAATAAAAATATAACCAAGTTATACACCTACTAGGAGGAGCTCTAGTTTAAGAAAAAACACTCCTTCCCATCGTCTCCGGGTGGCTTCTTGGGCAGAATTTCTCCCTCTGTCTTTTCACAGCCCTCCCACGAGGGGGAGTGGGTCCTTGACTGTAAATAGGCCGGACCGACACAGCAGAGGAATCATTCTGTGTGTGACAGCGGTAGAAACAAGATGTGGATCGCTGTCTGCCTACTTCTCCTCAGTAAGTGGTTTAAATTTACTGGCAGTCAGACTGAGTGTTTTCTAACTCATGGGTCTTACTCTGCCTCCACTGTTCTCCTGCTAGGTCCCATGGCTGGGAACTCCGGGACCCAGATTCCAGCGTCTGGTCAGCCAGGGGAGGGTGGCCTGTGAAACTGTCCTGTCAACACAGCACCACGTACACGTACGACGCCCTGGGGTGGTACCAGGCAGCAGCCTCTGCTCCTACTGCACAGAAATGAGAGGGGAAATGAATACACGCCCGGTTCGGTGGCCCCTCGGTTCTCCTCCCAGCTGGACACCGGAGCGAAGTCTCTCACGCTGTCCATAGACGGGTTGACTCGGCACAGCGGGCAGACTGGGCGGTGTATTTCTGCGCTCTGAGTTACAGCACAGTGCTACGGGGCGCACCGGGCTCCCTACGCGAAGTGCCGGAGCGGGTGGCCGTGTCTGAAACGCAGGGAGGAGAGTTATTAATTTTCTGAGTAGCAGTAGACGTGTTCGGGGCACAATTCAGGGACCATGAAATAAGAACAACTTCTTCCTCCTCCTCCTCCTCCCTCCCTCCCCCCCACGCGTAACGTGCTGGCATCTGTGGGCACCGACAGACACCCCAGAGCTCAGCATCTCCACAGACACCTCCCACAAGAGCAGCATCCCTTCACTTCTCCGCCTCGTCTCCCCCCGCCCCCCGCCCCATAGACCAGGAGCTGAGGCCTAGGGCGATGAAGTAAGTTTCCCGAGGTCACACGGGCAGTCAGTGGCAGAGCTCAGAATTATTTTCCTGTCTTTTGAGCCCAGGACAAAGCCCTTGACCACCGGGCCACTCTCAGACCCAAAAACTCACTTTATGCGCCTTGCTGGGTTCCGTTCCCAGCTCGGGGTTAAAGAGCTGGAACCGGCACAGCAAGGGGAAGCCAGTCGGAGCTAAGACACAAACCTCCCCCTGCTGCCAGTGGGGCCAGGTCCGGCTGATCACAGTCTGCTGCATCGGGAGGCTGGGGGACCCCACGCTTTCAGTGCTGGAAATGCCGGGATACCGTTGTCATGGAGTCCCCAGGGGATGCTCTGGAACTGCTCCCTAGGAAGCCAGGCAGGACTCTGGGGAAGTCTCCTTTCTGGGAGCAGACTGTCTGCAGGACACACAGCTCACCCGGCTTCCACCTTCCTGGGTCTGACCTCGGAGCATTCAGCATCCTCTGCCCCTCCCTGTGCTTCCCACAGCGAGTCTGCCCAGGTGGGGTCCTGGGGAAGCCAAAGGGTCCTGCACCCCAACTCCGCAGTCAGATGGGACTCTCAGCCAGCCAGTAACACAGAGGTTTATTAGATGACAGGAACATGGTCTAAAACAGAGCTTGTAGGTGCAGAGAAAGGGACTCCTCAGCTGGGTCCATTTTGGGGGGCCGTGAGCCAGACTACCACGTCTGCCCTTCACTCCATGTCTCCAGCCAGCCCCAAACTGAACCTCCCTCCAACCTCTCCTCCATTGGGTTTTGTCCCTTTCCCGGGCCAGGAGGTCACCTGATTCCTTTGTTCTCCAACCCTTCAGCTCTCACCTTGCAGGGGGGAAGGGCCCAGGCCATCAGTTGCCAGGAAACAGGGTGTTGGCCATTCTCTGTGTCCAGACCCCTGCACACACCTGCCCTTTAGGGCTCTGGAATGATCATACACCCTTATCCTGCCACCTAGATACTTAAGAACTGCATAAGGGAAACTGAGGCATTCCCACAATATTCAGAGAATACGTTAAGAACAGCAGGCTTCGTCACAACCGTGTCTCTGTATCAGGCAGCAGGGAGATGCCAACCCCAGGCGCGACACTGGAAACCCCAGCCCCATGGCATGCCAGCTGCCCCCATTCCGGCAGCGTGTGAGCCTCCCCCACCCTGGATCCCCCTGCCCTGCTCCCCTCCCCCCAGGCATGTGAATGGGGCTGGGGCAGTGACAGAAAGAGGGCGCTCCGCACCCTCACTACAGAGCTCTTTGTCTTTAAGCCCTTCTCAGCCTGAGTTCCGGAGCAGGCAGGATCGGAGGACACCGGGGCTTGGGGGGTTGAGTTTGTCTGTTGTGTGTTGCAGACAAGTGAGAGAGAAGGGCGCGCAGACAGACAGACAGGGACACACACACACGGACACAGCCAGACACACAGCCAGACACCGGATAAATGCTCACACATTTCCTCACCGTCGCACTCTTTCCCACGCCTTACTGAGGTGTGTGAGCGCCACCCGCACCCCCGCTCCGGATCCCCCGTTCACACAGCAGCTGGTGTCATTCCGCAGTCACGCTCTCTCTCTCCCTGAAGCCCAGTCGGTGGCTTTGGGGTTCTTTAGCTCCCCCATTACAGACATGAGGGAATCTCTGTGGCTGTTTCTCTGCGCGCTGCCGCTGTTCCCAGGTGAGCTCCAAGAGCGGGGGCCGGGGCCTGTCTATCTAGGGGACTTTCCTCGCCCTGTGACTCCCTCCGAATTATCTCTCTTTTAGGTTCGGTGGCTGGGAACTCGCTGACCCAGATCCCGGCTTCTCTGTCAGCCACGGAAGGGCAGCGGGTGGAGATAAGGTGTCAATACAGCACCTCCTACAGCAGCTACGCCCTGGACTGGTACCAGGAGCGGCCGGGGAAGGAACCCCTCTTTCTGCTGGGCAGATACTCCGATGGCTCGGAGCGCAAATCCGATTCTGTGGCCCCTCGGTTCTCGGCGCAGCTGGACACCGGAGCGAAGTCCCTCTCGCTGTCCATAGACTGGGCGCAGCGGGCTGACTCGGCGGTGTATTTCTGCGCTCTCTGGGATCCACCGTGCTACAGAGCGCCCCGGGCTCCCGACACAAACTGCCGGAGGGGGCGGCAGGTGTCTGAAAGGGGGTGAAGTGTAATTCGAGTTCTCAGCCCCAGTAGACACGTTAGGAGACACACTTCAGGCCTCCTGAGAAAACAAAGGTACATTTTGGAGGACGTAGGCTCGCCAGAGGAGATGAGTCGCTTTGCCGTCTGAGTAGCTACGACACACAGAAGAAACAACGCAACCTGAATTTTGGAGATGGGCGGCTGCGGCGCAGACGCGCTAAGTGACTTGGCCTCGGTGACACAGTGAAACGGCTTGAGGGCGAGGAACTGGGTTGGGAAGGACGTGTCTCGGTTATATTAGCGTCTCTGCAATAGTCCTGGGAGCTCCTCCAGTGAAGGCGGATGAGTCATGTAATCTTACCTTAACTTGGAGACATAAAGAAGTTGATCATTATTTATAATTAAGGTAATGCTAAAATTATCTAATACACAGAGTAAAGCAAAAATGTCTCTACATCTGGGTATAAGGCTTAAATGATCCCAAAGTCCAAAGTTTGGTTTAAAAGTGACAAAATATATAGAGAGTAAGTAATCCGCAATATCCCTAATTTAGGTTAATAAATTTAACCATGTAGTTAAAATATTAACATCTAACTACTGGGGTACTTCACTCATAAAAAAGTGATACTAAGACCAGCTTGTGGGAAGCAAACATGGCAGTGAGTGTAGCGTGCCCCACAGTAATTGAGAATTTAGGATGGGTTGTCCCTCAGTAAATACAATCCATGGCATGGGAGAAGTATTTCAGTTACTTTCCTGTTTCGTTTCTCCATGGCACTTTTTTATAACTCTGCTATAGGACAGTAGCCGCTAGAACCCACAGCACAGACCTTAGCTAGGGTCTCAGGGGCAGCTAGATGAGGTCGGAGCCAGATTTCAGGGCCCTGCAGCTGACATTTCACAACCAACACAGGGATTTGTTCTTGACTCTCTCACCAGTTTTACTGTTATGGGAACTGGGAATCCCACCGTGTAGCGGCCCCCTGTGAGACGAGAACTCAGTGGAGACACATAGTGAGTGACAGTCTCTGCCCTGAAGAACTTACAAAGAAATTGGAGCCGACAGAGGAAGGGTTCCTCACGGCGCCCTCGTTATACCCATGGGGAACGAAGTCACAAAGAGAAGAGGGTAAAGTTACTGCTGCTCCGTCTGCTGCTACCACATAGCGACTACGGTCTATTCCTCTCTCCTTTTGAAGACCGGAGCGGATGCAAATCGAGTGACCACATTTCCTGTGAGACACCCCCGGCGCCCCTGGGTCTGCAGAGGAGACGGCACAGACACGTGTCTCCGCAGCTCACACCCATCCCCGCTTCTCTGCGCCCTCTCCTGCAGAATTGTCTCCAAAATCGTCAGAAAAGAGATGATGCTGTGGCTACCCCTCGCTTTCATGGCAGCAATTCCCAGAGGTGATTCCTTGCCTGGATACAGAGGGAAGCTCAGTATTACGGTGGAGAGGATTAACACTATATTTTAATTTTGCAGGAGTCCATTCGCAGATTCAGCTGGTGGAGTCTGGGGGAGGTGTTAAAACCACAGGAGAGTCTATCCGCATCTCCTGTAAAGCCTCCGGATTTCCCTTTGGAAACTATTGGATGTTCTGGTACCGCCAGGCTCCCGGGAAAGCGCCAGAGTGGATCTCCTACGTTAACCCCGGTAGCACTAAAGCGGACTATGGCCATTCAGTGAAAGGGCGATTCACCATCTCCAGAGACAACCCCAGCAACCTGCTCTATTTGCAAATGACCGGCCTGAGACCCGAGGACACGGCGGTGTATCACTGTGTGAGAGACACAGTGACGGGCAGGGAATCTAAGCACGTACAAAAACATCCCCTTTGCAGTCACAGCCTCCTGCGGGGCACAGCCCAGGTGAAGAGTCAGACACACACAGAACTGAACCAAGGAGAAAATGTCCCCAGCGCTGCCAGCAGCGCGGGACGGACAAGACTTTTGTGGGGCTGCAGAGTCAGGTCAGGGCTGGGGTAGCAAATATGAGGCAGCCGCTGTCCCAGTTCCTGCCCCTAGGGGGCAGCACCCCCGTGTTCTCTGCTGCACACCGGCCCCTCCGGGCAACCAGCGTGCCACCCCTCCCACACCCTGCCCCTAGGGGCAGCCCCCCCCGCTCTTGGCTGCGCTCCTTCAAGTCAATGATTCCCAAGCGGCCTGTTGGGGGCGGGCGGGGTCAGCCTTTCTTTGCTGCACCCTGGGTCCCGGGAGACCTTGGTGGATTCCGAGCTGTGGCAGGGGGCAGCAAAAGGGGACAGGGTCAGATGTCACTAGCTGCTGGCAGATCAGATGCTGCCCCTTTGGCTTCCCCCCTGCTGCCCCAGCTAGGAAGGAAACCGGGGTGTCCTGGGACCCAGCCCAGTGACTGGACCACCAGGGCAGGGATACGGTTTTTCCACTGTAGGAATCAAGTTAGTCTCCCGGATCCTGACTGGTGGGTTCCCGAAGAAAAGGGCGGGTTTCACAGGCAGCAGCTTCCGACGTCTCCAATGTACCTTTAACTGCAGTAACTGACCGGTGACCGGGCCCTGTCTCAGATAACTGGCCAGGTGAAAAGGCAGGTCCCCCTCCCCCCGCCCCCGCCCAGTTGAGTGACATTAGCCACCCTGCTCCCTGGGATGCTAACCAATAGCTCAGCAAGGCAGGGGCGGGATTTCTCCGAGTGCTATTTTAAATGAGGCGGGGCTATGCAAATTTTCCCCTACAGAGACTCTCTTTCCTGGTCTGTCCCACCCGCCCCTGACCCTGCGGCCAGCGGAGAAGCTCTGTCCGTGCAGGGAGCAGCTCCGGACCCGTCCCCAGGGCGAGGACTGGCCGCAGACGCGCACAGACGATGCGGTGGTGGCTCCATTTTGCTTTCATCGCAGCAGCGTCCAAAGGTGCTTGGAATGGGGCGGGGGGAAATCAGGGGGGTTGCTGATCCGACTAGTGCCTTTGATTGATCGGAACGGGAGAGGGGAGATTCCCCGGGAATAAATCGGGACACACGGATTTTGTTTCCGGTTTCATACCATGTATTTGTCTCGTCTGAGAGGCGGCGGCTGAAAACCCCCAAAGGGTTTTCATTTTTCTCATAAATATTTTGGGGAGAACAGAAGTTCCCACCTTACATCAGACTGTGGCCAAAGCTGCCGCCGTTGCCCAGACCTGGCCTGAGGGGATTGTTCCCGCCCGCTCTCACGCCCCCACCTCGGCTTGTTCCCCAGGGGCCGAGGCGCAGGGGCGGCTGGTGGAGTCCGGCGGCGGGGCTGCGACCACCGGCGGCTCCAGGCGGCTCTCCTGCACGGGCTCCGGACTCGCTTTCAGCAGCTACGACATGTTCTGGTACCGGCAGCGCCCCGGGAAGGGGCTGGAATGGGTCTCCTGGATCACCAGCACTGGTGGGAGCAAAGATTACCCTGACTCCGTGAAAGGGCGATTCACCGTCTCCAGGGACAACGCCAAGAGCCAGCTGTATCTGCAAATGAGCCGCCTGGGACCCGAGGACACCGCCCGGTATCACTGTGCGGGAGACACAGTGAGGGGAAGCCGGTGTGAGCTGACACAAAAACTCGCTTCGTTCAGACCAGGGGATTCGTGAGCGTCCGGTGACTAACATCACCCCCTGAACTCCGGTGTCCCCTGACCCGCACCACATAGCCGGCCACTCACCCACCCACCGACCCCCTGCAGCCCCTGGGTGGCGCCCTTGTGCAGTGTCGTGGACGCTCAGGGGGCAGGGTGTGTGTCTGTGCAGGAGGGGTTGTTCTCTGAGCACAGGGCAGGGATATGAACCCAGACACCCTGGTCTGAGAGCAGGGGAAAGATCTGAGCTCTGCTGGGTTCACTAGCAAACCTGCGGGCGTCTGAAATGGAAACCCGCCAAGGTTCCCTAAAGTACACCGGAGAATTCAGGGGGACCTTCTGTGACGAAGTGGGACTGTTCTTAATGTTTCCTCTGAATCGTGTGGGGGTGCCTCATTTTCTCCTAGGCAGTTCTTAAGTATCTAGGGGGTGGGGTAAGGGTGTATGGTCCTTGCAGAGCCCTAGAGGGCAGGTGTGTGCAGGGGTCTGGACACAGAGAATGGCCGACACCCTGTTTCCTGGCAGCTGATGGCCTCGGCCCTTCCCCCCTGCAAGGTGAGAGCTAAAGGGTTGGAGAACAAAGGAATCAGGTGATCTCCTGGCCCCAGGAAAGGGACAAAGCCCAGAGCCGGAGGGGCTGGAGGGAGTTTCAGTTTGGGGCTTGCTTGGACATGGAGTGAAGGGCAGACCTGGTTCTCTGGCTCACTGTCCCCCCAAATGGACCCAGCTGAGGGGTCCTGTTCTCTGTACCTACAAGCTCTGTGTTAGACCATGTTCCTGTCCTCTAATAAACCTCCGTTTTACTGGCTGGCTGAGAGTCACCTCTGACGGCGAAGCTGGGGTGCAGGACCCTCTGGCTTCCCCAGGAGCCCTGCCTGAGCGGACTCGCTGTGGGAAGCCCAGGGAGGGGCAGAGGAGGCTGAATGCTCCGAGGTCAGACCCAGGAAGGGGGAAGCCAGGTGACCTGTGTGTCCTGAAAACGGGCTACTCCCAGAGAGGAGACTTCCCCAGAGTCCTGCCTGGCTTCATGGGGAGCAGCTCCAGAGCATCGCCCAGGGACTCTGTGACCACTCCCCCCTGGGATAAGCCCCCCTGCATCTCTCAGGCTGTTTTGCTTCTGTCCCAGAAACGGTGCTGTGAGCCCGAGAATGGGGGACACAGGGAGCGTGGGGGAGCCCATCTGCTGCAGCCCAGTCTTCCCCCCCACCCCCGTCTATTCCAGTGACACCCAACCTGAGCCAGAGTCGCTGCCTGTCAAGGAGCGCAGGGAAGAGATGGGGCCGCACGGGGGCAGCCTGATCCCCTGCCCGGATGTGAGACTTTATTTCCCGGTGATGAGCCGCCCCTTGTGTCCTAGGGGAGATAGTTACCAGGGGAATCCCAAAGCCTCTTCCGACATCCAGAGACCATTGCTCGCGAGCCTGGAGCGGCGTTTGCTTTCCCGGGGAGGTTTGTCTGCAGCAGGCCGGTCTCAGGCTGCGCTGGGGCATTTCTCACTGGGGTCTCGGCTGTGAGGTGCTGGGAGCAGAGCTCTGGGTCTGCGCTTGTGCCCTGCAGCGCCTGACACACTTCAGGTGGGTGTGAGAACCTCACAATAACCCGCCCTGTTCCCTGGGCGCCCTGACACCCATCAACCCGGAGTCTCCGCCCCCCTTTAGGAGCAGGGTGTGGTGTGGGAAGCGGGGTGACTTCGTTTTCCTTTCAAACTCTGCAGCCGCGTCTCGGAGACTGCAATAGACCTAAAAGGCCGCCCCTTGTCTTTGTGCAGCTAAGGCCTAAACCCCTGACCTCATCATACTGACTGTGAGACGTTACCCTGCAACTCAGTGAGCAATGCCGGTGTGGGTACAGTTTGTGTTCATTTTAGCTGCTTGGAAAGGTGAGAAAATGTTTGAAAATACAGGGAACCTTCAGAGTATGCGATTTTAATTGTACAGTGTATCTAAGTCTGTCTGTTTGTCTGTATACCCCTCCTTAATCTCTCTCTCTCTCTCTCTCTCCCTCCATCTAGGCATCATCATATATTCTTTCTTTCTTTCTTTCTTTCTTTCTTTCTTTCTTTCTTTCTTTCTTTCTTTCTTTCTTTCTTTCTTTCTTTCTTTCTTTCTTTCTTTCTTTCTTTCTTTCTTTCTTTCCCTCCCTTGCAGTCTAATATATGCAATGTTCCGTTATTAGTAGCACATTATTAGATTATCTGTTTGTGTTTCTAATCCTCCCCTAGCTATTCATCCATCCATTATTCCTGTACTGTATTCTCTCTCTATCCATCTGCACATTCCCCTCTACTGTATTCTCTCCCCATCTAGGCTTTCCTCCACTGTATTAGCTAGCAACTTGTCTCTCTATCTATTTCTGTGGCTTAGATACCCCTTATCACCCTAGTGAGGGTCCATAGGTATGAACAATGATCATTGTGTTTTCTCCCGCAGGTGCCCAGTCCCAGATGCAGCTGGTGGAGTCCGGGGGGGCTGTTAGAAATGAAGGGGAGTCCATCCGGCTCTCCTGTAAAGGCTCCGGCTTCACCTTCAGCAGCTACGACATGTTCTGGTACCGGCAGAGTCCCGGGGAAAGCCCGGAGTTTGTCTCACGTATTTACACAGATGGGACTGACCCACGTTACGCGGACTGGGTCCAAGGGCGATTCACCATCTCCAGGGACAACGCCAGGAGCGAGCTGTACCTGGGAATGAGCCGCCTGAGGCGGGGGGACACCGCCCGGTATCACTGCGCTGCTAGAGAGGCACGGTGAGGGGAAGCCGGTGTGAGCTGAGACAAAAACCTGACGTCCTCGGGCTGAACTCAGCTTCTTTGGGGGCGGAGGGCAGAAACCCGGCGCGCTCGGTGCCGGAAGAGAGGGGAAACTGTGTCACTGAAGGAAGCACCAGGGAGGAGTGAATCCCGGGGGATGTGTGGGAGGGCAGGGAACACGGGATACCCCTACCTCAGCGCTTACATCAGACGGACACAGATGCCCTGGAGGGAGTGTGGCTTGGGTCTGCCTGCTCCTCTGTCGTGTAGCCTGCAGACTTACGAGACGCAGCGAGAGGAGGAAAGACAGACAGACACACAGCACGTCCCTTCTCCGCCCAGCGCATTGCTCGGGGTGTGCAAAGGGGAAGATCTCCTCGGCGCCTCATTCCAGCTCCCTTCCCCCGGGCGCTCCGGCTCTCTGAAAGCCACGCGGCTTCAAAGCGCGAACCTCAGCCTGGGGCTTAGGCAGCCACCCTGAGCGTTCGCAGCTCTGCAGGGCCAGAGCCGGAGGCAGGATTATTCTTTACGGCGGAACAACGATTAGATATTTCCTGTCTGCACTAGCCCTGGCCCCACGTGAGTCTCTGCGTTTGCATCTGTGTCTGGAGGTATTTGTGCCCCTGTGCGACTATTTGTCTCTGACAGAGAGATTCTTCTCTCCTTGAGTGCCATAGCCAAATGGTGCCCTTTTCGCAGCTGCATCTGGTGGCGTCCGGCCGGGGAGGTCTCAGAGACCCTCCCGCTCCCCTGTGCAAAAAAAATAAAAATAAAATAAAATAAAATAAAGAATGAAAGAAGTTTTCAAAAGGCAACATAAAAAGCCGGAGGCAATACATAAACCCGCCAAAACCAATGAATAAAATCGGAAAATAACCGAGTGAGAATAAGTACAAACAAAGACGATAAAATAGGAAGACTAAAAACAGACCCGAAAACAGCAAAACGCCAATGAACAAAACCCCTCAGACACACCCCGGCACTTTCTAACCTGCAGCAACACACTGTACTGGCATGCCCCCACTCCCCCACCCAGGGTTTTTAGGGGCACAGCTTGAGAGAGAGAGAACTTGCAACAAACAATGCGTTCCCCACTTTTGAACATGGACACTGGAGATCATTTATCTTGCAGGAGCTATCAAACTGCATTTTGTCAACACGCCCACTCACTCCATAGTGTAGCGAAGGGAGGATTGTGTATATGTGAAGCGACAGAAGAACTGTGGGGGAGGGGATGTTTTCTGTGTGGACAAGGAAGCGTGCAGTTTTCATGCTTATCAATGGGTGGACACAAACACTGGGGGGAATCTGGGGTTAACAGCCAGGTAAAGTGAAAACTACAAAGGGCCTCCTCTGTCGGAGGTTACCAAGTGTCAGCTAAGGCGCGGTTTACAAATAGCCCAGCTTTTGTAAGTAGAGAGGAAAAGGCTAGAGAGGCTGGCAGGAAGCCACACCCAGAGAGAGACGGAGAAGAGACAGGGGCATTTACAGAAAAGGACAGAGAGAGAGATCGAAACTCGGCCAGGCAGTGTGGGTGGAGGTGGAGTGTAAGTTACAGGGATGTGGACAGCTCTGGCCCTGTCATTTCCAGAGATTTCACGGCTTTGTCAGCTCAGGGGCCGAACTGGAGATTTGATGCTATTTTCCCCACCCTCCTCTTCAAACCGAAAACCTATTTCCTGCTGCCCTCACGCTGGCACCAGGTAGGAGCTGGTATCTCGGTGGGAATGGCGGCATGGCGGGGGGAGCTCAGGGAGATCCGTCGCTCCCGGAAGCAACTGGCTACATGTTTATTTGGACTCTCCTATCCTTCTTTCTAGGGGCGCTTTCCCAGCTGCAGCTGGTGGTCTCCGGCCCTGGGGCGGGGAAGGTCTCCGAGCCCCTCACGCTGCCCTGCGCTTCCGCCGGGGTCTTTATCACGGAAGAGTGTAACTGCTGGCCCTGGCTCCGTCAGCCTCCCGGAGAAGGGCCGGAACCCATGGGACGGGTTTGTCCATGGAAGGGGGCACGCGCTACTCCCCGTCTCCCCAGGGCCGAGGCACCATCTCTGCAGACACCGCCAAGAACCAGGTCTCCCTGCAGCTCCGACCCCTGACAGCTGCGGACACCGCCAGGCGTCACTGTGCCAGACACCCAGTGACACAGACACAGGGAGGTCTGGGACAAAAAGTGAGCGTCTGAAAATGATAACCGAGCCCATGCAGGGCGATAGAGAGTCCCAGGGAGGGAAATGCAGCCGGAAGGGAAGGGCTCGTTTTGCTGTTGAAAGGTGCAGACATTTGAGAGAAAACAAAAAAAGCAAAAGCAAACCAACTCCCAACAACAACAACACCAAAGCAACAAATAAACCCCAAAGTAGTCACCAAAGCAGCTAATCAATACACAATAGGAAATGACGACAAACAAACAAACAAAACCCGAATGGACTACACACAAATCAATTCCCAACACACAAAATCAGTTAGCAAACACTTCGCAACAAACGCTAACCAGTAACAACAAAACAGAATCAACATGTGATCCTGAATGTCTATTTACTTTCACTTGAGACTCTTTTCGGGTATCGATTTTATTTAAAAGCACCGGATACAAAATGTACAAGAAACATAGCCTACTGCCAATCAATTTTTCCCATGAGAGCGCCCCTCTTAGGGCCACGGAAGATCTGTTGCTTTAAAGAATGAAGGAAACTGCAATTTTTCAAGCTCTTCAGTGTCGAGGTCAGTAAAAGTGTGTGAGAAGGAGGGGAGAGATGAAGAATGGGGGAGGGGGAAAGAGACAGAAGGGGTTGGGGATTTCAGAGGCAGTGAAAGGATCGGGAAGTCTGACTCCCTTAGGGGTTATATTGGGATCTGAGTGCCTAACTCCCTTAGGCAACTTTGGAAATCCCAACCAAGATCAGAAGCAGGGGGTATGGGAAAAAGAGAACGAGACACAGACAGAGAGACTCAGTGTGTGAGAGATTAAATGTATCCACATATACACGGAGAAAGTAAATAGGGAAGTATTATTTACTCCTCATAACGCAAGAACTAGGGCCATGAAATGAAATGAATAGGCAGCAGGTTTAAAACAAACACAAGGAAGTGTTTCTTCAGTCAATGCACAGTCAACCTGAGGAACTCTTTTCCAGGGGATGTTGTGAAGGCCAAGACTATAATAGGGTTAAAAAATAACTAGATAAATCCTTGGAGGACACGTCCATCAACGGCTATTAGCAGGGCAGGGATGGTGTCTTTAGCCTCGGTTTGCCAGAAGCTGGGAATGGGTGACAGGGGTGGATCACCTGATGATTCCCTGTTCTGTTCATTCCCTCTGGGGCACCTGACACTGGCCACTGTGGGGACACAGGATACTGGGCTATAGTGGGTGGGACCCACGATAGCCCTGTGCTACTCAGGTTGCTCTTTATTCAACATTAAGGAAACCACACGGTGAGAGACCCGAGTTCCAAATATCTAGATGAAGACGTACAGCGTCCGGCTACTAACCCACACGGCTTCTCTGGCAGGTTCCGGTGACTCCTGCAGCAGCAGACAGGGGAGACCGCCAGAGGGCTCTAGACTGTTGATAGGGACAACACCCAGTCCCTGCACATCACAGGGAGCAAATCTCCGTGTCTGCGTGTGAGCTACAATTTGTTACAGGTGTCGGCAGAGGTTTGCAGCCCGAGGCTCAGACTTCAGCCGACTCGCCCGAGCTGTCCGAGCTCCGTTGGGTCAGCGGCTGGCCTGGAGATACCTGAAACCTCGCAAATGATTCACTGTGTTTTCCTTGCGCTGGCCTTGGCACCGCGTGAGTCTCTCTGTGTTACCATTTCCATTTCTCTCTCTCTCTGTGAGTCTCTGTGTGTGATGTTTGCATTTCTTTCTGTGTGTGTGGCTGTGACCAGGGGGGAGGCAGAGGGAGCCTTTGATCTCTGGGCATCCCATTCAATGATTATTTTGGACTCCCCCTCCTTTGTTTCTAGGTGCCCTTTCCCAGCTGCAGCTGGTGGCCTCCGGCCCTGGGTTGGGGAAGATTTCCGAGCCCCTCACACTGACCTGCGCTGTCTCCGGGGTCTCCATCAATACTCGGTATTCCTATTGGTATTGGCTCCGTCAGCCTCCTGGAGAAGGGCTGGAGTCCATGGGATATGTTTATCCATATAACGGGGATACCAGCTACGCCCCGTCTCTCCGAGGCCGGATCACCATCTCTGCAGACACCGCCAAGAACCAGGTCTCCCTGACGCTGCGCTCCCTGACAGCTGCGGACACCGCCACCTATTACTGCGCCTGGAGAGACACGGTGACACGGAGACAGGGGGCCTGGCACAAAAAGGGGACCAGCCACACGCATCGCTTCCCAGAGAAAAGGCACCTGTCTTTGCCCTTGCGGTCCGCCCCCTTCTGAGGTCACTTTAAGTTGAAGGAGACGCTTTGTCAGAGGCCACCACGAAGCTGGAGAGAAGCAGAGAAAGAGGAAACACCTGCGCTGGTGAATGGGCAGGAGAGAGACTTTGTTACAGGAGTTTTGCAGTTTTGGAAACCACCAATCTGGGCCTGAGGTTGCAACAGACTGTCCTGTCCGCTCCGCAGCTGAACTGGGGAGCCGGGGTTCTGGGGGGCCCCTCTGCCAAATGACTGGTATTTCCTGGCTGCTCTAGCTCTGGCCCATGGAAGGGAGTGTGGGTGTATGTGTGAGTTTTTCCTGGTGAGGTAGAGTATTTGTGGGTGTGTTTGTGTAACCCACACACCTCCGTGGTGTGGTGTTCTGTCCCCTCTAGTGGCACCGAGCCCACTTAGAGTGAGATTAATGAGTTTGCTCTACAGCCTTAGCTTACAGCCAAGTGACTTTTAGCTCATGCCCTAGAGGCTCATACACTAAGCACCACAGGTCCCTGGTTCCAACCACCCGGGTCTGTTGGTGTTACTTTTGCACCTGTGTGTGAGAGGAGTTGTGTTGATTCATGTTTGCATGAGAGCATTTCGATGAAGGAATCTGCGCTTTGAGCCAGATTCTTCGCTCCCTGGAGTGGAGGGTCGTTGTATTATTATTTGGGACTCTCCTGCCCCTTTTTGCAGGCCCCCGTTGCACCTGCAGCTGGTGGAGTCGGGCCATGGCATGGGGAAGGTCTCAAAGCCCCTCACACTGGCGTGCGACGTCTCCTGGAGAGAGGATTTTCTGGCCGAGGTCCTGAGTTTATCTGGCTGATGTACTGTGGTGGGGAAACACCCTCCATGCCGCCTCTCCAAAACACAATGAGCATTTCCAGAGACCCCTCCAGGAACTGGGTCTCCCCTTAGTGCTTAAACTTTCTCCTTTCCTTTAATTTGGCGTTTGGAGCCTAACTCCCTTAGGCTCTCTGGAAAATTCGGCAGGGCAAATAGGCAGCTACTAAACAGACAGAGCCAGTGAGGGAGAGAGGTGGAGAGAAAAGAAACAAACTCACTGTGTGTGTAAGCAGAGGCCCCTGGAGAGAGAGAGAAAAAAAAGAAACGGACAAACTCACTGCTGTGTGTTTAAGCAGGGACAGAACCAGATCCAGAGAGAGAAAGAGAGGGGGGAGGGGGGCTGGGCGACAGGGGATGGATCACGCAAGGATTCCCTGTTCTCTTCATTCCCTCTGGGGCACCTGGCGCTGGCCAGTGTCGGCAGACAGGAGGCTGGGCGAGATGCACCTTTGGTCCGGACCCACCATAGCCCTGTGCTGACGGTGTTGCTCTTTATTCGACACTAAGGAAACCACACACGTGAGAGACCTGAGTTCCAAATATCTAGATCAGGGCTGGGCAAGCTTTTTGGCCTGAGGGCCACATCGGGTTTTGGAAATTGTATGGAGGGCCGGTTAGGGGAGGCTGTCTCAGGCTGTGCCCCCGCCCGCATCTCCCCACCTTGCTTCACGCCCCCTGACGCCCCCCCCTCCGGGACTCCCTGTCCCATCCAACCCCCCTGTTCCCTGATCCCCGGCCCAGGACCCCTGCCCCATCCACCCCCCTCCCCCGTTCCCTGTCCCCTGACTGCCCCCCACCGCCCCATACAAACTCCTCTCCTTCCTGACTGCCCCCCCTCGACCTCTACCCTAACCAAACACCCGTTCTCTCTGTCCCCTCACGGCCCAACAACCTCCCTTCCTTCCTAACTGCCCCCCTTGACCCCTGCCCCCATTCAACCCCCCGTTCCCTGTCCCCTGAGTGCCCCCCACCGCCCCATCCAAACCCCTCTCTTTCCTGACTGCCCCCCCCCCGACCTCTACCCTAACCAAACACCCGTTCTCTCTGTCCCCTCACGGCCCAACAACCCCCCCTCCTATTAACTGCCCCCCCTTGACCCCTGCCCCCATTCAACCTTCGACCCCCATTCCCCGCCCTCTGACCGCCCCAATCCCATCCACACCCCCGCCCCCTGAGCACCACCCCGAACTCCCCTTCCCTCTATCTACCCCCCCCCCGGCTCCCTGCCCCCTCACCGCGCAGCACAGAGCACCCCTGGCTGGAGGTGGTACAGCCGCAAGGCCCAGAGCATTGCGCCGGTGCAGTGCAGTAAATCGCTCTCCGTAACTGCGACCAGGAGCACATTCCTACGCGGAGCAGTTTAATACACTACAGCCTGGCGCCCTGAGGCTGCGGAGGGAGGGGGAACAGCAGGGGAGAGGCCGGGGGAGAGCCTCCGGGGCCAGGAGCTCAGGGGCCTGGTAGGAGGGTCCCGCGGGCCGGATGTGGCCCGTGGGCCCTAGTTTTACCACCGCTGATCTAGATGAAGACGTACAGCGTCCGGCTACTAACCCACACGGCTTCTCTGGCAGGTTCCGGTGACTCCTGCAGCAGCAGACAGGGGAGACCGCCAGAGGGCTCCGAGACTGTTGATAGGGACAACACCCAGTCCCTGCACATCACAGGGAGCAAATCTCCGTGTCTGCGTGTGAGCTACAATTTGTTACAGGTGTCGGCAGAGGTTTGCAGTCCGAGGCTCAGACTTCAGCCGACTCACCCGAGCTGTCCAAGCTCCGTTGGGTCAGCGGCTGGCCTGGAGATATTTGAGACTTTGCAAATGATTAAATGTGTCTTCCTGTCGCTGGCCCTGGCGCCGTGTGAGTCTCCGTGTGTCTCTGTGTGTGACTGTTTGCATTTCTCTCTCTCTCTGTGTGGCTGTGACGGGGGGAGGCAGAGGGAGACTGCGCTCTCTGGGCATCCCATACAATGATTATTTTGGTCTCCCCCTCCTTGTTCTAGGTGCCCTTTCCCAGCTGCAGCTGGTGGCCTCTGGCCCCGGGTTGGGAAAGGTCTCCGAGCCCCTCACACTGACCTGCGCTGTCTCTGGGGTCTCCATCAATACTCAGGGTCATGTCTGGTACTGGGTTCGGCAGTTTCCTGGAGAAGAGTTGGAATCCATGGGATATGTTTATCCATATATCAGGGTCACGCGCTACACCCCGTCTCTCCAAGACCGGATCACCATCTCCACAGACACCACCAGCAACCAGGTCTCCCTGCAGCTCCACTTGCTGACAGCTGCGGACACCGCCACCTATTACTGCGCCCGGAGAGACACAGTGACACGGAGACAGGGGGCCTGGGACAAAAAGGGGACCAGCCACACACGTCGCCTCCCGGAGAGAAGACACCTGACTTTGCCCTTGCGATCCACCCAATTCCCATGTCCCTGGAAAGAGACGCTTTGTCAGAGGCACCCACGAAGCTGGAGAGAAGCAGAGAAAGAGGAAACACCTGCGCTGGTGAATGGGCAGAAGAGAAACTTTTTTCAGAGTAACAGCCGTGTTAGTCTGTATTCGCAAAAAGAAAAGGAGTACTTGTGGCACCTTAGAGACTAACCAATTTATTTTAGCATGAGCTAAGCTATTTTAGCATAAGCTATTACCAGCAGGACAGTGGGGTGGGAGGAGGTATTGTTTCATATTCTCTGTGTATATATAAAGTCTGCTGCAGTTTCCACGGTATGTATCTGATGAAGTGAGCTGTAGCTCACGAAAGCTCATGCTAAAATAAAGAGAAACTTTGTTACAGGAGTTTTGCAGTTTTGGAAACCACCAATCCGGACCTGAGGTTCCAACAGGCTGTCCTGTCCGCTCCGCAGCTGAACTGGGGAGCTGAGGGTCTGGTGGGCCCCTCTGCCAAATGACTGGTATTCCCTGGCTGCCCTAGCTCTGGCCCATGGGAGGGTTTGTGTGTGTGTGTGAGTGTGAGAATTTTTCCCAGTAGGGTAGAAAATTTGTGGGTGGGTGTGTTTTACTCCACGAGTAAATAAATTTAAGCCACTGACACCTACCGTGCTTTACTCTAGACTGTCTCCTGATTTACACTCCTGGAGGCGTGAGAGGAGAATCAGCCTAACTCAGGGGTTCTCACACGTCATTGCACCGTGACCCCCTTCTGACAACAAAAATTACTACACGACCCCAGGACAGGGAATCGAAACCTGAGCCCACCCAAACTCAGCTGCCCCTGGTGTGTGTGGGGGGGCAAAAGCCCGAGCCCCACTGCTCTGCACAGGAGTCCTAAGGCTTCAGCCCCAGGCTGGAGGCCTGTAAGCCTGGGACTCACCACCCAGGGCTGAAGCTCTTGAGGTTTGACTTTGGCCCCGGGTGGTGGAGCTTGGACTTCGGCCTCAGCAAGTCCAACACCAGCCCTGATGCTCCCATTAAAACATGGTCACGACCCACAGTTTGAGAGCTGCTGCCCTAGAATGAGTGACTGGAGAATTAGTCCTCACAAGACAATGGAATTTCCACTGAGAGTCAGTCGCATCGACCCCACTGGAATTCCTCCTGCTTTACACTGAGGTGCTGGCAGGGCTGGTTCCCCACTCTGGCCCTTCGAGTGCAGAAGGCGTGGGGCTGCAAGGACTCTAACAGTTAATACTGGCCACTCCAGGCTGGTAATGCTGCCACCACCCAAGTGAAAACTGCCTTTTGCCAATCCAGAAAAACCTCACTTGGAAAGATTTTTTCTGAGGCCCTTCAGCTTTTCCACCCCTCCCTCGGAGCAGCCCAGAAAGAAAACAATAGAAAAGGGAAGCTCAGCTGTTGTATCAGCTGATTAACATATGCACAGCCTCCTTACCTCCTAAGACACAGAAATCTTATTGTGGTCTTAAAAAGGGTACATTTTATTGAAAAAAGAAAGAAAACAACTCTGACAACTCAGGTTGTTAGGGATTAAACACCAAAAATGACTTTCTTTGGGTCCAGCTTAAAGGTTACAAGAAAATAAAAACAGAACAAAAGCACCTGGGGTTAGCACAGAGGAATCCACAAGCCCAAACTGAAGAATTCAATCTAATTGCGTCTAACTAGACATTCCTGGTCTACTTACATATCTGGGGTTCCTATTGAGGAGTTTCTAGGTATGATGCTGATGATTTTTATACTGGGCCCAGACCTTACAGCATGTTGCTGCCCAGGCTGCTTCTGTCGGAGAGAACAAAAGACCCCTACACCCAGCAGTTTCCCCCCATTTGAAAGGGTTCAGCTTCCCTATTGGTGTCCCTCAGTCAGGTGCCAGCTCATATTAAGCTTCCCTCTTAACCCTTTACAGGTTAGATTAAACCCCTGGTTGTATGTGAAGTAACAGTAACCCTGTTCTGTTTCTTTTACAGGCTTTGTGGCCGTGGTCACTTTAACCCAGCCGAGTTCTGCCCAGGCAGAGCCAGGCAGTTCCCTCACCCTGGACTGTGTCACCTCTGGGTATAATATCAATGACCACCGTTTGAGCTGGATCCGACAAGCCCCTGGGAAAAGTCTGGTCTGGCTAGCAGCCCTCAGGGCAGGATACAACCTACATCAGGGATGAGTTCAAAGGGCGGGTTACCCCCTCCACCAATGGTGCCCCTGGCAAGCTAAAGATAAAGAGTCTCACAGCTGCAGACATGGCTACTTACTAGTGTGCCAGCCATGCAAGTGGTCGCTGCCTGGCTTCCTCTCCTACAATATCCCTCGTGGAACTGGCCTCCGCTCACTGAACACATTTTTCTCTTTGCATGAACTTCACCCCTGCCCTAAGGACAGTAAAGGGGCCAAACATCAGTGGAGTCCCACATCAGTCCTCAGAGTGCGGGTTCCTTGCGGAACAGGCCTTCCTCTGCTGCCTCTCCAAAGCTAGAATTTTACCCCGAGATTTGTGGCTTTGGTCTCTGCAATTTCAACGTGCGTCATTCAAATCAACTTGTGATCGGGAAGCACCATCCTTGCAGGTTAGGCCAGCAGAGTGGGAATCGGGAGAATCTGAAGTTCAGTGTCACAGCCTGGAACAGAAACAATGTGAAGTGAAGCAAGGGACTCCCTTTGTCTGGCTTGTGTGTTTAAAGTGAAACCTCTTGAGTGCAAGGCCTGTCTCCTGTGGTGCGTAGGGGCAGCAGCTGACGCACTGGAACCCTGACCTTGGTTGGGACCCTTCAGATGTTACAAAAATGCCAAGAATAATGACCCCTGGATTTGAATGGCAAAAAGGACCCTTACGTGAGACCACTTCACCCAGTGGGTCCTGCATCCAGAAGAAATGTTGAACTGGAGCACTGGTGTTATAAGGAACGTGCAGGACAAAGTCACAGATTTTTGAAGCCGGAAAAACCATTCCGAGACCATTGTGCCCCTCTGCATGACACACATCCCAGGCATTCCTGTAACAAACTTTTCTTTGAGCCACAGCGTGTCTGTTGAGCGGCAGTATATCTGTCTGATATGGGTGACAGTGCTGGACAGGCAGGGAGGTGATCTGGGCTCCAATTCTAATCTGCCACCAGGCTGCAATGGCCGAGGGGGAACAGGAATCCCTTGGTGCAGTGGTCCCCAGAGGGCAGCAGAACCTGGGGAAGGAGACAGAGACGTCTATCCTGTAGTGACCACGCGGAAGCAGGAAAGGGTCAGGAAGTGCGAGCATGCGGTGCCCTGGAGAATGACCGGGAGTTGGTAACGCAGGTCGGGGGCGGAGACAGCGGTCGCTATACCCGTTACTGAGCAAGCGATGGCAGCAGAGCTCTGAAGGACAGAGATCGAGCCGCTCTCAGTTCTCTGGTGGTCTGTGAAAACCGCATGGCTTTTCTCTTTCCTTTTAAATTGCAGCTGAAAGTCTGTGGTTTCCCCACTGCCTGCTGCCTTCTTAAGTATAATGAGCAGACAGGGTAATGATTTCAAGAGCTACTATCCTATTGTTAAAAGAAAAGGAGGACTTGTGGCACCTTAGAGACTAACGAATTTATTTGAGCATAAGCTTTCGTGAGCTACAGATCACTTCATCGGATGCATTCAGTGGAAAATACAGTGGGGAGATTTATATACAGACATGTAGCTCAGGAAAGCTTATGCTCAAATAAATTGGTTAGTCTCTAAGGTGCCACAAGTCCTCCTGTTCTTTTTGCGAATACAGACTAGCACGGCTGCTTTTCTGAAACCTATCCTATTGTTGTAGTCTGTACAATTTTAGGGGATGAGAATTTGAATGAAAGACCCTACCAGAATAAAACTGTCTTGCAATTAATAGCTTTGAAGTGTCTTGTGTGTCTGAGGAGTTTTCACCCTATATAAGCCTGACTTTCAAGAAAACACTGGTCCTTATTTTTAAAGGTAGATAGATACCAAAAAAAAGTGGGCTAGGTGCCTAAGTCCCATTCCTTTCAATGGGGGTTTGGCGCCAAACCTGCTTACGACTGTTTTGAAAATCCCAGTAGGAGCCTACTTTGCATCATCACCTTCTAAAGACTTTTTAAAATCTAGCCCGATTGCTTTGCTAGAAAGAGGCAGATTCTCCGGTGGTGTAATTCAGCGTAGCCATGCTGACTTCATTAGCACTGCACACAGACACACGACTTCCGGATCCAGCTCTAAGCCTTTACACTGATTTTTTATATTTCAAAACAGGGCAATGCTAGCACGGGGTGAGATTCTGTTCCCATTCCTCATTTCCAGTCGTATTTTACTCTGTGAGTAGCTCGATTGCTCCGGATTCTCCCCTCGGTAATAATGGCTGCACGCTGGAGTCTCTCCTAATTTACACACGAGTACACAAAAGGAGAGTTACCCCATGACACCCGCAGAGTTAGTCCTGCCTAACACCATGGTGAATGAGACATGATCCAGCCTCACTGAGTACAATGGCCTTATTTCTGCTTTACACCAGAGTGATTAAGAAGACAATTCAGGCCCATTGACTGCAGTGAAATTACTTCTGCTTTACACTGAAGCGTGAGGGAGGGGGAATCTCTGCCCCGCACTCACTCCATTGTTACTATTCAGAGAATAAGTTCCTACTCCGTGTTCAGAAGTCCTCACCATTTAGACGTGTGACAGTGAAACATTTGTATTGTATAGCCAACGCTTGAAAACGTGGCTTGACCAACATCAAAGATAACTTTCGGTTTAGGATCTTCCATGGCTCCCACCTGGGTAGTATCTGAGCCCTTCACAAACAATGTATTTATCCCCACAAGATCCATGAATGGCAGGAAACCATTGCTTGATGGGGAACGAAGTAAAAGCAAGACTGAGTGGGTGGTCCAAGGTCTCTGCTCTTTGGAGCAAGCACGTCAACCTTTCCCTGAATGTGGATGGGAAGAAAATTCCCCTACGGTGAGGGTATCCCATAGGTTGCCACGAGAATCAACCTTGCCCCTTCTTTTCAAGCACTGGGTATTGGCTCCTGTTGAAGAACTGAGCTGGATGGACAGGACTGATGCCTTGGAGCAATTCCTCTGTTCCCACCACACAGTGAGTATGTGGCCGCGCAGGTCACAGACTTTGAGCTATTCAAGGGGCCTAAGGGAGCTGGGTAGTAACTATTTGCCTAACTTCAGGCAATTTTGAGAAATCTCAGCCTGAAGGCAGATCTCCTGCGTCCTAGTCCATTAGTCAGCGGGTGGGTGGAGAGTAGGCGGGGAGAGACAGAAGGCGGATGCAAAGCTTCTGAAATGCAGAACCGTTTGCCTTCCCTGGAGGAGATAAGAATTTAGGGCGATAGCTTCAGAGGGAATATTTCACACAACGCCGCTGTGCTAAAGCAGAAACCAGCGGCAGTCATGCTGCCGTTACGCTGTCTTTGCATTATCTCATGGTGCAGCTTGTCAGGTGAGCAGGGAAATGCAGACTCTTGTCAGGTGTTGGGGTTTTGTCATGTCTCTAAGGAACTGATGACAGCACTGGATGGCAGCTCTGGTATTTAACCCAGTCTGTGACCCTGGGCTGAGGGGAAAACTTCGTTTTGTCTGGGCAGGTCATTTTGTGACTGTCATGCATTTTGGAGACTAGAGGGGCCCCTGCTCTGGTGTGGTATAATCCTGTCTCTGTTCTCTTTCTTTTACAGGCTGGGTGGCCGCGATCACTTTGACCCAGCCAAGTTCTGCCCAGGCAGAGCCAGGGAACTCCATTACGCTGGACTGGACCGTTTCTGGGTACAATGTCAATGACCGTCATATGCAATGGTTGCGCCTGCCCCAGGGGAAAAGTCTGGTCCGGATAGCATCCTTCAGACCAGGCTACACTGTCTACATCGCGGATGAGTTCAAAGGACGGGTCACCCCCTCCACCAGCGGCTCCGCTGGCAGGCTAAAGACAGACCGGCTCACGGCTGCAGACACCGCTACTTACTACTGTGCCACAGACGCACAGTGATCGCTGCCTGGCTTCCTCCCCGACAATATCTCCCCTGGGACTGGCCTCCTCTCCCTCACCCATCTCTCTCGCACACGGACTTCACCCCGGGCCTATGGACAGGAAAGGGCCCTTCAGCAACAGAGTCCCACATCAGTCCCCAAAATATGGGGCCCCTGGTGAACAGGCCCTGTTCTAGGTCTTGTCTAAAGGGTTTTACGTTTTACCCTGAGAGACGCAGGGCTTTGCTGTCTGCACTTTTAGCTTGTGTTCTTCAATCAGATGGTGATCAGGGAGCAGCCTGGTTTGCTCCTTAGGCCACTGGAGCCGGAATCAGGAAATGTTCGTGCTGTTCCTGGCTGTGGCACAGATCTACAGAGTGAAATGAAGCAACTGACATCCCCTGTCCCTGATTCCTTTCTTGGGCTTCTCTGTTTAGCTTTCAGAGTAGCAGCTGTGTTAGTCTGTATTCGCAAAAAGAAAAGGAGGACTAGTGGCACCTTAGAGACTAACCAATTTATTTGAGCATAAGCTTTCGTGAGCTACAGCTCACTTCATTGGATGCATAAAGTGGAAAATGCAGTGAGGATGTTTTATACACACTCACCAGCAACCACACACCACACAACAGAACCACTAAACCAGGAACCTATCCTTGCAACAAAGCCCATTGCCAACTGTACCCACATATCTATTCAGGGGACACCATCACAGGGCCTAATCACATCAGCCACACTATCAGAGGCTCGTTCACCTGCACATCCACCAATGTGATATATGCCATCATGTGCCAGCAATGCCCCTCTGCCATGTACATTGGTCAGACTCGACAGTCTCTAGTAAAAGAATAAATGGACACAAATCAGATGTCAAGAATTATAACATTCATAAACTGGTTGGAGAACACTTCAATCTCTCTGGTCACATGATTACAGACATGAAAGTTGTGATATTACAACAGAAAAACTTCAAAACCAGACTCCAGAGAGAGACTGCTGAATTGGAATTCATTTGCAAATTGGATTCAATTAACTTAGGCTTGAATAGAGGCTGGGAATGGCTAAGTCATTATGAAAGGCAACCTATTTCCCCCTTTTTTTTCCTACCTCCCCCCCACCCCCCACTGTTCCTCAGACGTTCTTGTTAAACCCTGGATTTGTGCTGGAAATGGCCCACCTTGATTATCATACACATTGTAAGGAGAGTGATCACTTTAGATAAGCTATTACCAGCAGGAGACTGGGGTGGGGGGAGAGAAAACCTTTTGAAGTGATAAACACCAAATTTTTCGTGGTCTGTGTGTATAAAACATCCTCACTGCATTTTCCACTTTATGCATCCGATGAAGTGAGCTGTAGCTCACGAAAGCTTATGCTCAAATAAAATGGTTAGTCTCTAAGGTGCCACAAGGACTCCTTTTCTTTTTGTGAATACAGACTAACTCCGCTGTTACTCTAAAGACACAAGAAGTAATTCTTCTGCTCTCCTCCACACTAATTAGGCTAATTAATGAGTGTTTATGCAAAGTCTGTGGGGAACTTCCTGTTTACAAGCCAACCTCTTTCCTCCTCTCAAATAATCACGTCAAAACAGCAGGGCTGTCACTTGCTTTTACAGCTCAGAATATCGACTTTTAGTTTGGCTGCAGAGGACAGTAAATATGAGGCATATTTTAATTTATCTTTGCTTGATGGCACTTTGTCCAGGTAAATGGAAAACATAGGGGATTCGTGTGATTCTGGGGTATTAGAGATAAATCTGGAATGTCAATGTTTATGATATACTTTTCCACAGGTATCCAGTCGCAGATTCAGCTGGTCCAATCTGGTGCAGAAATTAAGAAGCCCGGCAAGTCTGTGAAGCTATCCTGTAAAACCTCAGGGTTCACTTTCACTTCTTTCTACATGCATTGGATCAGCCAGGCTCCCGGGAAAGGTCTTGTTTGGGTAGGAAGAATTGACCCTGCAGATAGTGAAACAAAATATTCCGAGTCCTTTTAAGGGAGGTTCACCATTACCACAGATAATTCCATCAGCACTGCGTATCTCCAACTCAACAGCCTGAGAATAGAAGACACCGCTGTGTATTACTGTGCTAGACACACACTGAGAAGAAGCTTATTTAAAGCCATGCAAAAACTCTCTGTAGAGAGGAAACACAATATTGTAGACTGAACATATGCTACAGCCTTGCCAGGTCACACGTCTACTGCTTATCCCCTGTAGGGCAGTGGAGGGTTATCTACTCTACGGCGTTCTAGTCTAGTCTATTCTGTTCTTATCTGTTCAGGACGCAGTTCATTTGTTCATAATTATGTGGAATCCATCACTTTTCTTGGAAGATCATTCCACCTTTAAAACATCTCAGAAGTAAGACGTTTTTCCTTGAGTGCACTGAAAAAGACAGAATGAAGAGATAAATCAATATGAAACTGAGGGAATGTCACAGAAAGATGAACATACTTTTAAAGTTTTCCCACAACGTTTTTATGTGAGGAAAACATTTTACTTAAAGTCCATCCAGCATCAAAGAAAAGAAAATTAACATAATTTAAAGATAGCGGTGCTGGTTTATATTGCTTTAAAACTATAGACTGTCTCACCTGTCATGATTTTCATAAACAGAATCCACAACTGATATATTGAAAATTCCTAAGGGATCTGCTCCCATTCAGAGGAGTTGGGGATCCAAATCCTTAAGGGAGTTTTGGAAATCTCGGTCAAGTTACACCTGGATGCCTTTCTGAAAGATGTATTTTAATCAAAGACAAGGAAATGGGCCGAACACAGCAGCAAGTGGAGGAAATTCTCTGGCCTGTGTTACACAGGAGGTCAGGCTAGATGATCCCAGTGGTCCAACCTGGCCCTGGAAATGATGAATCTAGGCAACAGAAAATATATCTCATGTTGGCCGATCTGGGTGCAGAAGTATGAGACAAGGCTAATCAGCTGCTTATTCCTTCTCCCAGGAGGAGGTGAAAAAGCGGGACTAGGGATTGGCAGAGCCTTGGCTCCACTCCCCTACTCAAAGGTCACTTTAGCTGATGTAAGGGACAGGGAGTTATTTAGTGCCCATAATTTCCAGCAGTAAAGGCCTGATCCAACCCTACTGAAGTAAACGAGAATCCGTCCATAACTGGCCTAAGAGGAACTGGATTACACCCTGGGAAGACGAAGGGAGCACAGGAAGAGGTGTGAATCAGAACCATATCTCTGAGACACAACGCCTCCCAGGGTTAGCCCTGGGCTGGTGCAGATCCTTTCAGGGTTGTGCCTAAAATAAAAGCCTAACTCATTGTCCTCAAAGTTTCCACTAGATGGGTGAGCGACTCCCCCACATGAGCGCGATGATCAGAAACTGGGCCCAACTGTCCTGCTGCTTTTGAGTATTTATGCAAAGTCTGTCGGGAGTTTCCTGTTTAAAAAGCCAACCTCTTTCCCCCTCTAGAATAACCACATTGAAACAGCGAGGCTGTCACCTGCTTTTCCAGCCCAGAATATCGGTGTTTGGTTTGGCTGCAGAGGATAATAAATATGAGGCGTATTTTAATTTATCTTTGCTTAATGACAGCTCATCCAGGTAATTTGAGAACATGAGGGATTCAGAGGATGCTGGAATAATGGGGATAAATCTGCTGTTCCAATATTCATTGTATGCCTTCCCTACAGGTGTCCAATCCGAGGTTCAGCTGGTCCAATCTGGGGCAGAAATGAAGAAGCCCGGAGAGTCTGTGAAAATATCCTGTAAAACCTCAGGCTTCACTCTCACCGACTACTATATGCATTGGATCAGGCAGACTCCTGGGAAAGGACTGGTTTGGATTGGAAGAATTGACCCTGAAGATGGTGCTACTAGCTATGCCGACTCAATGAAAAACAGAGTCACCATCTCGACAGAAAACTCCATCAGCACCGTGTATCTGCAACTCCGCAGCCTGAGAGCGGAAGACACGGCTGTGTATTACTGTGCTAGACACACAGTGAGAGACACCTAGTTCTAGCCCTGCAAAAACTCTTGGCGTGCGGGCAACAATACCTCATATACTTTTGGCATGTGAAAATCTAGCAGGGTTATATCTATTCTATCCTCACTAGGGTGCAGTGTAGATTCATCCCTTAGACACAGATACATTTTAGCTGGGTTTATATTAATTCAGGGGTTGGTCCCATCGTTTGATTGTTTTTGAATAATGATTAAGAAATTTAGGATTACAAGCATTGTAAGGGAATACCAAGAAGGCAATTATACACGTATTCAATGACTAACAAACAGTAACACAGACTATGTCTCTGTATTCTATCAATGGCTATGTATAGGAAAAGACAGTTTTAGAGAAGAGAGAAAAAGTGAAAAATCTCAAATTATTCCAGGAATTATAGAGGAGAAAGAGAGAATTTTGTTTAAAGTCATGTGGGAAGAATTCAGATACAACAGAGAGAAAGAGAGGGTGTGTGTGTGGAGATAGATAGATAGAGTGGGTGTACGAGAATAGATAGATAGATAGATTAGATTAGATAGATGGGGTGTATGAGGAGAGAGAGAGAGAGAGATAAGGGGATGCATGGGGATGGATAGATAGATAGATAGATAGATAGATTTGATTAATTTAATAGAAATTGGGTATCCAAATCCCCTTTCGCAGCTTGAAAATCTCAGCCGAAGCGTACGTCTCCCCTTACGGCAGCGTGTGGCAGACTCACACTGCATGGCCGGCTAGCAGAGGTTTAAGCAGCCGTGTAGATGGTGAGGCCCAGCTTTGGCGGGCAGAGAAGAAGAAAGTGCCCCCATGCCTTCGCCCCCAGGGCATATACCCTACGCAGGTTCTCCGCACACCCGGGCAGTGCCATCCACCTCTACACTGCGACTGGTAGTGTCGTGTCCCGCTGCCTCCCCACCGCCAGGGCCTGACACTGTGGTGTGGCAAATCTAGACACAAGCGGCCTTGTACTGCGGCAGGTCGCTACACACGCTGTGCCTGTCCCCCATGGGCCGCCCTCAGTATAGACGTCACCTGAGCGTCTGCGACAGCTGCCTGCTAAAACAGCCACCCACTAGATGCCTGGTTTTAGAGCTGATGATAGTCCTTGTTTCAAACCTCAGTGACCTTCCTGGAGGGGTATTACCATGAAAGGGCAACGGCTCCCTCCAGGAAGCGTAGCTGGAGTGCTGTGCAGGTACCAGAAGATGCATAATGGGCTTGTGAGTCTAGCAAGCTGCGAGCAAACCTAGGACTTGTGTCTACCCCCACCCCCCAATTAAAAACAAATAAACAAATAAAAATCGTGACTGAGCAATGTAATGGGGGCCACCAGGAAGGTTTCAGTAGCTTCCTCACCATAACACTGGTGATTTCACTGAAAAATACGCCCAAGTTACTGACATAAATATAGTTTCAAGCATGAAATTCCCCTTGACATATAGGGCCAGCACAAGGTCTATGAAATACTTAATCCTTTGAGGTAGATGGAGCTGTTCCACTTTGTGTGAATAATCAAATATTCATTGGGACAGAGAGAAAAAGACTGACTCTATAGTATGGAGGTTTGGGCACTCACCTGGAATTTGGGAGCTCCAGCTTCAAGTCCCCAGTCTGAATCAGGATCTTCCATATCACAGGTAAGTACCCTAATTACCAGGCTAATGGCTATTATGTAAGAACATTGGAACATAAGACCGGCCATACTGCGTCAAACAAAAGGTCAATCTAACCCAGTACGACAATGGCCAATGCCAGGTGCCCCGGACGGAATGAAGAGAACAGGTCATCATCAAGTGATCTATCCCCTGCCGCCTACTCCTAGCCTCTGGCAAACAGAAGCTAGGGACACCATCCCTGCTCATCTTGGCTAATAGCCATTGATGGACCTATCCTCCATGAATTTATCTAGTTCTTTTTTGAACCCTGTTATAGTCTTGGCCTTCACAACATCCTCTGGCAAAGAGTTCCACAGGTTGACTGTGCGTTGTGTGAAGAAATACTTCCTTTTGTTTATTTTACACCTGCTGCCTATTAATTAGATTGGGTGACCCCCTACTTCTTGTGTTATGAGAAAGAGTAAATAAGACTTCCTTATTTACATTCTCCACACCAGTCATGATTTTATAGACCTCAGGCGTATCCCCCCTTAGTTGTCTCTTTTCCAAGCCTAAAAGTGTGGGTTTGCTTTCAGAAAGTCCAGCCTGGACATGCAGTGAGTCTGTTTGACTGCACTCCTGAAGGTCATGGGGTTGAGTCTCGCTTGATCTCATAGTGAAAGGCCAAGTCTGGTTCACCCATCTTCAAAATGGGTACCCGATCCATTCGGTTAGGGCAGTGGTTCTCAAAGCTGATCCGCCGCTTGTTCAGGGAAAGCCCCTGGTGGGCCAGGCCGGTTTGTTTACCTGCCGCGTCTGCAGGTTCGGCCGATCGCGGCTCCCACTGGCCGCGGTACGCTGCTCCAGGCCAATGGGGGCTACAGGAAGGGCAGTAAGCACATCCCTTGGCCTGCGCCGCTTCCTGCAGCCCCCATTGGCCTGGAGCGGCGAACCACAGCCAATGGGAGCCACGATCGCCAGAACCTGCGGATGCAGCAGGTAAACAAACCGGCCCGGCCTGCCAGGGGCTTTTCCTGTACAAGTGGTGGACCGGCTTTGAGGACCACTGGGTTAGGGCATTCAAAGGCATGTCGACATGACGCTGGCTCCTCACTCTCCTGTGTACTGTTAGCTATGAAACTGTTGTGCCTTAACTGAGTGAGCTCGATGAGCCATTGGCTTGGGAGAACTGATGTCAGAAACCTTCCTGGGAAAGTTTCACTGGAACAAATGTGTTTTCACAGAATATTTTGGTTTTGATGAATTGTCATTCCCCAATAAAAAAAAAAAAATGTTTAACTGAAAAATTCCAGACCAGCTCTCATGCTTATCCCATTCTAGTGGTTAGTCAACCTAAGATGATAACAGCTCTCAGGTAAGGCAAAAGCTCAGGCTTTTAGCGTTGCGGGTTCAACTCTTGCTGATGACTGTGATACACAGGCCTTGTGCTGCCCCTCTGAGCTGTACGGTTCTTTGTCTCACTTAAATCCTCAGCACTGGCTGTGTAGGGGGATGCATTGGTTTGATTAATATTTGCTGGCCGTCTGCAGAGCAAGTCAATCTTATTCTGGTATTTATAACTTGGGTATCTCCTGGTCACCTCATGTAGGCTGGGATTTTCAAAGCAGCCTAAGAGATTTATGCACGCTAATCCCTTTGAATTAATGTGCTTGATTCCCTTAGGCTTCTTTGAAAATTCCATTCCTAGCAACTAGGTTTTTTTCCACCATAGAAAAGCAGCCAGGCTTCAGGAAACCCATTTTTTTGCTCACAGCATTCCAGAGGCCGCCTTCACCTTCTTGTTCCTTATCGTGTAAATAAAAGGGTTCAGCAAGGGGGTGAAGACAGTATTTAGCACTGACACCACTTTGTAGACAGTGAACGAGGAATGCACACTGGGCCTCAGGTACATAAACATAACAGCCCTGTAGAGTATCTAGACTATAGTCAGCTGGGAAGCGCAGGTAGAAAATACCTTCTGGCACCCTGTTGCGGAGGGGATGTGGAGGATGGTGGTTATTATACAGATGAAGGATACCATGGTGAACATCAAGGAACCGAGAATAACTGTGATTGCAGCCAGGAAACCCAGTAACTCAATGAGGCGGGTATCAGTGCAGGCTATTTTTAAGATCAGCCCAATGTCACAGCAGCAATAGTTGATGATATTGGAGTCGAATAAGGGCAGATGGAAGACCAGAATAGTTGGGAAGAATATAGCCCTGAAGCCCCCGAATCAAGCCCCTTGTCATAAATATAAAGGGAAGGGTAAACACCTTTAAAATCCCTCCTGGCCGGAGGAAAAACCCTTTCACCTGTAAAGGGTTAAGAAGCTAGGATAACCTCACTGGCTCCTGACCAAAATGACCAATGAGGAGACAAGATACTTTCAAAAGCTGGGGGGAAGGAGAAACAAAGCCTCTCTCTCTCGGTCTGTGTGATGCTTTTGCCAGGGACAGAACAGGAATGGAGTCTTAGAACTTAGTAAGTAATCTAGCTAGATATGCGTTAGATTCTGATTTTGTTAAATGGCTGAGAAAATAAGCTGTGCTGAATGGAATGTAGATTCCTGTTTTTGTGTCTTTTTGTAACTTAAGGTTTTGCCTAGAGGGATTCTCTATGTTTTGAATCTGATCACCCTGTAAGGTATTTACCATCCTGATTTTACAGAGGTGATTCTTTTACTTTTTCTTCTATTAAAATTCTTCTTTTAAGAACCTGATTGCTTTTTCATTGTTCTTAAGATCCAAGGGTTTGGGTTTGTGTTCTCCTATGCAAATTGGTGAGGATTTTTATCAAACCTTCCCCAGGAAAGGGGGTGTAGGGTTTGGGAAGATTCTGGGGGGAAAGACATTTCCAAACGGGCTCTTTCCCGGTAATGTACCAGTTAGACGTTTGGTGGTGGCAGCAATGAAGTCCAAGGGCAAAAGGTAAAATAGTTTGTACCTTGGGGAAGTTTTAACCTAAGGTGGTAAAAATAAGCTTAGCGGGTTTTCATGCAGGTCCCCACATCTGTACCCTAAAGTTCAGAGTGGGGAAGGAAACTTGACACCCCTGCAGACAGCTGGAGGTAGACTTTGCTGGTCATGATTGTGGCGTATAGCAAGGGTTTGCAGATGGCCAGATAGTGGTTTAAAGACATCACAGCCAGGATGAAGAACTCAGTGCTGCCCAGGAAGAAATGGAAGAAAGCCTGAACGAGGCAGCAGTACATGTAAATTTTAGTCTCAACTGCTGCAAAGGTCTCTAGCATTTTGGGAACCATGGCTGTGGTGTTACCAGATCTCCAGGAATGAGAGGTTGCTCAGGAAAAAGTATATTTGGGTGTGCAGCTTGAGACTGGTCCTCACGATGACCACAATAAGGCCGTTGCTTATGATGACCAGGATGTTCATGAGTAAAATGACTGAGAAGAACACAATGTGAAAACCATGACCAACAGGGAAGCCCCAGAGAATGATAGAATCATAGAATATTAGGGTTGGAAGAGAACTCAGGAGGTCATCTAGTCCAACCCCATGCTCAAAGCAGGACCAACACCAACTAAATCATCCCAGCCAGGGCTTTGTCAAACCTCACCTTAAAAACTTCTAAGGAAGGAGATTCCACCACCTCCTCAGTAATGCATTCCAGTGTTTCACCACCCTCCTAGTGAAAAAGTTTTTCCTAATATCCAACCTAAACCTCCCCCACTGCAACTTGAGACCATTACTTCTTGTTCTGTCATCTGCCACCACTGAGAACGGCTGAGCTCCATCCTCTTTGGAACCCCCTTTCAGGTAGTTGAAGGCTGCTATCAAATCTGCCTCACTCTTCTCTACTGTGGACTAAATAACCCCAGTTCCCTCAGCCTCTCCTTGTAAGTCATGTGTTCCAGACCCCTAATCATTTTTGTGGCCCTCTGCTGGACTCTCTCCAATTTGTCCACATCCTTCTGTAGTGAGGGGACCAAAACTGGATGCAATACTCCAGGTGTGGCCTCACCAGTGCTGAATCGAGGGGAACGATCACGTCCCTCGATCTGCCGGCAATGCCCCTACTTATACAGCCCCAAATGCCATTGGCCTTCTTGGCAACAAGGGCACACTGCTGACTCATATCCAGCTTCTCGTCCACTGTAATCCCTAGGTCCTTTTCTGCAGAACTGCTGCTTAGCCAGTTGGTCCCCAGCCTGTAGCTGTGCATGGGATTCTTCCTTCCTAAGTGCAGGACTCTGCACTTGTCCTTCTTGAAGCTCTTCAGATTTATTTTGGCCCAATCCTCCAATTTGTCCAGGTCACTCTGGACCATATCCCTACCCTCCAGCGTATCTACCACTCCCCCCAGCTTAGTGTCATCTGCAAACTTGCTGAGGGCGCAATTTATCCCATCATCCAGATCATTAATAAAGATGTTGAACAAAACCAGCCCCAGGACTGACACCTGGGGCACTCTGCTTGATATTGGCTGCCAACTAGACATCAAGCCATTGATCACTACCTGTTGAGCCTGACATCTAGCCAGCTTTCTATCCACTTTATAGTCCATTCATCCAATCCATACTTCTTAACTTGCTGACAAAAATACTGTGGGAGACTGTATCAAAAGCTTTGCTAAAGTCAAGATATATCACATCCACCGTTTTCCCCATATCCATAGAGCCGGTTATCTCATCATAGAAGGCAGTCAGGTTGGTCAGGCATGACTTGCCCTTGGTGAATCCATGCTGACTGTTCCTGATCACTTTCCTCTCCTCCGAGTGCTTCAAAATGGATTCCTTGAGGACCTGCTTCATGATTTTGCCAGGGACTGAAGTGAGGCTGACCGGTCTGTAGTTCCCTGGGTTCTCTTTCTTCCCTTTTTAAATATGGGCTCTATATTTGCCTTTTCCCAATCATCTGGGACCTCCCCTGATTGCCACAACTTTTCAAAGATAATGGCCACTGGCTCTGTAATCACATCAACCAACTCCCCCAGCACCCTCGGATGCATTAGATCTGGACCCATGGACCTGTGCATGTTCAGCTTTTCTAAATAGTCCTTAACCTGTTCTTTCACCACTGAGGGCTGCTCACCTCCTCCCCATACCGTGTTGCCCAGTGCAGTAGTCTGGGAACTGACCTTGTCTGTGTCGACCGAGGCAAAAAAAGCATTGAATACTTCATCTTTTTCCACATCATCTGTCACTATGTTGCCTCCCCTATTCAGTAAGGGTCCCACATTTTCCCTGACCTTCTTTTTGGTGCTAACATATGTGTAGAAACCCTTCTTGTTTTCCTTCACATCCCTTGCTAGCTGCAACACCAATTGTGCCTTGGCCTTCCTGATTACACCCCTGCATGCTCTAGCAATATTTTTATACTCCTCCCTCATCATCTGTCCAAATTTCCACTTCTTGTCAGATTCCTTTTTGAGTTTAAGTTCACTGAAGATTTCACTGTTAAGTCAAGATGGTTACCTGCCATATTTGCTATTCTTCCTGCACATCGGGATGGTTTGTGCCATGAACTCATTCACTGTTGTAGTATTGTTCTTCCACATGGGGTCTCTGTCTCCTTCCTCCTTTGAGTTGCGACTCACAGGGACAGCAAAAGGTGCAGTCGTTTGGAGGTGGGAGTTCAGTCCAGCGGTGGTTCCAAAGAATCAGGGAGCGTCAGGGGAGGCAAAAATTGGTTTGGACCAAAAGTGAAACTTTTTGGAATTAGTGGAGAATTTAAAAAGTTGTTAAAAATTCCTGTTTGGATCAAAGAAAGTATTTTGTTAGATGCAGGTAGGCACTTAATGGGATTTTTGCATTGAAATCCTTTTGAACGTTCCACCAGGCATGTATATGCATCTTTAGATGCCATATTTCTTTAAAAATCTGGCCCTAAATCACTAGTAAAAATGGAATTTAGGATCCTAAGTCATTTTGATTCATCTGAATATTTTACCCGTGACTCCGTCTTTGACCTCCATTTCATTCCTTGATCTTTTCAAATTACGAATCACAATGTAAAGTTTTTCAGACTCTTTTGAAGCGAACCAGCTTTCCCTGTCTGAGCATGTCTTTGAAGACATCTCTTACTTTCTCATTCCTGAGGCTGTATATGAACAGGTTTAGCAAAGGGGTGATCACCTATTCAATGATGTGTGTGTCTGTACAAGCCAGTTTGAAAAGGGATCTTATGTCACAGAAGAAATGGTTAATGACACTGGGGATGGAGAATGGTAAGTGGGACACCAAGATGGTTGGGCAGAGAACTGATATAAAGGCTGCCAACCAAGTGCCAATAATCAACTGGACAGGCCATTGCCCATTCATGATGGTGGGGTAATGCAACCGCTTACAAAGAGCTATGTAGCTATCAAAAGACATTATGGCTGCCAGGATATACTCCGAGGTCCCAAGGAAGAAATAGAAATAGGTTTGGGTGAAACACCCACTGATGAATCTTAGGTCAGCACATCAAGCTATTTCTTTCATTGGTTTGGGAAGGATGGCCGTGGTGAACCATATCCCTGAGAAGGACAAGTTGCAGAGAAACCTTGAAGTGTGGAGGCAGTAATCACTCCACACCAAGGCTATGATCACCACATACCACATAAGAATTATCACATAAACCACAAAGAAGAAGTAGGAAGACCAGGATTTTGAATATGGAGTTGCCCAGAAATCCTACTTTGATAAACGAGGTGGGGAGGGTGGCACCCTTGTGTAACTCCCCAACCATTCAGTTAGCTATAGAATCCTCCTTAGCTGCTGTACCCAAATTGCCTTATCTGTAAAGGGTTAAGAGGGAAGCTTAAAATGATCTGGCACCTGACATGGGGCACCAGTAAGGAACCTGAACCCTTTCAAATTGGGGAAAATTGCTGGGTGTAGGGGTCTTTTGTTCTCTCCACTGAGAGAGAGACAGGGTAGCAATATGCTGTAGGGTCTGGACCCGGTATAAAAATCATCAGCATCATACCTAGAAACTCCTCATTCAGAACCCCAGATATGTAAGTAGACCAGGAATGTCTAGTTAGATGCAATTAGATTGAATTCTTCAGTTTGGGCTTGTGGATTCCTCTGTGCTAACCCCAGGTGCTTTTGTTTTGTTTTTGTTTGCTTGTAACCTTTCAGCTGGACCCCAAGAAAGTCATGTTTGGTGTTCAGTCCCTAACAGCCTGAGCTGTCAGATGTGTTTTCATCCTTTTTTCAATAAAATGTATCCTTTTTAAGAACATGATTAGATTTCTGTGTCTCAGGAGGTAAGGAGGCTGTGCATATGTTAGTCAGCTGATACAACAGCTGAGTTTCTCTTTTCTATTGTTTTCTTCTCAGCTGCCCCGAGGGAGGAGTGGTAAAGCCGAGGACCTTAGAAAAATCTTTCCACGTGAGGTTTATTTCTGGATTGTCAAAAGGCAGTTTTCACTTGGGTGGTGGCAGCATTACCAGCCTGGAGTGGCAAGTATTATTTTTTGGAGTCCTTGCAGGCTCCCACCTTCTGCACTCGAAGGGCCATAGCTGGGAATAAGCCTTGACACCTAGTATGACTAATTCTTTCACTCTGGTTTGGTTCTCAATCTCCATGGCTTCATTTCTCTCTCCGCTGCATAAAGAAGAGAAGGAAGATACAATCAGCATAATTTCTTATTTACTATAAAGCACCTCAGTCTACTTCAGATGACATTTTTCAAGGAGTAAAAGGGACTTGTCCAACTCTCCCTGAAATGCAACAGGAGCTTTTTCTCTTTGTGCTTACTCTCGTGTGCTTACTCTCTTTGGTGTGTAATGTAATAAGAACATAAGAACATAAGAATGGCCATACAGGCTCAGACCAAAGGTCCATCCAGCCCAGTATCTTGTCTGTCGACAGTGGCCAACACCAGGTGCCCCAGAGGGAGTGAACATAACAGATAACATCAGGTGATCTCTCTCCTGCCATCCATCTCCACCCTCTGACAAACAGAGGCTGGGGACACCATTCCTTTCCCATCCTGGCTAATAGCCATTAATAGACTTAACCTTCATGAGTTTATCCAGTTCTCTTTTAAACCTTGTTATAGTCCTAGCCTTCACAATTTCTTCAGGCAAGGAGTTCCACAGGTTGACTGTGCGCTGTGTGAAGAAGAACTTCCTTTTCTTTGTTTTAAACCTGCTCCCCATTAATTTCATTTGGTGACCTCTAGTTCTTATATTATGGGAACAAGTAAATAACTTTTCCTTATTCACTTTCTCCGCACCATTCATGATTTTATAGACCTCTATCGTATCCCCCCTTAGTCTCCTCTTTTCCAAGCTGAAAAGTCTTAACCTCTTTAATCTGTCCTCCTATGGGACCCGTTCCAAACCCCTAATCATTTTAATTGCCCTTTTCTGAACCTTTTCTAATGCCAGTATATCTTTTGTGAGATGACGGGACCCCATCTGTACACAGTATTCAAGATGTGGGTGTACCACGGATTTATATAAGGGCAATAAGATATTCTCCGTCTTATTCTCTATCCCTTTTTTTAATGATTCCTAACATCCTGTTCTCTTTTTTGACTGCCGCTGAGCACTGCATGGACGTCTTCAGAGAACTATCCATGATGACTCCAAGATCTCTTTCCTGATTAGTTGTAGACAAATTAGCCCCCATCATATTGTATGTATAGTTGGGGTTATTTTTTCCAATGTGCATTACTTTACATTTATCCACACTAAATTTCATTTGCCATATTGTTGCCCAATCACTTAGTTTTGTGAGATCTTTTTGAAGTTCTTCACAGTCTGCTTTGGTCTTAACTATCTTGAGCAGTTTAGTATTGTCTGCAAGCTTTGCCACCTCTCTGTTTACCCCTTTCTCCAGATCACTTATTGAATAAGTTGAATAGGATTGGTCCTAGGACTGACCATTGGGGAACACCACTAGTTACCCCTCTCCATTCTGAAAATTTACCACTTATTCCAGCCCTTTGTTCCCTGTCTTTTAACCAGTTCTCAATCCATGAAAGGATCTTCCCTCTTATCCCGTGACAACTTAATTTACATAAGGGCATACATTTGGTGAGGGACCTTGTCAAAGGCTTTCTGAAAATCTAAATACACTATATCCACTGGATCCCCCTTGTCCACATGGTCTGCAATGGTCAAATAACAGGTTCAAATGGCATTATTTCCTCAAAGATTATTAATCCAAGATCCTGATGCTATGGAAACATACAAAAACTAGTAGGAGAACACTTCAATCTCCCCGGACATTCAATAACAGATTTAAAAGTAGCCATCCTTCAATGAAAAAAACTTCAAAAACAGACTTCAAAGAGAAACTGCAGACCTACGATTCATTTGCAAACTTAACACCATCAATTTGGGCTTGAATAGGGACTGGGAGTGGCTAGCTCACTACAAAAGCAATTTTCCCTCTCTTGGTATTGACACCTCCTCGTCAATTATTGGGGTGGACCACATCCACCCTGACTGAATTGCCCTTGACAACACTGGTTCTCCACTTGTAAGGTAACTCCCTTCTCTTCATGTGCCAGTATATCTATGCCTGGACTGTAATTTTCACTCCATGCGTCTGAAGAAGTGGGTTGCCCCCCCCTCCCCCAAAAGCTTATGCCCAAATAAATCGGTTAGTCGTTAAGGTGCCACCGGACTCCTCGTTGTTTTTGTGGATACAGACTAACACGGCTGCCCCCGATACTGCTTCTCAGCCGTTCGTCGTGTAGCATCCTCATTGGTGACCCATTAAGGCCCAGTTACAAGGGCACAGCAGCCGCTGCTCTCCAGCCACCCGGCTCTGAAGGCAGCACCTCAGCCAGCGCAGAGCAGAAATAAGGGTGGCAGTATCATGAGTGTGCTCCTATGAGTATGTACAGTGATTTGCTATCACTTTTTTTCAGAGGGGGGGAGGGGTCATCACAGCCTGAAATAATTTCAAAGGGGGGCATGGCAAAAAAAGTTTGAGAACCCCTGTGTGACCTGCTGCACAATGCAGGCCACAGAACCTGCCCCCCTTCCCCCAACTTGTAGGTGAGTATTGTAACTTTCCTACCTAGCTCACAGAGATGGTCTCAGGATGTCACGAAGTCCCCGGGCGATGCTCTGGAACTCCTCCCCATGAAGCCAGTCAGGACTCTGAGGAAGTCTCCTCTCTGTGAGCAGCCTGTCTGCAGGACACACAGCTCACCCGGCTTCCCCCTTCCTGGGTCTGACCTCGGAGCATTCAGCCTCCTCTGCCCCTCCGTGCACTTCCCACAGTGAGTCCGCTCAGGCGGGGTCCTGGGGAAGCCAGAGGGTCCTGTCCCCCAACTCCGCAGTCAGATGGGACTCTCAGCCAGCCAGTAAAACAGAAGGTTTATTAGATGACAGGAACATGGTCTAACACAGAGCTTGTAGGTGCAGAGAACCCGACCCCTTCGCTGGGTCCATTTTGGGGGGCAGTGAGCCAGACAACCACGTCTGCCCCTCACTCCATGTCCCCAGCCAACCCCAAACTGAAACTCCCTCCAGCCCCTCCTCCTCTGGGCTTTGTCCCTTTCCCGGGCCAGGAGGTCACCTGATTCCTTTGTTCTCAAACCCTTTAGCTCTCTCCTTGCAGGGAGGGAAGGGCCCAGGCCATCAGTTGCCAGGAAAAAGGGTGTTGGACATTCTCTGTGTCCAGACCCTCGCACACACCTGCCCTCTAGGGCTCTGCAGTGATCATACACCCTTATCCCACCACCTAGATACTTAAGAACTGCATAGGGGAAACTGAGGCACTCCCACACGATTCAGAGAAAACGTTAAGAAGAGTCCCACTTCCTCACACAGGAAAATTTAGCTAGTGATTATTCGGCACTGTCTCAATGCTGTCTATGTATTTGTGTTTAATACTTCTCTGTGTGTGACAGAGGCATATCTGAAAAATATTGTAATAGCTCCGGCAGTTTGGGCCCCAGTGGGGATGTTTTCACTTCAGTCAAAGGAAATAAAACCAGCCAGTTCTTAACTGGGATTAGTGAACTTCGGCTGAACCCAGCTTCTCCTGTGGGTTTTTACTCAAAGTGGAAACCGGAGCTTGCAGAACTTCAGGGCTATTTTAACCCCCCTTTAGCGCACACCTTTCCCCGTCCCCAGCTTCTCCTTCCGTGCAGAGAGGTGGGGAACCGCAGCCAAATGGTTGGCAGCACCTCCCCAAGGTGATTTCTGGCCCTAAAAGATGCGGGGCGGGGAGACCAGTGTCACTGTGCACGAGGCTAAGATCGTTCTCTGTTCTGTCCTCAGGGGCCAATTCGCAGGTTCAGCTGGTGGAGTCTGGGGGAGGCGTGAAAATGGCAGGAGAGTCTATCAGCATCTCCTGTAAAGCCTCCGGGTTCACTTTTGGTGACTACTGGATGCACTGGTACCGACAGTCTCCCGGGAAGGGACCCGAGTGGGTGTCCGGCATTAGTTATTGGGCCGGAACCGACAAGAGATACGCTGAGTCGGTGAAAGGGCGATTCACCATCTCCAGAGACAACCCCAGCAACCTGCTCTATTTGCAAATGACCGGCCTGAGACCCGAGGACGCGGCGGTGTATCACTGTCAGAGAGACACAGTGACGGGCAGGGAATCTAACCGCGCACAAAAACATCCCTTTGCAGTCACAGCCCGCCGCGGGGCACAGCCCAGGGGAAGAGTCCGACACACAGAGAGCTGAACCAAGGAGAAAATGGCCCCAACGCCGCGATCAGCGCGTGAAGGCCACGGCTTTTGTGGGGCTGCAGAGACAGGTCAGGGCTGGGGGAGGAAACACTGGAGGGTAGCAGGCCCCGTTTTCTTTGCTGCACACCTGCCCATCTGGGCTAGCAGCGAGCTTCCTCTCTCCCCGGGTTCCGTTCGCAGCTCGGGGTTAATGAGCCGCAACCGGCACAGCGAGGGGAAGCCAGTCGGAGCTAAGACACAAACCTCCCCCTGCTGCCAGTGGGGCCAGGCCCTGCTGATCACAGTCAGCTGCATAGGGAGGCTGGGGGACCCGGCGCTTTCAGCGCTGGAAATGTCGGGATACCGTGTCTCTGTAGCAGGCAGCAGGGAGATGCCAACCCCAGGCGCGACACTGGAAACCCCAGCCCCAAGGCGTGCCAGCTGCCCCCATTCCGGCAGCGTGTGAGCCTCCCCCACCCTGGATCCCCCTGCCCTGCTCCCCTCCCCCCAGGCATGTGAATGGGGCTGGGGCAGTGACAGAAAGAGGGCGCTCCGCACCCTCACTACAGAGCTCTTTGTCTTTAAGCCCTTCTCAGCCTGAGTTCCGGAGCAGGCGGGATCGGAGGACACCGGCGCTTGGGGGGTTGGGTTTGTCTGTTGTGTGTTGCAGACAAGTGAGAGAGAAGGGCGCGCAGACAGACAGACAGGGACACACACACACGGACACAGCCAGACACACAGCCAGACACCGGATAAATGCTCACACATTTCCTCACCGTCGCACTCTTTCCCACGCCTTACTGGGGTGTGTGAGCGCCACCCGCACCCCCGCTCCGGATCCCCCGTTCACACAGCAGCTGGTGTCATTCCGCAGTCACGCTCTCTCTCTCCCTGAAGCCCAGTCGGTGGCTTTGGGGTTCTTTAGCTCCCCCCATTACAGACATGCAGGGATCTCTGTGGCTGTTTCTCTGCTCGCTGCCGCTGTTCCCAGGTGAGCTCCAAGAGCGGGGGCCGGGGCCTGTCTATCTAGGGGACTTTCCTCGCCCTGTGACTCCCTCCGAATTATCTCTCTTTTAGGTTCGGTGGCTGGGAACTCGCTGACCCAGATCCCGGCTTCTCTGTCAGCCACTGAAGGGCAGCGGGTGGAGATAAGGTGTCAATACAGCACCTCCTACAGCAGCTACGCCCTGGACTGGTACCAGGAGCGGCCGGGGAAGGAGCCCCTCTTCCTGCTGGGCAGATACTCCTATGGCTCGGAGCGCAAATCCGATTCTGTGGCCCCTCGGTTCTCGGCTCAGCTGGACACCGGAGCGAAGTCCCTCTCGCTGTCCATAGACGGGGCGCAGCGGGCTGACTCGGCGGTGTATTTCTGCGCCCTCTGGGATCCACCGTGCTAGAGAGCGCCCCGGGCTCCCGACACAAACTGCCGGAGGGGGCGGCAGGTGTCTGAAAGGGGGTGAAGTGTAATTCGAGTTCTCAGCCCCAGTAGACACGTTAGGAGACACACTTCAGGCCTCCTGAGAAAACAGAGATACATTTTGGAGGACGTAGGCTCGCCAGAGGAGATGAGTCGCTTTGCCGTCTGAGTAGCTACGACACACAGAAGAAGCAACGCAACCTGAATTTTAGAGATGGGCGGCTGCGGCGCAGACGCGCTAAGTGACTTGGCCTCGGTGACACAGTGAAACGGCTTGAGGGCGAGGAACTGGGTTGGGAAGGACGTGTCTCGGTTATATTAGCGTCTCTGCAATAGTCCTGGGAGCTCCTCCAGTGAAGGCGGATGAGTCATGTAATCTTACCTTAACTTGGAGACATAAAGAAGTTGATCATTATTTATAATTAAGGTAATGCTAAAATTATCTAATACACAGAGTAAAGCAAAAATGTCTCTACATCTGGGTATAAGGCTTAAATGATCCCAAAGTGCAAAGTTTGGTTTAAAAGTGACAAAATACATAGAGTAGGTAATCCGCAATATCCCAAATTTGGGTTAATAAATTTAACCAGGTAGTTAAAATATGAACATCCAACTATTGAGGTACTTCACTCATAAAAAAGTTATACGAAGACCAGCTTGTGGGAAGCAAACATGGCAGTGAGTGTAGCTTGTCCCGCAGTAATTAAGAATTTAGGATGGGTTGTCCCTCAGTAAATACAATCCATCGGAGAAGTAATTCAGTTACTTTCCCCACTTCGCTTCTCCATGGCGCTTTTTTATAACTCAGCTATAGGACAGTAGCCGCTAGAACCCACAGCACAGACCTTAGCTAGGGTCTCAGGGGCAGCTAGATGAGGTCGGAGCCAGATTTCAGGGGCCTGCAGCTGACATTTCACAACCAACACAGGGATTTGTTCTTGCCTCTCTCACCAGTTTTCCTGTAATGGGAACTGGGAATCCCACCGTGTAGCGGCCCCGTGTGCGATGAGCGCTCAGTGGAGACACATAGTGAGCGACAGTCTCTGCCCTGAAGAACTTACAAAGAAATTGGAGCCGACAGAGGAAGGGTTCCTCACGGCGCCCTCGTTATAGCCATGGGGAACGAAGTCACAAAGAGAGGAGGGTAAAGTTACTGCTGCTCCGTCTGCTGCTACCACATAGCGACTACGGTCTATTCCTCTCTCCTTTTGAAGACCGGAGCGGATGCAAATCGAGTGACCACATTTCCTGTGAGACACCCCCGGCGCCCCTGGGTCTGCAGAGGAGACGGCACAGACACGTGTCTCCGCAGCTCACACCCATCCCCGCTTCTCTGCGCCCTCTCCTGCAGAATTGTCTCCAAAATCGTCAGAAAAGAGATGATGCTGTGGCTACCCCTCGCTTTCATGGCAGCAATTCCCAGAGGTGATTCCTTGCCTGGATACAGAGGGAAGCTCAGTATTACGGTGGAGAGGATTAACACTCTTTTTTAATTTTGCAGGAGTCCATTCGCAGATTCAGCTGGTGGAGTCTGGGGAAGGTGTTAAAACCACAGGAGAGTCTATCCGCATCTCCTGTAAAGCCTCCGGATTTCCCTTTGGAAACTATTGGATGTTCTGGTACCGCCAGGCTCCCGGGAAAGCGCCAGAGTGGATCTCCTACGTTAACCCCGGTAGCACTTCAGCGGACTATGGCCATTCAGTGAAAGGGCGATTCACCATCTCCAGAGACAACCCCAGCAACCTGCTCTATTTGCAAATGACCGGCCTGAGACCCGAGGACACGGCGGTGTATCACTGTGTGAGAGACACAGTGACGGGCAGGGAATCTAACCACATACAAAAACATCCCCTTTGCGGTCACAGCCCCCTGCGGGGCACAGCCCAAAGACACACACAGAACTGAACCAAGGAGAAAATGTCCCCAGCGCTGCCAGCAGCGCGGGACGGACAAGACTTTTGTGGGGCTGCAGAGTCAGGTCAGGGCTGGGGTAGCAAATATGAGGCAGCCGCTGTTCCAGTCCCTACCACTGGAGTGCAGCAGCCCCCCATGTTCTCTGCTGCACACCCGCCCCTCCGGGCAACCAGCGTGCCACCCCTCCCACACCCTGCCCCTAGGGGGCAGCGCCCTGATCCCTCTTCGCTCCTTCACGTCGATGATTCCCAAGCGGCCTCTGGGGGGCGTGAGGGGTCAGCATTTATTTGTTGCACCCTGGGTCCCGGGAGACCTTGGTGGATTCCGAGCTGTGGCAGGGGGCAGCAAAAGGGGACAGGGTCAGATGTCACTAGCTGCTGGCAGATCTAAGGCTGCCCCTTTGGCTTCCCCTTGGTGCCCCAGCTAGGAATGAAACCCAGGTGCCCTGGGACCGAGCCCAGTCATTGGACCACTAGGGCAGGGATATGGTTTTTCCAGTGTAGGAGGTTCAGACTAGTCTCCCGGATCCTGACTGGTGGGTTCCCGAAGAAAAGGGCGGGTTTCACAGGCAGCAGCTTCCAATGTCTCCAATGCACCTTTAACTGCAGTAACTGACCGGTGACCGGGCCCTGTCTCAGATAACTGGCCAGGTGAAAAGGCAGGTCCCCCTCCCCCCGCCCCCGCCCAGTTGAGTGATATTAGCCACCCTGCTCCCTGGGATGTTCATCAATAGCTCAGCAAGGCAGGGGCGGGATTTCTCCGAGTGCTATTTTAAATGAGGCGGGGCTATGCACATTTTCCCCTACAGAGACTCTCTTTCCGGGCTGTTCCTACCCGCCCCTGACCCTGCGACCCGCGGAGAAGCTCTGTCCGTGCAGGGAGCAGCTCCGGACCCGTCCCCAGGGCGAGGACTGGCCGCAGACGCGCAGAGACGATGCGGTGGTGGCTCCATTTTGCTTTCATCGCAGCAGCGTCCAAAGTTGCTTGGAAAGGGGCGGGGGGAAATCAGGGGGGTTGTTGATTGGGTTGTTAATATCGATTGACAGGAGCGGGGGAGGGGAGATTCCTCAGGAATAAATCGGGACACACGGATTTTGTTTCCGGTTTCATACCATGTATTTGTCTCGTCTGAGAGGCGGCGGCTGAAAACCCCCAAAGGGTTTTCATTTTTCTCATAAATATTTTGGGGAGAACAGAATTTTCCCCCCTTACATTAGACTGTGGCCAAAGCTGGAGCCGTTGCCCAGACCTGGCCCGAGGGGATTGTTCCCACCCGCTCTCACGCCCCTACCCCGGCTTGTTCCCCAGGGGCCGAGGCGCAGGGGCGGCTGGTGGAGTCCGGCGGCGGGGCTGCGACCACCGGCGGCTCCAGGCGGCTCTCCTGCACGGGCTCCGGATTCACTATCGGCAGCTACACCATGTTCTGGTACCGGCAGCGCCCCGGGAAGGGGCTGGAATGGGTCTCCTGGATCACCAGCACTGGTGGGAGCAAAGATTACCCTGGCTCCGTGAAAGGGCGATTCACCGTCTCCAGGGACAACGCCAAGAGCCAGCTGTATCTGCAAATGAGCCGCCTGGGACCCGAGGACACCGCCCGGTATCACTGTGCGGGAGACACAGTGAGGGGAAGCCGGTCTGAGTTGACACAAAAACTCGCTTCGTTCAGACCAGGGGATTCGTGAGCGTCCGGTGACTAACATCAGCCCCTGAACTCCGGTGTCCCCTGACCCGCACCACATAGCCGGCCACTCACCCACCCACCGACCCCCTGCAGCCCCTGGGTGGCGCCCTTGTGCAGTGTCGTGGACGCTCAGGGGGCAGGGTGTGTGTCTGTGCAGGAGGGGTTGTTCTCTGAGCACAGGGCAGGGATATGAACCCAGACACCCTGGTCTGAGAGCAGGGGAAAGATCTGAGCTCTGCGGGGTTCACTAGCAAACCTGAGGGCGTCTGAAATGGAAACCCGCCAAGGTGCCCTAAAGTACACCGGAGAATTCAGGGGAACCTTCCCATTGGGTGATCCGTCAGTCTTCCCCAATTATTATTATTGGACTTTATTATCCTAGTGCCTTGCAACCCCATTCATGGACCAGGCCCCTTTGCGCTGGGCTCTGCACAGACACTGGACCTTCCCTTATCTTCCGAGTTTATTCATGAAGTTTCCCTCCAGTTATTTCTCTCTCCTGCTCGCCTAGCTCAGGCGAGATAGACTCCGAGACTCCGAGACTGTAAGGCCCGAAGGATCCATCAGGATCGTCCAGTCCAGCAATTTCTCAGACTGAGGGTCCTGACCCCAAGGAGGTCACAAGGCTGTTGCAGGTGGGAGATCACAAAAATACATCTGGGAGGAGTGAGTGCGGGTAGAGCAACTGCCGCTCTCGGGCAGCCAGCTCTGAAGGCAGCGCAGAAACCAGGGTGGCCATTCCATGAGTGTGCTCCAGGGAGAATGCGCAGTAATTTGCTATCACTTTTTTGGGGGGGGCGGGAGTGGGTCATCGCAGCCTGAAATATTTTCAAAAGAGGGCATGGTGAAAAAAAATTGAGAACCCCTGTGTGACCCACTGCACCCTGCAGGCCACAAAACCTCCCCCCTCTCCCCCCACTTGCAGGTGAGTATTGTAACTTCTCTACCTAGCTCACAGAGACGATGTCAGGATAATTTAGCTAGTGATTATTCGGCACTGTCTCAATGCTGTCTATGTTTTTGTGTTTAATACTTCTCTGTGTGTGACAGAGGCATATCTGAAAAATATTGTAATCGCTCCGGCAGTCTGGGCCCCAGTGGGGATGTTTTCACTTCAGTCAAAGGAAATAAAACCAGCCAGTTCTTAACTGGGATTAGTGAACTTCGGCTGAACCCAGCTTCTCCTGTGGGTTTTTACTCAAGTTGGAAACTGGAGCTTGCAGAACTTCAGGGCTATTTTAACCCCCCTTTAGCGCACACCTCTCCCCGTCCCCAGCTTCTCCTTCCGTGCAGAGAGGTGGGGAACCGCAGCCAAATGGCTGGCTCCACACCGGCACTGTGCGCGCTGGTGCGGGACTGTCCGAGTTCTGGGGAGCAGAGGCCCCGGTTCTTAGCGCGGCACTGGGCAGCGCTGCCCCGGGATTTCTTTCCCAGCGCATCGCCAGAGACCGTGTGTGTCCTGCCTTCGCCCGCGGGGGAAGGGCTGTTCCTCCGGCCACGCGTTCAGATGCAAGGGATCCCGATTCCTTTACTCCGCCATTGGTCCGAGTGGCGGCGTGGTGAGGAGCCTAATCCAAGAGAGGACCCGTGCCCAATGTCGGCTCTCGCGCAACCCAGGCTGGTAAGAAAATGCCCATTTCCGACTTGAATTACACAAAGGACCCAAGGGGAGCGCTCGCTAGTCACTGCGGGCAGAGCTGGCAACTCCAGAGCGGTATTGATGAGCCTGCTAGAAAACACAAGCGCCTCCACTTGAGAGATTTGTTTTCCGGTCCAGGAAATTACCCCTGGTTTTCCCAGGCCGCCTCACTAAGCCTCTGGAGAGTAAATGTATCCGGTAAAGACGAGCCTCTACACGAATGCCAGGTTCCCGATCCACCCCTAGGGGTTGATTTGTCTGTCCTTAAAGAAGGGAACAGATGCAAATGGAGTGACAACATTTCCTGTCACACCCCCGCCGTGTCCCTGACCTTGCAGGAGACAAAAGCTGCAGCCCCACGTGTCTGCAGTGAACACCTGTGACGAGGTGGGACTGTTCTTAATGTTCCCTCTGAATCGTGTGGGGGTGCCTCAGTTTCCCCTAGGCAGTTCTTAAGTATCTAGGGGGTGGAGTAAGGGTGTATGATCACTGCAGAGCCCTAGAGGGCAGGTGTGTGCAGGGGTCTGGACACAGAGAATGGCCGACACCCTGTTTCCTGGCAACTGATGGCCTGGGCCCTTCCCACCTGCAAGGTGAGACCTAAAGGGTTGGAGAACAAAGGAATCAGGTGATCTCCTTGCCCGGGAAAGGGACAAAGCCCAGGGGAGGAGGGGCTGGAGGGAGTCTCAGTTTGGGGCTGGTTGGAGACATGGAGTGAAGGGGAGATGTGGTTGTCTGGCTCACTGCCCCCCAAAATGAACCCAGCTGAGGGTCCCTGTTCTCTGCACCTACAAGCTCTGTTTTAGACCATGTTCCTGTTGTCTAATAAACCCTCTGTTTTACTGGCTGGCTGAGAGTCCCGTCTGACTGCAAAGTTGGGGTGCAGGACCCTCTGGCTTCCCCAGGACCCCTCCTGAGCGGACTCGCTGTGGGAAGCGCAGGGAGGGGCAGAGGATGCTGAATGCTCCGAGGTCAGACCCAGGAAGGTGGAAGCTGTGTGAGCTGTGTGTCCTGCAGACAGTCTGCTCATAGGAAGGTGACTGCCCCAGAGTCCTGCCTGGCTTCATGGGGAGCAGGTCCAGAGCATCGCCCAAGGACTCCGTGACAACACCCACAACTCTCCCTGGGAAATTCACTCCCCACTTAGCAGAAGAAGATGCTCCTCTGGCTGCACCTTGCTTTCCTGGCACCACTTCCCCAAGGTGATTTCTGGCCCTAAAAGATGCTGGGCGGGGAGACCAGTGTCACTGTGCACAAGGCTAAGATCGTTCTCTGTTCTGTCCTCAGGGGCCAATTTGCAGGCTCAGCTGGTGGAGTCTGGGGGAGGCGTGAAAATGGCAGGAGAGTCTATCAGCATCTCCTGTAAAGCCTCCGGGTTCACTTTTGGTGACTACTGGATGCACTGGTACCGACAGTCTCCCGGGAAGGGACCCGAGTGGGTGTCCGGCATTAGTTATTGGGCCGGAACCGACAAGAGATACGCTGAGTCGGTGAAAGGGCGATTCACCATCTCCAGAGACAACCCCAGCAACCTGCTCTATTTGCAAATGACCGGCCTGAGACCCGAGGACGCGGCGGTGTATCACTGTCAGAGAGACACAGTGACTGGCAGGGAATCTAACCGCGCACAAAAACATCCCCTTTGCAGTCACAGCCCGCCGCGGGGCACAGCCCAGGGGAAGAGTCAGACACACAGAGAGCTGAACCAAGGAGAAAATGGCCCCAACGCCACGATCAGCGCGTGAAGGCCACGGCTTTTGTGGGGCTGCAGAGACAGGTCAGGGCTGGGGGAGGAAACACTGGAGGGTAGCAGGCCCCGTTTTCTTTGCTGCACACCTGCCCATCTGGGCGAGCAGCGAGCTTCCTCTCTCCCCGCCCCTGTCCCTAGGGGGCAGCCCCCCCGCTCTCTCGTGCGCTCCCTCACTTAGATGATTCCCAAGCAGCCTCTAAGGGGCGGGCGGGGTCAGAATTTCTTTGGTGGACTCCGAGCTGTGGCAGGGGGCAGCCAAAAGGGGACAGGGTCAGATGTCACTAGCTGCTGGCAGATCTGATGCTGCCCCTTTGGCTTCCCCTTGGTGCCCCAGCTAGGAATGAAACCGGGGTGTCCTGGGACCCAGCCCAATGATTGTTCCACTAGGGCAGGGATATGGTTTTTTCAGTGTAGGAAGTTCAAATTAGGCTCCCAGATCCTGATTGGTGGGTTCCCGAAGAAAAGGGCGGGTTTCACAGGCAGCAGCTTCCAATGGCTTCAGTGCACCTTTAACTGCAGTAATTGTCCGGCTTACTGGCCATGGGAGAGGTAATAGTGAAAACTGGCCAGGTGAAAACTCAACACCGGCAGTGAGTGAGAATAGCCCTCCACCTTCCTGGGAAGATATTACCTCACCCAACTTGTCTTGTTGATATCCTGGGACACACACACACCGCGGCACAACTGCCCTCCATAGAGCAGGGAAGAGAGTGAGACAGCCCAGTCCGGGTCTGCCCTGCTGTGCTGGGTTGCAGACATTTGAGGAGGAGAGAGAGGCTTGTATATGGGATGTATGCGCCCCTGTTTGGTGGGGGTAGGCTGGATAGATCAATACAGAGACAGGTTTGATAGACAGATAGATTAGATGAGTATCAGATAGAGAAAGGGATGTATGACATGGATAGATAAGTAGTAGAAAGATGCACACACTCACTCAAAGAAAAGGAGGACTTGTGGCACCTTAGAGACTAGCAAATTTACTGGAGCATGAGCTTTCTGAGCTACAGCTCACTAATCGGATGCATTCTGATGAAGTGAGCTGTAGCTCACGAAAGCTTATGCTCAAATAGATTTGTGAGTCTCTAAGGTGCCACAAGTCCTCCTTTTCTTTTTGCGACTACAGACGAACACGGCTGCTGCTCTGAAACACTCACCCAGATGGAGGGAGAACGGACGAGAGAGGGAGAACCAAACCCCCAGAGAATTTCACACCCTCTCATGACCACAGCCACACTCCGAGAGAGTCGCTGTTCCCCACACACCCTCCTCCCCCGACCTACACACGCACGGAGGCCGCTGCTGTCCTGTCCCAGGCATTTGTCTCCCGCAGAAGCTGCATCGGTGGCTGTGGGGCTCATTGGCTTTCCCCCTCCCCCCGGGTACAGACATGCTAAGGGCTTGGTGGCTGGTGCTTTGCGCGCTCTCTGGCTTTCCAGGTGAGCACTGAGGGGCCCGGTCCCCGGGAACTCTGGGGGGCTCCATGGAAAGTTTAGACTTACCCCTCCCCTCTGTTCCAGGTGCCCTTTCCTAGGTGGGGCTGGTGGAGCCCAGCCCTGGGGTGGGGAAGGTCTCCGAGCCCCTCACTCTGACCTGCCCGGTCTCTGGGGAATCGATAGCGAGCAGCGATTACCTGTGGTAGCGGATCCCGGCGTCTCCAGAGACAGGACTAGAATACCTGGGCGTTATCACCTGCTCTGGGACTCCATTCCCGGCGCAGCCTCTCCGGAACCGCCTCACCCTCTCCAGAGACACCGCCAGGAGCCAGGTCTCTCTGCAGCTGCTGTCCCCGAGAGCTGCGGACCCCGCCACCGACCACTGCGCCAGGAGAGGGGCCCAGCGACACAGACAAAGGGGGGCCTGGGACAAAAAGGGGGGTGGGTACATTTCACAGCGACTTTCAGGGCAGTTGGAGACCGAGGGAGAGACCAGCTGGGAGAGACGCATCCCTGCGGGTTGAAGAAGGGACCGAGACTCAAACCAGGCGGTGTGTCATCCCGGCCCCCTCTGCCAAACCTGAGCGCGGGTCACAGTGTCTGCAGGAGCGGATCAAAGAGACTCGAGCGCACGGGGGCAGCCTGACCCCCCAGCCCGGATGTGAGACTTTATTCCCCGGCGATGAGCGGCCCCTTGTGTCCCTGGGGGAGATAGTTACCAGGGGAATCCCAAAGCCTCTTCCGACATCCAGAGACCATTGCTCGCGAGCCTGGAGCGGCGTTTGTTTTCCCGGGGAGGTTTGTCTGCAGCAGGCCGGTCTCAGGCTGCTCTGGGGCATTTCTCACCGGGGTCTCGGCTGTGAGGTGCTGGGAGCAGAGCTCTGGGTCTGCGCTTGTGCCCTGCAGCGCCTGACACACTTCAGGTGGATGTGAGAACCTCACAAGAACCCGCCCTGTTCCAGGGGCGCCCTGACACCCATCAGCCTGGAGTCTCCGCCCCTCTCCGGGGCAGGGTGTGGGAAGGGGGGTGACTTCGTTTCCTTTCCAAACCAAGTAGCAGCGGCTGGGAGGCTGCAATAGACAGAAGCGGCTGCGCCTTGTGTTTGTGCCCTTAAGGGCTGGAACCGCCCCCCGCCGCCCCATTATCCTGACAGGGAGAAGTGACCCTCCAGCTCAGCGAGCAATGCCGGTGTGGGTACAGTTTGTGTTCCTTTTAGCCGCTTGGAAAGGTGAGAAAATGTTTGAAAATACAGGGAACCTAGAAATTTTGTCTTTTTAATTGTAGTGTATCTATTTCTGTTTGTCTGTATAAACCTCCTTAGTATCATCTATCTATCTATCTATCTATCTATCTATCTATCTATCTATCTATCTATCTATCTATCTATCTATCTATCACCGCCATGAATTTGAATCCATCCAGGCAACATCATATTTTCTTTCTTTCTTTCTTTCTTTCTTTCTTTCTTTCTTTCTTTCTTTCTTTCTTTCTTTCTTTCTTTCTTTCTTTCTTTCTTTCTTTCTTTCTTTCTTTCACAGTCCAATCTATACAATGTTCCATGCATATCATTATCCCATCTCTTTGTATGTTTCTAATCCCCCAGCAGCTATTCATTCATCTAGTGTCCCTGCGCTGTACTTACCTCTCTATCCATCCGCATTTCCCCCTCTAATGTCTTCTGTCTCCAGCTATGCTTTCCTCCACTCTATTAGTTTGAAACTTCTCTATCTCTGTTGCTTAGATGCCCCTTATCACTCTAGTGAGAGTCATTAGGTATGACCATTTATCATTATGCTTATTAATGTGCTTTCTCCACCAGGTGCCCAGTCCCAGATGCAGCTGGTGGAGTCCGGGGGGGCTGTTAGAAATGAAGGGGAGTCCATCCGGCTCTCCTGTAAAGGCTCCGGCTTCTCCTTCAGCAGCTACGACATGTTCTGGTACCGGCAGCGTCCCGGGAAAGGACCGGAGTTTGTTTCACGTATTAACTACGACGGGTCAGACCCACGTTACGCGGACTGGGTCCAAGGGCGATTCACCATCTCCAGGGACAACGCCAGGAGCGAGCTGTACCTGGGAATGAGCCGCCTGAGGCGGGGGGACACCGCCCGGTATCACTGCGCTGCTCCAGACGCACAGTGCGCGAAGCCGGTGAGAGCTCAGACAAAAAAAAACAACCCTTCCCCGGGCCCCAGGGGGAAAGTCTGTTCTCTGAGGAGCGGAGAGACCTGGTGCGCTCCGTGCAGGGAGGGAAGGGAAAGTGAGTCACTGCAGGGGGCACCAGAGGTGACTGCCGGAGAACACAGGAACCCCCAGCCCCACCGCTTGCCAGTCTGCTGCCAGCTGCCCCCTTCCCGCAGCGTGTGGGCCCCACCCTCGATCCCTAGGCTGGACCCACCTCCCCCCGAGTGATGTGAAAAGGGGAGCTGCAGGGACAGCATGAGGGCGCTCGTCCTATGCACTCCAGAGCGCTGCGTCCCAGCGCCCATCCCCGTGAGCCCGGCCCCTGCTCCCTGAAAGGGCCGCTGCACGGAGAGAGAGGAGAAAAACTGGCCCTGAATCGCCACGCGTGGGTGTGTCTGTATGTGACTGTGTGAGCCGGGCAGAGAGAGAGAGAACACGTGTGTGTGTGTGTGACAGAGATATGGTATGCATCACGCCCGTCTCAGGCTGCCCTGGGGCATTTCTCACCGGGGTCTCGGCTTTGTGGTCCCAGGAGCAGAGCTCTGGGTTTTCATTTGTCCATTGTAGCGGCGCCCAACACACTTCTGGTTGGTGTAAGAACCTCACAATAACTCACCCTGTTCCCGGGGCGCCCTGACACCCATCAGCCCGGAGTCTTCGCCCCTCTCCAGGGGCAGGGTGTGGGGCAGGGCGGTGTGACGAAGTGGGACTGTTCTTAATGTTTCCTCTGAATAGTGTGGGGGTGCCTCAGTTTCCCCTCGGCAGTTCTTAAGTATCTAGGGGGTGGAGTAAGGGTGTATGATCATTGCAGAGCCCTAGAGGGCATGTGTGTGCAGGAGTCTGGATACAGAGAATGGCCAACACCCTGTTTCCTGGCAACTGATGGCCTGGGCCCTTCCCCCCCTGCAAGGTGAGAGCTGAAGGGTTGGAGAACAAAGGAATCAGGTGACCACCTGGCCCGGGAAAGGAACAAAGCCCAGAGGAGGAGGGGCTGGAGGGGGTTTTCAGTTTGGGGCTGGCTGGGACATGGAGTGAAGTGCAGACGTGGTTGTCTGGCTCACTGCCCCCCAAAATGGACCCAGCTGAGGGGTCCCGTTCTCTGCACCTGCAAGCTCTGTTTTAGACCATGTTCCTGTCGTCTAATAAACCTTCTGTTTTATTGGCTGGCTGAGAGTCACGTCTGACTGCGAAGTTGGGGTGCAGGACCCTCTGGCTTCCCCAGGAGCCCTGCCTGGGTGGACTCGCTGGGGGGAAGCGCAGGGAGGGGCAGAGGATGCTGAATGTTCCGAGGTCAGACCCAGGAAGGTGGAAGCTGTGTGAGCTGTGTGTCCTGAAGACAGGCTGCTCACAGAAAGGCGACTGCCCCAGAGTCCTGACTGGCTTCATGGGGAGCAGTTCCAGAGCATCGCCCGGGGACTCCGTGACAGGGGGTGACTTTGTTTCCTGTTCCAAACCCGGCAGTCGCCTCTGCCTGGGAGGGTGAGACAGAAGCAGTTTGTGCCGTTAAGGGCTAAGCCCCTCCTCGTCTTTACAGGGAGAAGTGACCCTCAAGCTCAGCGAGCAATGCCGGCGTGGGGACAATTTGGGTTCCTTTTAGCAAATTGGAAAGGTGAGAAAATGTTCGAAAATACAGGGAATGTAAAGATTATGTATATTGAATTGCAGAGTGTACCTAGGTCTTTGTTTGTCTGTATAAACCGCCTTAGTATCCATCCACCTATCTATCATCCACACATTCGCATCCATCTAGGCATCATGGTGTATTTTCTTTTTCTTTCTTTCTTTCTTTCTTTCTTATACAATGTTCCATGCACATCATTATCTCATCTGTATGTTTCTAATCCCCCACTAGCTATTCATCCATCCATTGTTCCTGTGCTGTATTATCCCTCTCCCCATCCGGATTTCCCCCACTACGGTAGGCTCTCTCCCTGTATGCTTTCCACCCACTGTCTTAGCTAGTAACATGTCTGTCTGTCTCTGTTGCTTATATCCGCTTATCACCCTAGTGAGAGTCCACAGGTATGAACAATGATCCTTGTGCTCATTAATGTGTTTTCTCCATCAGGTGCCCAGTCCCAGATGCAGCTGGTGGAGTCTGGGGGGGCTGGTAGAAATGAACGGGAGTGCATCCGGCTCCCCTGTAATGGCACCGGGCTCGCCTTCAACACCTATTGAATACACTGGTATCGTCAGAGTCCGGGGAAAGGACTGCTGTTTGTCTCACGTATTGACTAGGATGGGTCTAGTTCTTGTTAAGTGGATTGAGGTTCAAGGGCGATTCACCATCTCCAGAGAGAAAAGGAGTACTTGTGGCACCTTAGAGACTAACCAATTTATTTGAGCATGAGCTTTCCTGAGCTACAGCTCACTTCATCGGATGCATACCGTGGAAACTGCAGCAGACTTTATATATACACAGAGAATATGAAACAATACCTCCTCCCACCCCACTGTCCTGCTGGTAATAGCTTATCTAAAGTAATCATCAGGTTAGGCCATTTCCAGCACAAATCCAGGTTTTCTCACCCTCCACCCCCCCACACAAATTTACTCTCCTGCTGGTGATAGCCCATCCAAAGTGACAACTCTTTACACAATGTGCATGACAATCAAGTTAGGCCATTTCCTGCACAAATCCAGGTTCTCTCACTCTCTCACCCCCCTCCAAAAACCCACCCCCATACACACACAAACTCACTCTCCTGCTGGTAATAGCTCATCCAAACTGACCACTCTCCAAGTTTAAATCCAAGTTAAACCAGAACATCTGGGGGGGGGGGGGGGGTTAGGAAAAAACAAGAGGAAATAGGCTACCTTGCATAATGACTTAGCCACTCCCAGTCTCTATTTAAGCCTAAATTAATAGTATCCAATTTGCAAATGAATTCCAATTCAGCAGTTTCTCGCTGGAGTCTGGATTTGAAGTTTTTTTGTTTTAAGATAGTGACCTTCATGTCTGTGATTGCGTGACCAGAGAGATTGAAGTGTTCTCCGACTGGTTTATGAATGTTATAATTCTTGACATCTGATTTGTGTCCATTTATTCTTTTACATAGAGACTGTCCAGTTTGACCAATGTACATGGCAGAGGGGCATTGCTGGCACATGATGGCATATATCACATTGGTGGATGTGCAGGTGAATGAGCCTCTGATAGTGTGGCTGATGTTATTAGGCCCTGTGATGGTGTCCCCTGAATAGATATGTGGGCACAATTGGCAACGGGCTTTGTTGCAAGGATAAGTTCCTGGGTTAGTGGTTCTGTTGTGTGGTATGTGGTTGTTGGTGAGTATTTGCTTCAGGATCATTTGCAAATTGGATACTATTAATTTAGGCTTAAATAGAGACTGGGAGTGGCTAAGTCATTATGCAAGGTAGCCTATTTCCTCTTGTTTTTTCCTACCCCCCCTCCCCCCAGATGTTCTGGTTTAACTTGGATTTAAACTTGGAGAGTGGTCAGTTTGGATGAGCTATTACCAGCAGGAGAGTGAGTTTGTGTGTGTATGGGGGTGGGTTTTTGGAGGGGGGTGAGAGAGTGAGAGAACCTGGATTTGTGCAGGAAATGGCCTAACTTGATTATCATGCACATTGTGTAAAGAGTTGTCACTTTGGATGGGCTATCACCAGCAGGAGAGTAAATTTGTGTGGGAGGGTGGAGGGTGAGAAAACCTGGATTTGTGCTGGAAATGGTCTAACCTGATGATTACTTTAGATAAGCTATTACCAGCAGGACAGTGGGGTAGGAGGAGGTATTGTTTCATATTCTCTGTGTATATATAAAGTCTGCTGCAGTTTCCACGGTATGCATCCGATGAAGTGAGCTGTAGCTCAGGAAAGCTCATGCTCAAATAAATTGGTTAGTCTCTAAGGTGCCACAAGTACTCCTTTTCTTTTTGCGAATACAGACTAACACGGCTGTTACTCTGAAACATCTCCAGAGACAACGCCAAGAGTGAGCTGTACCTGGGAATGAGCAGCCTGAGATGGGAGGACACCGCCCGGTATCACACTGCGCTGTTAGAATCATAGCATATCAGGGTTGGAAGGGACCTCAGGAGGTCATCCACTCCAACCCCCTGCTCAAAGCAGGACCGATCCCCAATTAAATCATCCCAGCCAGGGCTTTGTCAAGCCTGACCTTAAAAACTTCTAAGGAAGGAGATTCCACCACTGTCACGGAGTGTGGGGGAGTCCAGGCCCAGCACCCCTCTTCCTGGGATCCACTGAGACTCTCAGCCAGCCAGTAAAATGGAAGGTTTATTGGACAACAGGAACACACTCTCAAACAGAGCTTGGGGGTACAACCAGGACCCCTCAGTCAAGTCCTTCTGGGGGAGCAGAGAGCTTAGACCCCAGCCCTGGGGTTCCCTGTGTTCTGCCACCCAGCCCCAAACTGAAACTAACCCCCCGCAGCAGGCTCCCTGCTGCAGCCTCTGTCCACATTCCTGGGCAGAGGTGTTACCTCCCCCGCCCCCTCCTGGCTCAGGTTATAGGCTCTCAGGTCTCCCATCCCCAGGGCACATTCCCAGGTCAACACTCCCCCCTCCCTGCTGCCTCACATCCTCACATCACCTCCCTAGAGAACGCATTCCAGTGTTTCACCACCCTCCTAGTTAAAAAGTTTTTCCTAATATCCAACCTAAACCTCCCCTACTGCACCTTGAGACCATTATTCCTCGTTCTGTCATCTGCTACCATTGAGAACAGTCTAGAGCCATCCTCTTTGGAACCCCCTTTCAAGTAGTTGAAAGCAGCTATCAAATCCCGCCTCATTCTTCTCTTCCATAGACTAAACAATCCCAGTTCTCTCAGCCTCTCCTCATAAGTCATGTGTTCCAGTCCCCTAATCATTTTTGTTGCCCTCCGCTGGACTCTTTCCAATTTTTCCACATCCTTCTTGTAGTGTGGGGCCCAAAACTGGACACAGTACTCCAGAGGAGGCCTCACCAGTGTCAAATAGAGGGGAACGATCACGTCCCTTGATCTGCCGGCAATGCCCCTACTTATACAGCCCAAAATGCCATTGGCCTTCTTGGCAACAAGGGCACACTGTTGACTCATATCCAGCTTCTCGTCCACTGTAACCCCTAGGTCCTTTTCTGCACAACTGCTGCCAAGCCATTCGGTCCCTGGTCTGTAGCAGTGCATGGGATTCTTCCGTCCTAACTGCAGGACTCTGAACTTGTCCTTGTTGAACCTCATCAGATTTCTTTTGGCCCAATCCTCCAATTTGTCTAGGTCCCTCTGTATCCTATCCCTAGCCTTCAGCGTATCTACCACTCCTCCCAGTTTAGTGTCATCTGCAAACTTGTTGAGGGTGCAATCCACACCATCCTCCAGATCATTAATGAAGATATTGAACAAAACTGGCCCCAGGACCGACCCTTGGGGCACTCCACTTGCTACTGGCTGCCAAATAGACATGGAGCCATTGATCACTATCTGTTGAGCCCGACAATCTAGCCAATTTTCTACCCACCTTATAGTCCATTCATCCAGCCCATACTTCTTTAACATGCTGGCAAGAATACTGTTAGAGACACACAGAGCGGGGAAGCCGGTGTGAGCTCGGACAAAACCTCCTGACCCCGGCTCCAGGCCCAGAGGTGTAAAGTCAGCTCCCTGGGGAACCAGGGGGCAGAGACCTGGTGCGCTCACTGCGGAAAGGCCTAGACACTTAGTCACTGTAGGGGTACCCGGGAGGTGTGAATCCTCGGGGACACAGGAAACCCCAACCCTACCGCTTCCATCACACTAACAGAGCTGGCCCAGAGGGGGTGTGCCACACTGGGACCTGGCTTGGGTCTGCCTGCTGTTCCGCAGACGGGTGAGACACAGCGAGAGGAGGAAAGACAGACAGACACACAGCACCCTTCCCTCTCCCTTCCCAGCGCATTGCTGGGGGTTTGCAAAGGGGAGGATCTACTCAGCGCCTCATCCCAGCTCCCGTCCCCTGGGCGCTCCGGCTCTCTGAAAGCCACGCGGCTGCAAAGCCTTAACCTGAGCCCGGGGTTTACGCAGCCTCCCTGAGTTTTCACAGCTGGGTGGGACCAGAGGCGGAGCTGGAGGAGCGATTCTTCTTCACGTCTGGACAGAGATTCAATAGTTTCAAAGCAATCACCGAAGCAGATAACCAATAACCAATAAGAAATAACTGCAAACAAAAATCCCAATGGACAACACACAAATCAATTCCCAACATACTGAAATTTGGTAACCAAAACTTCGCAACAAACACTAACCAATAACACAACAGAATCAACATGTGATCTTGAATATTTATTTGAATTTACTTGGGACTCTTTTTAGGGGTACACGTTTTATTTTAAAAACTCCAGATACAAAACATGCAACAAACATAGCCAAGTGTAAATCAGTTTTTACAGTGAGAAAACCCCTCTGAAAGCCATAGAAGATCTGTTGCTTTAAAGAATCAAGGGAACTTCAAATTTTCAAGTCAGAAAAGGTCCCCACTATCTAGGTCTGTAACACGGTGAGAGGAAGAGGTGATAGATGAAGAATTGGTGGGGAACAGAGAAGGAGGGGGACTGGGGATTTCAAAGGAGGTGAAAGGACCTAGGTGTCTGACTCCCTTTGGGGTTTATTGGGATTTGAGTGCCTAACTCCCTTAGGCAGCTTTGGAAATCCCAACCAAGACCACAAGCGGGGCGTGCGGGGAAAAGAGAAAGAGACACAGGCAGACAGAGCCAGGACTCACACACTCATACTGTGCTGTGTCTGTTGCTCTTTATACAACACAGGGAAACCACACGGTGAGAGATGACTTCCAAACAGCTAGAGGAAGACATGCAGCGTCTGGCTACTTACCGACACAGCTTCTCCGCCGGGTTCTGGGGGCTCCTGCAGCCGAAGATAAGGGAGACCTCTAGAGGGCTCCCTGACTATTTATGTAGGGTTAGTACCCGATCCCTACGCATCACAGAGCGCGAACCTTTCTGTGTCTGCCTGCGAGCTAGAATTTGTTACAGGTGTCGGCAGAGGTTTGCAGCCGGAGGCTCAAGCTTCAGCCGACTCGCCCGAGCTGTCCGAGCTCCGTTGGGTCAGTGGCTGGACTGGAGAGTTTTGACACCTTCCAAATGATTAGATGTGTCTTCCTGGGGCTGGCCCTGGCGCCGTGTGAGTCTCTGTGTGTCTCTGTGTGTGGCTGTTTGCGTTTCTCTGTGTGTGTGACCAGGGGGGAGGCAGAGGGAGCCTTTGCTCCCTGGGCATCTGATTAAAGGATTATTTTGGACTCTCCCACACTTGTTTCTAGGTGCCCTTTCCCAGCTGCAGCTGGTGGCCTCCGGCCCTGGGGTGGGGAAGGTCTCCGAGCCCCTCCCACTGACCTGCGCTGTCTCCGGGGTCTCCATCACTTCTCGGGATTACCTATGGCACTGGCTCCGTCAGCCTCCTGGACAAGGGCTAGAATACATGGGACGGGTATATCTATATAGCAGGAGCAGACATGCTCCGTCTCTCCAAGGCCAGATCACCATCTCTGCAGACACCGCCAAGAACCAGGTCTCCCTGACGCTGCGCTCCCTGACAGCTGCGGACACCGCCACCTATTACTGCGCCTGGAGAGACACGGTGACATGGAGACCGGGGGCCTGGGACACAAAGGGGGCCAGCCACACGCGTCCCCTCCCAGAGAGAAGGCACCTGACTTTGCCCTTGCCGTCCGCCCCCTTCCGCTGTCCCTTGAAGGAGACGCTTTGTCAGAGGCCGCCAGGAAGCTGGAGAGAAGCAGAGAAAGAGGAAGCACCTGAGCTTGTGAATGGGCAGCAGAGAGTTTGTTACAGGAGTCCGGCAGTTTCGGAATCCCCAATCCGGGCCTGCGATTGCAACAGTCTCTCCTGTCTGCTGAGCAGCTGAACTGGGGAATTGAGGTTCTGGGTCCTTTCTGACAAATGACCGGCTATTTCCTGGCTGCGCTAGCCCTGGCCACAGTGTGTGTATGTATGTGTGACAGAGAGAGAGGAGAATCTGAGACAGGCGTCCGGCCCAGGGGTGGGGCAGGTCTCCGAGCCCCTCCCGCTCCCCTGCGCTGTCTCTGGGTTCTCCATCACTGGTCAGTGTGAGGAAGTGGGACTGTTCTTATGTGAGGATGTGACTCAGCAGGGAGGGGGGAGTGTTGACCTGGGAATGTGCCCTGGGGATGGGAGACCTGAGAGCCTGTCACCTGAGCCAGGAGGGAGAGGGGGAGGTAACAGCTCTGCCCAGGAATGTGGACGGAGAGTGCAGCAGGGAACCTGCTGGGTGGGTTTAGTTTTTAGTTTGGGGTGGGTGGAGGAACACAGGGATCCCCAGGGCTGGGGTCTAAGCTCCCTGCTCCCCCAGAAGGATGTGATTGAGGGGTCCTGGTTGTACCCACAAGCTCTGTTGTGGACTGTGTTCCTGTTGTCCAATAAACCTTCTGTTTTACTGGCTGGCTGAGAGTCTCAGTGGATCCCAGGAAGAGGGGTGCAGGGCCTGGACTCCCCCACACTCCGTGACAACTGGTGGTAGCGGTGGGATCTACTGCACCCCGTGAACGGCGCTTCCTACAGTAAGTGACTGGGGAACAGTAAAATGAAGGGGAATTGACGGGGACCAGGCGTGCTGAAGATTCAGAGAGAGACGGTTTCGGGGGGTGGTTAACCCCTGGGAATGTGTGACCAGAGAGAAGGACTTTTGCAGTAACAGGGTCCCCCGGGGGATTGCAGCGAGCGGTCCCAGGGGCGGAGGAGTCTGCAGCTCGACCCTGGCAAAGAGTCGGTGACCTGAAGAAGGACTGGCACACTAAGGGCTTTTCCTGGAAACCGTGGGAAGCTGCCTGGCCTGCGAGTGGCCAGCAGGGAGATGTACGCTAAACGCCTTAAGAGCGACCTGGTGGAGCTGTGCAGGTAGAGGGGGCTGCGCATCGGGAGGTCCACCAAGGAACAGCTGATTGCCCAGTTGGAGGAGAGGGATCGCTTGGATGACCCGATCCCTGTCCCTGAGGGAAGCCGCCAGGCAGACGCAGCGTGGGCCCTGGGGCCTGACCGGGCTGGGAGGGGTCAGACTGCTGCCGAGGACATCCCGAGACCCTTCCTACCTATGCCTGGGGGAGGGGTTGGGGGAAGCCCAGCGAATACCGTGGGCACCCTGACCCCAGCAGCCAGCAGGGGATCCTCCCGGCGGAGCTCCCCATCCCTGGAGCTGAGGCGGCTGGAATGGGAGAGGGAGATGAAAGTGAGGGAGCTGGAGGATCATGAAAAACAACGTCAACATGAGGAGAAACAACGTCAACATGAGCAGGAGGAGAAGGAAAGGGAGCATCAGGAGAAGGAGAGGGAGCGTCAGGAGAAGGAGAAACAAAGACAGCATGAACTGGAGCTGGCCAGGCTGAGGAGCAGTGGGGCCCCGGCTGTGGTGAGTGAGGGGGGACCCAAGACTGCAAGGAACTTTGATAAGTGCTTCCTGGCCCAGCGGAAGGAGGGGGAGGACATAGATAGCTTCCTGACAGCCTTTGAGAATGCCTGTGAGATGCACAGGGTTGACCCCACAGACAGGCTCCAGTTCCTCACCCCCTTACTGGACCCCAAAGCCGTGGAGGTGTACAGCCGGATGACAGGGCCGGAGGCAGGGGACTATGAACTGTTCAAACAGGCCCTGCTCCGTGAGTTTGGGCTGACCCCCGAGATGTACCGGAGAAGGTTCCGGAGTCAGCGTAAAACGCCTGAGGTCACCTACCTACAACTGGTCAACCGGATGCAGGGATATGCCCGCAAGTGGACAGCTGGGGCCCAAGCTAAAGAGGACCTGCTTGACCTAATCATACTGGAGCAGCTGTATGGACAGTGCCCTTCCGACCTGAGGCTATGGTTGGTGGACAAAAAGCTAGAGAACCCCCAGCACGCAGGGCAGCTGGCCGACGAGTTTGTGAACAGTCGGTCAGGGAGTAGCTGGGAGGAGTCCCAAAAGAACAGGCCCCCCTCGATGCAGAGAGAGAGTCACCAGGGGGCCTCCCAGCGGGGAAATAGGGAGAACCTCCTCCAAAGGGGAACGCCTGGCGTCGGGCCCCTCCGACCTGCTCGAGGGGACCAACGTGACCTGAGCTGCTATCACTGTGGCCAGAGAGGCCACGTACGGTCCCAGTGCCCCGGGCTCAGGGACAAACTGAGCAGACCCAACCTACCCAGCGTTAACTGGGTAGGGACCCAGCTGGACGAGGGGCAGACGACCCAGGAAAGGGGGGCTACCAGTTTACCACCTGCTCAGGAGGGAAGAGTACCCCAGGCCAGCTCCGCCAGAGGGCTGGAGGCTCTGGACTCAGGGTGCTCGGTTTACAGGGTGGGCGAGGGGCTCTCCCTCCGGAGAGAGTGCCTTGTTCCCCTGGAGGTGGATGGGAGGAAGGTCAATGGATACTGGGATACGGGCGCGGAGGTGACGCTGGCCTGGCCTGAGGTGGTGGCCCCAGATCGGGTGGTGTCCAACACCTACCTGACCCTGACAGGGGTGGGCGGGACCCCATTTAAGGTGCCCGTGGCAAGGGTACACCTGAAATGTATGTGGGGGTACACCACCATTTGCCCACTGAAGTTTTGATGGGGGGAGACCTAGAGGACTGGCCAAGCAAGCCCCAGACCGCCCTGGTTGTGACCCGTAGCCAGAGCCGGCGAGGGGCACTGCACCCTGACCTTGGGGAGGGTACCGCACCGGAGGCGCAGGACCCTACCCTGGTGGGGAGGGAGCGCCGAGGGGCACGGCTCAGAGAGGCTGAGGCCTCAGACCTGGCCACTGAGGGGGAACCGGGCCCCATCCCTTCCCCAGCTGCTGAGTTCCAAGCCGAGTTGAGGAAAGATCCCTCCTTGCGGAAGCTCAGGGACCTGGCCGACCTTGGTGTGGTACGGACCATGAGGAGAGGCTGCCAGGAGAGGTTCCTGTGGGAGAAGGGGTTCCCGTACCGAGAATGGGCTCCCACAAGGGAAGTAGAGTCCTGTGGGATCAGGAGGCAGCCGGTGGTCCCCCAGAAGTATCGCTGCAAGCTACTGTACCTGGCCCATGACATCCCGCTCGCAGGGCACCAGGGAATCCGACGCACCCGGCAGAGGTTGCTACAGAACTTTTACTGGCCCGGGGTCTTTACCACGGTCCGGCAGTATTGCCGATCCTGTGACCCCTGTCAGAGGGTGGGGAAGGTCCGGGACAAGGGGAAAGCGGCTTTGAGACCTTTGCCCATCATAGAGGAGCCTTTCCAGAAGGTGGCCATGGACATCGTGGGGCCTCTCAGCAAGACGACCCGGTCGGGGAAGAAATACATTCTGGTGGTGGTAGATTTTGCCACCCGCTACCCCGAGGCAGTGCCCTTAGCTTCCATTGAAGCAGACACCGTGGCCGATGCGCTCCTGACCATTTTCAGCCGATTGGGGTTCCCCAAGGAAGTCTTGACAGACCAAGGCTCCAAGTTCATGTCGGCCCTGCTCCGGTGCTTGTGGGAGAAATGTGGGGTCCGGCACGACTGGGCCTCAGCTTATCACCCCCAGTCCAATGGGCTGGTGGAGAGGTTTAACGGGACGCTAAAGATGATGCTGAAAACCTTTATGAACCAGCACCCGCAGGATTGGGACAAATACTTACCTCACCTGCTGTTCGCGTACAGGGAGGTGCCCCAGGAGTCTACCGGATTTTTGCCTTTTGAACTGTTATATGGCAGGAGGGTGAGGGGCCCCCTGGACCTGATGAGAGATGAATGGGAGGGGAAGGCCACTCCCGATGGAGAGTCAGTGGTGGAGTATGTTCTGATCTTCCGAGAGAGACTGGCTGAACTCATGGGCCTGGCCAGGGAGAATCTGGCCAGAGCCCAGAAGAAGCAGAAGGTCTGGTATGACCGCACGGCGCGGGCCCGTGCCTATGCCAACGGGTATCCGGTGATGGTTCTCATCCCAGTGAGAAAAAACAAACTACAGGCCGCCTGGGAGGGCCCTTTCAAGGTCGTCAAGCAGCTCAATGAGGTAAACTATGTGGTGGAGCTGTCGAACCGGGCGCACCACCGCCGGGTTTACCATGTGAATATGATGAAGCCATATTATGCCAGGGGGAATGTGATGTTGGCCGTGTGTGGACAGTGGGAGGAGCAGGGAGATGACCCTTTAGTAGATCTATTCCCTGGGACCAGAGCTGGTTCCCCCCTGGAAACAATTCCCCTCTCGGATCAACTAACCCCTGCCCAGCAAGCTGAGGTCAGGGGGGTGCTGCATCCGTACCGACAGCTGTTTTCCAACCAGCTTGGACGCACTAATCTGACTGTCCACCGGGTGCAGACCGGGTCGCACCCACCGATAAGATGCTCCCCCTTCCGAGTCACAGGGAAAACTGCTCAGGACCTGGAAAGAGAGGTCCGGGACATGCTGGCTTTGGGGGTGATCCAGCCATCGGCCAGCCCTTGGGCCTCGCCGGTGGTGCTGGTCCCCAAAAAGGACGGGTCGGTCCGGTTCTGTGTGGACTATCGGAAGCTCAATGCCGTCACTGTATCTGATGCCTACCCCATGCCCAGGCCGGACGAGCTCCTAGAAAAGCTGGGAGGAGCTCGGTACCTTACCACCATGGACCTTACAAAGGGCTACTGGCAAGTGCCGCTGGATGCAGATGCCTGGCTGAAATCGGCCTTTATCACCCCTCTGGGGCTCTATGAGTTCCTGACCCTGCCTTGCGGCCTCAAGGGAGCGCCGGCCACCTTCCAGCGCCTAGTGGACCAGCTCCTGAGGGGGATGGAGAGTTTTGCCGTGGCGTATATTGATGACATCTGTGTCTTTAGCCAGACCTGGGAGGACCATGTGTCCCAGGTTAGACAAGTGCTGGACGGACTCCAGGGGGCTGGGCTGACTGTAAAAGCGGAGAAGTGCAAGGTGGGGATGGCTGAAGTATCTTACCTGGGCCATCGGGTGGGGAGCGGCCGCCTAAAGCCGGAACCAGCCAACGTGGAGGTGATCAGAGACTGTCCCGCTCCCCACACCAAAAAGCAGGTCCAAGCCTTTATTGGGATGGCAGGATACTACCGAAGATTTGTGCCCCACTTTAGCGCCATAGCCACCCCCATCACTGAGCTATGCAAGAAGGGGAAGCCAGACAAGGTGGTCTGGACCGAGCAGTGCCAGGAGGCTTTCTGGGCGCTGAAGGAGGCTCTGGTCAGTGGCCCAGTTCTGGCAAACCCAGACTTTGACAAGCCCTTTGTGGTGTTCACCGACACCTCCGACACGGGACTGGGGGCAGTGTTAATGCAGGAGGATGAAAAGGGGGAGAGACACCCCATCGTGCACCTGAGCAAGAAGTTGATACCCCGGGAGCAACACTACGCAGCCATCGAGAAGGAGTGCCTGGCCATGGTGTGGGCCCTCAAGAAACTAGAGCCCTATCTCTTCAGGCGACACTTCACCGTCTACACCGACCCCTCTCCCCTGACCTGGCTGCACCAGATGAAAGGAGCCAACGCCAAGCTCCTGAGATGGAGCCTGCTCCTGCAGGATTACGACATGGACGTGGTCCACGTGAAGGGAAGTGCCAACCTGATAGCGGATGCGCTGTCCCGGAGAGGGGGCCCCGAACTTCCCCAGGTCACTGGTCACAGTGACCCCGCTCAGTTCAGTCTCGAAATGGGGAGAGATGTGACGCAGCAGGGAGGGGGGAGTGTTGACCTGGAAATGTGCCCTGGGGAGGGGAGACCTGAGAGCCTGTCACCTGAGCCAGGAGGGGGAGGGGGAGGTAACACCTCTGCCCAGGAATGTGGACGGAGAGTGCAGCAGGGAACCTGCTGGGTGGGTTTAGTTTTCAGTTTGGGGCTGGGTGGAGGAACACAGGGAACCCCAGGGCTGGGGTCTAAGCTCCCTGCTTCCCCAGAAGGACGTGATTGAGGGGTCCTGGCTGTACCCACAAGCTCTGTTGTGGACTGTGTTCCTGTTGTCCAATAAACCTTCTGTTTTACTGGCTGGCTGAGAGTCTCAGTGGATCCCAGGAAGAGGGGTGCAGGGCCTGGACTCCCCCACACTCCGTGACATCTTAACCTTCCCTCTGAATAGTGAGGGGGTGCCTCAGTTTCCCCTATGCAGTTCTTAAGTCTCTAGGGGGTGAGGTAAGGGTGTATGATCATTGCACAGCCCTGGAGGGCAGGTGTGTGCAGGGGTCTGGACACAGAGAATGGCCGACACCCTGTTTCCTGGCAACTGGAGGCCTGGGCCCTTCCCCCCTGCAAGGTGAGAGCTAAAGGGTTGATGAACAAAGGAACCAGGTGACCTCCTTGCCCGGGAAAGGAACAAAGCCCAGGGGAGGAGGGGCTGGAGGGAGTTTCAGTTTGGGGCTGGCTGGAGACATGGAGTGAAGTGCAGATGTGGTTGTCTGGCTCACTGCCCCCCAAAATGGAGCCAGAGGAGGGGTCCGGTTCTCTGCACCTGCAAGCTCTGTGTTAGACCATGTTCCTGTTGTTTAATAAACCTCTGTTTTACTGGCTGGCTGAGAGTCACGTCTGACTGCGAAGTTGGGGGGCAGGACCCTCTGGCTTCCCCAGGACCCCGCCTGGGCGGACTCGCTGTGGGAAGCGCACGGAGGGGGAGAGGATGCTGAATGCTCCGGGGTCAGACCCAGGAAGGTGGAGCCGGGTGAGCTGTGTGTCCTGCAGACAGGCTGCTCCCAGAGAGGAGACTTCCCCAGAGTCCTGCCTGGCTTCATAGGGAGCAGTTTCAGAGCATCGCCCGGGGACTCCGTGACAGTCAGCACTCCTACTGGCACTGGATCCGGCAGCCTCCCGGGAAAGGGCTGGAGTTGCTGGGGTGATACACCCCTCTACGGGGCAGACATCCTACCCCCCTTCCCTGCAGAGCACAGTCACCATCTCTGCAGATGCCCCAAAGAACCAGGTCTCCCTGCAGCTCGGCGCCCTGACTGCTGCGGATCCCGCCACGTATTACTGTGCCAGGGGACACACAGTGACAGAGACTGGGGCTGAGGGGGGCTGGCACAAAAAGGAGGTGGCTCGAAACGTCAGCGGGGCCCATGCACGGGGAGGGGCAGTGATACAAGCAATGGTGGGTAGGCTTCGCTGTCGGGTGGTGCAGACATTTCACAGGATCATTGAACCATAGGGGGAGAAGGGACCGCACAGGCCAGGGTGTTAGCTACTCTCCTTACCAGCCAGAGAGAGTAGGACACACACGGACACTTCAGCACCCCACCTTGCCACAGAGTCCTAGCCCTCTCACAGACAGACACAACCCCCAGCTCACCTATAGTCACACTCACTCGCACAGGGCTTAATCTGTGCCAGGGCTGAGCCTGGCCCCTCGGGTTTGCCGTGTCAGCTATGAACGTACAGATGTTGCTTGGGCCCCAGCACCGCTTTCATTACAAATTAAGCACTGCACTCACACCCAATGAAAACACAGTGTCAACCCCCGCCCCCATCCACATATTCACACCCAGACCCAGAATGTGCCCCACCCACAACCTCACACCCACAGTCACATCTACCCGCCTGCAAAAATATCCCACCTGCACCCACTCCCCTCCCCGGTACCACTCAGCTTCTGACTGCCGGATGCGGGGACTGGACAACAGGGGATGGATCACTCCCTCCTGGCCCTGTTCTGTTCATTCCCTCTGGGGCACCTGGCACTGGCCGCTGTCGGAAGACAGGACACCGGCATAGATGGTCCTTTGCTCTGACCCAGATGGGCCGTTCTTATGCTCACTCTCAGAAACACCCACCAACACCCACAGAGTCACATCCGCCTCCCCTGACTCTTCTCAGCCTCTCCCCTGCATTACCGGGCCGTGTCCTGTTTACCCCCATCCCATCTCCAGGAGTGGGGCGCAAAGGGAGTGGTTCAAAGAGAGATGGGGCGTCTCTTTCTCAAAGGCCAACCACAAGTAATTGGGGTTGATGCTGGAGGCACTGGCTAGACTTCTCCGATCTGTGTTAAATAAGAGGTGAGAGCAGATGGCCCCTCTAGCCTTAAAATCTATGAGAAATGATTTCTATCTCGGCTTGGAAGGGTTTGGTTTCTGTCAGGAGCTGTTGGTAAATGTCTGATTTCTCTGTACACACACAAACAGATGAAAACACATTTCCATGAATAATCATCAACATTTACAGACAGGCAAAGTAAGAAAAATAGCAATTGAGAATTTATTAGCGTCTTTGTTAAGGCTATTTATTCTGTATCTTTTGACATGTGATGTTGACCATTTGTGTTTTAATGGTTATAAAGTGTGAACTTTTTGAATTGCAACATTTGCTGCCATTAAATAATTATTATCTGACCCTCATATTTTCCCCAAACTGTGAACATTTAAATAGATAAAAAGACTTAAACCCCATCATTTTGCACAACTGTGAAAATTTAAACAGCTAAATATGAAAAAATGCTTAAAATAAACATTGATATTACCCATGGAAATTATAAAAAAAAATTGTATTCCTCCAAGTCTGTTTGCAAATAGTTTAAAATCTTTTGATTCAAAAACTCACTCACAAACCTGATTGTATGATCTAGCCTTTGGCAGAGACAAGCCACATTGCGGGAATGTGTGTTAGTTGTGTTAGGCTGCTTTTCTGGGATGAGAAAGGTGTTCTTGGTGTCTCAGTTTCCCATCTGGAAAGAAACCCCCATCAATCATCATCATCAATCTTTCCTTTTAGCAGAGCAGAGAGTAGCAGTGGTTTCCACCATGCATTGGAGGCCCGTGTAGAGTATTCACTAATGAGTCCATTTTTTAGCATCCCTGTTGGGAAGATGTTATGTAGGCAGACTTCATACACGGCTCTGTGTGTGTGCGTACACACACACACACACAAAACAGCAAGATAACTACTGCCCTAAAATCATAGTTGAAATAAGCGTCTGTGATTTTTATGGAGCTGTAGCTATCCGGGTTTAATGTGAGTGCTTTGAAGCAGACAGATACACACAAAAGTGTGATAGACACAGAGATAGGCAAGACGCTTCTTGTGAGCTTCCCCCCCATTGGCTGAACCTTCTAGGATCAATCACCACCCCGGATTTCCTGTCTAGAAGCTCCCAGATCTGCAGAAATGTTCTCTGCCCAGAAGCTCAGATAGCCACCTTGTGCTGCTCTCCAGTGGTAGAAATGGGAGTATCTTTGCTCCTTCTGAGTTTTCTGGGCGCCCCAGTGTTGTGTGAGTTTTTTTACAGAGGATGCAGTTGCAGGGTGTGTGTCGGGGGAGCCAATCTGGCAGGGTGGGTCTATTAATTTTCACCCCTTCTCCATTTTTCTAGGTGACCTTCCCCCGTTTAGACTGGTGGAGTTTGGCCCAGCAGTGGTGCGGCCCTCAGAGACTCTGCAACTGAATTGTGCTGTCTATGGTTCCTACATCACGGGTGGAGGGACCTTCTGGTACTGGTTCAAGCAGAGTCCCAGGAACGGGCTGGAATGGATGGGGCTGATTGATTCCAAGGGGGATACTGCATATGGCCCATCATGGAAGAGCCGAATAAGAATCTCCAGGGACACTTCCAAGAACCAGTTTTATTTCCAGCTGAGGGCCCTGACAAGTGCTGACAGTGCCAGCTATCACTGTGCCAGACGATAGGAGACACAGTGATTGGGAGCAAAGCAGGAGCGAGGCAAAAATCTGAAAGATCTCTCTGAGGGGCATGAGGAGTTGCAGAGAGTCTGAGGGTGGGCTTCATGCCAGAGGGAAATAAAGGCAGAAGTAGGATTAAAGAGACTTCAGAAGAAACCACATGGAAACGTTACGCGCTCAGACCAAAGAGAGTTTTAAAACCAGAGTTTTATTAAACTTATTATCCAAAACCAAAGAAACCCAAGTTGCACTAGACCCATTGCTGCTGAGTCCTTTCAGAGCCCCTTTGACTTCCTTCGCAGGCCCTCGATCTTTAAAGGGCCAGGGTGCAGACAAATCTAACCCTGAGATTCCCTTCTGAATGCTGCCTAAACTCTTAACTGGACCTCTGCCTCTGTCTCTTTCCTTCCCTCTGATCTCTCACACGCAGAAACTCTCCCACTCTCTCTTTCTCTCCTGCCACACTTACCATCACGGTACGTGAGCGCCTCCTGCCAAGTTTTTGTTCTGAAACAAATTGAAAAGAGCATATTTTGCAAAGACCCGTCAGCACAGCAATGGGGGAAACACTGCAATTGTTAATCGACAGCAGCTTTCCCTGCAGTTTCAGAGAAATCAAAAGGCTTGCGGTTTTGTGGGAAGGGTGGCCCAGACTGACATAGTCCCTGAGTTCTCCGAACCAAACCACGACACACAGCATGGGAACGTGCTCTCCAGGCAAGTCCCAGGTGTATGGCCAGCCCAGACAAACATCCACTGCCCTGTGGGAGTTGGGAGTCAGGGGAAGAGGGGTCTGTGCAGGTAGAGGTGAGAAAACCCGCAGAACTTCCTCTTTTCACTGGAAGGGATTTAAAGACAGTCTGGAGAGAGATTGTTGGGGCTGGGTGATTTTATCCCCTTCATTTATGAAAGGGGCAAAACAGAAACAAATCCATATAATAAAAAGGAAAGAAGAATTTAATAATGTTGTATAAACACACACAATAGCAACAGCACTGCGTTACAACAACAATAGCAATGGGAATAAAAACAACACTATCAGTGACAACAGTCATAACAATGTAATTGGCAACCCCCAGAGCAATACAATGCCTTTAACAATAGCAACAATAATCCGTCATAATGTAATACAACCCAGCAAACCAGCAACCTAAACACCAGCCCCCAAGCCAACCAAATTCTCAATCAAGAAACCAAAGAAATAACCAGACAAACAAATAACCCACTAAGTGAGCAATCAAGTATTAAAAATGAATGAATAATAAATTAAACCAACCCAGTATATAACCCAAATCAACTAAACAAATGAAACCAAGCAGCAAATCAAGCAAGGAACCCGATGGTCAAAGGAATAATGAACCAAGGAAACACAAAGAACGAAGCCCTGTGAAGCTGGCAGACGAGGCCAAAGCCCCAGGCCTTACCGCACACTTACACGTTCACAGCTGGAAGCCCGGCCGGTTCACCTGTGTACCACTACAGACCAAAGCGATTGTTAGATATATTATAATGTAGTTGGTGTTTAAACGTCATGAAAACTGATAGGACGCTGCATGCATTGTTTTCACGTACCTATATCCTGCTATAATGTAATAGCAAACATGTACCTTGCGCATACCCCCCCCCCAGTGATTAAATAAGCCACCAAATGAGAACGAAGCATTGTGCAATGCAAATGCAGAACTTTAATAGGAAAGTGCTAATTTCAAAGCAAGGAGTGTTCTGTAGGTGGTGACTGGAACTCAAAGGCTCTAAACGCAGAGACTGCTCTCCAAGAAAGAGCCCACGTGGGCGGTGACCCCCCGTACTCTGCGAGAAGAAGCTGTAAGTATGGACACAAGACAAAAATCTTCACCTCTGGACTGTTTGAATTCTAATGAGAAGACGGAGATCCCCAGCATTATTCTGGGTAGCCCGGAGAGACTTTAGAAAACTGGCAGATTACTACATCTCTGCTACCATTGGGAGTCATAGATCGTGACTCACCTGTACATATACTTTTATGTACTTTAACCTCTCAGTAACTCTCATTCCTTTGTCCTAGCTAATAAACCTTTAGTTAGTTTACTACAGAATTGGCCTCCAGCATTGTCTTTGGTGTGCGATCTCGAATGCTAATCAACCTGACTGAGTGACTGGTCTCTGGGCCTGGATGTAACCTGATGATTTATGATTTTTGGTGTAACCATTGACCACATAGTCCAGCTTGGCTGGGTGCAAGAGAGACTGGAGTGTCTCAGGGGATTGTCTGCGACCTTGTACTTCAGGAGTTCACATTTATTATTGGGTTGGTGAAATCTAATGATAGAACACACCACCAGTCGGGCTGCCCGCCCTGCTTCTGGCCGTCTGCGCTGAGGTGGGCTCTCATGGTTGTGCACCACTGCAGACAGCGTGACACCCCCTAACATGTAACTAATCAGATAAAAGAGTGATTGAGCAACCACATCAAAACCCAACTGGTCAATCAGCCAAACTCTCCAACACCACACAAATAATGAATCAAACAAATAACCACCAACCCAGCAAGAGTCATGTCCTTCTCTGTAAAATGGGGATGATATACTGACCTCCTTGTTCAATAATTTTGAGATCTACACAAGAAAAAGCATTGTATAAGAGGTAGGTTTTACTATTAATTGTATTATTATTAATTATTATTATTATTAGAGACAAATAACCACATTTTTAACTTTAAACTCTCCAAAGAGTTCTTGTGTCTCAGACTCATTCTTTGTGCTGCCCTGGAAGAGTGCTGGTAAAAGTTTGTTTTATGGCTCCCAAATGTCCCTGACAACTCTGAAAATTTGAGCCCCAAATTAAGATTTTCAAAGGATCATAAAGGATTTCAATGAGGTCTGGGTCTCTACTTTTCAAAAGATACCTACGGGTGGAGAGAGAGATCAGACTATTTTAAAGAAAATTCCCAGGATATTAAGGGTTAAACTTCCAAAGCAGCTAAAGGAACTCATGGACAAACCTTTCATTGAAAGTCAATGTAATTTGGGTGCTTAACTCCCCTCCGTCTCCTTTGAAAATCCCAGCCTAGTTCTCTATAAATGCCTCTTTAAAATAACAAAGGAAACTTAGGGTCAGATCCCCAGCCAATGTCAATTGTCAGGGATCCACTGACCTGAATGGAGCAACATTGATTTACACCTGCTGTGGGCCAGGCTCTTAATCTTTCAAAAAAGTAATTATGGAACCTCTATTTTCAGTTGATAAGCACAGTATTTTGTCAGGGCAATTACAGACTAGCTGGGGATTGGTAAACCCGGTGCTTGAGAATGCATGATTGTGTCCTGTGGAGGTAGAGTGAAGTCTGGGAGGTTTTTGTAGCGCGGTTTATCACTGTGTATACTACGTACCACAGTGATTGAAGATAACTGAGTTACTGTACATAAACCAACGCTGTAGTTTCTGCAGGTGGAGTGTACTATATCTTTAGATGCACCGAAGGAAGGAGGTTAAAAAGATAATGAAAGGGCAGCTGCTTTTAATCTAAACCACAGAAAGTGATACATTCGTGCACAGGTTGTTCCACTTATTAGAGTCAAGGCAGCATTCTTGGTGAAGGAGGATCAGGATGGGAAGCAAACTTCCAAAGGGGATTTGTCTACCCCACTGCAATGCCCCTTACTTCATGTCACAATGACTTCTTTAATAAATCTTTCACACCAGGACCAGTTGACAGCCACAACAGCAAACCCCACAATAAAAAACAAACAGAAAAACAAACAAACAAAAAATGAACAGAAAACTAATAAATAAAAACAAAACAACCTCCCCCCCCCCCCGCACAAAACCAACCCCTTCCAATCTCCCCAAAGCCAAACCAAACCTACCAACCAACCAATCAAAAGAATGGAACAAAATGAACAATCCCCTGGCATACTCCATGCAAAGGTTCCCCTGGTTAAAAAAGGCAGAGAACTCCTTGAAATCTCTTGGGGACTTTGCTATGCTTTGGTGAATAACCTGAGCACTATGATCATTGTGAGATAGCTCGTTAGCTAGCTAGATAACAGGGTGTGACACGGGGGCCAAAACGATTACCTGTTCTTTACAGGCAACTTGCCTCAGACTGGACAAATTCACTACACCTAATACACCGCTTTCACAGTATTTATCTATAAATGTTAGCATCTGAGCATGAAAGCTTGTAAATCATAGCTATCCATAGTCATGGTGAGATGTGTTATGGGTTCTATTTAGGGAATAATGTAATTATATTGAAAATTATACCTTTATGGTCTTGGAGGGAAAGTGAGTCACCAGGAAATCTTATGTCTCGGTGATGGGTCATTCAGGCGGTCAGAAGTTTACACCCCTCTCTGGCTAGCCATTGATGTAATGTATTGCTCAATTGTCTACTTTGTGGCAATCCAGAAAAGTCAATGGACAACCATCAAAGACAAACTGTAAATATCAAAACCACTTGGGAGTGAGAAGTGAAAGCAATGCCATGATGGCACGGCCCTGTCTGTGAACAAACACAAGAGACCCATTCAATAGATCACAGGGCAGAGAAAGACCCTCTGTACCCACTGCTGAGGACTTAACTTGATGAAAGATTGGGGGTTAGCAAGTGCTGCTAGCTGGGGGCTAGCAAGACTGACTTTCGGAGAGAGAATCTACTTGATTATCTAAGGAAAGTAACTATTAATAAATGTAGTCCCTAATTCACATTTTATGATTTTCTTTTGCATGTAGCTATCACTCACACTAGTTTCTATTTCAGTCTCTGTTCTTTCTTCAATAATTTTTCTTTTGTTTTACTAGCATCCAACTCAGGTGCTGTGTGTGGTCCAGGACCAGTGCTCTAAGGTAAAACTGGTAAACTGGGGTACGCTGCTCCTTTGGGAACAGAGGATCGGAACTTTCTGTGGGTATCCAATGATCAGGGCCTAGACACCAGAAGGAGACATACTGAAGGGACTCAGGGGCTGGGGTGCAGCTATTGTCAACCTGCAGGGCAAAGGAACAGCTGGAATAGCCCAGAGGAGAGGCTGGTTTTGTTCGGGAACTGACACCCTGCCAGGAACAGGCAAGACTCCTCCACACTGAAGGCAGGTGGCAACAAGGTGACTCACATCCCTGCGTGTCCCAAGAATGGTCACAGGCAGTGTGTGTGGGAATAGAGAGATTATAACATTTCAGAGATGGAAATATATTCTTTCATCTAGTCCACCTCTGTGGGGCCCAACGGAGGAAGAAGTCTTTGGCTAGTATTTTTATCCAGGCTTAATTTTTAAAGTCCCAAAAGATGGGAGTGGCACCACCTCAAGAAATATTCACAGAATCATAGAACTGGAAGGGATCTTGAGAAATCATCTAGTCTAGTCCCCTGCACTCATGGCAGGAGTAATTATCTAGACCATCCCTGACAGGTGTTTGTCCAACCTGTTCTTAAACATCTCCAATGATGGAGATTCCACAACCTCCCTGGGCAATTTATTCCAGTGCTTAACCAATTAGAAAGTTTTTTCCTAATGTCCAACCTAAACCTCCCTTGCTGCAATTTTAGCCCATTGCTTCTTATCCTATCATCAGAGCTTAAGAAAAACAATTTTTCTTCCTCCTCCTTATAACAACCTTTTACATACTTGAAAACGGTTATCATGTCCCCTCTCAGTCTTCTCTTTTCCAGACTAAACAAACCCAATTTTTCAATCTTCCCTCGTAGGTCAGGTTTTCTAGACCTTCAATCATTTTTGTTGCTCTTCTCTGGACTTTTTCCAATTTGTCCACATCTTTCCTGAAATGTGGCACCCAGAACTGGACACAATACCCGAGGTGAAGCCTAATTAGTGTGGAGGAGAGCAGAAGAATTACTTCTTGTGTCTTTAGAGTAACAGCCGTGTTAGTCTGTATTCACAAAAAGAAAAGGAGTACTTGTGGCACCTTAGAGACTAACCATTTTATTTGAGCATAAGCTTTCGTGAGCTACAGCTCACTTCATCGGATGCATAAAGTGGAAAATACAATGAGGATGTTTTTATACACACAGACCATGAAAAAAAGGGTGTTTATCACTACGAAAGGTTTTCTCTCCCCCCACCCCACTCTCCTGCTGGTAATAGCCTATCTAAAGTGATCACTCTTCTTACAATGTGTATGATAATCAAGGTGGGCCATTTCCAGCACAAATCCAGGGTTTAACAAGAACGTCTGAGGAACAGTTGGGGGGAAAGGGGGGAAGGAATAAACAAGGGGAAATAGGTTACTTTTTATAATGACTCAACCACTCCCAGTCTCTATTCAAGCCTAAGTTAATTGTATCCAATTTGCAAATTAATTCCAATTCAGCAGTCTCTCCTTGGAGTCTGTTTCTGAAGTTTTTCTGTTGTAATATTGCAACTTTCATGTCAAACTGGACAGTCTCTACGTAAAAGAATAAATGGACAAATCAGATGTCAAGAATTATAACATTCAAAAACCAGTTGGAGAACACTTCAATCTCTCTGGTCACGCGATTACAGACATGAAAGTTGCGATATTACAACAGAAAAACTTCAGAAACAGACTCCAAGGAGAGACTATTGAATTGGAATTCATTTGCAAATTGGATACAATTAACTTAGGCTTGAATAGAGACTGGGAGTGGCTAAGTCATTATGCAAGGTAACCTATATCCCCTTGTTTTTTCCTACCACCTCCCCCCCCTCAGAAGTTCTTGTTAAACTCTGGATTTGTGCTGGAAATGGCCCACCTTGATTATCATACACATTGTAAGGAGAATGATCATTTTAGATAAGCTATTACCAGCAGGAGAGTGGGGTGGGGGGAGAGAAAACCTTTTAAAGTGATAAACACCCATTTTTTCATGGTCTGTGTGTATAAAAACATCCTCATTGTATTTTCCACTTTATGCATCCGATGAAGTGAGCTGTAGCTCACAAAAGCTTGTGTTCAAATAAATTGGTTAGTCTCTAAGGTGCCACAAGTACTTCTTTTCTTCTTGTGTCTTGCTTACAAGACTCCTCCTAATACATCTCAGAAGGATGTTTGCTTTTTTTGCAACAGTGTTACACTGTTGACTCATATTTAGCTTGTGGTCCACTATGATACCCAGATCCCTTTCCGCAGTTCTCCTTCCGAGGTAGTCATTTCCCATTTTGTATGTGTGCAACTGATTGTTCCTTCCTAAGTAGAGTATTTTGCATTTGTCCTTATTGAATTTCATCCTATTTACTTCAGACCATTTCTCCAGTTTCTCCAAATCATTTTGAATTTTAATTCTGTTCGCCAAAGCACTTGCAAACCCTCCCAGCTTGGTACCATCTGCAAACTTGATAAGTGTACTCTGCATGCCAGTATCTAAATCATTGATGAAGATATTGACCGGAACCGGACCCAGAACTGATCCCTGTGGGACCCCACTCTTTATGCCCTTCCAGCATGACTCTGAACCACTGATAACTACTCTCTGGGAATGCTTTTCCAACCAGTTTTGCACCCACCTTATAGTAGCTCCATTTAGGTTGCATTTCCCTAGTTTATTTATGAGATGATCATGTGGAACAGTATCAAAAGCTTTACTAAAATCAAGATATACCACATCTACCGCTTCCCCCCATCCACAAGGTTTGTTACCCTGTCAAAGAAAGCTTTCAGGTTGGTTTGACATGATTTGTTTTAGAGAAATCCATGCTCACTGTTACATATCACCTTATTATCTTCTAGATGTTTGGAAATTGATTGCTTAATTCTTTGCTCCATTATCTTTCCGGATACAGAAGTTAAGATGACTGGTCTGTAATTCCCTGGGTTGTCCTTATTTTCCTTTTTATAGATGGGCACTAGATTTGCCCTTTTCCAGTCTTCTAGAATCTCTCCCATCTTCCATGACTTCTCAAAATAATTGCTATATCTTTAGGCAATAATTCTGTAAAGAAGTCCATGAGGACTATTCTCATGCTTAAAATTAAGCACATACACAAATCTTTGCTGGCTCAGGGTTTAAAATAACTATTATGAAGATAGAAAAGTGAGACTGATGCCACTGCAGTAGGATTGGTTGAAAATTTTCCAACCAAACTCTTCTGTGATAGAAAAGTGGGTTTTTGATTAAATGAAAATTTTCACCCAAAAAGGAAATGCTCCCCAAAGTTAAATATTTTTGGTGAAAGTGAAATATTTTGGTTGAAACCAAAATATTGCAATTTAGATATCCTGTCTTTGTGTCTCATTTGAGTTGTAATTTAGTTGTTTCATGTCCCCATTCCCCGCTATGGACTAGGCTCCCCAGAAGACTACATTCCTCATGATGCACCAGGGCAAAGACTCCCATGATGGAGCCATCTCCCCTCACCATGGGCGGGGGGGGGGGGAGAGCATACAGCATCATGGGAGATGTAGTCCAATCAGGTAGTCCAGCCTTTAAAGAAGGGGAGCATGAGGCAGCCAAACGACAACTCCCGTGAGGCACAACATCTGAATTTCTGAGTGAAAATGTTTGTTTTTTTGCTGCGGGACAAAATAGTCCATTTTTTGATATTTTCACTGAAAAGTCAATTTTGTAAGTTTTTAAAAGACTGTTGGGTTTTTTTTTGTGGGGAGGGGGGGAGGAGGGAATCCCATTTCCCAACCATCGGCACTCTGCAGGTGGAGTCTTGGTTTGACTCTGTGAAAGGTATGGCTGAGGCTTTTAAAAATGATGGAGTAAAGCTAGGCTTTTAAATTTGCATGGGGTACATTTTTCAATAGTACTTGAGTGAGTTAGGAGCTTAAGTCCCATTTTCAAAAGTCATTTTGGGACATGGGAGCCTGAGGCTAGAGAGTTAGGTCAATGTAAGGCAGCTTATGTCGACCTAATTATGTCAGCATCCACACTACAGCCTTGCTGCTGCGGATGTAAGTGCTCTGCTACACTGACATAATAACTCCACCTCCATGTGTGTAATTCCCATTGAAAATCAATGCGCTTTAGGCACATAGATGCTTTTGAAAATCTCTCCAGGCACCTAAATATCTTTTCAATGTGGCCCTAAATCCCTAACTCCCATGGATTCCAATGAGAGTTAGGCTCCTAAACTACTTAGCTCCTTTTAAGAATCCCACTAGGTGCCTAAATACCTTTGTTAATCTGTCTCCAAATACCTTAGGTAGCTTTGAAAATCTCTATGTCTAACTTCCTTAGGCTCCTTTGAAAGTGCCAGTCTTGAACTCAAGCTTTGGCTCCCCCAAGTCTGAAAACCTTGGCCCGTCTTCATGTTGCCGAGGCTGGGATGAAGCTGTGGTAAGCAGCCGCTTTCATTTCCTTGGAACAGCCTGTTGGGAAGTCACATGGCTGCATGTACTCTCACCGCTCTGTACAGTAAGAAAGAAGAGGTGTTTTTTGTAAAGAGGTGCAGCACTGTGGGGGGGTGGGATACTACCACAGTGACACAAACTCCATAGAGTGCCGTACAAAAACCTGCAGATGCAAGAAAAGCAATATTTCATGGCAAAAAACACACTAACCCAAAATTTCAGAGGTGTAACTACAGTTCATTTTATTCTTTTTCTCCCTATTTCCATGTAACCCCCAAGAAACAGTTTGAGCAATATCCTAAGAGCTGGAAAGAAGGTTTAGCTGAGAAGCATTTTCTGGCACAAAGTCTTTGGAATCGTTCAACTACAGAATGATTTTTTCTAATTTTTAGCAGAAATAGGACATGGTACACACTTCCTGGCTTTGAATAATGTGTCTTGCAAGGATAAAGTCCTGTTTTTAGTCTTCTGTCTTGGCATGTCTACGGAGCTCCTCTAGAGACCTATTCTTCAGCAGGCTGCAAACAATGTGGATACAGATAAACTGATCTTCGGAAAAGGGACCACTGTCAAAGTAGAACCAGGTAAGTACAAAGCTTTGTATGTTTAAAATTACACTAGAAGGGAAGGGGAGCATTGCTACATGGTTCCACAAAGAAATGATTTTGCTTTCTGGGGTTTGAGAGGATTTTCTTGCCAGCTGAAGACTCAGCTCTGGATGCTCAGATGCATTGCACAGCTCCATTGGACCGAATGGCCCATAATCCCAACTAGTGTAAACCAGCTTCACGCCATAGGAGTCAAAGGGCCAGATGCCTCCCCAGTGTACATTGGGTGTGGCTCTATTGGAGTGAGTGGACCCGATCCCGAGCTGGTGCATATCTGCATAGCCGCCGTGGAGCCAGTGGTCTAGATCCTTGGCTCGTATCTATTGGCGTAGCTCTACTGAAGTCGATGGCGTTACACCGGTACACACTAGCTCAGGGTGTGGTAACCTGGGCCAGATTTGGTGTAAAAATGCCTCAGCGCCACTGAAGTTCCGTGGATTTGCACGGTTTTAGGTCAGTCTCAGAACGCAGGCCCCAGGGTTCAATGCTGATGTGCGAGGCGGGTTTTGCGATGACTCTCTAACTCTGTGGAGTATGAGAAACTGATTTTCGGGAAAGGCACCAAAGTGACTGTGGAACCAAGTAAGTAATTCATCCCCAAAAGGAAGCGTGAGTGTTTTTCATGTTCCTGAAGTAATGGCTCAATAACCTCGGGGTGAAGTTTTGAAAACTGCCGAAGCAACTGGGATGTCCAAGTTCCTTCAGAATGAATGGGAATTGGATGTCCAAATTGCCCAGCTGATGGGGAAAATGTCACCCAGGAAATTTAAGGTTGTTTTAGAAAAGTAATTAAAATTTTCAGAGAGGGTTGAAATATGGAGTGAGTCAAAGGAACAACTTTACAGCTGGTTGCTGGATTTCTTTGTCTGGAGTTTCTTGGGTGTAAACTGAAGAAGTTGGATTAGGTGGTGGTTGTTGGTTTTTGTTTTGGAAAGTGGGGCTCTAATTTAAAGGGAAAAAATCTGGGGTTTGTGAGTCAGTTCATGGAGTTCCAGCATTCCTCTGAGAGAGATGGAACATGTAAGTTTTTGTAGGGACCCTTTGAAGTGTGTTAACACATGGCCCATGATCTTTGGGAAAGGCACTCAGCTGAAAGTTGAACCACGTAAGTATTTATCAAGTGTATTTTTCAGCTTCTGGGGAAGGGTAAAGTGGTGGAAAGGTTGATTTTATTGCTCAGAAGTATCCAGCTGTGTATAGAAACTGACAGCAGAACAGTCCTTGGTTGATTATGGGTAAAATTTTCAAAAGCAGCCAAGGCTTAGATGCTCAAAAGTCTTATGTGCCTAACTTCCATTGAAATCACCTAGATACTTAATGATTGTCAGTCAGTCCCATCGACTTTCAATGAGGCTTCAGCTCCTATGATACAGATTTAAATGTATTTAGGTGATAAAGGCTGTTGAAAGGTGCCTAGTAAGATTTTTCAAAAGCACCTACATATCAAACTCCCATTGAAATCAATGCATCTCGACAGGTTTGAAATCCCCACCAAATGCGTATCTACATCTTGAAATACCTATAAAACCAGCCCAAATTAACCTAAATACCTTTACAAATTTAGCTTGTGGGTGCTTTTGAAACTGTTACCCTTGAAAACCCAATTCCCATTAAAATGACAGGATTTGGGTGTCCAAACCCCCTAGGCAACGTGATATATTTTCATCCTTTTGCATGCTCCATGAAGGAGATTTCCAAAAAATGCTGAAGGAAGACAGGAGCACAGTTCCCTTGGCACTTTGAAAAGCCTCTCCTCCTTGACCACAGCACAGAAAGCGTCCAGTCAGACATACAGCTGTATATTTAAAACCTTGTTTGGTGGTGTGGGTTAAGGAATAGTTGGATATAGGGAGAAGCCAAATATTCTGACTGAATGTTTGCATTTTTTAACAATCTTGTTTCATCTTGTTTTTATTTTTTTCCGAGAACACCGTTAAAAGAAGCGATAAAACATTGCCTTGAGGTGGCAGGTACAAGCTATTGTGTTCATTAGTGAATCTAGAAAACGTGTATACCGTTTGTGTCCTTGTTGCTGTTAAAACACAGTCGAGTGAATTCCTAGCATGAAAATATCTGCTTGTCCACTTTCATTACAATCAGACAGGCCAGATCTCCAGCTGGTGTCAATCAAGAGAAATCCGGGAGGCCAAATGCTCACCTGGTGTAAATGGATGTAGCTCATGTGAAGTCAGTCGGAGAAAATCCCCAGCTCCTCAGTCACCGGGCCAGATCAGCAGCTGGTGTAAATTGACATAACTACAGAGAAGTCAATCGGGCAGGAATCTGGGGTGGTATAAATTGCCAAAGCCCTGTCGATTTTACAGAGCCTCAGATTACAAATCCAGAAGGGGCCACTGTGATCATTTAATCTGACATCCAGAATATCACCCACCACAGAACTTCCCCAAAATAATTCCCATAGAATATCTTCTAAAGAAACATTCCTTCATTGCCCTTGCTGGAAAATCCCTTGGTAAACTGCTCCACTGGTTAATTGCCCTCAGTGTTAAACTATACACCTCATTTCCAATCTGCATTTATCAACTTCCAGCCATTGAATCATGTTAAACCGCTTTCTGCTACATTGAAAAACTCATGATCAGATGTTTGTTTCCTATGTAGATACCTAGAAACGGTGATCAGATCACCCCTTAGCCATCTCTTTGTTGAGATGAACAGGTTGAGCTCCCTGATTCTATCGCTATAAACGTGTTTTCTAATCCCTTCATCATTCTCCTGGCTCTTCTCCGATCCCTTTCCAATTTATCAACCTCTTTCTTGAATTGGGAACACCAGAGCTGGACACAGGATTCCAGCAGAAAGTAAAATAAACTCCCCCCCCCCCCTTTTATGCACCCAAGGGCTGCTTTAGCCCTTCTGATGTCTTTAACACAGCGCTGCCAACCTGCCCCCCCCCCCCCCAGCATCTGTCCCAGTTCCGTTTCGCCCGCAGCGCAGCTGGCCCGCGGCTCAGCGCCTTGGCCGCGCGGAGCTCAGAAAACGCCCCCAAGGGGCTCCCCGCGAAGAAAGCGGCGCCGCTCTCGGGGTCCGGAGCCGAGCTGTGTTCCTGCACCGAGAACCGCACACAGAAGAGGGCTAGCGAGGCAACCCGGTTTTGTGCTGCCGCCTGTAGCGGTGTCCAACAGCCCTCCTGTTCGGCGGCGGGCCCGGCTCACAGGGGCACCCGGTGTGTATTTGTTGTGTTTTAAGGTCTCGGAATCATCATCGCCCGGGGCTAAGAATTTTTTCGCATTCAGGTGACTGAAGTTAGGCGCCCAGGCATCTGCTTTGGCCCCTCGTTAAACGGGGTGACTTTTAACAGCGCTGCGCGTCCGGCCGCGGCCCTGGAGCTCGGCGCTCCTCAGGGCCGTCTCCAAGGCGGAGAACTTGGGCAGGGGCCGTTGTGCGCTCAGGGGAGAAGCCGCTTATCCAGCCATCCAGATAAGGGTTCTGGAGCCTCGGGCTCGGCACCCGAGCCTTGGCCTGTGTGGCTATGCCGGGGCTTTCTAAAAGAGCCTAGGTGAGTTAGGCGCACAAGTCCCACTGCTTTCAGCACCTCGTTCTCTGAGGCACCTTTGAAAATCCCCCTGTTAGACCTAATCCTGAGCCCTCACCTTAAGGTAACAAGTATCTGTGGGGTGAGTTTGGGCAAGTCCTAAATGCGATTCCGTTTCTCCATCTGTGAACTGTGGATAATGAGACCTTATCTCGTTGGAAAGCTCTCAGAGATTCGTGTATGGGAAGCACTGTAGGAGAGCCAGCCATGATCTGTTACCATTATTGGTTGAGAATTCACCCCGGAGACGACCAGAGTGTGTTGTGGGGGTGGAATTTCAAAAGTTTTTCCTTGCAAATAACTTAAGACCAAAAGGATGCTGGAAACTTCTCTCAGTTGGCAGAGATTGTTCTTTAGGGTTGACACTTTCAAAGCCTCTTAGTGGATTTGGATGCTAAATGGTCATTAATATGAACAGGAATTAGGTGCCCAAATCTTTGAGACCCTCAACGTGGCGATGTAGTGTATGCTTCATTTCCCATCAAGTGTTTTAGCCAGGTGTAAAATATCAGGGAGTACTTGTCAACCTTCAAAATACCTCCCTGGATGATCGCCACGCCTCAGTAGAGCTGGAAGGTTCCTACACAGCCATTTCCCCTTTGTTAGGAGAGGAATTAACCCGTTTCCGTGGGAATGGAAGAGCAGTTGGTCCGGGCTAGGTGCGTGCCAGAGACAAGCTGCAAGTGCCCGACACAGGGCTGGGACTCGGTGTGAGAATTTAGCAGTGTGTTTACCACCGTGAAGCTCACGTTTGGAAATGGGACTAAACTCACAGTCCAGCCAGGTGAGCGGGGGCAAAAAAAAGTTTGAAGGCTTTTCATAAACTGAGAGTGAAAGCTGGGGTCTTGCAAGGAGCCGAAGGGACTTAGGCGCCCAGCTCTAATTTAATATCAATGGGAATCGGACACCTAAATCCTGACAGTTCCTTTGAAAATTCCAGCTTTGGGGCAAGACAGTGACTCCCTGATGTTCCTGAATCCCTTACTCTACAAATCACCGCCTTGATTTTAGCAGGGCCATGCACAGACTAAGATGCTACTCAATGTGAGTAAAGTTCTCAGAATTTGGCCCTTAGATTCCAGAATGTAATCCAGAAATTCACAGATTTCAGAGCACTTTCCAATCTCCAATTTTTTGAAGAGCCTTGTCACACTGTGTGCGAAGTGCTGATTATTTAATATTTGGGAAAGGCACGACTTTGGCTGTGGAACCAAGTAAGTGTTCATCTCTCTCACCCTTTAGTCTGCACCTTTTCCCAGCATTACATTCATTTTTCCTTTCAAAAGAGAGAGAAATAAAGGAACTGTTCCTTCCCTGGCTGTTCTGGCGCTACAAAGAGGTACAAAGAGAACGTTTATATATATATATATATATATATATATATAAACCCTGTTTTCATTCCCACTGTTAAAATAGTTTTTTCCTTGCACTGGAGAAGAATGCTCTCCAGGCTGAATGGAAAGCAGGCCCACTAATAAATATAGCTGGCTGGAAATGTTTGACCAACTTTTTAAAAAATTGAAAATAAACATCCCCCCCCCCCCAACCCCATTAGGTTCAAATCTATCAGCTGCTTTGAAAACATTCAGGGTTCTTTTTTGTAATTTTGAACGATCCATTGAATCATGTTTTAAATTGAGATTTTGACTGACATTTTTCCTTTCCTGAAACCTTCATGTTTTGAGGCTATGAGACATTTGTATAGCCCTTTTGATAATGTTATTGCTAAAAGTGAAGAGAATTCTTCCTGGGAAAGAAAAGGGAGGGCATTTCCAAGCCAGGAAAATGGAGACACAGTTGAAACAGATGTCCCTGTTTCTACTGGTCCGATGTGAGGCCGAGAAGTAGTTACAATCAGCTGAATTTTCAGACTGAAGTGATGTGAGAGGCTTCCTGTTCAGTAGGGTTTAGGACAAACTCGGCAGTGATATGACAGGCGAGAAAGCGCTGAGTTTGCAAGGCTGCCGGGGGGACTTTCGGACGTGGCGTTAAGCTTTTGGTTGAGCCCAGTGAGGAACAGCTAGGTTGTATTGTCGATAGTGTTTGATTCCCATTGCCTCAGGCCAATGCGTATGTAGCGTCTCCATCGCACGGGTGCAAATCAGGCTTCCTCTGAGCGCAGGCGCTGGAGTTGTGTGTCCGGCCCTGCAGCACGGTGCATGGGAGACCAGAGCCCTGGCTTTTGGCAAAGGCACGAGGCTTTCTGTTGAGCCCAGTAAGTGTCACTTTTGTTCTTTTCCATGTCCGCTGGCGGCGTCGCTCCGGGTCCTCAGCTGGTTCAAAGCGGCCCAGCTCCGCCTTCAGTGCAGCCACGCTGGCTCTAGATCATCCAGGAGTTTGACCCGTTGTTTCCAGTGCCTCGATAACGGGGCATGCTGAGCCAGATTATCCCCTCCTAAATCCGGAGTGACACCATTCCAATGAATCGTGTTCCCACTGGAGAAGTGTGGGGAGAGTCCGGCTTTGATGATTTTTATGACTGTAAGTGGATAGGAGGCTGGTCTGACGAGCTCTTAGATCGCATTTCGCACGGCGGTTCTGAGGGCTCCGTTTGCACAGTCGGGCTCGTTCACACACAGGGCTGCCAGTCAGTCTGCACAAGACCGAGGTCAGGGTGTTGGGCTGTCAGGAGAACAGGATAGGCCCGAGAGCAGAGAAGAGCTGTGGCATGTAGCTGTTTTTTTTTATTGGAAGGTAAATTAACAAAATATCATGGAGACGCGAATGGAAAAGCAGCACAATTAGTGTGGAAATCCATCGCTGTTGGGGCTATTACTGCGCTCTAGCTGGTGTAAACGGAAAGACTTCCCACTGAACTGAGTGCTGCTGCTGATTGACACCAGCGGGGGATTTGGCCCATGGATAGACTAGCGAGATTAGGTCACTTCACACCACCCCACTGAATCCCATTGCTCTATGGCTGATTGACACCAGCTGGTGTTTGGTCCCTCTGACTTCAGTGCAGCAATGTGGGTTTGTACCAGATGCAACTTGGTTTTCCTTCATATTTACAAAATTGTCAACATCTGCTTCCCACCTCAGACAACCCTGGCCATGAGCAGTTACGTTGCAGGCACTGACAGGGGCCCTGTACCCTTCATGCCCTTCCACGTTCACTAGGTTTCCTGGATATTCGCCTTCATGAAACATTCTGAGACAGCAGCATGAAGTGGTCTGATGAAATCAGATTTGCTTGCTTTTAAAGTGCCCATAATAATGCTTCTCCAGAGAGGGTTGTGTTCCTTCATCCACTCGCACATGGGAAACGCCTTTAAAAGGTGCCCTGAGAGTTGCAAAATATCCTTATAACTCTTAGCAGAGTTGCAAAAGCCCCTGTGGAACTCGGTAACTGTGAATTATTAAAGGATTGTTGGGTTTTGCCACCGTTCCTAGGAGTCAGAGTAACAGCCGTGTTAGTCTGTATTCGCAAAAAGAAAAGGAGTACTTGTGGCACCTTAGAGACTAACCAGTTTATTTGAGCATGAGCTTTCGTGAGCTACAGTTGTATCTGTATCTGATGAAGTGAGCTGTAGCTCACGAAAGCTCATGCTCAAATAAACTGGTTAGTCTCTAAGGTGCCACAAGTACTCCTTTTCTTTTCGTTCCTAGGAGTGGTACTTTACTCCTGAACTAGAGTCATGACTCCTTGTAGAGCCAGGAGTAAAAGAGAGCAGAATCGGTCACCCACTGGCATAACTTCCTTTCTTACCCTTATTGCGATCCTTATGTGGTTTGGCCACATCAGAAAGCGGCGGAACATGAAGGACCTTCCCGCGTGGGCATTTATAATTTCAGACCAGGTGCCAAGATGACGCCAAGGCAGGATTAAATTATACTGTTGAGTTTTATGCTACAGGTGTACGGAGTTTGCTAATTTTAAGGCCCACTTGTTAAAGACTGAGGCTCTTACTCGGACAGGAGAGGCTCGTGATGCATGTGAGTTCTCACCAATATAAGTAGGTGTTACAGACCTAGGGAACATGGGGATTGTTTTTGATATTCATATCAATGTCCACTCTTGAGTTTTCAGGCCGGGCTTTTGATTGCACAACTCCTTTAGTCTCCTTTGAAAATCAGAGCCTTCGTCCCCATCTCTCTCCCCGTCTCTGTCTTCTGTGGTCCCTTCTGCCTTCAGCACCTCTGACTGATATTTTCAGCAAGGATTCCAGCGAGTGAAAGTTGCACCTAGAATTACGGTCTTTAAAAAATACCTCAGGTGATATTTTCTCCAATTACCATCAGCAGGGCTTGTATCCAAACCCGCAATGTGGAGATGTAGCGCTCTATATCCCGTCACCGTATCCAAAACTTCCCATTGCTATATCTGACCCAGAGGCGAGAGACTCCATAGTCCATGACTTTGTTCTATGATCCTTAACCTAACTCTCCCTCCCTTTAGAGTTTAATCTAATTAAATTATAACCCTCAATTATTTGTTTTCAGAACATGAAGAGATTTCCCCTCCATCTGTCTTTGTTGTGAAATCGACAAAGCCAAGAGAAAACGATGGCAACAAGTTGACGGCGGCTTGTTTAGTTAAGGATTTCTACCCAGCGAACATAAGCGTAAGCATGAGTCAAGAGAAAGAGGTTGTATACAAATCGAAAGAAGGCATTCTCTCTTCCAATGGGAAATACAGCATGATCCAGGTGATCAAGGTTGAACCTAATGAAGAAGTGAAGTGCTTTGTTAAACACGAAAACCTCTATATTAACCAGACAGAGCCTCAGTCAGGTACAGTTATATGGTCCAAATGTGAAAGTTATCATAGCTTGCCAGATACACCCTATTTCATGGTGCGTCGTAGTCCTAAATTTAAGGATACCCACCCCTCCCCAGGAATGCTGGATAGAATTTCTAAAGGGAGCTAGGAGCCAGATGTCCAGTGGTGTTTCAGTGCCCAAAGGCACAGAGAGGTGCACAGAAGGGCTTTCAAAAGCACCTAAGCAGTTCCTTCCTAACTCATTTAGGGCCAGATTTTTAACGGTAGGTGGGCTCCCAGTGGGTGTCAGGCACTTAGATGTTTTTGAAAAGTCCAACTAGGTGCCTAAATCCCTTAAAAATCTCACCCCCCTGTGACATTTCAAACAGCATCTAGACACCTAACGCCCATTAATCACATAAGGCACCTGACTGCATCTTTTGTCACCTTTGTAAATCTAATCCTAGGTGGGAAATGTGTCAAACCCAATGTTTCTGTGTTGAAAAGTGACCTTTTAAGAACATGAAAAAAAATCCCCATTTAGTCTTTTGTGAATAATTATGTGTCATTTTAATCAAAGTTTTCAAGGAAAACATTCTCCACAATATTATTGAAACTGTGATTGGAATTTTCAGAAAAGTAAAGTGGAGTTTAGCTAAACAAAAATTTTGGATTATATTTTTGATTTAAAAACGAAGACCATGACAAAGTTTTAAAAAATAAAGCCTGCCTCGGTTTTGAACTTAGCAATGAAATTAACTTCAAAATGTAACTTTTTCTTGGTGAAAGTGTCTTTACATTTTTCAGCCGGTGCTCCTTGAAAATATTTCTCTTAGGGCTTAGATTTTCACAGCCACCTCATGGATTTGGATGTTGAACTCTCATTTACTTACATGGGAATTGGGACTCCAAATCTCAACCTTAACTTGTGATCCAACTCCATATAAAGTCTCCTATTGACACGAGTAAGACTTAGATTCGGTGTTTAATGGAAAAAGCACTTTGTTCCATTAAATTAATGAGGACTTTTCAAATATTTTGTTTCAAAACCTTTCCCTGGTGGAAAAAATAATTTTTTTAAGCATGGATTTTTACAGAAAGTGTCGGCATTTTGAGAATATTTTTTATTTTTAGTCAGGAAAAAAAAAGAGATGTTTTCCCCGCAAAAGGCTTTTGTTCTGGGCTGGTTTTAGCTGATTTTTTTTTGTTTTTTTTCAGTTTTCAGCTAAACGTTTGTTCCAGAATTGTTTGGGTTTTGGTCGCTGAGCACCAAAGCACAATGTTGTGTTGTTTTGACAAAATGTCGACTTTTTCTGTGGGGAAAAATCAAAAAAATGTGTGACCAGTTCAAAAGTTAATTTCAGCCTGATTTTCAGGCATTTCCATTCATTCATTACTGGGTGCGGGGAGGTTGTATTTATCATTTGTTTCATAATTGTTTTAATTGATCTCTATTTTAATTTCTATCTCTTTCGACAGCTCCCATTCAGGCTCCAATCAATAACACTCAGTGTGAACCTTCAGATTCCACTTCGGAAGGTTAGTTACGAAAAATAAAAGGAAATATAATAAAGGGCCAGTGGAATGATGTTTGTTTGAGGGTGTGGATTCAATGCAGATATTTGACAATGGAATTTCTCAGTTGAAAAATAATGTTTAACTTTTGACTCTTTACTGTCAGTTTGTAGTTGCTCTTTCCACGCAGCAGTGCTGGTGACCCACAAACGTTACTAATAGGGCCCGACCAAATTCACGGCGGTGAAAAACACATCAGGGACTGTGAAATCTGCTCTCTCCCCCATGACCTCTGGTCTCACCCCTGACATCTGCTTAGTGTAGGGGAGGGGCAGGGCAGGGAGCTCTTGCCATGTGCCCAGCTCCAGATGCTAGCCCCCACCGGGCTGGGGAGGGACAGGACTTCCTTTTCCCCAAGAGGGACCGCTCCCAGGGCTGAGTCAGACCCATCTCCGAGAACCTCCCAGGGCGGCAGGAAGCTCTGTGGCTGCTGGCTGGGAGCCCAGCTCTGAAGGCAGCCCTGCCATCACCAGCAGCACAGACATGGAGGTGCTAATACCATGACCCCCACCCCCCAGCAATTGCCTTGCAACCGCCCCCCCCAGCCCACTTTTGGGTCGGGAGCCCCACGGTTACAACACAATGAAATGTCAGACTGTGAAATTGAGCAAAATGGACTGTGAATTTGGGAGGGCCCTTGTTATTCACGGAGTCACGCTGTCTGGGGTGGCTCATGACCATGAGGACCTACTTCAGGGCAGACTGTCAAAAACAGGGCAGACACCCCAGACTGGTGGTGGGTTGTATAATAAGATTTCAGCAACTCAGTACCAAATGTGAACTCCTGGATCACTGTACCAGTCTTACCATGGAGTCACAGACAGTCCCTTTTGATGCTCCAATCTATCTTGCCACCCAGACAAATGGGACTGAGTGATAAATGGTCACTTACACCAAAAATCGCACCAAACTCAGGTTACTTCCATCCCAAGAGACCAGTCACTTACCCCTAGAACAATTGGTACCCTAGATCTTACACCAAAGACAACGCCTGTAGCCAATCCTGTAATAAACTATCAAAAGGTTTGTTAACGAGGAAAAAGAGAGTTATCTCCAGGCTAAAGCAAGCAAACATAGACACACCAATGAATTACCGACTAATCCTAAGAGTGGCAGAGTTGTAGTGATCTGTCAATTCAAAGTGTTTTCAGGGCAGACCAAGGAGGCAGAACTCTCTGCCCTTCAGAGTTCAAACAGCTAAAAAGATGGCAAATTTTCCGGTGGACTTGTTTTATTTCCTTCATTCAGCTTCCAAGCCCACAGGCTTCCAAGCTTCCTTGCAAGGAGCATTTCTCGGGTGCGATGGGGCCACTACACAATCATTTGTATTGCAAAGGTTCTTGGTGGCCCATCTGAGCGTGTTGGTGCATCTGAATGGGCAGAGGTTGTAAATTCAGGGCAAACATTTTTCAAGTTATAAAGCAAAACTTACATCTTTTCTTACAGCCATGACAAGTGAGACTGATGCATTCAGCACCTTAAAAGCATCTCCTAAACTCTAAATCCTGGAGACATTCTGAGAAGACTATTACCTATTTTGAGCAAAACTAATAAAGAGGTGACTGGTCTGGTGTCCAGCTATGAGTTTGTCAGTTCTTAGCTAATGCCTGCAGCCTGGGCAAGAACTGGCATCTGGCCTGCCAGCGTCACACATGGGCTGAATACAAATGAAAACCATAGTCTGAATAAAATAAAGAAATGCTACTTTATCTATCTGTACAAAGTCTTTCTTTCTTTCTTTCTTTCTTTCTTTCTTATAATTTTTATTGAGGTGTTTCCCACTTTCTGCTGATATAAAACCATTTGATCCAAGAAGGTCCCTCCCTCCTTTTTTTCCCCACAGAGCCAAACATGGAAAAAGTGAACATGCTGTCAGTGACCGTGCTGGGCCTGCGAGTTCTGCTTGCCAAAAGCATCGCCTTCAACATGCTTATGACGGTCAAGTTGTTCATTTTCTGAGGTAGGAACTCTTACTATCATCGTGTCCATGCAGGGGCTTGGGGGGTCATTGTTAGGGATTTTCAAAGGATTTATGGGAGTTTTGGGATACAAAATCCCATTGAAATCCAATGGGAGTCACTGGGCCAATCTCCAGCTGGTATAATTCAGCTGTAACTCCACTGGACGCGATGGACCAGATCCCCAACTGGTATAAATTGTCTGCACACCCACTGATTCCATTTGCGGATGCAGATTCTCAGCAGCCTTCAGAAAGCAGGGCCATGGTCAGGCGCCCAGAATGAGAGGTTGCTTTTGGAAATGTTGGCCTACAGTGCCCAAAGTCACACAGAAAGCCTGGGAATCCAGCACAGATCTCCTGAGTCAGAGTCTGGGACATCAGCCATTACAGATCATCACCAGAGTGTAGACCCCAGGGTGATGGTCCTAGTGAAATGAACAGTGTCCAGAATGTCTGAGCACAGATCTGTCATTTTCATAGGTTGTGAGGAGTGAACCAGCAACGGGCTGAAGACAGGAGACCGGGACCAGTGCCAGAGACTTCAGTTGGGGCGGATTCCCAGCTGGTGGAAACCACTGTAATGCTATTGGAGTGAGTTGGAACAAATCCCCAACTGGTGTAAATGGCCTGTCGTGCCCTCCGAGTCAATGGGCCGCACGCCCAGCTGCAGTCAATCGGCGACTTTGATACATCTATACCAATTGTCACCTTCTTGGGATTTGTCCCTAGATCTTCTTTTCCATGTTTTAAATTATTCAATTTTTTCGGTTCCCCATTCCCTTCATTGCTAGTTAGTTCTGACTCTTAAATGATGTATCACAAGATAGTAAGTACTTGTATTCTTCTTCAGTCTTCTGTTTAATAGGAATATTTAGCGGGAAGTTTCCCTACCACAGTATTACATTGAGGCTTCCAAATCCCTTAGGCAGCTTTGCAGAATCTTAGTTTGATTTTTTTTTCACTATATAAAAATACTGGTTTATTGCTTAGGAAACCCATTCATAGCTGAAGCATTTTATCATTTTAGAGTAGAAAATTTGCACCAGGTCTGTCACTGGTATAAATTGGTGCAACTCCATTGACTTCAACAGAGCTGTGCTGACATACACCAGTTGGGGGTGTGACGGCCCATGTCCTCACATTATTTGTGATAGCTGGTCAGTTCACCTCGGGGATCTGTGCATTTATATGAAACTGGTGGTTGCAGCTTTCTGTGCTTATTATGGAAATAATAAAGGTGATTGTGCAAAGGGAAAGAAAGACCCTTTATTTTACCCTCTGTCTTCGGTGATTCTGAATTCATTCTAGTTATGGGTGAGTGTTTGGGTCTGAGCTCATCACCAAGGATTTTATTCAATGGCCACTGAAGTCCAGGGGTTACAGCCATGAATTTCTGTACCTTGAGTTCATCTGTCTGTGGATTTGTTGCAAGAAAAACACTGCACAAAACTGTTCCCACTTTCATCACCAAGGGTGGGATTTTGAAAATTGCATTTTGTAGTTAGGCAAACAAAGTCCACTGAAGTCAATGGGGGCTGTGCTCCTAATCCACGTAAATGCTTTTCACAGTCCAACCATAGAGGTGGTATGAAGAAAAAGTAATATTGTTAAAAGTGTGGATTTTTCAAAGGAGTAAGGCACATAGCCCCCACCCCTGTAGCTTTCAATAAGATTTGGGCATCGAACTCCTTTGGCCCCTTTGAAAATTCCAACCAAAATATTCTGGATATTCTTCCATCCTACAAAAAGAGACACAGAGATGCACACAAAAAATACACGTGGGCATATGCACACGGATGTGCAGGGAATAGTGTGTGTGTGTGTGTGAGAGAGAGATGGGGGTGTAGGGGGGTAGGTAGACAGAGACAGAGAGACGGGTGTGTATGGGGATAGAGAGATTGAAAATACAAAGTTTAGAAGAGAACATTTGTTATTTTTGCTGTTCACTGCTAACAGGAAGGCACTAGGAGGAAATAACTTTTGGTGGTTTGCTGGATGATACAGTTGCTACAGCAACCTGGACCAGAGGGTTATTTGTAGTCAAAATACATCCCCTCCCCCACCGTCCTTCCCCTGCTTTATGTCAGTTACTAGCAGGCGCCCAAATGAGGCAGGATGCTGCGGTGACAGCCGCTCAGCTAGTCACGCCATGCAAAACAACAGCCTCATGCTCATTTCAGAAAAACATTTTAACCGCCACCGTCTTTGATGTGATGTTTTTCTGATGCTGACTCTGAGTCAGGGCTGACCCCAGTGCCCCAGTTGGAGGCTAAGAGGGGCTGGGCTGTAGGATGAGCTCTGGGGCAGGGTCAAGTTCAAGGTCTCGGTCGTTAGCTCCATGGGGCTTAGTGGCCCAGGATACCTGAAGGAGCCTACAGCTCTGGAATGAGGACCGTGGTCCTCCGGCAAAGTGGAACCATCTGTCATAAGGATGATCACTTCTGTAACATGGGCACAGAGCAGCATGAGACATTTTAAAAATATCTGCCCCCCCACAGAGCCCTTCCAAAACAGCACTCCACCGCAGACACAACTCTCCTTGGAGCGAGGAGGAGAGAGAGAAAAGAAAGCGCGTGTAACAGATGTTAGTCCCATTGTGCTAGGGGGTGCCCTGCTGCTGGGAGTGATGTGGGGGTTCAGTGGAGGGGGTCTCCCCCAGAGTCACTGCTGACCCCAATGCGCCAGTGTGGCAATAAGGGGTGCTGAGCTGCAGAAAACTAGCAGGTGAGAGGGTGCTGGAGCAGCCATTTTTGAAAAAGAAAATGGAGACCCAGACCACGTTGGCTCATGTAAGATGCTGTAGCAGAGCAGGGCAGGGCCCCCTTAGCTCCTGCCTCTGCTAGTTTCACAAAGTCACCCTGAGACCCTGGCATTAGTCAGCACTGGTGCAGTTTATTCACAAGCTTGTTCCCACCACCGTTTCACCCTATACAGTTGGCCCTTCACCGTCTGCAGGCAAGAATCATAGAATACCAGGGGTGGATGAGACCTCAGGAGCTCATCTAGTCCAACCCCCTGCTCAAAGCAGGACCCACACCAACTAAATCATCCCAGGCAAGGCTTTGTCAAGCCGGGCCTTAAAAACCTCTAAGGAAGGAGATTCCACCACCTCCCTAGGTAACGCATTCCAGTGCTTCATCACCCTCCTAGTGAAAAAGTTTTTCCTAATATCCAACCTAGACCTCCCCTACTGCAACTTGAGACCATTGCTCCTTGTCCTGTCATCCGCTACCACTGAGAACAGTCAAGATCCATCCTCTTTGGAACCCCTCTTCAGGTAGTTGAAAGCAGCTATCAAATCCCCCCTCATTCTTCTCTTCTGCAGACTAAACAATCCCAGTTTCCTCAGCCTCTCCTCATAAGTCATGTGCCCCAGCTCCCTAATGATTTTCATTGCCCTCCACTGGACTACCTCCAGTTTGTCACATCCTTTCTGGAGTCAGGGGTCCAAGACTCCAGATGTAGCCTCACCAGTGCCGAATCGAGGGGAATAATCACTTCCCTTGGTCTGCTGGCAATGCTCCTACTAATACAGCCCAATATGCCGCTGGCTTTCTTGAAAGGGAAGAGCTACCTCCCTGCTTCTAATCCCTGCCGTTTCCCTTTCTTTCTGCTCCTCCCTTGGCTTCCTGCCTCCGAGGCTTTTATACAGTCCCAGGCTAATTAGGTGGCAGCTGTCTCTGTCTCCCCAATTAGTGCCAGGTTACCTCCAGCCAGCTCTAATGTATTCCCCTAAATGGGAGCTGGTCTGACAGAGGGCTGAATCAGCAACCCTTTGCCCAGCCCTCTGTCACAAATGCTATTTATAAAATTGCTTATGGTGTATTAAAGGCAATTCCTTTAGGGTTGTGAGTAAAGGTTGGATGCCCTGAGAGATCCCTTTTAGGTATCTCAGCCTTGGTTTATTATTTTTCACTTATTTATTAGGCAAGAACATCCCCTTCCACTGCAGTAATAGATGGGTAAAAATTTGTGTCCTATGTCAGGCAGGAGGTTTCACTAGGAAATACTTTGCCACACTGTGCACAATCGGCCTGTGGAACTCCTTGCCACAAGATTTCACTGAGGTCAAGAAATTAGCAGGGCTGAAAAAAGCCCTGGGCATGTAAATGGATAATGAGAACACCCAGCGTTGCCAGAACAAAGATTACAGAATGGACAAGAGCTTTGGAAGGATTAGAAACCTTCCTTCTTCAGGACATAGGCTGAATTCTAAGGGCTGGTCAACAGACAGGGTTTTGTTCCTCTATAACTATATTTGTTCTAAAATCCTTGTGAATGTATGGGAATAACCTATACTGACAAAAGCATCTTTACTCTGATATAAGTGCATGGTCGGAAGCGGGTTGTACTCCCTTAGCTCTGTCAGTGTCTGGTGACAGAGGTACAAAAACCACCGGCAAACTGCGTGTAAAGACAGGGTGGCCCAAGGGTTAGGACACTGGCCTAGGCCTGGGGAAACCTTGGTGAAGGTCCCTGTTCTGTCACAGACTTCCCGTGTGAGACCTTGGGAAGCCACCTAGCGCTAGACTTTGACAGGCATTTAGGCGCCTAACGCCCATTGAAATGTGAGGGTGGAGGAGACGTATTGAAAAGGCAGGGCCTTTCCCAGAGGTTTTTGTACAGTGCTGCAGTCAGGCTGTGTCATCGTGGCTCTGATGGCACAGTGATAGGAAGCAGCGTCCTCACTTCCCACGGGAGATATAAGCAAGTGGAAGGTTTTTCCTGCTAAATCATGCTCCACAGCGAAGCGTCCCTTGGCAAAATCAGCATCCTGGGACTGGGAGTTATCCCTGTGTAGGATGAACTGCAGGGTGTTGTCAGAGAGCTGACGATACCAGTACAAATCAGGGTTTGCAGCGATAGTAACATAATCGCAAAATATTTTCGTTTGGTTCCCCATCTCCACCGTAAGAGCCGAGGGTGTCTGTGTTACCTGATTGCACAGAACATCTTTGCCTGTGAATATCAAGAAAGAAAACATGAATTACAAGGACCTGTTTAGTTATAAGGAATAAAGGCCAGCTTAGCACTGCAATGATGTCTGAAGAAGGCAGCCTTTTTGCCACATTGCTATAACCACTAGAAGGTGTGAACTCACTCATTAAAAAACACAGACATGAACTTCTGTGTATAAAGTGTGGCTCGAAAGCTTGTCCCTCTCCCCCACAGAAATTGGGCCAATAAAAGATATTACCTCACCCACCTTGTCTCTCTCTAATGAACTTTTTTGTTAATCAGAGTTCATAGGAAAGAAAGGGTGAGAAATAAGCAACTAGGCAGTAAGAAGAAAGAAAGAAAGAAAGAAAGAAAGAAAGAAAGAAAGAAAGAAAGAAAGAAAGAAAGAAAGAAAGAAAGAAAGAAAGAAAGAAAGAAAGAAGCAATACTTACATAATAATACCAGTAAAAGTTTAATTAACACACGGGTTTGAGTATTTTTTTCAGCCATCAGTCAGGAGGATGATGCAACCAAAGTGACTCTCAGTGACCCTGAATGCTTCTTACAGACGGCAGTGGATTCAGGAGGACGCTTCACAAAGGAAGTCACAATAGGGGTGCGTGTGCAGTTGCCATGTTTGTGCGCGTGCTGTGAGTGAACTCCGAAATGGCAAATATGGTGATCGGTTGGTTAGGTTAGGGGAAAAGCTCAGAGCAAGAATTTCAGCTGCGGTAAATCAGTCAGTTCTTATCAGCGGAGGATGTGGCCTGCAATTCTTTACGCAGGGCTGACATTTATACCAGCAGAGTCCCTCTATGTAGGACTGGTGTTTCTTGCGGGGGAAGTAAAATAAAATAATAATATATGTCTTGGCTTAGGGCTGGGTTCCTAGCATGAGGTACACACGATAACGTCCGGCTAGTTCAGATGTGACATATGCTGAGGATGTGAAAGGCCCACATGTTGCCCGTGTTTTAGGGTTCGGTTTCTGTGGGCCAAGTTCTGCTCTCAGTCTACATTTGTGTCGTGATTATGGGGAGTCTCAATTTTTGGATGCCCATATTTAGGCACCTTAAAGGGGGCAGAGGCTCAGCACGTTCTGCAAATCAGCCTCCTTTTTAGGCACTTCAAGAGGGGCACCCAAAAAGCGAAGCATCCAAAATCCCCAGTCCCTTTTGAAAATGTGAACACTAGCCATGACATCAATGAGAGTGCCCAGGGCTGGTTGGGAAGGATGGTTTGGGAAGGATGGCTCCATGATTTGAAGTCGTTGAATCAAGAGTAAATAATGTGTCTCTCAAAGTTATGCTGTGTAGCTCACACAGAAGTGAATAGCTTGGTGCAGAAAATGTGAAGTGACATTCCACAGCCAGTGTCATGCAAGAGGTCAGACTAGATTAGTCTCCTGGCCTTAAAATCCATGAATCTTCGGAGAACACATGTCTTCTGTGTGTGTCTTTAGACAATAGATCGGTAGTGTTTATTGCCGGACTTCAAGTGGATGTAAAGGATCATTCTCATTGTAAGGTCTGCAAAAAATACCCGCGTTTATATCTCTTTGAGGGATACCCATGTTTATATCTTTTTGACAGAGATTTTGTGGGACCAATTCTTTTCTCAGTGTCTAGGCGAGGTTTGTGGCCGTAGCTCCGCCGGAGTCAATGGCCCAGATCAGCACGTTACGGAGCTGTGTCTGTGTAAACCAGCTGAGAGTCCGGAACAAGATTTTTTGCTCTGTCCTCACCGGTGTTGTCGTCTCTGGAGGACCGGAGTGGAGAAGAGATTTTTTTTCTTTTTGAAGTCTGGTTAACTGTTTTGTACAGGCCAATCGCCCCCTCTGCTGGAGAAACACCAATTTTCCTCTCTCGCTCAGACAGCTCCGGAAAATAGGTCAGATAGAGACACCCGGACACTCTTCTGTTCACACCACAAGCGACCGCAGATGTTTTGTTGTTCTGCAGTTGACAAATGTTGCCTTAAGCAAAGCAAGCTGTTTTTTGTATGAAGAAGTGAGTCTCTTACCCTTGGAAGGAGACGGGATAACTCATGGGCAATTGACGGACTTGAGGGACATATTCACATTGGGAGAGGTGCTAAGTCACAGAGTTACCCTTATGACCATCAGTAATGGTGGTCGCGAGTCGGAAAGAGATGGCGATGGCAGAGGTAGAAGGAAGACAAGCAGCAGGTGCCAGTAAATAGCCTTGTTTGCAATAGAACTTCGGGTTTGACTTTTTGATACTTTTATACGTACAGGAATATGTTTGAACAAAGGGCAAAGACACTGTGTGTGTTCTTTCTTTTCAGCTTGGAAAGGAGATGACTGGGTGGGGGGATATGATAAGAGGTCTAGGAAATCATGAGTGGTGTGGAAAAAGTACATAAGGAAGTGTTATTTACTCCTTCTCATAACACAAGAAGTAGGGGTCACCCAATGAAATGAATAGACAGCAGGTTTAAATCAAACCGAAGGAAGTATTTCTTCACACAAGGCACAGTCAACCTGTGGAACTCCTTGCAGAGGATGTTGTGAAGGCCAAGACTATAACAGGGTTCAAAAAAGAACTAAATAAATTCATGGAGGATAGGTCCATCAATGGCTATGAGCCAGGATGAGCAGGGATGGTGTCCCTAGCCTCTGTTTGCCAGAAGCTGGGAATGGGCGACAGGGGATGAATCACTTGGTGATTCCCTGTTCTGTTCACTCCCTCTGGGACACCTGGCACTGGCCACTGTTAGCAGACAGGATACTGGGCTAGATGGACCTTTGGTCTGACCCAGTCTGGCCGTTCTTATATATGTTCTTATGTAAGGGCTGGAGGTTTGAAAGGAGTATAAGGGGATTTTAGATACCCGGCTGTGACTGAATTTTAATGGGGCTTGGGCATCTGTCCATTAAGCACTTTTCAAACTTCCTGCCTGAAGCCAAATCTCCAAAGGCCACGTCCCAGGCTTTAACCCCAAGAATCTGGGGGTGGGGGTGGGGGAGAAGGAAGACAGATCGGAGAAAGAATAATTCTGAAATGCAAAATGATTTGCCTGCCTTGAGAGATATAAAAACATGGGATGATACATGCCCTGTCAGTCAGCCGCAATATCTGACACCAACTTGTTGTGTTAACGCAAAGGTCAGCAGCAGTCATGCTGTAGCTAAGGTGTCTTTGCGTTGTGGCCTGGTGCATCCTGTCAGGTGAGCAGTGAGGTGCAGCCTCTTGTAAGGTTGGGTTTTTTTCATCTCCCCAAGGGTTTGATGGTGTCAGTGGATCAATGCTTTTCTGCTTACACCAAACTCTGACAGGTTTATTTTGTAACAGCCCATATCCAAGGTGTCTTGCACCTTCCTCTGAGAGGTCTGTTGGAGATTAGCTGGCTCACTGGTGTGATGGGATAGGCCAGTTTCTCCACTTGTGTTTCTTTAACCGGCTCTGTGGCCACGGCCACTTTAACCCAGCCAAGTTCCTGGCCGTGCAGAGCCAGGGAGTCCCATGACTCTGGACTGTGTGGTGTCTGGGTATAACATCAATGACCACCATCTCCACTGGGTCCGTCAGGCCCCTGGGGAAGGTCTGGTCGGGGTTACAGCCTTCAGAACAGAGTTGTGCTCCTGAATGCAAGGGCGTGAGAAAATCCCCTGTGCAAGTCCTCCTGCGTGGAAAGACAGTGAGATCCGGGGAGTCACGAGGGGCTTATTAGACCAATATCTTTCTGGAGAGCGATGCGTCTCCTTCCCGCTATTGTATCAATCTCGCTAATTTACTTGATCTTTTTAAACATTACTTTTAACAGCCCGCTTTGTTTCTCCCCAGGGGCCCGGGCACAGGTGGTTCTGACCCAGTCCAGCCCGGAGATTAAGAAACCCGGGGAACCCACTAAGCTGACCTGCACCGTGAGCGGCTTTGCTCTCAGCAGCCATGGGATGAGCTGGGTCCGGCAGGCTCCGGGAAGGGGGCTGGAGTGGCTGATCTACTATTATTCCTCGTCCAGCAACAGCTACTCGCCGGCAGCCCAGGGGCGATTCACAGCCTCCAAGGACAGCTCCAGCGTCTACCTAACAGGAGCAGCCTGAAGCCCGAGGACACGGCGGTGCATCCCTGGGCGAGGGACACGGTGAGGGGAAGCCGGTCTGAGTCTGAACTCGGACACAAACCTCCCCCGGTGTTAATTGAATGAAAAGAAGCCCCCAGCAGGAGGCGCTCCGCAGCTACACAGAGCAGGAGACCGGCTAGTCTCCCTCCGTTGTCCTCCTTCCCCTGCATCCGCAAGACTGACAACCGGAGAACAAACGCCTGCAAAAGGAGACGGGTTGTCTCTCCTGCGGCTTGTCTTCCTTTCCCAGCCTGTGACTGAGGCAAAGGAAAACACTTAAGCACTAACTCGTAGGTGTATTTTACTTGCTCCTCTCAGGCATGGGGGACGAGCTCCTCCTACTGCTCCAAGTGAAGTCAATTATTGGTTTATTATTTTTATGTGGCCCCGAGGAACCAGAGCCATGGACCGGAGGTCTGTTGTGCGAGGCGCTGCACAAACACAGATCAAACAGCCGGAGCCCCAGGCAGCTTACGAACTCAATGTAAGACAACAGATGGGAACCTACAGAGAGACGCGGGGGAAGGAACCAATGTGACAATATTGACCAGCATTATGGGCAGTGACCTCAGCAAAAGAGCAGCCTACCAGTCATCAAGTATTTTTCTTGGCTTCATGGCAAAGATGGATTTTAGGGGAGCTTTGAAGGGAAACACTGAAGTAGCTTTGCCCAAGTTCCCCCCTCTCCTCCCCTCCCCTCCCAAGGCAAGGGGCAGCCGCGGGGGAAAGCAGAACTGTCCTTCTTTAAAAAGTTAACAAATGGACAAAGGAGGCTCACGCAGGAAGATGGGAATTGTCACAATGGATGAGAAGAAGCACCGAACTAGTCCATTCCCCTGCCTCCTCTAGCGGTAAACACCAGCTGCATGAACGTTGCAACGGGCAGTTCTGGAATAATCTGACCACAGGAGAATTTTCCTCTGGACCTCTCCATGCTTGTATATTGGTTTGTGCCATAAATTAGTTTAATCTGAACAACGCAAAGCCAATGTTATTAATAGTGGCATCTTAGACCAAGACACAAGGGGAGGGGGGGAGTATTACAGTGAAACCTAAAGCTAGATCTAAAATTATCAAATGTTAGAACACTTATGAAGATTTTTAAAGGGTTATTCGCCATTGGCCTTTCCCTTATTTTAGCTCATGCGCACAGAGCACCCGCTGGAGTCGCAGGGACATGGTCAATTCTCAGCAAATGTTTGGTGTTCTGAGAAGTCAAGAAAGAGGCACCGGGGACGAACCCCGGAGAGCCATTTGGACCTCAAGCGGCAACACAGATTGCACGGTCATCACTAATGGGGAGGTCTGTCACCTGCCCTAAAGATCATGGGCAGACGCAGTTACTGTGGTCGGTGACCCTGTCTGGGCCTAGCCCCGAGCCAGCTGCATGGCCTGCCAGTGGATTGAAAGGGGAGAGTCGTGACGGCCCGCAGCATGTGGTTACAAACATTCTCTAAGGAACGGGCATACCCACAGGTCTTGTAGTAAGAGCGGAACAGCTGAAAGAGAAACAGCTGCCAGATCCAGGTGCGTGTCAATACCCACTATTGCCACGCGATTAATTTAATCTAGGAGAGGTGTTTTAAGGGCCGCATCACCTCAGTATCTCTGCGTCTCACATTCATGAGCGAATCTTAAAGTAGAGAAATAAAATTCCCATTGGAGAAACGGGGAAACAGTTTCAGTGATCTGAGAGCCTAAATCCAATTTTTAGAAGTGGCTTAAATTTCACAACCTAAATGCCAGAGACAGCGATTAGGATCCCAAATCCTTTAATTATCCCAAACCCCACTCCCTGAGTCTCCTTTGATTTCAGTGGGATTTGGGTCAGGGCGCTACATCTCCCTCTCCCACGTCTTTCTCTTACATCACTCAGGGAAGGCGTTTGCGCGTTTTATAAGGAGCGGGGCATGCAAATGAGGAAGACAGTTTCCTGTTTAAATCTGCCCCTTTCTCTGCCCAGGCTGCACCCGGAGAGGCAATCCACAGCCCCCTGGGTCTGTGCAGTCACCAGCCAGTCCCTGCCTGAGAACTTTCCCCTCCAGCACCCGGAAAATGAGGTTTTGGCCCCATTTAGGGTTCCTTGCAGCAGCTTTGGAAGATAATTTCAGCCCCTCACACCATTGGTCTGGCAGGGGACCAGTCTATTCATTGCTCTTAATAATAATGCGAATTAAAATGTGTTTCTATTCCCAGGTGCCCAGTCCCACTCCCTCACACTCCCCTATGCAAAAAGGTTTAAAAAATGAAAAAAAAAAAAAAAATCTAAAAGGCAACATAAAAAGCCGGAGGCAATAAATAAACCCTCCAAAACCAATTAATACAATCGGAAAATAACCAAGTGAGAATAAGCACAAAGACAATAAAATAATAAGAAGAACAACAGACCCTAAAACAAGAAAACGCCAATGAACAAAACCCCTCAGACACACCCCGGCACTTTCTAACCTGCAGCAACACCCTGTACGGGCATGTGTCCCCCCCCCCCCCGGGTTTCCTTTAATTCACGTGTAGCTTTTTAGGGGCCCAGCTTGAGGGAGAAAGAGAGAGAGAGAGAGAACTTGAAACAAACACTGCGTCCCCCACGTTTGAACATGGACTCGGGAGATCATTTATCTGACAGGAGCTATCAAACTGCATTTTCTCAACACGCCCACTCCATAGTGTAGCGAAGGGAGGATTGTGTATATGTGAAGCGACAGAAGAACTGTGGGGGAGGGGATGCTTTTTGTGTGGAGAAGGAAGCGTGCAGTTTTCCTGCTTATCAATGGGTGGACACAAAGACTGGGGGGAATCTGGGGTTAACAGCCAGGTAAAGTGAAAACTACAAACGGCCTCCTCTGTCGGAGGTTACCACGTGTTAGCTAAGGCGCGGTTTACAAATAGTCCAGCTTTTGTAAGTAGAGAGGAAAAGGCTAGAGAGGCTGGCAGGAAGCCACACCCAGAGAGAGACAGAGAAGAGACAGGGGCATTCCCAGAAAAGGACAGAGAGAGAGATCCAGACTCGGCCAGGCCGTGTGGGTGGAGGTGGAGTGTAAGTTACAGGGATGTGGACAGCTCTGGCCCTGTCATTTCCAGAGATTTCACGGCTTTGTCAGCTCAGGGGCCGAACTGGAGATTTGATGCTATTTCCCCCACCCTCCTCTTCAAACCGAAAACCTATTTCCTGTTGCCCTCACGCTGGCACCAGGTAAGAGCTGGTATCTCGGTGGGAATGGCGGCATGGCGGGGGGAGCTCAGGGAGATCCGTCGCTCCCGGAAGCATCTGGCTACATGTTTATTTGGACTCTCCTATCCTTCTTTCTAGGGGCGCTTTCCCAGCTGCAGCTGGTGGCCTCCGGCCCTGGGGCGGGGAAGGTCTTCGAGCCCCTCACGCTGCCCTGCGCTGCCGCCGGGGTCTTTATCACGGAAGAGTGTAACTGCTGGCCCTGGCTCCGTCAGCCTCCCGGAGAAGGGCCGGAACCCATGGGACGGGTTTGTCCATGGAAGGGGGCACGCGCTACTCCCCGTCTCCCCAGGGCCGAGGCACCATCTCTGCAGACACCGCCAAGAACCAGGTCTCCCTGCAGCTCCGACCCCTGACAGCTGCGGGCACCGCCAGGCGTCACTGTGCCAGACACCCAGTGACACAGACACAGGGAGGTCTGGGACAAAAAGTGAGCGTCTGAAAATGATAACCGAGCCCATGCAGGGCGATAGAGAGTCCCAGGGAGGGAAATGCAGCCGGAAGGGAAGGGCTCGTTTTGCTGTTGAAAGGTGCAGACATTTGAGAGAAAACAAAAAAAGCAAAAGCAAACCAACTCCCAACAACAACAACAACAAAGCAACAAATAAACCCCAAAGTAGTCACCAAAGCAGCTAATCAATACACAATAGGAAATGACGACAAACAAACAAACAAACAAACAAAAAAACCAATGGACTACACACAAATCAATTCCCAACACACAAAATCAGTTAGCAAACACTTCGCAACAAACGCTAACCAATGACAACACAACAGAATCAACATGTGATCCTGAATGTCTATTTACATTCACGTGCGACTCTTTTCGGGGTACCGATTTTATTTAAAAGCACCGGATACAAAACGTACAAGAAACATAGCCTACTGCCAATCAATTTTTACCATGAGAAATCCCCACTTAGGGCCATGGAAGATCTGTTGCTTTAAAGAATGAAGGGAACTGCATTTTTTCAAGCTCTTCAGTGTCGAGGTCAGTAAAAGTGTGTGGGAAGGAGGTGAGAGATGAAGAAGCGGTGGGGAACACAGACAGAGGGGGTTGGGGATTTCAGAGGCAGTGAAAGGATTGGGGAGTCTGACTCCCTTAGGGGTTATATTGGGATCTGAGTGCCTAACTCCCTTAGGTTTCAGAGTAGCAGCCGTGTTAGTCTGTATTCGCAAAAAGAACAGGAGTACTTGTGGCACCTTAGAGACAAACCAATTTATTTGAGCATAAGCTTTCCTGAGCTAGAGCTCACTTCATCGGATGCATCCGACGAAGTGAGCTGTAGCTCACGAAAGCTCATGCTCAAATAAATTGGTTAGTCTCTAAGGTACCACAAGTACTCCTTAACTCCCTTAGGCAACTTTGGAAATCCCAGCCAAGGTCACAAGCAGGGAGTGCGGGGAAAAGAGAAAGAGACACAGATAGACAAAGTCAGTGTGTGAGAGATTAAAAGGATCCACATACGCAGGGAGAAAGTAAATAGGGAAGTGTTATTTACTCATCATAACACAAGAACTAGGGGTCACCCAATGAAATTAATGGACAACAGTTTTAAAACAAACACAAGGAAGTATTTCTTCACACAACGCACAATCAACCTGAGGAACTCTTTTCCAGGAGATCTTGTGAAGGCCAAGACTATAATAGGGGTAAAAAAAAACCTAGATAAATTCATGGAGGATAGGTCCATCAATGGCTATTAGCCAGGCTGGGCAGAGATGGTGTCCCTAGCGTCGGTCTGCCAGAAGCTGGGAATGGGTGACATGGGGTGGATCACTTGGTGATTCTCCATTCTGTTCATTCCCTCTGGGGCACCAGGCACTGGCCACTGTTGGGACACAGGATACTGGGCAAGATGGACCTTTGATCTGACCCACTATAGCCCTGTGCTACTCAGGTTGCTCTTTATTCAACATTAAGGAAACCACACAGTGAGAGACCCGAGTTCCAAATATCTAGATGAAGACATGCAGTGTCTGGCTACTAATCTACACAGCTTCTGTCAAGGTTCCTTTCCCACTCTGAACTCTAGGGTACAGATGTGGGGACCTGCATGAAAGACCCCCTAAGCTTATTCTTACCAGCTTAGGTTAAAAACTTCCCCAAGGTACAAACTTTGCCTTGTCCTTGAACCGTATGCTGCCACCACCAAGCGTTTTAAAAAAAGAACAGGGAAAGAGCCCACTTGGAGATGTCTTCCCCCAAAATATCGCCCCAAGCCCTACACCCCTTTCCTGGGGAAGGCTTGATAAGAATCCTCACCAGTTGGTACAGGTGAACACTGACCCAAAACCTTGGATCTTAAGAACAATGAAAAATCAATTAGGTTCTTAAAAGAAGAATTTTAATTAAAGAAAAGGTAAAAGAATCACCTCTGTAAAATCAGGATGGTAAATACCTTACAGGGTAATCAGATTCAAAATATAGAGAATCCCTCTAGGCAAAACCTTAAGTTACAAAAGACACAAAACCAGGAATATACATTCCATCCAGCACAGCTTATTTTACCAGCCTTTCAACAAAAGAAAATCTAACACATTTTCTAAGTAGATTACTTACTTCCTAACTTTACAGGAGTTGTAAGGCTGCATTCCTGATCTGTTCCCAGCAAAAAGCATCACACAGAGAGACCAAACCCTTTGTTCCCCCTGCTCCAGATTTGAAAGAATCTTGTCCCCTCATTGGCCATTTTGGGTCAGGTGCCAGTGGGGTTACCTTAGCTTCTTAACACTTTACAGGTGAAAGGGTTTTGCCTCTGGCCAGGAGGGATTTTATAGCACTGTATACAGAAAGGTGGTTATCCTTCCCTTTATATTTATGACAGCTTCTCTGGCAGGTTCTTCTGGCTTCTGCAGCGGAAGACAGGGAAGACCGCTAGAGGGCTCCCAGACTGTTTATAGGGATAACACCCAGTCCCTGCACATCACAGAGGGCAAATCTCTGTGTCTGCGTATGAGCTAGAATTTATTACAGGTGTCGGCAGAGGTTTGCATACCAAGGCTCACACTTCAGCTGACTCACCCGAGCTGTCCAAGCTCCGTTGGGTCAGCGGCTGGACTGGAGATATTTGAAGACTTGCAAATGATTAAATGTGTCTTCTTTGCGCTGGCCCTGGCATCGCGTGAGTCTCTGTGTGGCTCTGTGTGTGACTGTTTGCATTTCTCTCTGCTTTTCTGTGTGTGCCTGTTTCCATTTCTTTCTGTGTTTATGGCTGTGACCAGGGGGGAGGCAGAGGGAGACTTCACTCTTTGGGCATCACATTCAAAGATTGTTCTGGACTCTCCCTCCTTTGTTCTAGGTGCTCTTTCCCAGCTGCAGCTGGTGGCCTCTGGCCCGGGGTTGGGGAAGGTCTCCGAGCCCCTCACACTGACCTGCGCTGTCTCTGGGGTCTCCATCACTTCTCGGGATTACGTATGGTACTGGCTCCGTCAGTCTCCTGGAGAAGGGCTGGAGTCCATGGGATATGTTTATCCATATAACGGGGATACCGGCTACGCCCCGTCTCTCCGAGGGCGGATCACCATCTCTGCAGACACCACCAAGAACCAGGTCTCCCTGACGCTGCGCTCCCTGACAACTGCGGACACCGCCACCTATTACTGCGCCTGGAGAGACACAGTGACACGGAGACAGGGGGCCTGGCACAAAAAGGGGGCCAGCCACACGCTTCGCTTCCCAGAGAGAAGGCATCTGTCTTTGCCCTTGCGGTCCGCCCCCTTCTGAGGTCACTTTAAGTTGAAGGAGACGCTTTGTCAGAGGCCACCACGAAGCTGGAGAGAAGCAGAGAAAGAGGAAACACCTGCGCTGGTGAATGGGCAGGAGAGAGACTTTGTTACAGGAGTTTTGCAGTTTTGGAAACCACCAATCTGGGCCTGAGGTTGCAACAGACTGTCCTGTGCGCTCCGCAGCTGAACTGGGGAGCCGGGGTTCTGGGGGGCCCCTCTGCCAAATGACTGGTATTTCCTGGCTGCTCTAGCTCTGGCCCATGGAAGGGAGTGTGGGTGTATGTGTGAGTTTTTCCTGGTGAGGTAGAGTATTTGTGGGTGTGTTTGTGTAACCCACACACCTCCTGGGTGTGGTGTTCTGTCCCCTCTAGTGGCACCGAGCCCACTTAGAGTGAGATTAATGAGTTTGCTCTGCAGCCTTAGCTTACAGCCAAGTGACTTTTAGCTCATGCCCTAGAGGCTCATACACTAAGCACCACAGGTCCCAGGTTTCAACCACCAGGGTCTGTTGGTGTTACTTTTGCACCTGTGTGTGAGAGGAGTTGTGTTGATTCATGTTTGCATGAGAGCATTTCGATGAAGGAGTCTGCGCTTTGAGCCAGATTCTTCGCTCCCTGGAGTGGGGGGTCGTTGTATTATTATTTGGGACTCTCCTGCCCCTTTTTGCAGGCCCCCGTTGCACCTGCAGCTGGTGGAGTCGGGCCATGGCGTGGGGAAGGTCTCAGAGCCCCTCACACTGGCGTGCGACGTCTCCTGGAGAGCGGATTTTCTGGCCGAGGTCCTGAGTTTATCTGGCTGATGTACTGTGGAGGGGAAACACCTTCCATGCCGCCTCTCCAAAACACAATGAGCATTTCCAGAGACCCCTCCAAGAACTGGGTCTCCCCTTAGTGCTTAAACTTTCTCCTTTCCTTTAATTTGGCGTTTGGAGCCTAACTCCCTTAGGCTTTCTGGAAAATTCGGCAGGGCAAATAGGCAGCTACTAAACAGACAGAGCCAGTGAGGGAGAGAGGTGGAGAGAAAAGAAACAAACTCACTATGTGTGTAAGCAGAGGCCCCTGGAGAGAGAGAAAAAAAAAGAAACGGACAAACTCACTGCTGTGTGTTTAAGCAGGGACAGAACCAGATCCAGAGAGAGAAAGAGAGGGGGGAGGGGGGCTGGGTGACAGGGGATGGATCACGCGAGGATTCCCTGTTCTCTTCATTCCCTCTGGGGCACCTGGCGCTGGCCAGTGTCGGGAGACAGGATGCTGGGCGAGATGGACCTTTGGTCCGGACCCACCATAGCCCTGTGCTGACGGTTTTGCTCTTTATTTGACATTAAGGAAACCACACACGTGAGAGACCTGAGTTCTAAATATCTAGATCAGGGCTGGGCAAGCTTTTTGGCCTGAGGGCCACATCGGGTTTTGGAAATTGTATGGAGGGCCGGTTAGGGGAGGCTGTCTCAGGCTGTGCCCCCGCCCACATCTCCCCCCCTTGCTTCTCGCCCCCTGACGCCCCCCCACCCAGGGACTCCCTGTCCCATCCAACCCCCCCTGTTCCCTGATCCCCGGCCCAGGACCCCTGCCCCATCCACCCCCCTCCCCCGTTTCCTGTCCCCTGACTGCCCCCTGTGACGATGTGACTCAGCAGGGAGGGGGGAGTGTTGACCTGGGAATGTGCCCTGGGGATGGGAGACCTGAGAGCCTGTCACCTGAGCCAGGAGCGGGAGGGGGAGGTAACACCTCTGCCCAGGAATGTAGAGGGAGACTGCAGCAGGGAACCTGCTAGGTGGGTTTAGTTTTCAGTTTGGGGCGGGGGAGAGGAACACAGGGAACCCCAGGGCTGGGGTCTAAGCTCCCTGCTCCCCCAGAAGGACGTGATTGAGGGGTCCTGGTTGTACCCACAAGCTCTGTTGTGGACTGTGTTCCTGTTGTCCAATAAACCTTCTGTTTTACTGGCTGGCTGAGTCTCAGTGGATCCCAGGAAGAGGGGTGCAGGGCCTGGACTCCCCCCCACTCCGTGACAACTGGTGGTAGCGGTGGGATCTACTGCACCCCGTGAACGGCGCTTCCTGCAGTAAGTGACTGGGGAACAGTAAAACGAAGGGGAATTGACGGGGACCAGGCGTGCTGAAGATTCAGAGAGAGACGGTTTCGGGGAGCGGTTAACCCCTGGGAATGTGTGACCAGAGAGAAGGACTTTTGCAGTAACAGGGTCCCCCGGGGGATTGCAGCGAGCGGTCCCAGGGGCGGAGGAGTCTGCAGCTCGACCCTGGCAAAGAGGTGGTGACCTCAAGAAGGACTGGCACACTAAGGGCTTTTCCTGGAAACCGTGGGAAGCTGCCCGGCCTGCGAGTGGCCAGCAGGGAGATGTACGCTAAACGCCTTAAGAGCGACCTGGTGGAGCTGTGCAGGCAGAGGGGGCTGCGCATCGGGAGGTCCACCAAGGAACAGCTGATTGCCCAGTTGGAGGAGAGGGATCGCTTGGATGACCCGATCCCTGTCCCTGAGGGAAGCCGCCCGGCAGATGCAGCGTGGGCCCGGGGGCCTGACCTGGCTGGGAGGGGTCAGACTGCTGCCGAGGACATCCCGAGACCCTTCCTACCTATGTCTGGGGGAGGGGTTGGGGGAAGCCCAGCGAATACCGAGGGCACCCTGACCCCAGCAGCCAGCAGGGGATCCTCCCGGCGGAGCTCCCCATCCCTGGAGCTGAGGCGGCTGGAATGGGAGAGGGAGATGAAAATGAGGGAGCTGGAGGATCATGAAAAACAACGTCAACATGAGGAGAAACAACGTCAACATGAGCAGGAGGAGAAGGAGAGGGAACGTCAGGAGAAGGAGAAACAAAGACAGCACGAACTGGAGCTGGCCAGGCTGAGGAGCAGTGGGGCCCCGGCTGTGGTGAGTGAGGGGGGACCCAAGACTGCAAGGAACTTTGATAAGTGCTTCCTGGCCCAGCGTAAGGAGGGGGAGGACATAGATAGCTTCCTGACGGCCTTTGAGAATGCCTGTGAGCTGCACAGGGTTGACCCTGCAGACAGGCTCCAGTTCCTCACCCCCTTACTGGACCCCAAAGCCGTGGAGGTGTACAGCCGGATGACAGGGCCGGAGGCAGGGGACTATGAACTGTTCAAACAGGCCCTGCTCCGTGAGTTTGGGCTGACCCCTGAGATGTACCGGAGAAGGTTCCGGAGTCAGCGTAAAACGCCTGAGGTCACCTACCTACAACTGGTCAACCGGATGCAGGGATATGCCCGCAAGTGGACAGCTGGGGCCCGAGCTAAACAGGACCTGCTTGACCTAATTGTACTGGAGCAACTGTATGAACAGTGCCCTTCCGACCTGAGGCTGTGGTTGGTGGACAAAAAGCTGGAGAACCCCCAGCACGCAGGGCAGCTGGCCGACGAGCTTGTGAACAGTCGGTCAGGGGGTAGCCGGGAGGAGTCCCAAAAGAACAGGCCCCCCCCGATGCAGAGAGAGAGTCACCAGGGGGCCTCCCAGCGGGGAAATAGGGAGAACCCCCTCCCAAGGGGGACGCCTGGCGACGGGCCCCTCCGACCTGCTCGAGGGGACCAACGTGACCTGAGCTGCTATCACTGTGGCCAGAGAGGCCACGTACGGTCCCAGTGCCCCAGGCTCAGGGACAGACTGAGCAGACCCAACCTACCCAGGGTTAACTGGGTAGGGACCCAGCGGGACGAGGGGCAGACGACCCAGGAAAGGGGGCCTACCAGTTTACCACCTGCTCAGGAGGGAAGAGTACCCCAGGCCAGCTCCGCCAGAGGGCCGGAGGCTCTGGACTCAGGGTGCTCGGTTTACAGGGTAGGCGCGGGGCTGTCCCTCCGGAGAGAGTGCCTTGTTCCCCTGGAGGTGGATGGGAGGAAGGTCAATGGATACTGGGATACGGGCGTGGAGGTGACGCTGGCCCGGCCCGAGGTGGTGGCCCCAGATCGGGTGGTGCCCAACACCTACCTGACCCTGACAGGGGTGGGCGGGACCCCATTTAAGGTGCCCGTGGCAAGGGTACACCTGAAATGGGGGGTCAAGGAGGGCCCCAAGGATGTGGGGGTACACCACCATTTGCCCACTGAAGTTTTGATGGGGGGAGACCTAGAGGACTGGCCAAGCAAGCCCCAGACCGCCCTGGTTGTGACCCGTAGCCAGAGCCGGCGAGGGGCACTGCTCCCTGACCTCGGGGAGGGTACCGCACCGGAGGCGCAGGACCCTTCCCTGGTGGGGAGGGAGCGCCGAGGGGCACGGCTCAGAGAGGCTGAGGCCTCAGACCTGGCCACTGAGGGGGAACCGGGCCCCATCCCTTCCCCAGCCGCTGAGTTCCAGGCCGAGTTGAGGAAAGATCCCTCCTTGCGGAAGCTCAGGGACCTGGCTGACCTTGGTGTGGTACGGACCATGAGGAGAGGCTGCCAGGAGAGGTTTCTGTGGGAGAATGGGTTCCTGTACCGAGAATGGGCTCCCACAAGGGAAGTAGAGTCCTGTGGGATCAGGAGGCAGCTGGTGGTCCCCCAGAAGTATCGCCGCAAGCTCCTGTACCTGGCCCATGACATCCCCCTCTCAGGGCACCAGGGAATCCGGCGCACCCGGCAGAGGTTGCTACAGAACTTTTACTGGCCCGGGGTCTTTACCACGGTCTGGCAGTATTGCCGATCCTGTGACCCCTGTCAGAGGGTGGGGAAGGCCCGGGACAAGGGGAAAGCGGCTTTGAGACCTTTGCCCATCATAGAGGAGCCTTTCCAGAAGGTGGCCATGGACATCGTGGGGCCTCTCAGCAAGACGACCCGGTCGGGGAAGAAATACATTCTGGTGGTGGTAGATTTTGCCACCCGCTACCCCGAGGCAGTGCCCTTAGCTTCCATTGAAGCAGACACCGTGGCCGATGCGCTCCTGACCATTTTCAGCCGAGTGGGGTTCCCCAAGGAAGTCTTGACAGACCAAGGCTCCAACTTCATGTCGGCCCTGCTCCGGTGCTTGTGGGAGAAATGTGGGGTCCAGCACAACTGGGCCTCAGCTTATCACCCCCAGTCCAATGGGCTGGTGGAGAGGTTTAACGGGACGCTAAAGATGATGCTGAAAACCTTTATGAACCAGCACCCGCAGGACTGGGACAAGTACTTACCTCACCTGCTGTTCGCGTACAGGGAGGTGCCCCAGGAGTCTACCGGATTTTCGCCTTTCGAACTGTTATATGGCAGGAGGGTGAGGGGCCCCCTTGACCTGATGAGAGACGAATGGGAGGGGAAGGCCACTCCCGATGGAGAGTCAGTGGTGGAGTATGTCCTGATCTTCCGAGAGAGACTGGCTGAACTCATGGGCCTGGCCAGGGAGAATCTGGCCCGAGCCCAGAAGAAGCAGAAGGTCTGGTATGACCGCACGGTGCGGGCCCGTGCCTTCGCCACCGGGGATCCGGTGATGGTTCTCATCCCTGTGAGAAAGAACAAACTACAGGCCGCCTGGGAGGGCCCTTTCAAGGTTGTCAAGCAGCTCAATGAGGTAAACTATGTGGTGGAGCTGTCGAACCGGGCGCACCACCGCCGGGTGTACCATGTGAATATGATGAAGCCATATTATGCCAGGGGGAATGTGGTGTTGGCCATGTGTGGACAGTGGGAAGAGCAGGGAGATGACCCTTTAGTAGATCTATTCCCTGAGACCAGAGCTGGTTCCCCCCTGGAAACAATTCCCCTCTCGGATCAGCTAACCCCTGCCCAGCAAGCTGAGGTCAGGGGGGTGCTGCATCTGTACCGACAGCTGTTTTCCAACCAGCCTGGATGCACTAATCTGACTGTCCACCGGGTGCAGACCAGGTCGCACCCACCGATAAGATGCTCCCCCTTCCGAGTCACAGGGAAAGCTGCTCAGGACCTGGAAAGAGAGGTCCGGGACATGCTGGCTTTGGGGGTGATCCAGCCGTCGGCCAGCCCTTGGGCCTCGCTGGTGGTGCTGGTCCCAAAAAGGATGGGTCGGTCCGGTTCTGTGTGGACTATCGGAAGCTCAATGCCATCACTGTATCTGATGCCTACCCCATGCCCAGGCCTGACGAGCTCCTAGACAAGCTGGGAGGAGCTCGGTACCTTACCACCATGGACCTTACAAAGGGCGACTGGCAAGTGCCGCTGGCTGCAGATGCCCGGCTGAAATCGGCCTTTATCACCCCTCTGGGGCTCTATGAGTTCCTGACCCTGCCGTTCGGCCTCAAGTGAGCGCCGGCCACCTTCCAGCGCCTAGTGGACCAGCTCCTGAGGGGGATGGAGAGTTTTGCCATGGCGTATATTGATGACATCTGTGTCTTTAGCCAGACCTGGGAGGACCATGTGTCCCAGGTTAGACAAGTGCTGGACCGACTCCAGGGGGCTGGGCTGACTGTAAAAGTGGAGAAGTGCAAGGTGGGGATGGCGGAAGTATCTTACCTGGGCCATCGGGTGGGGAGCGGCCGCCTAAAGCCGGAACCAGCCAAGGTGGAGGTGATCAGAGACTGGCCCGCTCCCCACACCAAAAAGCAGGTCCAAGCCTTTATTGGGATGGCAGGATACTACCGAAGATTTGTGCCCCACTTTAGCGCCATAGCCACCCCCATCACTGAGCTATGCAAGAAGGGGAAGCCAGACAAGGTGGTCTGGACCGAGCAGTGCCAGGAGGCTTTCCGGGCGCTGAAGGAGGCTCTGGTCAGTGGCCCATTCCTGGCAAACCCAGACTTTGACAAGCCCTTTGTGGTGTTCACCGACGCCTCCGACACGGGACTGGGGGCAGTGTTAATGCAGGAGGATGAAAAGGGGGAGAGACACCCCATCGTGTACCTGAGCAAGAAGTTGCTACCCCGGGAGCAACACTACGCGGCCATCGAAAAGGAGTGCCTGGCCATGGTATGGGCCCTCAAGAAACTAGAGCCCTATCTCTTCGGGCGACACTTCACCGTCTACACGGATCACTCTCCCCTGACCTGGCTGCACCAGATGAAAGGAGCCAACGCCAAGCTCCTGAGATGGAGCCTGCTCCTGCAGGATTACGACATGGACGTGGTCCACGTGAAGGGAAGGGCCAACCTGATAGCGGATGCGCTGTCCCGGAGAGGGGGCCCCGAACTTCCCCAGGTCACTGGTCACAGTGACCCCACTCAGTTCAGTCTAGAAGGGGGGAGAGATGTGACGATGTGACTCAGCAGGGAGGGGGGAGTGTTGACCTGGGAATGTGCCCTGGGGATGGGAGACCTGAGAGCCTGTCACCTGAGCCAGGAGCGGGAGGGGGAGGTAACACCTCTGCCCAGGAATGTGGATGGAGAGTGCAGCAGGGAACCTGCTAGGTGGGTTTAGTTTTCAGTTTGGGGCGGGGGAGAGGAACACAGGGAACCCCAGGGCTGGGGTCTAAGCTCCCTACTCCCCCAGAAGGACGTGATTGAGGGGTCCTGGTTGTACCCACAAGCTCGGTTGTGGACTGTGTTCCTGTGGTCCAATAAACCTTCTGTTTTACTGGCTGGCTGAGAGTCTCAGTGGATCCCAGGAAGAGGGGTGCAGGGCCTGGACTCCCCCACACTCTGTGACACCCCCCACCGCCCCATCCAAACCCCTCTCCTTCCTGACTGCCCCCCCCACCTCTACCCTAACCAAACACCCGTTCTCTCTGTCCCCTCACGGCCCAACAACCCCCCCTCCTTCCTAACTGCCCCCCCCGGGACCCCTGCCCCCATTCAACCCCCCATTCCCCGCCCTCTGACCGCCCCAACCCCATCCACACCCCCGCCCCCTGAGCATCACCCCGAACTCCCCTTCCCTCTATCTAACCCCCCCGGCTCCCTGCCCCCTCACCGCGCAGCACAGAGCACCCCTGGCTGGAGGTGGTACAGCCGCAAGGCCCAGAGCATTGCGCCGGTGCAGTGCAGTAAATCGCTCTCCGTAACTGCGACCAGGAGCACATTCCTACGCGGAGCAGTTTAATACACTACAGCCTGGCGCCCTGAGGCTGCGGAGGGAGGGGGAACAGCAGGGGAGAGGCCGGGGGAGAGCCTCCGGGGCCAGGAGCTCAGGGGCCTGGTAGGAGGGTCCCGCGGGCCGGATGTGGCCCGTGGGCCCTAGTTTTACCACCTCTGATCGAGATGAAGACGTACAGCGTCCGGCTACTAACCCACACGGCTTCTCTGGCAGGTTCCGGTGACTCCTGCAGCAGCAGACAGGGGAGACCGCCAGAGGGCTCCGAGACTGTTGATAGGGACAACACCCAGTCCCTGCACATCACAGGGAGCAAATCTCCGTGTCTGCGTGTGAGCTACAATTTGTTACAGGTGTCGGCAGAGGTTTGCAGTCCGAGGCTCAGACTTCAGCCGACCCGCCCGAGCTGTCCAAGCTCCGTTGGGTCAGCGGCTGGCCTGGAGATATTTGAGACTTTGCAAATGATTAAATGTGTCTTCCTGTTGCTGGCCCTGGCGCCGTGTGAGTCTCCGTGTGTCTCTGTGTGTGACTGTTTGCATTTCTCTCTCTCTGTGTGTGGCTGTGACGGGGGGAGGCAGAGGGAGACTGCGCTCTCTGGGCATCCCATACAATGATTATTTTGGTCTCCCCCTCCTTGTTCTAGGTGCCCTTTCCCAGCTGCAGCTGGTGGCCTCTGGCCCCGGGTTGGGAAAGGTCTCCGAGCCCCTCACACTGACCTGCGCTGTCTCTGGGGTCTCCATCAATACTCAGGATCATGTCTGGTACTGGGTTCGGCAGTTTCCTGGAGAAGAGTTGGAATCCATGGGATATGTTTATCCATATATCAGGGTCATGCGCTACACCCCGTCTCTCCAAGACCGGATCACCATCTCCACAGACACCACCAGCAACCAGGTCTCCCTGCAGCTCCACTCGCTGACAGCTGCGGACACCGCCACCTATTACTGCACCCGGAGAGACACAGTGACATGGAGACAGGGGGCCTGGGACACAAAGGGGGCCAGCCACACGCGTCCCCTCCCAGAGAGAAGGCATCTGTCTTTGCCCTTGCGATCCACCCAATTCCCCTGTCCCTGGAAAGAGACGCTTTGTCAGAGGCACCCACGAAGCTGGAGAGAAGCAGAGAAAGAGGAAACACCTGCGCTGGTGAATGGGCAGAAGAGAAACTTTGTTACAGGAGTTTTGCAGTTTTGGAAACCACCAATCCGGACCTGAGGTTCCAACAGACTGTCCTGTCCACTCCGCAGCTGAACTGGGGAGCTGAGGGTCTGGTGGGCCCCTCTGCCAAATGACCGGTATTCCCTGGCTGCCCTAGCTCTGGCCCATGGGAGGGTTTGTGTGTGTGTGTGAGTGTGAGAATTTTTCCCAGTAGGGTAGAAAATTTGTGGGTGGGTGTGTTTTACTCCACGAGTAAATAAATTTAAGCCACTGACACCTACCGTGTTTTACTCTAGACTGTCTCCTGATTTACACTCCTGGAGGCGTGAGAGGAGAATCAGCCTAACTTGGGGGGAGGGATAGCTCAGTGGTTTGAGCATTGGCCTGCTAAACCCAGGGTTGTGAGTTCAATCCTTAAGGGGGCCATTTAGGGATCTGGGGCAAAAATTGGGGATTGGTCCTGCTTTGAGCAGGGGGTTGGACTAGATGATCTCCTGAGGTCCCTTCCAATCCTGATATTCTATGAATCTATGAATCAGGGGTTCTCACACGTCATTGCACCGTGACCCCCTTCTGACAACAAAAATTACTACACGACCCCAGGACAGGGAATCGAAACCTGAGCCCACCCAAACTCAGCTGCCCCTGGTGTGTGTGGGGGGGCAAAAGCCTGAGCCCCACTGCTCTGCACAGGAGTCCTAAGGCTTCAGCCCCAGGCAGGAGGCCTGTAAGCCTGGGACTCACCACCCAGGGCTGAAGCTCTTGAGGTTTGACTTTGGCCCCGGGTGGTGGAGCTTGGACTTCGGCCTCAGCAAGTCCAACACCAGCCCTGATGCTCCCATTAAAACATGGTCACGACCCACAGTTTGAGAGCTGCTGCCCTAGAATGAGTGACTGGAGAATTAGTCCTCACAAGACAATGGAATTTCCACTGAGAGTCAGTCGCATCGACCCCACTGGAATTCCTCCTGCTTTACACTGAGGTGCTGGCAGGGCTGGTTCCCCACTCTGGCCCTTCGAGTGCAGAAGGCGTGGGGCTGCAAGGACTCTAACAGTTAATACTGGCCACTCCAGGCTGGTAATGCTGCCACCACCCAAGTGAAAACTGCCTTTTGCCAATCCAGAAAAACCTCACTTGGAAAGATTTTTTCTGAGGCCCTTCAGCTTTTCCACCCCTCCCTCGGGGCAGCCCAGAAAGAAAACAATAGAAAAGGGAAGCTCAGCTGTTGTATCAGCTGATTAACATATGCACAGCCTCCTTACCTCCTAAGACACAGAAATCTTATTGTGGTCTTAAAAAGGGTACATTTTATTGAAAAAAGAAAGAAAACAACTCTGACAACTCAGGCTGTTAGGGATTAAACACCAAAAATGACTTTCTTTGGGTCCAGCTTAAAGGTTACAAGAAAATAAAAACAGAACAAAAGCACCTGGGGTTAGCACAGAGGAATCCACAAGCCCAAACTGAAGAATTCAATCTAATTGCGTCTAACTAGACATTCCTGGTCTACTTACATATCTGGGGTTCCTATTGAGGAGTTTCTAGGTATGATGCTGATGATTTTTATACTGGGCCCAGACCTTACAGCATGTTGCTGCCCAGGCTGCTTCTGTCGGAGAGAACAAAAGACCCCTACACCCAGCAGTTTCCCCCCATTTGAAAGGGTTCAGCTTCCCTATTGGTGCCCCTCAGTCAGGTGCCAGCTCATATTAAGCTTCCCTCTTAACCCTTTACAGGTTAGATTAAACCCCTGGTTGTATGTGAAGTAACAGTAACCCTGTTCTGTTTCTTTTACAGGCTTCGTGGCCGTGGTCACTTTAACCCAGCCGAGTTCTGCCCAGGCAGAGCCAGGCAGTTCCCTCACCCTGGACTGTGTCACCTCTGGGTATAATATCAACTACCACCATTTGAGCTGGATCCGACAAGCCCCTGGGAAAAGTCTGGTCTGGCTAGCAGCCCTCAGGACAGGATACAACCTACATCACGGATGAGTTCAAAGGGCGGGTTACCCCCTCCACCAATGGTGCCCCTGGCAAGCTAAAGATAAACAGTCTCACAGCTGCAGACATGGCTACTTACTAGTGTGCCAGCCATGCAAGTGGTCGCTGCCTGGCTTCCTCTCTGACAATATCCCTCGTGGAACTGGCCTCCGCTCACTGAACACATTTTTCTCTTTGCATGAACTTCACCCCCGCCCTAAGGACAGTAAAGGGGCCAAACATCAGTGGAGTCCCACATCAGTCCTCAGAGTGCGGGTTCCTTGCAGAACAGGCCTTCCTCTGCTGCCTCTCCAAAGCTAGAATTTTACCCCGAGATTTGTGGCTTTGGTCTCTGCAATTTCAACGTGCGTCATTCAAATCAACTTGTGATCGGGAAGCACCATCCTTGCAGGTTAGGCCAGCAGAGTGGGAATCGGGAGAATCTGAAGTTCAGTGTCACAGCCTGGAACAGAAACAATGTGAAGTGAAGCAAGGGACTCCCTTTGTCTGGCTTGTGTGTTTAAAGTGAAACCTCTTGAGTGCAAGGCCTGTCTCCTGTGGTGCGTAGGGGCAGCAGCTGACGCACTGGAACCCTGACCTTGGTTGGGACCCTTCAGATGTTACAAAAATGCCAAGAATAATGACCCCTGGATTTGAATGGCAAAAAGGACCCTTACGTGAGACCACTTCACCCAGTGGGTCCTGCATCCAGAAGAAATGTTGAACTGGAGCACTCGTGTTTTAAGGAACGTGCAGGACAAAGTCACATTTTTTTGAAGCCGGAAAAACCATTCCGAGACCACTGTGCCCCTCTGCATGACACACATCCCAGGCATTCCTGTAACAAACTTTTCTTTGAGCCACAGCGTGTCTGTTGAGCGGCAGTATATCTGTCTGATATGGGTGACAGTGCTGGACAGGCAGGGAGGTGATCTGGGCTCCAATTCTAATCTGCCACCAGGCTGCAATGGCCGAGGGGGAACAGGAATCCCTTGGTGCAGTGGTCCCCAGAGGGCAGCAGAACCTGGGGAAGGAGACAGAGACGTCTATCCTGTAGTGACCACGCGGAAGCAGGAAAGGGTCAGGAAGTGCGAGCATGCGGTGCCCTGGAGAATGACCGGGAGTTGGTAACGCAGGTCGGGGGCGGAGACAACGGTCGCTATACCCCTTACTGAGCAAGCGATGGCAGCAGGGCTCTGAAGGACAGAGATCGAGCCGCTCTCAGTTCTCTGGTGGTCTGTGAAAACCGCATGGCTTTTCTCTTTCCTTTTAAATTGCAGCTGAAAGTCTGTGGTTTCCCCACTGCCTGCTGCCTTCTTAACTATAATGAGCAGACAGGGTAATGATTTCAAGAGCTACTATCCTATTGTTAAAAGAAAAGGAGTACTTGTGGCACCTTAGAGACTAACGAATTTATTTGAGCATAAGCTTTCGTGAGCTACAGATCACTTTATCGGATGCATTCAGTGGAAAATACAGTGGGGAGATTTATATACAGACATGTAGCTCAGGAAAGCTTATGCTCAAATAAATTCGTTAGTCTCTAAGGTGCCACAAGTCCTCCTGTTCTTTTTGCGAATACAGGCTAGCACGGCTGCTTCTCTGAAACCTATCCTATTGTTGTAGTCTGTACAATTTTAGGGGATGAGAATTTGAATGAAAGACCCTACCAAAATAAAACTGTCTTGCAATTAATAGCTTTGAAGTGTCTTGTGTGTCTGAGGAGTTTTCACCCTATATAAGCCTGACTTTCAAGAAAACACTGGTCCTTATTTTTAAAGGTAGATAGATACCAAAAAAAGTGGGCTAGGTGCCTAAGTCCCATTCCTTTCAATGGGGGTTTGGCGCCAAACCTGCTTACGACTGTTTTGAAAATCCCAGTAGGAGCCTACTTTGCATCATCACCTTCTAAAGACTTTTTAAAATCTAGCCCGATTGCTTTGCTAGAAAGAGGCAGATTCTCCGGTGGTGTAATTCAGCGTAGCCATGCTGACTTCATTAGCACTGCACACAGACACATGACCTCCGGATCCAGCTCTAAGCCTTTACACTGATTTTTTATATTTCAAAACAGGGCAATGCTAGCACGGGGTGAGATTCTGTTCCCATTCCTCATTTCCAGTCGTATTTTACTCTGTGAGTAGCTCGATTGCTCCGGATTCTCCCCTCGGTAATAATGGCTGCACGCTGGAGTCTCTCCTAATTTACACACGAGTACACAAAAGGAGAGTTACCCCATGACACCCGCAGAGTTAGTCCTGCCTAACACCATGGTGAATGAGACATGATCCAGCCTCACTGAGTACAATGGCCTTATTTCTGCTTTACACCAGAGTGATTAAGAAGACAATTCAGGCCCATTGACTGCAGTGAAATTACTTCTGCTTTACACTGAAGCGTGAGGGAGGGGGAATCTCTGCCCCGCACTCACTCCATTGTTACTATTCAGAGAATAAGTTCCTACTCCATGTTCAGAAATCCTCACCATTTAGACGTGTGACAGTGAAACATTTGTATTGTATAGCCAACGCTTGAAAACGTGGCTTGACCAACATCAAAGATAACTTTCGGTTTAGGATCTTCCATGGCTCCCACCTGGGTAGTATCTGAGCCCTTCACAAACAATGTATTTATCCCCACAAGAGCCATGAATGGCAGGAAACCATTGCTTGATGGGGAACGAAGTAAAAGCAAGACTGAGTGGGTGGTCCAAGGTCTCTGCTCTTTGGAGCAAGCACGTCAACCTTTCCCTGAATGTGGATGGGAAGAAAATTCCCCTACGGTGAGGGTATCCCATAGGTTGCCACGAGAATCAACCTTGTCCCTTCTTTTCAAGCACTGGGTATTGGCTCCTGTTGAAGAACTGAGCTGGATGGACAGGACTGATGCCTTGGAGCAATTCCTCTGTTCCCACCACACAGTGAGTATGTGGCCGCGCAGGTCACAGACTTTGAGCTATTCAAGGGGCCTAAGGGAGCTGGGTAGTAGCTATTTGCCTAACTTCAGGCAATTTTGAGAAATCTCAGCCTGAAGGCAGATCTCCTGCGTCCTACTCCATTAGTCAGCGGGTGGGTGGAGAGTAGGCGGGGAGAGACAGAAGGCGGATGCAAAGCTTCTGAAATGCAGAACCGTTTACCTTCCCTGGAGGAGATAAGAATTTAGGGCGATAGCTTCAGAGGGAATATTTCACACAACGCCGCTGTGCTAAAGCAGAAATCAGCGGCAGTCATGCTGCCGTTACGCTGTCTTTGCATTATCTCATGGTGCAGCTTGTCAGGTGAGCAGGGAAATGCAGACTCTTGTCAGGTGTTGGGGTTTTGTCATGTCTCTAAGGAATTGATGAAAGCACTGGATGGCAACTCTGGTATTTAACCCAGTCTGTGACCCTGGGCTGAGGGGAAAACTTCGTTTTGTCTGGGCAGGTCATTTTGTGACTGTCATGCATTTTGGAGACTAGAGGGGCCCCTGCTCTGGTGTGGTATAATCCTGTCTCTGTTCTCTTTCTTTTACAGGCTGGGTGGCCGCGATCACTTTGACCCAGCCAAGTTCTGCCCAGGCAGAGCCAGGGAACTCCATTACGCTGGACTGGACCGTTTCTGGGTACAATGTCAATGACCGTCATATGCAATGGTTGCGCCTGCCCCAGGGGAAAAGTCTGGTCCGGATAGCATCCTTCAGACCAGGCTACACCGTCTACATCGCGGATGAGTTCAAAGGACGGGTCACCCCCTCCACCAGCGGCTCCGCTGGCAGGCTAAAGATAGACCGGCTCACGGCTGCAGACTCCGCTACCTACTGCTGTGCCACAGACGCACAGTGATCGCTGCCTGGCTTCCTCCCCGACAGTATCTCCCCTGGGACTGGCCTCCTCTCCCTCACCCATCTCTCTCTCGCACACGGACTTCACCCCTGGGCCTATGGACAGGAAAGGGCCCTTCAGCAACAGAGTCCCACATCAGTCCTCAAAATATGGGGCCCCTGGTGAACAGGCCCTGTTCTAGGTCTTGTCTAAAGGGTTTTACGTTTTACCCTGAGAGACGCAGGGCTTTGCTGTCTGCACTTTTAGCTTGTGTTCTTCAATCAGATGGTGATCAGGGAGCAGCCTGGTTTGCTCCTTAGGCCACTGGAGCCGGAATCAGGAAATGTTGGTTCTGTTCTTGGCTGTGGCACCGATCTACAGGGTGAAATGAAGCAACTGACATCCCCTGTCCCTGACTCCTTTCTTGGGCTTCTCTGTTTAGCTTTCAGAGTAGCAGCTGTGTTAGTCTGTATTCGCAAAAAGAAAAGGAGGACTAGTGGCACCTTAGAGACTAACCAATTTATTTGAGCATAAGCTTTCGTGAGCTACAGCTCACTTCATCGGATGCATAAAGTGGAAAATGCAGTGAGGATGTTTTATACACACTCACCAGACAACCACACACCACACAACAGAACCACTAACCCAGGAACCTATCCTTGCAACAAAGCCCATTACCAACTGTTCCCACATGTCTATTCAGGGGACACCATCACAGGGCCTAATCACATCAGCCACACTATCAGAGGCTCGTTCACCTGCACATCCACCAATGTGATATATGCCATCATGTGCCAGCAATGCCCCTCTGCCATGTACATTGGTCAGACTGGACAGTCTCAACATAAAAGAATAAATGGACACAAATCAGACGTCAAGAATTATAACATTCATAAACCGGTTGGAGAACACTTCAATCTCCCTGGTCACATGATTACAGACATGAAAGTTGCGATATTACAACAGAAAAACTTCAAAACCAGACTCCAGCGAGAGACTGCTGAATTGGAATTCATTTGCAAATTGGATTCAATTAACTTAGAATCATAGAATCATAGAATCATAGAATCATAGAATATCAGGGTTGGAAGGGACCCCTGAAGGTCATCTAGTCCAACCCCCTGCTCGAAGCAGGACCAATTCCCAGTTAAATCATCCCAGCCAGGGCTTTGTCAAGCCTGACCTTAAAAACTTCCAAGGAAGGAGATTCCACCACCTCCCTAGGCAACGCATTCCAGTGTTTCACCACCCTCTTAGTGAAAAAGTTTTTCCTAATATCCAATCTAAACCTCCCCCACTGCAACTTGAAGCCATTACTCCTCGTTCTGTCATCTGCTACCATTGAGAACAGTCTAGAGCCATCCTCTTTGGAACCCCCTTTCAGGTAGTTGAAAGCAGCTATCAAATCCCCCCTCATTCTTCTCTTCTGCAGGCTAAACAATCCCAGCTCCCTCAGCCTGTCCTCATAAGTCATGTGTTCTAGACCCCTAATCATTTTTGTTGCCCTTCGCTGGACTCTCTCCAATTTATCCACATCCTTCTTGTAGTGTGGGGCCCAAAACTGGACACAGTACTCCAGATGAGGCCTCACCAATGTCGAATAGAGGGGGACGATCACGTCCCTCGATCTGCTCGCTATGCCCCTACGTATACATCCCAAAATGCCATTGGCCTTCTTGGCAACAAGGGCACACTGCTGACTCATATCCAGCTTCTCGTCCACTGTCACCCCTAGGTCCTTTTCCGCAGAACTGCTGCCTAGCCATTCGGTCCCTAGTCTGTAGCGGTGCATTGGATTCTTCCGTCCTAAGTGCAGGACCCTGCACTTATCCTTATTGAACCTCATCAGATTTCTTTTGGCCCAATCCTCCAATTTGTCTAGGTCCTTCTGTATCCTATCCCTCCCCTCCAGCGTATCTACCACTCCTCCCAGTTTAGTATCGTCCGCAAATTTGCTGAGAGTGCAATCCACACCATCCTCCAGATCATTTATGAAGATATTGAACAAAACCGGCCCCAGGACCGACCCCTGGGGCACTCCACTTGACACCGGCTGCCAACTAGACATGGAGCCATTGATCACTACCCGTTGAGCCCGACAATCTAGCCAGCTTTCTACCCACCCTATAGTGCATTCATCCAGCCCATACTTCCTTAACTTGCTGACTTAGGCTTGAATAGAGGCTGGGAATGGCTAAGTCAGTATGAAAGGTAACCTATTTCCCCTTGTTTTTTCCTACCTCTCCCCCACCCCCCACTGTTCCTCAGATGTTCTTGTTAAACCCTGGATTTGTGCTGGAAATGGCCCACCTTGATTATCATACACATTGTAAGGAGAGTGATCACTTTAGATAAGCTATTACCAGCAGGAGACTGGGGTGGGGGGAGAGAAAACCTTTTGAAGTGATAAACACCAAATTTTTCGTGGTCTGTGTGTATAAAACATCCTCACTGCATTTTCCACTTTATGCATCCGATGAAGTGAGCTGTAGCTCACGAAAGCTTATGCTCAAATAAAATGGTTTGTCTCTAAGGTGCCACAAGTACTCCTTTTCTGTTTGTGAATACAGACTAGCACGGCTGTTACTCTAAAGACACAAGAAGTAATTCTTCTGCTCTCCTCCACACTAATTAGGCTAATTAATGAGTGTTTATGCAAAGTCTGTGGGGAACTTCCTGTTTACAAGCCAACCTCTTTCCCCCTCTCAAATAATCACGTCAAAACAGCAGGGCTGTCACTTGCTTTTACAGCTCAGAATATCGACATTTAGTTTGGCTGCAGAGGACAGTAAATATGAGGCATATTTTAATTTCTCTTTGCTTGATGGCACTTTGTCCAGGCAAATGGAAAACATAGGGGATTCGTGTGATTCTGGGGTATTAGAGATAAATCTGGAATGTCAATATTTATGATAGGTTTCAGAGTAACAGCCGTGTTAGTCTGTATTCGCAAAAAGAAAAGGAGTCCTTGTGGCACCTTAGAGACTAACCAATTTATTTGAGCATGAGCTTTCGTGAGCTACAGCTCACTTCATCAGATGCATACCGTGGAAACTGCAGCAGACTTTATATATACACAGAGAATATGAAACAATACCTCCTCCCACCCCACTGTCCTGCTGGTAATAGCTTATCTAAAGTAATCTTCAGGTTAGGCCATTTCCAGCACAAATCCAGGTTTTCTCACCCTCCACCCCCCCACACAAATTCACTCTCCTGCTGGTGATAGCCCATCCAAAGTGACAACTCTTTACACAATGTGCATGATAATGAAGTTAGGCCATTTCCTGCACAAATCCACATATATGATATACTTTTCCACAGGAGTCCAGTCGGAGATTCAGCTGGTCCAATCTGGTGCAGAAATTAAGAAGCCCCGCGAGTCTGTGAAGCTATCCTGTAAAACCTCAGGGTTCACTTTCACTTCTTTCTACATGCATTGGATCAGCCAGGCTCCCGGGAAAGGTCTTGTTTGGGTAGGAAGAATTGACCCTGCAGATAGTGAAACAAAATATTCCGAGTCCTTTTAAGGGAGGTTCACCATTACCACAGATAATTCCATCAGCACTGCGTATCTCCAACTCAACAGCCTGAGAATAGAAGACACCGCTGTGTATTACTGTGCTAGACACACACTGAGAAGAAGCTTATTTAAAGCCATGCAAAAACTCTCTGTAGAGAGGAAACACAATATTGTAGACTGAACATATGCTCCAGCCTTGCCAGGTCACACATCTACTGCTAATCCCCTGTAGGGCAGTGGAGGGTTATCTACTCTACGGCGTTCTAGTCTAGTCTATTCTGTTCTTATCTGTTCAGGACGCAGTTCATTTGTTCATAATTATGTGGAATCCATCACTTTCCTTGGAAGATCATTCCACCTTTAAAACATCTCAGAAGTAAGACTTTTTCCTTGAGTGCACTGAAAAAGACAGAATGAAGAGATAAATCAATATGAAACTGAGGGAATGCCACAGAAAGATGAAAATACTTTTAAAGTTTTCCCACAACGTTTTTATGTGAGGAAAACATTTTACTTAAAGTCCATCCAGCATCAAAGAAAAGAAAATTAACATAATTTAAAGATAGCAGTGCTGGTTTATATTGCTTTAAAACTATAGACTGTCTCACCTGTCATGATTTTCATAAACAGAATCCACAACTGATATATTGAAAATTCCTAAGGGATCTGCTCCCATTCAGAGGAGTTGGGGATCCAAATACTTAAGGGAGTTTTGGAAATCTCGGTCAAGTTACACCTGGATGCCTTTCTGAAAGATGTATTTTAATCAAAGACAAGGAAATGGGCCGAACGCAGGAGCAACTGGAGGAAATTCTCTGGCCTGTGTTACACAGGAGGTCAGGCTAGATGATCCCAGTGGTCCAACCTGGCCCTGGAAATGATGAATCTAGGCAACAGAAAATACATCTCATGTTGGCCGATCTGGGTGCAGAGGTATGAGACAAGGCTAATCTGCTGCTTATTCCTTCTCCCAGGAGGAGGTGAAAAAGCGGGACTAGGGATTGGCAGAGCCTTGGCTCCACTCCCCTACTCAAAGGTCACTTTAGCTGATGTAAGGGACAGGGAGTTATTGAGTGCCCATAATTTCCAGCAGTAAAGGCCTGATCCAACCCTACTGAAGTAAACGAGAATCCGTCCATAACTGGCCTAAGAGGAACTGGATTACACCCTGGGAAGACGAAGGGAGCACAGGAAGAGGTGTGAATCAGAACCGTATCTCTGAGACACAACGCCTCCCAGGGTTAGCCCTGGGCTGGTGCAGATCCTTTCAGGGTTGTGCCTAAAATAAAAGCCTAACTCATTGTCCTCAAAGTTTCCACTAGATGGGTGAGCGACTCCCCCACATGAGTGTGATGATCAGAAACTGGGCCCAAGTGTCTTGCTGCTTTTGAGTATTTATGCAAAGTCTGTGGGGAGTTTCCTGTTTAAAAAGCCAACCTCTTTCCCCCTCTAGAATAACCACATTGAAACAGCGAGGCTGTCACCTGCTTTTCCAGCCCAGAATATCGGTGTTTGATTTGGCTGCAGAGGATAATAAATATGAGGCGTATTTTAATTTATCCTTGCTTAATGGCAGCTCATCCAGGTAATTTGAGAACATGAGGGATTCAGAGGATGCTGGAATAATGGGGATAAATCTGCTGTTCCAATATTCATTATATGCCTTCCCTACAGGTGTCCAATCCGAGGTTCAGCTGGTCCAATCTGGGGCAGAAATGAAGAAGCCCGGAGAGTCTGTGAAAATATCCTGTAAAACCTCAGGCTTCACTCTCACCGCCTACCATATGTATTGGATCAATACAGACTCCTGGGAAAGGACTGGTTTGGGTTGGAATAATTGACCCTGAAGATGGTGCTACTAGCTATGCCGACTCCATGAAAAACAGAGTCACCATCTCGACAGAAAACTCCATCAGCACCGTGTATCTGCAGCTCCGCAGCCTGAGAGCGGAAGACACGGCTGTGTATTACTGTGCTAGACACACAGTGAGAGACACCTAGTTCTAGCCCTGCAAAAACTCTTGGCGTGCGGGCAACAATACCTCATATACTTTTGGCATGTGAAAATCTAGCAGGGTTATATCTATTCTATCCTCACTAGGGTGCAGTGTAGATTCATCCCTTAGACACAGATACATTTTAGCTGGGTTTATATTAATTCAGGGGTTGGTCCCATCGTTTGATTGTTTTTGAATAATGATTAAGAAATTTAGGATTACAAGCATTGCAAGGGAATACCAAGAAGGCAATTATACACGTATTCAATGACTAACAAACAGTAATACAGACTATGTCTCTGTATTATATCAATGGCTATGTATAGGAAAAGATAGTTTTAGAGAAGAGAGAAAAAGTGAAAAATCTCAAATTATTCCAGGAATTATAGAGGAGAAAGAGAGAATTTTGTTTAAAGTCATGTGGGAAGAATTCAGATACAACAGAGAGAAAGAGAGGGTGTGTGTGTGGAGATAGATAAATAGAGTGGGTGTACGAGAATAGATAGATAGATAGATTAGATTAGATAGATGGGGTGTATGAGGAGAGAGAGAGAGAGAGATAAGGGGATGCATGGGGATGGATAGATAGATAGATTTGATTAATTTACTAGAAATTGGGTGTCCAAATCCCCTTTCGCAGCTTTGAAAATCTCAGCCGAAGCGTACGTCTCCCCTTACGGCAGCGTGCGGCAGACTCACACTGCATGGCCGGCTAGCAGAGGTTTAAGCAGCCGCGTAGATGGTGAGGCCCAGCTTTGGCGGGCAGAGAAGAAGAAAGTGCCCCACATGCCTTCGCCCCCCAGGGCATATACCCTACGCAGGCTCTCCGCACACCTGGGCAGTGCCGTCCACCTCTACATTGCGACTGGTAGTGTCGTGTCCCGCTGCCTCCCCACCGCCAGGGCCTGACACTGTGGTGTGGCAAATCTAGACACAGCCGGCCTTGTACTGCGGCAGGTCGCTACACACGCAGTGCCTGTCCCCCACGGGCCGCCCTCAGTGTAGACGTCACCTGAGCGTCTGCGACAGCTGCCTGCTAAAACAGCCACCCACTAGATGCCTGGTTTTAGAGCTGATGATAGTCCTTGTTTCAAACCTCAGTGACCTTCCTGGAGGGGTATTACCATGAAAGGGCAACTGCTCCCTCCAGGAAGCGTAGCTGGAGTGCTGTGCAGGTACCAGAAGATGCATAATGGGCTTCTGAGTCTAGCAAGCTGCGAGCAAACCTAGGACTTGTGTCTACCCCCACCCCCCAATTAAAAACAAATAAACAAATAAAAATCGTGACTGAGCAATGTAATGGGGGCCACCAGGAAGGTTTCAGTAGCTTCCTCACCATAACACTGGCGATTTCACTGAAAAATACACCCAAGTTACTGACATAAATATAGTTTCAAGCATGAAATTCCCCTTGACATACAGGGCCAGCACAAGGTCTATGAAATACTTAATCCTTTGAGGTAGATGGAGCTGTTCCACTTTGTGTGAATAATCAAATATTCATTGGGACAGAGAGAAAAAGACTGACTCTATAGTATGGAGGTTTGGGCACTCACCTGGAATTTGGGAGCTCCAGCTTCAAGTCCCCAGTCTGAATCAGGATCTTCCATATCACAGGTAAGTACCCTAATTACCAGGCTAATGGCTATTATGTAAGAACATTGGAACATAAGACCGGCCATACTGCGTCAAACAAAAGGTCAATCTAACCCAGTACGACAATGGCCAATGCCAGGTGCCCCGGACGGAATGAAGAGAACAGGTCATCATCAAATGATCTATCCCCTGCCGCCTACTCCTAGCCTCTGGCAAACAGAAGCTAGGGACACCATCCCTGCTCATCTTGGCTAATAGCCATTGATGGACCTATCCTCCATGAATTTATCTAGTTCTTTTTTGAACCCTGTTATAGTCTTGGCCTTCACAACATCCTCTGGCAAAGAGTTCCACAGGTTGACTGTGCGTTGTGTGAAGAAATACTTCCTTTTGTTTATTTTACACCTGCTGCCTATTAATTAGATTGGGTGACCCCCTACTTCTTGTGTTATGAGAAAGAGTAAATAAGACTTCCTTATTTACATTCTCCACACCAGTCATGATTTTATAGACCTCAGTCATATCCCCCCTTAGTTGTCTCTTTTCCAAGCCTAAAAGTGTGGGTTTGCTTTCAGAAAGTCCAGCCTGGACATGCAGTGAGTCTGTTTGACTGCACTCCTGAAGGTCATGGGGTTGAGTCTCGCTTGATCTCATAGTGAAAGGCCAAGTCTGGTTTACCCATCTGCAAAATGGGTACCCGATCCATTCGGTTAGGGCAGTGGTTCTCAAAGCTGATCCGCCGCTTGTTCAGGGAAAGCCCCTGGTGGGCCAGGCCGGTTTGTTTACCTGCCGCGTCTGCAGGTTCGGCCGATCGCGGCTCCCACTGGCTGCGGTTTGCTGCTCCAGGCCAATGGGGGCTACAGGAAGGGCAGTAAGCACATCCCTTGGCCTGCGCCACTTCCTGCAGCCCCCATTGGCCTGGAGCGGCGAACCACAGCCAGTGGGAGCCACGATCGCCAGAACCTGCGGATGCAGCAGGTAAACAAACCGGCCCGGCCTGCCAGGGGCTTTTCCTGTACAAGTGGTGGACCGGCTTTGAGGACCACTGGGTTAGGGCATTCAAAGGCATGTCGACATGACGCTGGCTCCTCACTCTCCTGTGTACTGTTAGCTATGAAACTGATGTGCCTTAACTGAGTGAGCCCGATGAGCCATTGGCTTGGGAGAACTGATGTCAGAAACCTTCCTGGGAAAGTTTCACTGGAACAAATGTGTTTTCACAGAATATTTTGCTTTTGATGAATTGGCATTCCCCAATAAAAAAAAAAAATGTTTAACTGAAAAATTCCAGACCAGCTCTCATGCTTATCCCATTCTAGTGGTTAGTCAACCTAAGATGATAACAGCTCTCAGGTAAGGCAAAAGCTCAGGCTTTTAGCGTTGCGGGTTCAACTCTTGCTGATGACTGTGATACACAGGCCTTGTGCTGCCCCTCTGAGCTGTACGGTTCTTTGTCTCACTTAAATCCTCATCACTGGCTGTGTAGGGGGATGCATTGGTTTGATTAATATTTGCTGGCCGTCTGCAGAGCAAGTCAATCTTATTCTGGTATTTATAACTTGGGTATCTCCTGGTCACCTCATGTAGGCTGGGATTTTCAAAGCAGCCTAAGAGATTTATGCACGCTAATCGCTTTGAATTAATGTGCTTGATTCCCTTAGGCTTCTTTGAAAATTCCATTCCTAGCAACTAGGTTTTTTTCCACCATAGAAAAGCAGCCAGGCTTCAGGAAACCCATTTTTTTGCTCACAGCAGTCCAGAGGCCGCCTTCACCTTCTTGTTCCTTATCGTGTAAATAAAAGGGTTCAGCAAGGGGGTGAAGACAGTATTTAGCACTGACACCACTTTGTAGAGAGTGAACGAGGAATGCACACTGGGCCTCAGATACATAAACATAACAGCCCTGTAGAGTATCTAGACTATAGTCAGCTGGGAAGCGCAGGTAGAAAATACCTTCTGGCACCCTGTTGCGGAGGGGATGTGGAGGATGGTGGTTATTATACAGATGAAGGATACCATGGTGAACATCAAGGAACCGAGAATAACTGTGATTGCAGCCAGGAAACCCAGTAACTCAATGAGGCGGGTATCAGTGCAGGCTATTTTTAAGATCAGCCCAATGTCACAGCAGCAATAGTTGATGATGTTGGAGTCGAATAAGGGCAGATGGAAGACCAGAATAGTTGGGAAGAATATAGCCCTGAAGCCCCCGAATCAAGCCCCTTGTCATAAATATAAAGGGAAGGGTAAACACCTTTAAAATCCCTCCTGGCCAGAGGAAAAACCCTTTCACCTGTAAAGGGTTAAGAAGCTAGGATAACCTCACTGGCTCCTGACCAAAATGACCAATGAGGAGACAAGATACTTTCAAAAGCTGGGGGGAAGGAGAAACAAAGCCTCTCTCTCTCGGTCTGTGTGATGCTTTTGCCAGGGACAGAACAGGAATGGAGTCTTAGAACTTAGTAAGTAATCTAGCTAGATATGCGTTAGATTCTGATTTTGTTAAATGGCTGAGAAAATAAGCTGTGCTGAATGGAATGTAGATTCCTGTTTTTGTGTCTTTTTGTAACTTAAGGTTTTGCCTAGAGGGATTCTCTATGTTTTGAATCTGATTACCCTGTAAGGTATTTACCATCCTGATTTTACAGAGGTGATTCTTTTACTTTTTCTTCTATTAAAATTCTTCTTTTAAGAACCTGATTGCTTTTTCATTGTTCTTAAGATCCAAGGGTTTGGGTCTGTGTTCTCCTATGCAAATTGGTGAGGATTTTTATCAAACCTTCCCCAGGAAAGGGGGTGTAGGGTTTGGGAAGATTCTGGGGGGAAAGACATTTCCAAACGGGCTCTTTCCCGGTAATGTGCCAGTTAGACGTTTGGTGGTGGCAGCAATAAAGTCCAAGGGCAAAAGGTAAAATAGTTTGTACCTTGGGGACGTTTTAACCTAAGGTGGTAAAAATAAGCTTAGCGGGTTTTCATGCAGGTCCCCACATCTGTACCCTAAAGTTCCGAGTGGGGAAGGAAACTTGACACCCCTGCAGACAGCTGGAGGTAGACTTTGCTGGTCATGATTGTGGCGTATAGCAAGGGTTTGCAGATGGCCAGATAGTGGTTTAAAGACATCACAGCCAGGATGAAGAACTCAGTGCTGCCCAGGAAGAAATGGAAGAAAGCCTGAACGAGGCAGCAGTACATGTAAATTTTAGTCTCAACTGCTGCAAAGGTCTCTAGCATTTTGGGAACCATGGCTGTGGTGTTACCAGGTCTCCAGGAATGAGAGGTTGCTCAGGAAAAAGTATATTTGGGTGTGCAGCTTGTGACTGGTCCTCACGATGACCACAATAAGGCCGTTGCTTATGATGACCAGGATGTTCATGAGTAAAATGACTGAGAAGAACACAATGTGAAAACCATGACCAACAGGGAAGCCCCAGAGAATGATAGAATCATAGAATATTAGGGTTGGAAGAGAACTCAGGAGGTCATCTAGTCCAACCCCATGCTCAAAGCAGGACCAACACCAACTAAATCATCCCAGCCAGGGCTTTGTCAAACCTCACCTTAAAAACTTCTAAGGAAGGAGATTCCACCACCTCCTCAGTAATGCATTCCAGTGTTTCACCACCCTCCTAGTGAAAAAGTTTTTCCTAATATCCAACCTAAACCTCCCCCACTGCAACTTGAGACCATTACTTCTTGTTCTGTCATCTGCCACCACTGAGAACGGCCGAGCTCCATCCTCTTTGGAACCCCCTTTCAGGTAGTTGAAGGCTGCTATCAAATCTGCCTCACTCTTCTCTACTGTGGACTAAATAACCCCAGTTCCCTCAGCCTCTCCTCATAAGTCATGTGTTCCAGTCCCCTAATCATTTTTGTGGCCCTCTGCTGGACTCTCTCCAATTTGTCCACATCCTTCTGTAGTGAGGGGACCAAAACTGGATGCAATACTCCAGGTGTGGCCTCACCAGTGCTGAATCGAGGGGAACGATCACGTCCCTCGATCTGCCGGCAATGCCCCTACTTATACAGCCCAAAATGCCATTGGCCTTCTTGGCAACAAGGGCACACTGCTGACTCATATCCAGCTTCTCGTCCACTGTAATCCCTAGGTCCTTTTCTGCAGAACTGCTGCTTAGCCAGTTGGTCCCCAGCCTGTAGCTGTGCATGGGATTCTTCCTTCCTAAGTGCAGGACTCTGCACTTGTCCTTGTTGAAGCTCTTCAGATTTATTTTGGCCCAATCCTCCAATTTGTCCAGGTCACTCTGGACCATATCCCTACCCTCCAGCGTATCTACCACTCCCCCCAGCTTAGTGTCATCTCCAAACTTGCTGAGGGCGCAATTTATCCCATCATCCAGATCATTAATAAAGATGTTGAACAAAACCAGCCCCAGGACTGACACCTGGGGCACTCTGCTTGATATTGGCTGCCAACTAGTCATCAAGCCATTGATCACTACCTGTTGAGCCTGACATCTAGCCAGCTTTCTATCCACTTTATAGTCCATTCATCCAATCCATACTTCTTAACTTGCTGACAAAAATACTGTGGGAGACTGTATCAAAAGCTTTGCTAAAGTCAAGATATATCACATCCACCGCTTTCCCCATATCCATAGAGCCGGTTATCTCATCATAGAAGGCAGTCAGGTTGGTCAGGCATGACTTGCCCTTGGTGAATCCATGCTGACTGTTCCTGATCACTTTCCTCTCCTCCGAGTGCTTCAAAATGGATTCCTTGAGGACCTGCTTCATGATTTTGCCAGGGACTGAAGCGAGGCTGACCGGTCTGTAGTTCCCTGGGTTCTCTTTCTTCCCTTTTTAAATATGGGCTCTATATTTGCCTTTTCCCAATCATCCGGGACCTCCCCTGATCGCCACAACTTTTCAAAGATAATGGCCACTGGCTCTGTAATCACATCAACCAACTCCCCCAGCACCCTCGGATGCATTAGATCTGGACCCATGGACCTGTGCATGTTCAGCTTTTCTAAATAGTCCTTAACCTGTTCTTTCACCACTGAGGGCTGCTCACCTCCTCCCCATACCGTGTTGCCCAGTGCAGTAGTCTGGGAACTGACCTTGTCTGTGTCGACCGAGGCAAAAAAAGCATTGAATACTTCATCTTTTTCCACATCATCTGTCACTATGTTGCCTCCCCTATTCAGTAAGGGTCCCACATTTTCCCTGACCTTCTTCTTGGTGCTAACATATGTGTAGAAACCCTTCTTGTTTTCCTTCACATCCCTTGCTAGCTGCAACACCAATTGTGCCTTGGCCTTCCTGATTACACCCCTGCATGCTCTAGCAATATTTTTATACTCCTCCCCCATCATCTGTCCAAATTTCCACTTCTTGTCAGATTCCTTTTTGAGTTTAAGTTCACTGAAGATTTCACTGTTAAGTCAAGATGGTTACCTGCCATATTTGCTATTCTTCCTGCACATCGGGATGGTTTGTGCCATGAACTCATTCACTGTTGTAGTATTGTTCTTCCACATGGGGTCTCTGTCTCCTTCCTCCTTTGAGTTGCGACTCACAGGGACAGCAAAAGGTGCAGTCGTTTGGAGGTGGGAGTTCAGTCCAGCGGTGGTTCCAAAGAATCAGGGAGCGTCAGGGGAGGCAAAAATTGGTTTGGACCAAAAGTGAAACTTTTTGGAATTAGTGGAGAATTTAAAAAGTTGTTAAAAATTCCTGTTTGGATCAAAGAAAGTATTTTGTTAGATGCAGGTAGGCACTTAATGGGATTTTTACATTGAAATCCTTTTGAACGTTCCACCAGGCATGTATATGCATCTTTAGATGCCATATTTCTTTAAAAATCTGGCCCTAAATCACTAGTAAAAATGGAATTTAGGATCCTAAGTCATTTTGATTCATCTGAATATTTTACCCGTGACTCCGTCTTTGACCTCCATTTCATTCCTTGATCTTTTCAAATTACGAATCACAATGTAAAGTTTTTCAGACTCTTTTGAAGCGAACCAGCTTTCCCTGTCTGAGCATGTCTTTGAAGACATCTCTTACTTTCTCATTCCTGAGGCTGTATATGAACAGGTTTAGCAAAGGGGTGATCACCTATTCAATGATGTGTGTGTCTGTACAAGCCAGTTTGAAAAGGGATCTTATGTCACAGAAGAAATGGTTAATGACACTGGGGATGCAGAATGGTAAGTGGGACACCAAGATGGTTGGGCAGAGAACTGATATAAAGGCTGCCAACCAAGTGCCAATAATCAACTGGACAGGCCATTGCCCATTCATGGTGGTGGGGTAATGCAACCGCTTACAAAGAGCTATGTAGCTATCAAAAGACATTATGGCTGCCAGGATATACTCCGAGGTCCCAAGGAAGAAATAGAAATAGGTTTGGGTGAAACACCCACTGATGAATCTTAGCACATCAAGCACATCAAGCTATTTCTTTCATTGGTTTGGGAAGGATGGCCATGGTGAACCATATCCCTGAGAAGGACAAGTTGCAGAGAAACCTTGAAGTGTGGAGGCAGTAATCACTCCACACCAAGGCTATGATCACCACATACCACATAAGAATTATCACATAAACCACAAAGAAGAAGTAGGAAGACCAGGATTTTGAATATGGAGTTGCCCAGAAATCCTACTTTGATAAACGAGGTGGGGAGGGTGGCACCCTTGTGTAACTCCCCAACCATTCAGTTAGCTATAGAATCCTCCTTAGCTGCTGTACCCAAATTGCCTTATCTGTAAAGGGTTAAGAGGGAAGCTTAAAATGATCTGGCACCTGACATGGGGCACCAGTAAGGAACCTGAACCCTTTCAAATTGGGGAAAATTGCTGGGTGTAGGGGTCTTTTGTTCTCTCCACTGAGAGAGAGACAGGGTAGCAACATGCTGTAGGGTCTGGACCCGGTATAAAAATCATCAGCATCATACCTAGAAACTCCTCATTCAGAACCCCAGATATGTAAGTAGACCAGGAATGTCTAGTTAGATGCAATTAGATTGAATTCTTCAGTTTGGGCTTGTGGATTCCTCTGTGCTAACCCCAGGTGCTTTTGTTTTGTTTTTGTTTGCTTGTAACCTTTCAGCTGGACCCCAAGAAAGTCATGTTTGGTGTTCAGTCCCTAACAGCCTGAGCTGTCAGATGTGTTTTCATCCTTTTTTCAATAAAATGTATCCTTTTTAAGAACATGATTAGATTTCTGTGTCTCAGGAGGTAAGGAGGCTGTGCATATGTTAGTCAGCTGATACAACAGCTGAGTTTCTCTTTTCTATTGTTTTCTTCTCAGCTGCCCCGAGGGAGGAGTGGTAAAGCCGAGGACCTTAGAAAAATCTTTCCACGTGAGGTTTATTTCTGGATTGTCAAAAGGCAGTTTTCACTTGGGTGGTGGCAGCATTACCAGCCTGGAGTGGCAAGTATTATTTTTTGGAGTCCTTGCAGGCTCCCACCTTCTGCACTTGAAGGGCCATAGCTGGGAATAAGCCTTGACACCTAGTATGACTAATTCTTTCACTCTGGTTTGGTTCTCAATCTCCATGGCTTCATTTCTCTCCCCGCTGCATAAAGAAGAGAAGGAAGATACAATCAGCATAATTTCTTATTTACTATAAAGCACCTCAGTCTACTTCAGATGACATTTTTCAAGGAGTAAAAGGGACTTGTCCAACTCTCCCTGAAATGCAACAGGAGCTTATTCTCTTTGTGCTTACTCTCGTGTGCTTACTCTCTTTGGTGTGTAATGTAATAAGAACATAAGAACATAAGAATGGCCATACTGGCTCAGACCAAAGGTCCATCCAGCCCAGTATCTTGTCTGTCGACAGTGGCCAATACCAGGTGCCCCAGAGGGAGTGAACATAACAGATAATCATCAGGTGATCTCTCTCCTGCCATCCATCTCCACCCTCTGACAAACAGAGGCTAGGGACACCATTCCTTACCCATCCTGGCTAATAGCCATTAATAGACTTAACCTTCATGAGTTTATCCAGTTCTCTTTTAAACCTTGTTATAGTCCTAGCCTTCACAATTTCTTCAGGCAAGGAGTTCCACAGGTTGACTGTGCGCTGTGTGAAGAAGAACTTCCTTTTCTTTGTTTTAAACCTGCTCCCCATTAATTTCATTTGGTGACCTCTAGTTCTTATATTATGGGAACAAGTAAATAACTTTTCCTTATTCACTTTCTCCGCACCATTCATGATTTTATAGACCTCTATCGTATCCCCCCTTAGTCTCCTCTTTTCCAAGCTGAAAAGTCTTAACCTCTTTAATCTGTCCTCCTATGGGACCCGTTCCAAACCCCTAATCATTTTAATTGCCCTTTTCTGAACCTTTTCTAATGCCAGTATATCTTTTGTGAGATGACGGGACCCCATCTGTACACAGTATTCAAGATGTGGGTGTACCACGGATTTATATAAGGGCAATAAGATATTCTCCGTCTTATTCTCTATCCCTTTTTTTAATGATTCCTAACATCCTGTTCTCTTTTTTGACTGCCGCTGAGCACTGCATGGACGTCTTCAGAGAACTATCCATGATGACTCCAAGATCTCTTTCCTGATTAGTTGTAGACAAATTAGCCCCCATCATATTGTATGTATAGTTGGGGTTATTTTTTCCAATGTGCATTACTTTACATTTATCCACACTAAATTTCATTTGCCATATTGTTGCCCAATCACTTAGTTTTGTGAGATCTTTTTGAAGTTCTTCACAGTCTGCTTTGGTCTTAACTATCTTGAGCAGTTTAGTATTGTCTGCAAGCTTTGCCACCTCTCTGTTTACCCCTTTCTCCAGATCACTTATTGAATAAGTTGAATAGGATTGGTCCTAGGACTGACCATTGGGGAACACCACTAGTTACCCCTCTCCATTCTGAAAATTTACCACTTATTCCAGCCCTTTGTTCCCTGTCTTTTAACCAGTTCTCAATCCATGAAAGGATCTTCCCTCTTATCCCGTGACAACTTAATTTACATAAGGGCATACATTTGGTGAGGGACCTTGTCAAAGGCTTTCTGAAAATCTAAATACACTATATCCACTGGATCCCCCTTGTCCACATGGTCTGCAATGGTCAAATAACAGGTTCAAATGGCATTATTTCCTCAAAGATTATTAATCCAAGATCCTGATGCTATGGAAACATACAAAAACTAGTAGGAGAACACTTCAATCTCCCCGGACATTCAATAACAGATTTAAAAGTAGCCATCCTTCAATGAAAAAAACTTCAAAAACAGACTTCAAAGAGAAACTGCAGACCTACGATTCATTTGCAAACTTAACACCATCAATTTGGGCTTGAATAGGGACTGGGAGTGGCTAGCTCACTACAAAAGCAATTTTCCCTCTCTTGGTATTGACACCTCCTCGTCAATTATTGGGGTGGACCACATCCACCCTGACTGAATTGCCCTTGACAACACTGGTTCTCCACTTGTAAGGTAACTCCCTTCTCTTCATGTGCCAGTATATCTATGCCTGGACTGTAATTTTCACTCCATGCGTCTGAAGAAGTGGGTTGCCCCCCCCTCCCCCAAAAGCTTATGCCCAAATAAATCGGTTAGTCGTTAAGGTGCCACCGGACTCCTCGTTGTTTTTGTGGATACAGACTAACACGGCTGCCCCCGATACTGCTTCTCAGCCGTTCGTCGTGTAGCATCCTCATTGGTGACCCATTAAGGCCCAGTTACAAGGGCACAGCAGCCGCTGCTCTCCAGCCACCCGGCTCTGAAGGCAGCACCTCAGCCAGCGCAGAGCAGAAATAAGGGTGGCAGTATCATGAGTGTGCTCCTATGAGTATGTACAGTGATTTGCTATCACTTTTTTTCAGAGGGGGGGAGGGGTCATCACAGCCTGAAATAATTTCAAAGGGGGGCATGGCAAAAAAAGTTTGAGAACCCCTGTGTGACCTGCTGCACAATGCAGGCCACAGAACCTGCCCCCCTTCCCCCAACTTGTAGGTGAGTATTGTAACTTTCCTACCTAGCTCACAGAGATGGTCTCAGGATGTCACGAAGTCCCCGGGCGATGCTCTGGAACTCCTCCCCATGAAGCCAGTCAGGACTCTGAGGAAGTCTCCTCTCTGTGAGCAGCCTGTCTGCAGGACACACAGCTCACCCGGCTTCCCCCTTCCTGGGTCTGACCTCGGAGCATTCAGCCTCCTCTGCCCCTCCGTGCACTTCCCACAGTGAGTCCGCTCAGGCGGGGTCCTGGGGAAGCCAGAGGGTCCTGTCCCCCAACTCCGCAGTCAGATGGGACTCTCAGCCAGCCAGTAAAACAGAAGGTTTATTAGATGACAGGAACATGGTCTAACACAGAGCTTGTAGGTGCAGAGAACCCGACCCCTTCGCTGGGTCCATTTTGGGGGGCAGTGAGCCAGACAACCACGTCTGCCCCTCACTCCATGTCCCCAGCCAACCCCAAACTGAAACTCCCTCCAGCCCCTCCTCCTCTGGGCTTTGTCCCTTTCCCGGGCCAGGAGGTCACCTGATTCCTTTGTTCTCAAACCCTTTAGCTCTCTCCTTGCAGGGAGGGAAGGGCCCAGGCCATCAGTTGCCAGGAAAAAGGGTGTTGGACATTCTCTGTGTCCAGACCCTCGCACACACCTGCCCTCTAGGGCTCTGCAGTGATCATACACCCTTATCCCACCACCTAGATACTTAAGAACTGCATAGGGGAAACTGAGGCACTCCCACACGATTCAGAGAAAACGTTAAGAAGAGTCCCACTTCCTCACACAGGAAAATTTAGCTAGTGATTATTCGGCACTGTCTCAATGCTGTCTATGTATTTGTGTTTAATACTTCTCTGTGTGTGACAGAGGCATATCTGAAAAATATTGTAATAGCTCCGGCAGTTTGGGCCCCAGTGGGGATGTTTTCACTTCAGTCAAAGGAAATAAAACCAGCCAGTTCTTAACTGGGATTAGTGAACTTCGGCTGAACCCAGCTTCTCCTGTGGGTTTTTACTCAAAGTGGAAACCGGAGCTTGCAGAACTTCAGGGCTATTTTAACCCCCCTTTAGCGCACACCTTTCCCCGTCCCCAGCTTCTCCTTCCGTGCAGAGAGGTGGGGAACCGCAGCCAAATGGCTGGCTCCACACCGGCACTGTGCGCGCTGGTGCGGGACTGTCCGAGTTCTGGGGAGCAGAGGCCCTGGTTCTTAGCGCGGCACTGGGCTGCGCTGCCCCGGGATTTCTTTCCCAGCGCATCGCCAGAGACCGTGTGTGTCCTGCCTTCGCCCGCGGGGGAAGGGCTGTTCCTCCGGCCACGCGTTCAGATGCAAGGGATCCCGATTCCTTTACTCCGCCATTGGTCCCAGTGGCTGCACCTTGCTTTCCTGGCAGCACCTCCCCAAGGTGATTTCTGGCCCTAAAAGATGCGGGGCGGGGAGACCAGTGTCACTGTGCACGAGGCTAAGATCGTTCTCTGTTCTGTCCTCAGGGGCCAATTCGCAGGTTCAGCTGGTGGAGTCTGGGGGAGGCGTGAAAATGGCAGGAGAGTCTATCAGCATCTCCTGTAAAGCCTCCGGGTTCACTTTTGGTGACTACTGGATGCACTGGTACCGACAGTCTCCCGGGAAGGGACCCGAGTGGGTGTCCGGCATTAGTAATTGGGCCGGAACCGACAAGAGATACGCTGAGTCGGTGAAAGGGCGATTCACCATCTCCAGAGACAACCCCAGCAACCTGCTCTATTTGCAAATGACCGGCCTGAGACCCGAGGACACGGCGGTGTATCACAGTCAGAGAGACACAGTGACGGGCAGGGAATCTAACCGCGCACAAAAACATCCCTTTGCAGTCACAGCCCGCCGCGGGGCACAGCCCAGGGGAAGAGTCCGACACACAGAGAGCTGAACCAAGGAGAAAATGGCCCCAACGCCGCGATCAGCGCGTGAAGGCCACGGCTTTTGTGGGGCTGCAGAGACAGGTCAGGGCTGGGGGAGGAAACACTGGAGGGTAGCAGGCCCCGTTTTCTTTGCTGCACACCTGCCCATCTGGGCTAGCAGCGAGCTTCCTCTCTCCCCGGGTTCCGTTCGCAGCTCGGGGTTAATGAGCCGGAACCGGCACAGCGAGGGGAAGCCAGTCGGAGCTAAGACACAAACCTCCCCCTGCTGCCAGTGGGGCCAGGCCCTGCTGATCACAGTCAGCTGCATAGGGAGGCTGGGGGACCCGGCGCTTTCAGCGCTGGAAATGCCGGGATACCGTGTCTCTGTAGCAGGCAGCAGGGAGATGCCAACCCCAGGCGCGACACTGGAAACCCCAGCCCCAAGGCGTGCCAGCTGCCCCCATTCCGGCAGCGTGTGAGCCTCCCCCACCCTGGATCCCCCTGCCCTGCTCCCCTCCCCCCAGGCATGTGAATGGGGCTGGGGCAGTGACAGAAAGAGGGCGCTCCGCACCCTCACTACAGAGCTCTTTGTCTTTAAGCCCTTCTCAGCCTGAGTTCCGGAGCAGGCGGGATCGGAGGACACCGGGGCTTGGGGGCTTGGGTTTGTCTGTTGTGTGTTGCAGACAAGTGAGAGAGAAGGGCGCGCAGACAGACAGACAGGGACACACACACACGGACACAGCCAGACACACAGCCAGACACCGGATAAATGCTCCCACATTTCCTCACCGTCGCACTCTTTCCCACGCCTTACTGGGGTGTGTGAGCGCCACCCGCACCCCCGCTCCGGATCTCCCGTTCACACAGCAGCTGGTGTCATTCCGCAGTCACGCTCTCTCTCTCCCTGAAGCCCAGTCGGTGGCTTTGGGGTTCTTTAGCTCCCCCATTACAGACATGAGGGAATCTCTGTGGCTGTTTCTCTGCGCGCTGCCGCTGTTCCCAGGTGAGCTCCAAGAGCTGGGGCCGGGGCCTGTCTATCTAGGGGACTTTCCTCGCCCTGTGACTCCCTCCGAATTATCTCTCTTTTAGGTTCGGTGGCTGGGAACTCGCTGACCCAGATCCCGGCTTCTCTGTCAGCCACGGAAGGGCAGCGGGTGGAGATAAGGTGTCAATACAGCACCTCCTACAGCAGCTACGCCCTGGACTGGTACCAGGAGCGGCCGGGGAAGGAACCCCTCTTTCTGCTGGGCAGATACTCCTATGGCTTGGAGCGCAAATCCGATTCTGTGGCCCCTCGGTTCTCGGCTCAGCTGGACACCGGAGCGAAGTCCCTCTCGCTGTCCATAGACGGGGCGCAGCGGGCTGACTCGGCGGTGTATTTCTGCGCCCTCTGGGATCCACCGTGCTACAGAGCGCCCCGGGCTCCCGACACAAACTGCCGGAGGGGGCGGCAGGTGTCTGAAAGGCGGTGAAGTGTAATTCGAGTTCTCAGCCCAACTAGACACGTTAGGAGACACACTTCAGGCCTCCTGAGAAAACAAAGGTACATTTTGGAGGACGTAGGCTCGCCAGAGGAGATGAGTCGCTTTGCCGTCTGAGTAGCTACGACACACAGAAGAAGCAACGCAACCTGAATTTTAGAGATGGGCGGCTGCGGCGCTGACGCGCTAAGTGACTTGGCCTCGGTGACACAGTGAAACGGCTTGAGGGCGAGGAACTGGGTTGGGAAGGACGTGTCTCGGTTATATTAGCGTCTCTGCAATAGTCCTGGGAGCTCCTCCAGTGAAGGCGGATGAGTCATGTAATCTTACCTTAACTTGGAGACATAAAGAAGTTGATCATTATTTATAATTAAGGTAATGCTAAAATTATCTAATACACAGAGTAAAGCAAAAATGTCTCTACATCTGGGTATAAGGCTTAAATGATCCCAAAGTGCAAAGTTTGGTTTAAAAGTGACAAAATACATAGAGTAGGTAATCCGCAATATCCCAAATTTGGGTTAATAAATTTAACCAGGTAGTTAAAATATGAACATCCAACTATTGAGGTACTTCACTCATAAAAAAGTTATACGAAGACCAGCTTGTGGGAAGCAAACATAGCAGTGAGTGTAGCTTGTCCCGCAGTAATTGAGAATTTAGGATGGGTTGTGCCTCAGTAAATACAATCCATCGGAGAAGTAATTCAGTTACTTTCCCCACTTCGCTTCTCCATGGCGCTTTTTTATAACTCAGCTATAGGACAGTAGCCGCTAGAACCCACAGCACAGACCTTAGCTAGGGTCTCAGGGGCAGCTAGATGAGGTCGGAGCCAGCTTTCAGGGGCGTGCAGCTGACATTTCACAACCAACACAGGGATTTGTTCTTGCCTCTCTCACCAGTTTTCCTGTAATGGGAACTGGGAATCCCACCGTGTAGCGGCCCCGTGTGCGATGAGCGCTCAGTGGAGACACATAGTGAGCGACAGTCTCTGCCCTGAAGAACTTACAAAGAAATTGGAGCCGACAGAGGAAGGGTTCCTCACGGCGCCCTCGTTATAGCCATGGGGAACGAAGTCACAAAGAGAGGAGGGTAAAGTTACTGCTGCTCCGTCTGCTGCTACCACATAGCGACTACGGTCTATTCCTCTCTCCTTTTGAAGACCGGAGCGGATGCAAATCGAGTGACCACATTTCCTGTGAGACACCCCCGGCGCCCCTGGGTCTGCAGAGGAGACGGCACAGACACGTGTCTCCGCAGCTCACACCCATCCCCGCTTCTCTGCGCCCTCTCCTGCAGAATTGTCTCCAAAATCGTCAGAAAAGAGATGATGCTGTGGCTACCCCTCGCTTTCATGGCAGCAATTCCCAGAGGTGATTCCTTGCCTGGATACAGAGGGAAGCTCAGTATTACGGTGGAGATGATTAACACTCTATTTTAATTTTGCAGGAGTCCATTCGCAGATTCAACTGGTGGAGTCTGGGGGAGGTGTTAAAACCACAGGAGAGTCTATCCGCATCTCCTGTAAAGCCTCCGGATTTCCCTTTGGAAACTATTGGATGTTCTGGTACCGCCAGGCTCCCGGGAAAGCGCCAGAGTGGATCTCCTACGTTAACCCCGGTAGCACTTCAGCGGACTATGGCCATTCAGTGAAAGGGCGATTCACCATCTCCAGAGACAACCCCAGCAACCTGCTCTATTTGCAAATGACCGGCCTGAGACCCGAGGACACGGCGGTGTATCACTGTGTGAGAGACACAGTGACGGGCAGGGAATCTAACCACATACAAAAACATCCCCTTTGCAGTCACAGCCCCCTGCGGGGCACAGCCCAAAGACACACACGGAACTGAACCAAGGAGAAAATGTCCCCAGCGCTGCCAGCAGCGCGGGACGGACAAGACTTTTGTGGGGCTGCAGAGTCAGGTCAGGGCTGGGGTAGCAAATATGAGGCAGCCGCTGTCCCAGTTCCTGCCCCTAGGGGGCAGCACCCCCGTGTTCTCTGCTGCACACCGGCCCCTCCGGGCAACCAGCGTGCCACCCCTCCCACACCCTGCCCCTAGGGGGCAGCGCCCTGATCCCTCTTCGCTCCTTCACCTCGATGATTCCCAAGCGGCCTCTTGGGGGCGGGCGGGGTCAGCCTTTCTTTGCTGCACCCTGGGTCCCGGGAGACCTTGGTGGATTCCGAACTGTGGCAGGGGGCAGCAAAAGGGGACAGGGTCAGATGTCACTAGCTGCTGGCAGATCTGATGCTGCCCCTTTGGCTTCCCCTTGGTGCCCCAGCTAGGAATGAAACCGGGGTGTCCTGGGATCCAGCCCAGTCATTGGACCACTAGGGCAGGGATATGGTTTTTCCAGTGTAGGAAGTTCAAATTAGTCTCCCGGATCCTGACTGGTGGGTTCCCGAAGAAAAGGGCGGGTTTCACAGGCAGCAGCTTCCGATGTCTCCAATGTACCTTTAACTGCAGTAACTGACCGGTGACCGGGTCCTGTCTCAGATAACTGGCCAGGTGAAAAGGCAGGTCCCCCTCCCCCCGCCCCCGCCCAGTTGAGTGATATTAGCCACCCTGCTCCCTGGGATGTTAACCAATAGCTCAGCAAGGGTGGGGCGGGGTTTCTCCGAGTGGTAATTTAAATGAGGCGGGGCTATGCAAATTTTCCCCTGCAGAGACTCTCTTTCCTGGTCTGTCCCACCCGCCCCTGACCCTGCGGCCAGCGGAGAAGCTCTGTCCGTGCAGGGAGCAGCTCCGGACCCGTCCCCAGGGCGAAGACTGGCCTCAGACGCGCAGAGACGATGCGGTGGTGGCTCCATTTTGCTTTCATCGCAGCAGCGTCCAAAGGTGCTTGGAATGGGGCGGGGGGAAATCAGGGGGGTTGCTGATCCGACTAGTGCCATTGATTGACCGGAGCGGGAGAGGGGAGATTCCCCGGGAATAAATTGGGACACACGGATTTTGTTTCCGGTTTCATACCATGTATTTGTCTCGTCTGAGAGGCGGTGGCTAAAAATCCCCAAAGGGTTTTCATTTTTCTCATAAATATTTTGGGGAGAACAGAAGTTCCCACCTTACATCAGACTGTGGCCAAAGCTGCCGCCGTTGCCCAGACCTGGCCCGAGGGGATTGTTCCCACCCGCTCTCACGCCCCCACCCCGGCTTGTTCCCCAGGGGCCGAGGCGCAGGGGCGGCTGGTGGAGTCCGGCGGCGGGGCTGCGACCACCGGCGGCTCCAGGCGGCTCTCCTGCACAGGCTCCGGACTCGCTTTCGGCAGCTACACCATGTTCTGGTACCGGCAGCGCCCCGGGAAGGGGCTGGAATGGGTCTCCTGGATCACCAGCACTGGTGGGAGCAAAGATTACACTAACTCCGTGAAAGGGCGATTCACCGTCTCCAGGGACAACGCCAAGAGCCAGCTGTATCTGCAAATGAGCCGCCTGGGACCCGAGGACACTGCCCGGTATCACTGTGCGAGAGACACAGTGAGGGGAAGCCGGTCTGAGTTGACACAAAAACTCGCTTCGTTCAGACCAGGGGATTCGTGAGCGTCCCGTGACTAACATCACCCCCTGAACTCCGGTGTCCCCTGACCCGCACCACATAGCCGGCCACTCACCCACCCACCGACCCCCTGCAGCCCCTGGGTGGCGCCCTTGTGCAGTGTCGTGGACGCTCAGGGGGCAGGGTGTGTGTCTGTGCAGGAGGGGTTGTTCTCTGAGCACAGGGCAGGGATATGAACCCAGACACCCTGGTCTGAGAGCAGGGGAAAGATCTGAGCTCTGCTGGGTTCACTAGCAAACCTGCGGGCGTCTGAAATGGAAACCCGCCAAGGTGCCCTAAAGTACACCGGAGAATTCAGGGGAACCTTCCCATGGGGTGATCCGTCAGTCTTCCCCAATTATTATTATTGGACTTTATTATCCTAGTGCCTTGCCACCCCATTCATGGACCAGGCCCCCTTTGCGCTGGGCTCTGCACAGACACTGGACCTTCCCTTATCTTCCGAGTTTATTCATGAAATTTCCCTCCAGTTATTTCTCTCTCCTGCTCGCCTAGCTCAGGCGAGATAGACTCCGAGACTCCGAGACTGTAAGGCCGGAAGGATCCATCAGGATCGTCCAGTCCAGCAATTTCTCAGACTGAGGGTCCTGACCCCAAGGAGGTCACAAGGCTGTTGCAGGTGGGAGATCACAAAAATACATCTGGGAGGAGTGAGTGCGGGTAGAGCAACTGCCGCTCTCGGGCAGCCAGCTCTGAAGGCAGCGCAGAAACAAGGGTGGCCATTCCATGAGTGTGCTCCAGGGAGAATGCGCAGTAATTTGCTATCACTTTTTTTGGGGGGGGGGGGGCGGGAGTGGGTCATCGCAGCCTGAAATATTTTCAAAAGAGGGCATGGTGAAAAAAAATAGAGAACCCCTGTGTGACCCACTGCACCCTGCAGGCCACAGAACCTCCCTCCCCCCGCCCCCCCCCCCACCACCACTTGCAGGTGAGTATTGTAACTTCTCTACCTAGCTCACAGAGACGATGTCAGGATAATTTAGCTAGTGATTATTCGGCACTGTCTCAATGCTGTCTATGTTTTTGTGTTTAATACTTCTCTGTGTGTGACAGAGGCATATCTGAAAAATATTGTAATCGCTCCGGCAGTCTGGGCCCCAGTGGGGATGTTTCCACTTCAGTCAAAGGAAATAAAACCAGCGAGTTCTTCACTGGGATTAGTGAACCTCGGCTGAACCCCAGCTTCTCCTGTGGGTTTTTACTCAAATTGGAAACCGGAGTTTGCAGAACTTCAGGGCTATTTTAACCCCCCTTTAGCGCACACCTCTCCCCTTCCCCAGCTTCTCCTTCCGTGCAGAAAGGTGGGGAACCGCAGCCAAATGGCTGGCTCCACACCGGCACTGTGCGCGCTGGTGCGGGACTGTCCGAGTTCTGGGGAGCAGAGGCCCCGGTTCTTAGCGCGGCACTGGGCCGCGCTGCCCCGGGATTTCTTTCCCAGCGCATCGCCAGAGACCGTGTGTGTCCTGCCTTCGCCCGCGGGGGAAGGGCTGTTCCTCCGGCCACGCCTTCAGATGCAAGGGATCCCGATTCCTTTACTCCGCCATTGGTCCGAGTGGCGGCGTGGTGAGGAGCCTAATCCAAGAGAGGACCCGTGCCCAATGTCGGCTCTCGCGCAACCCAGGCTGGTCAGAAAATGCCCATTTCCGACTTGAATTACACAAAGGACCCAAGGGGAGCGCTCGCTAGTCACTGCGGGCAGAGCTGGCAACTCCAGAGCGGTATTGAAGAGCCTGCTAGAAAACACAAGCGCCTCCACTTGAGAGATTTGTTTTCCGGTCCAGGAAATTACCCCTGGTTTTCCCAGGCCGCCTCACTAAGCCTTGGAGAGTAAATGTATCCGGTAAAGACGAGCCTCTACACGAATGCCAGGTTCCCGATCCACCCCTAGGGGTTGATTTGTCTGTCCTTAAAGAAGGGAACAGATGCAAATGGAGTGACAACATTTCCTGTCACACCCCCGCCGTGTCCCCGACCCTGCAGGAGACGAAAGCTGCAGCCCCACGTGTCTGCAGTGAACACCCACAACTCTCCCTGGGAAATTCACTCCCCACTTAGCAGAAGAAGATGCTCCTCTGGCTGCACCTTGCTTTCCTGGCAGCACTTCCCCAAGGTGATTTCTGGCCCTAAAAGATGCGGGGCGGGGAGACCAGTGTCACTGTGCACGAGGCTAAGATCGTTCTCTGTTCTGTCCTCAGGGGCCAATTCGCAGGTTCAGCTGGTGGAGTCTGGGGGAGGCGTGAAAATGGCAGGAGAGTCTATCAGCATCTCCTGTAAAGCCTCCGGGTTCACTTTTGGTGACTACTGGATGCACTGGTACCGACAGTCTCCCGGGAAGGGACCCGAGTGGGTGTCCGGCATTAGTTATTGGGCCGGAACCGACAAGAGATACGCTGAGTCGGTGAAAGGGCGATTCACCATCTCCAGAGACAACCCCAGCAACCTGCTCTATTTGCAAATGACCGGCCTGAGACCCGAGGACACGGCGGTGTATCACTGTGTGAGAGACACAGTGACGGGCAGGGAATCTAAGCACGTACAAAAACATCCCCTTTGCAGTCACAGCCCCCTGCGGGGCACAGCCCAAGGGAAGGGTCAGACACACACAGAACTGAACCAAGGAGAAAATGTCCCCAGCGCTGCCAGCAGCCCTGGACGGACAAGACTTTTGTGGGGCTGCATAGTCAGGTCAGGGCTGGGGTAGCAAATATGAGGCAGCCGCTGTCCCAGTTCCTGCCCCTAGGGGGCAGCACCCCCGTGTTCTCTGCTGCACACCCGCCCCTCCGGGCAACCAGCGTGCCACCCCTCCCACACCCTGCCCCTAGGGGGCAGCGCCCTGATCCCTCTTCGCTCCTTCACCTCGATGATTCCCAAGCGGCCTCTTGGGGGCGGGCGGGGTCAGCCTTTCTTTGCTGCACCCTGGGTCCCGGGAGACCTTGGTGGACTCCGAGCTGTGGCAGGGGGCAGCCAAAAGGGGACAGGGTCAGATGTCACTAGCTGCTGGCAGATCAGATGCTGCCCCTTTGGCTTCCCCTTGGTGCCCCAGCTAGGAATGAAACCCAGGTGCCCTGGGACCCAGCCCAGTCATTGGACCACTAGGGCAGGGATATGGTTTTTCCAGTGTAGGAAGTTCAAATTAGTCTCCCGGATCCTAACTGGTGGGTTCCCGAAGAAAAGGGCGGGTTTCACAGGCAGCAGCTTCCGACGTCTCCAATGTACCTTTAACTGCAGTAACTGACCGGTGACCGGGCCCTGTCTCAGATAACTGGCCAGGTGAAAAGGCAGGTCCCCCTCCCCCCGCCCCCGCCCAGTTGAGTGATATTAGCCACCCTGCTCCCTGGGATGTTAACCAATAGCTCAGCAAGGCTGGGGAGGGGTTTCTCCGAGTGCTATTTTAAATGAGGCGGGGCTATGCAAATTCTCCCCGTGCAGAGACTCTCTTTCCGGGCTGTTCCCACCCGCCCCTGACCCTGCGGCCCGCGGAGAAGCTCTGTCCGTGCAGGGAGCAGCTCCGGACCCGTCCCCAGGGCGAGGACTGGCCGCAGACGCGCAGAGACGATGCGGTGGTGGCTCCATTTTGCTTTCATCGCAGCAGCGTCCAAAGGTGCTTGGGGTGGCGGGAATCGGGGGGTTGCTGATCCGATTATTGCCATTGATTGACCGGAGCGGGAGAGGGGAGATTCCCCGGGAATAAATTGGGACACACGGATTTTGTTTCCGGTTTCATACCATGTATTTGTCTCGTCTGAGAGGCGGTGGCTAAAAATCCCCAAAGGGTTTTCATTTTTCTCATAAATATTTTGGGGAGAACAGAAGTTCCCACCTTACATCAGACTGTGGCCAAAGCTGCCGCCGTTGCCCAGACCTGGCCCGAGGGGATTGTTCCCACCCGCTCTCACGCCCCCACCCCGGCTTGTTCCCCAGGGGCCGAGGCGCAGGGGCGGCTGGTGGAGTCCGGCGGCGGGGCTGCGACCACCAGCGGCTCCAGGCGGCTCTCCTGCACGGGCTCCGGACTCGCTTTCGGCAGCTACACCATGTTCTGGTACCGGCAGCGCCCCGGGAAGGGGCTGGAATGGGTCTCCTGGATCACCAGCACTGGTGGGAGCAAAGATTACACTAACTCCGTGAAAGGGCGATTCACCGTCTCCAGGGACAACGCCAAGAGCCAGCTGTATCTGCAAATGAGCCGCCTGGGACCCGAGGACACCGCCCGGTATCACTGTGCGGGAGACACAGTGAGGGGAAGCCGGTCTGAGTTGACACAAAAACTCGCTTCGTTCAGACCAGGGGATTCGTGAGCGTCCGGTGACTAACATCACCCCCTGAACTCCGGTGTCCCCTGACCCGCACCACATAGCCGGCCACCCACCGACCCCCTGCAGCCCCTGGGTGGCGCCCTTGTGCAGTGTCGTGGACGCTCAGGGGGCAGGGTGTGTGTCTGTGCAGGAGGGGTTGTTCTCTGAGCACAGGGCAGGGATATGACCCCAGACACCCTGGTCTGAGAGCAGGGGAAAGATCTGAGCTCTGCTGGGTTCACTAGCAAACCTGCGGGCGTCTGAAATGGAAACCCGCCAAGGTGCCCTAAAGTACACCGGAGAATTCAGGGGAACCTTCCCATTGGGCGATCCGTCAGTCTTCCCCAATTATTATTATTGGACTTTATTATCCTAGTGCCTTGCAACCCCATTCATGGACCAGGCCCCCTTTGCGCTGGGCTCTGCACAGACACTGGACCTTCCCTTATCTTCCGAGTTTATTCATGAAGTTTCCCTCCAGTTATTTCTCTCTCCTGCTCGCCTAGCTCAGGCGAGATAGACTCCGAGACTGTAAGGCCGGAAGGATCCATCAGGATCGTCCAGTCCAGCAATTTCTCAGACTGAGGGTCCTGACCCCAAGGAGGTCACAAGGCTGTTGCAGGTGGGAGATCACAAAAATACATCTGGGAGGAGTGAGTGCGGGTAGAGCAACTGCCGCTCTCGGGCAGCCAGCTCTGAAGGCAGCGCAGAAACCAGGGTGGCCATTCCATGAGTGTGCTCCAGGGAGAGTGCGCAGTAATTTGCTATCACTTTTTTTGGGGGGGGGGGCGGGAGTGGGTCATCGCAGCCTGAAATATTTTCAAAAGAGGGCATGGCGAAAAAAAATTGAGAACCCCTGTGTGACCCACTGCACCCTGCAGGCCACAGAACCTCCCTCCCCCCGCCCCCCCCCCCCCACCACTTGCAGGTGAGTATTGTAACTTCTCTACCTAGCTCACAGAGACGATGTCAGGATAATTTAGCTAGTGATTATTCGGCACTGTCTCAATGCTGTCTATGTTTTTGTGTTTAATACTTCTCTGTGTGTGACAGAGGCATATCTGAAAAATATTGTAATCGCTCCGGCAGTCTGGGCCCCAGTGGGGATGTTTCCACTTCAGTCAAAGGAAATAAAACCAGCGAGTTCTTCACTGGGATTAGTGAACCTCGGCTGAACCCCAGCTTCTCCTGTGGGTTTTTACTCAAATTGGAAACCGGAGTTTGCAGAACTTCAGGGCTATTTTAACCCCCCTTTAGCGCACACCTCTCCCCGTCCCCAGCTTCTCCTTCCGTGCAGAAAGGTGGGGAACCGCAGCCAAATGGCTGGCTCCACACCGGCACTGTGCGCGCTGGTGCGGGACTGTCCGAGTTCTGGGGAGCAGAGGCCCCGGTTCTTAGCGCGGCACTGGGCCGCGCTGCCCCGGGATTTCTTTCCCAGCGCATCGCCAGAGACCGTGTGTGTCCTGCCTTGGCCCGCGGGGGGAAGGGCTGTTCCTCCGGCCACGCGTTCAGATGCAAGGGATCCCGATTCCTTTACTCCGCCATTGGTCCGAGTGGCGGCGTGGTGAGGAGCCTAATCCAAGAGAGGACCCGTGCCCAATGTCGGCTCTCGCACAACCCAGGCTGGTAAGAAAATGCCCATTTCCGACTTGAATTACACAAAGGACCCAAGGGGAGCGCTCGCTAGTCACTGCGGGCAGAGCTGGCAACTCCAGAGCGGTATTGAAGAGCCTGCTAGAAAACACAAGCGCCTCCACTTGAGAGATTTGTTTTCCGGTCCAGGAAATTACCCCTGGTTTTCCCAGGCCGCCTCACTAAGCCTCTGGAGAGTAAATGTATCCGGTAAAGACGAGCCTCTACACGAATGCCAGGTTCCCGATCCACCCCTAGGGGTTGATTTGTCTGTCCTTAAAGAAGGGAACAGATGCAAATGGAGTGACAACATTTCCTGTCACACCCCCGCCGTGTCCCCGACCCTGCAGGAGACGAAAGCTGCAGCCCCACGTGTCTGCAGTGAACACCCACAACTCTCCCTGGGAAATTCACTCCCCACTTAGCAGAAGAAGATGCTCCTCTGGCTGCACCTTGCTTTCCTGGCAGCACTTCCCCAAGGTGATTTCTGGCCCTAAAAGATGCGGGGCGGGGAGACCAGTGTCACTGTGCACAAGGCTAAGATCGTTCTCTGTTCTGTCCTCAGGGGCCAATTCGCAGGTTCAGCTGGTGGAGTCTGGGGGAGGCGTGAAAATGGCAGGAGAGTCTATCAGCATCTCCTGTAAAGCCTCCGGGTTCACTTTTGGTGACTACTGGATGCACTGGTACCGACAGTCTCCCGGGAAGGGACCCGAGTGGGTGTCCGGCATTAGCTATGGGGCCGGAACCGACAAGAGATACGCTGAGTCGGTGAAAGGGCGATTCACCATCTCCAGAGACAACCCCAGCAACCTGCTCTATTTGCAAATGACTGGCCTGAGACCCGAGGACGCGGGGGTGTATCACTGTCAGAGATACACAGTGACGGGCAGGGAATCTAACCGCGCACAAAAACATCCCTTTGCAGTCACAGCCCGCCGCGGGGCACAGCCCAGGGGAAGAGTCCGACACACACAGAACTGAACCAAGGAGAAAATGGCCCCAGCGTCACGATCAGCGCGTGAAGGCCACGGCTTTTGTGGGGCTGCAGAGACAGGTCAGGGCTGGGGGAGGAAACACTGGAGGGTAGCAGGCCCCGTTTTCTTTGCTGCACACCTGCCCATCTGGGCGAGCAGCGAGCTTCCTCTCTCCCCGCCCCTGCCCCTAGGGGGCAGCCCCCCCGCTCTCTCGTGCGCTCCCTCACTTAGATGATTCCCAAGCAGCCTCTAAGGGGCGGGCGGGGTCAGCATTTCTTTGGTGGACTCCGAGCTGTGGCAGGGGGCAGCCAAAAGGGGACAGGGTCAGATGTCACTAGCTGCTGGCAGATCTGATGCTGCCCCTTTGGCTTCCCCTTGGTGCCCCAGCTAGGAATGAAACCGGGGTGTCCTGGGACCCAGCCCAGTCATTGGACCACTAGGGCAGGGATATGGTTTTTCCAGTGTAGGAAGTTCAAACTAGGCTCCCAGATCCTGACTGGTGGGTTCCCAAAGAAAAGGGCGGGTTTCACAGGCAGCAGCTTCCAATGGCTTCAGTGCACCTTTAACTGCAGTAATTGTCCGGCTTACTGGCCATGGGAGAGGTAATAGTGAAAACTGGCCAGGTGAAAACTCAGCACCCGCAGTGAGTGAGAATAGCCCCCCACCTTCCTGGGATGATATTACCTCACCCAACTTGTCTTGTTGATATCCTGGGACACACACACACCCACACACACCCACACCCCGCAACTGCCCTCCATAGAGCAGGGAAGAGAGTGAGACAGCCCAGTCCGGGTCTGCCCTGCTGTGCTGGGTTGCAGACATTTGAGGAGGAGAGAGAGGCTTGTATATGGGATGTATGCGCACGTGTTTGGTGTGTGTAGGCTGGATAGATCAATAAAGAGACAGGTTTAATAGACAGATAGATTAGATGAGTATCAGATAGAGAAAGGGATGTATGACATGGATAGATAAGTGGTAGAAAGATGCACACTCTCACACAAAGAAAAGGAGGACTTAGAGACTAGCAAATTTATTGGAGCATAGGCTTTCCTGAGTTACAGCTCACTTGATGGGATGCATTCTGATGAAAGAAAAGGAGGACTTGTGGCACCTTAGAGACTAACCAATTTATTTGAGCATGAGCTTTCGTGAGCTACAGCATCCGATGAAGTGAGCTGTAGCTCACGAAAGCTTATGCTCAAATAAATTTTTGAGTCTCTAAGGTGCCACAAGTCCTCCTTTTCTTTTTGCGACTAGAGACGAACAAGGCTGCTCCTCTGAAACACTCACCCAGATGGAGGGAGAACGGACGAGAGAGGGAGAACCAAACCCCCAGAGAATTTCACACCCTCTCATGACCACAGCCACACTCCGAGAGAGTCGCTTTCCCCACACACCCTCCTCCCCTGACCTACACACGCACGGAGGCCGCTGCTGTCCTGTCCCAGGCATTTGTCTCCCCCAGAAGCTGCATCGGTGGCTGTGGGACTCATTGGCTTTCCCCCTCCCCCCCGGGTACAGACATGCTAAGGGCTTGGTGGCTGGTGCCTTGCGCGCTCTCTGGCTTTCCAGGTGAGCACTGAGGGGCCCGGTCCCTGGGAACTCTGGGGGGCTCCATGGAAAGTTTAGACTTACCCCTCCCCTCTGTTCCAGGTGCCCTTTCCCAGGTGCGGTTGGTGGAGCCCAGCCCTGGGGTGGGGAAGGTCTCCGAGCCCCTCACTCTGACCTGCCCGGTCTCTGGGGAATCGATAGCGAGCAGTGATTACCTGTGGTAGCGGATCCCGGCTTCTCCAGAGACAGGACTAGAATACCTGGGCGTTATCACCTGCTCTGGGACTCCATTCCTGGCGCAGCCTCTCCGAAACCGCCTCACCCTCTCCAGAGACACCGCCAGGAGCCAGGTCTCTCTGCAGCTGCTGTCCCCGAGAGCTGCGGACCCCGCCACCGACCACTGCACCAGGAGAGGGGCCCAGCGACACAGACAAAGAGGGGCCTGGGACAAAAAGGGGGGTGGGTACATTTCACAGGGACTTTCAGGGCAGTTGGAGACCGAGGGAGAGACCAGCTGAGAGAGACGCATCCCTGCGGGTTGAAGAAGGGACCGAGACTCAAACCAGGCGGTGTGTCATCCCGGCCCCTTCTGCCAAACCTGAGCGCAGGTCACAGTGTCTGCAGGAGCGGATCAAAGAAACTCAAGCACACGGGGGCAGCCTGACCCCCCAGTCCGGATGTGAGACTTTATTCCCCAGCGATGAGCGGCCCCTTGTGTCCCCGGGGGAGATAGTTACCAGGGGAATCACAGAGCCTCTTCCGACATCCAGAGACCATTGCTCGCGAGCCTGGAGCAGCGTTTGCTTTCCCAGGGGAGGTTTGTCTGCAGCAGGCCGGTCTCAGGCTGCGCTGGGGCATTTCTCACCAGGGTCTCGGCTGTGAGGTGCTGGGAGCAGAGCTCTGGGTCTGCGCTTGTGCCCTGCAGCGCCTGACACACTTCAGGTGGTGTCACAGAGTCTCCGGGCGATGCTCTGGAACGGCTCCCTACGAAGCCGGTCAGGACTCTCGGGAAGTCGCCTTTCTGGGAGCAGCCTGTCTGCAGGACACACAGCTCACACAGCTTCCACCTTCCTGGGTCTGACCTCCGAGCATTCAGCATCCTCTGCCCCTCCGTGTGCTTCCCACAGCGAGTCCGCTCAGGCGGGGCTCCTGGGGAAGCCAGAGGGTCCTGCCCCCCAACTCCGCAGTCAGACGTGACTCTCAGCCAGCCAGTAAAACAGAGGTTTATTAAACGACAGGAACATGGTCTAAAACAGAGCTTGCAGGTGAAGAGAACGAGACCCCTCGGCTGGGTTCATTTTGGGGGGCAGTGAGCCAGACAACCACGTCTGCACTTCACTCCATAGAGACTAACCAATTTATTTGAGCACGAGCTTTCGTGAGCTACAGCTCACTTCATCAGATGCATACCGTGGAAACTGCAGCAGACTTTATATATACACAGAGAATATGAAACAATACCTCCTCCCACCCCACTGTCCTGCTGGTAATAGCTTATCTAAAGTAATCATCAGGTTAGGCCATTTCCAGCACAAATCCAGGTTTTCTCACCCTCCACCCCGCCCCCACAAATTCACTCTCCTGCTGGTGATAGAGTTGTCACTTTGGATGGGCTATCACCAGCAGGAGAGTGAATTTGTGGGGGGGGGGTGGAGGGTGAGAAAACCTGGATTTGTGCTGGAAATGGCCTAACCTGATGATTACTTTAGATAAGCTATTACCAGCAGGACAGTGGGGTGGGAGGAGGTATTGTTTCATATTCTCTGTGTATATATAAAGTCTGCTGCAGTTTCCACGGTATGCATCCGATGAAGTGAGCTGTAACTCACGAAAGCTCATGCTCAAATAAATTGGTTAGTCTCTAAGGTGCCACAAGTACTCCTTTTCTTTTTGCGAATACAGACTAACACGGCTGTTACTCTGAAACTTCACTCCATGTCTCAGCCAGCCCCAAACTGAAACTCCCTCCAGCCCCTCCTCCTCTGGGCTTTGTCCCTTTCCCGGGCCAGGAGGTCACCTGATTCCTTTGTTCTCCAACCCTTTAGCTCTCACCTTGCAGGGGGGAAGGGCCCAGGCCACCAGTTGCCAGGAAACAGGGTGTCGGCCATTCTCTGTGTCCAGACCCCTGAACACACCTGCCCTCTAGGGCTCTGCAATGATCATACACCCTTATCCCACCCCCTAGATACTTAAGAACTGCATAGGGGAAACTGAGGCACCCCCACACTATTCAGAGGAAACATTAAGAACAGTCCCACTTCGTCACATGTGGGTGTGAGAACCTCACAATAACCCGCCCTTTTCCAGGGGTGCCCTGACACCCATCAGCCTGGAGTCTCCGCCCCTCTCCGGGGCAGGGTGTGGGAAGGGGGGTGACTTCGTTTCCTTTCCAAACCAGGTAGCAGCGGCTGCGAGGCTGCAATAGACAGAAGCGGCTGCGCCTTGTGTTTGTGCCCTTAAGGGCTGGCGCCGCCCCCCGCCGCCCCATTATCCTGACAGGGAGAAGTGACCCTCCAGCTCAGCGAGCAATGCCGGTGTGGGTACAGTTTGTGTTCCTTTTAGCCGCTTGGAAAGGTGAGAAAATGTTTGAAAATACAGGGAACCTAGAAATTATGTCTTTTTAATTGTAGTGTATCTATTTCTGTTTGTCTGTATAAACCTCCTTAGTATCATCTATCTATCTATCTATCTATCTATCTATCTATCTATCTATCTATCTATCTATCTATCTATCTCCGCCATGAATTTGAATCCATCCAGGCAACATCATATTTTCTCTTTCTTTCTTTCTTTCTTTCTTTCTTTCTTTCTTTCTTTCTTTCTTTCTTTCTTTCTTTCTTTCTTTCTTTCTTTCTTTCTTTCTTTCTTTCACAGTCCAATCTATACAATGTTCCATGCATATCATTATCCCATCTCTTTGTATGTTTCTAATCCCCCAGCAGCTATTCATCCATCCAGTGTCCCTGAGCTGTACTTATCTTTCTAGCCATCCGCATTTCCCCCCTACTGTCTTCTCTGTCCAGCTATGCTTTCCTCCACTCTATTAGCTTGAAACTTCTCTGTCTATCTCTGTTGCTTAGATGCCCCTTATCACTCTAGTGAGAGTCATTAGGTATGACCATTTATCATTATGCTTATTAATGTGCTTTCTCCACCATGTGCCCAGTCCCAGATGCAGCTGGTGGAGTCCGCGGGGGCTGTTAGAAATGAAGGGGAGTCCATCCGGCTCTCCTGTAAAGGCTCCGGCTTTACCTTCCACAGCTACAATATGTTCTGGTACCGGCAGCGTCCCGGGGAAAGCCCGGAGTTTGTCTCACGGGAGTTTGGTCGGGCCAGCGTTACGCAGACTGGGTCCAAGGGCGATTCACCATCTCCAGGGACAACGCCAGGAGCGAGCTGTACCTGGGAATGAGCCGCCTGAGGCGGGGGGACACCGCCCGGTATCACTGCGCTGCTCCAGACGCACAGTGCGCGAAGCCGGTGAGAGCTCAGACAAAAAAACAACCCTTCCCCGGGCCCCAGGGGGAAAGTCTGTTCTCTGAGGAGCGGAGAGACCTGGTGCGCTCCGTGCAGGGAGGGAAGGGAAAGTGAGTCACTGCAGGGGGCACCAGAGGTGACTGCCGGAGAACACAGGAACCCCCAGCCCCACCGCTTGCCAGTCTGCTGCCAGCTGCCCCCTTCCCACAGCGTGTGGGCCCCACCCTCGATCCCTAGGCTGGACCCACCTCCCCCCGAGTGATGTGAAAAGGGGAGCTGCAGGGACAGCATGAGGGCGCTCGTCCTATGCACTCCAGAGCGCTGCGTCCCAGCGCCCATCCCCGTGAGCCCGGCCCCTGCTCCCTGAAAGGGCCGCTGCAGGGAGAGAGAGGAGAAAAACTGGCCCTGAATCGCCACGCGTGGGTGTGTCTGTATGTGACTGTGTGAGCCGGGCAGAGAGAGAGAGAACACGTGTGTGTGTGTGTGACAGAGATATGGTATGCATCACGCCCGTCTCAGGCTGCCCTGGGGCATTTCTCACCGGGGTCTCGGCTTTGTGGTCCCAGGAGCAGAGCTCTGGGTTTTCACTTGTCCATTGTAGCGGCGCCCAACACACTTCTGGTTGGTGTAAGAGCCTCACAATAACTCACCCTGTTCCCGGGGCGCCCTGACACCCATCAGCCCGGAGTCTTCGCCCCTCTCCAGGGGCAGGGTGTGGGGCAGGGGGGTGACTTTGTTTCCTGTTCCAAACCAGGCAGTTGCCTTGTCACGGAGTGTGGGGGAGTCCAGGCCCTGCACCCCTCTTCCTGGGATCCACTGAGACTCTCAGCCAGCCAGTAAAACAGAAGGTTTATTGGACCACAGGAACACAGTCCACAACAGAGCTTGTGGGTACAACCAGGACCCCTCAATCACGTCCCTCTGGGGGAGCAGGGAGCTTAGACCCCAGCCCTGGGGTTCCCTGTGTTCCTCTCCCCAGCCCCAAACTGAAAACTAAACCCACCTAGCAGGTTCCCTGCTGCACTCTCCGTCCACATTCCTGGGCAGAGGTGTTACCTCCCCCTCCCACTCCTGGCTCAGGTGACAGGCTCTCAGGTCTCCCATCCCCAGGGCATATTCCCAGGTCAACACTCCCCCCTCCCTGCTGAGTCATATCGTCACATCTCTCCCCCCTTCTAGACTGAACTGAGCGGGGTCACTGTGACCAGTGACATGGGGAAGTTCAGGGCCCCCTCTCCGGGACAGCGCATCCGCTATCAGGTTGGCACTTCCCTTCACGTGGACCACGTCCATGTCGTAATCCTGCAGGAGCAGGCTCCATCTCAGGAGCTTGGCGTTGGCTCCTTTCATCTGGTGCAGCCAGGTCAGGGGAGAGTGATAGGTGTAGACGGTGAAGTGTCGCCCGAAGAGATAGGGCTCTAGTTTCTTGAGGGCCCATACCATGGCCAGGCACTCCTTCTCGATGGCCGCGTAGTGTTGCTCCCGGGGTAGCAACTTCTTGCTCAGGTACGCGATGGGGTGTCTCTCCCCCTTTTCATCCTCCTGCATTAACACTGCCCCCAGTCCCGTGTTGGAGGCATCGGTGAACACCACAAAGGGCTTGTCAAAGTCTGGGTTTGCCAGGACTGGGCCACTGCCCAGAGCCTCCTTCAGCACCCGGAAAGCCTCCTGGCACTGCTCGGTCCAGACCACCTTGTCTGGCTTCCCCTTCTTGCATAGCTCAGTGATGGGGGTGGCTATGGCGCTAAAGTGGGGCACAAATCTTCGGTAGTATCCTGCCATCCCAATAAAGGCTTGGACCTGCTTTTTGGTGTGGGGAGCGGGCCAGTCTCTGATCACCTCCACCTTGGCTGGTTCCGGCTTTAGGCGGCCGCTCCCCACCCGATGGCCCAGGTAAGATACTTCCGCCATCCCCACCTTGCACTTCTCCGCTTTTACAGTCAGCCCAGCCCCCTGGAGTCGGTCCAGCACTTGTCTAACCTGGGACACATGGTCCTCCCAGGTCTGGCTAAAGACACAGATGTCATCAATATACGCCACGGCAAAACTCTCCATCCCCCTCAGGAGCTGGTCCACCAGGCGCTGGAAGGTGGCCGGCGCTCCCTTGAGGCCGAAAGGCAGGGTCAGGAACTCATAGAGCCCCAGAGGGGTGATAAAGGCCGATTTCAGCCGGGCATCTGCATCCAGCGGCACTTGCCAGTAGCCCTTTGTAAGGTCCATGGTGGTAAGGTACCGAGCTCCTCCCAGCTTGTCTAGGAGCTCGTCCGGCCTGGGCATGGGGTAGGCATCAGATACAGTGATGGCATTGAGCTTCCGATAGTCCACACAGAACCGGACCGACCCGTCCTTTTTGGGGACCAGCACCACCGGCGAGGCCCAAGGGCTGGCAGATGGCTGGATCACCCCCAAAGCCAGCATGTCCCGGACCTCTCTTTCCAGGTCCTGAGCAGTTTTCCCTGTGACTCGGAAGGGGGAGCATTTTATCGGCGGGTGCGACCCGGTCTGCACCCGGTGGACAGTCAGATTAGTGCGTCCAGGCTGGTTGGAAAACAGCTGTCGGTACGGATGCAGCACCCCCCTGACCTCAGCTTGCTGGGCAGGGGTTAGTTGATCCGAGAGGGGAATTGTTTCCAGGGGGGAACCAGCTCTGGTCTCAGGGAATAGATCTACTAAAGGGTCATCTCCCTGCTCTTCCCACTGTCCACACACGGCCAACACCACATTCCCCCTGGCATAACATGGCTTCATCATATTTACATGGTACACCCGGCGGTGGTGCGCCCGGTTCGACAGCTCCACCACACAGTTTACCTCATTGAGCTGCTGGACAACCTTGAAAGGGCCCTCCCAGGCGGCCTGTAGTTTGTTCTTTCTCACGGGGATGAGAACCATCACCTGATCCCCGGTGGCGTAGGCACGGGCCCGCGCCGTGCGGTCATACCAGACCTTCTGCTTCTTCTGGGCTCTGGCCAGATTCTCCCTGGCCAGGCCCATGAGTTCAGCCAGTCTCTCTCAGAAGATCAGGACATACTCCACCACTGACTCTCCATCGGGAGTGGCCTTCCCCTCCCATTCGTCTCTCATCAGGTCCAGGGGGCCCCTCACCCTCCTGCCATATAACAGTTCGAAAGGCGAAAATCCGGTCGACTCCTGGGGCACCTCCCTGTACGCGAACAGCAGGTGAGGTAAGTACTTGTCCCAATCCTGCGGGTGCTGGTTCATAAAGGTTTTCAGCATCATCTTTAGCGTCCCGTTAAACCTCTCCACCAGCCCATTGGACTGGGGGTGATAAGCTGAGGCCCAGTTGTGCTGGACCCCACATTTCTCCCACAAGCACCGGAGCAGGGCCGACATGAAGTTGGAGCCTTGGTCTGTCAAGACTTCCTTGGGGAACCCCACTCGGCTGAAAATGGTCAGGAGTGCATCGGCCATGGTGTCTGCTTCAATGGAAGCTAAGGGCACTGCCTCGGGGTAGCGGGTGGCAAAATCTACCACCACCAGAATGTATTTCTTCCCCGACCGGGTCGTCTTGCTGAGAGGCCCCACGATGTCCATGGCCACCTTCTGGAAAGGCTCCTCTATGATGGGCAAAGGTCTCAAAGCCGCTTTCCCCTTGTCCCGGGCCTTCCCCACCCTCTGACAGTGGTCACAGGATCGGCAATACTGCCGGACCGTGGTAAAGACCCCGGGCCAGTAAAAGTTCTGTAGCAACCTCTGCCGGGTGCGCCGGATTCCCTGGTGCCCTGCGAGGGGGATGTCATGGGCCAGGTACAGTAGCTTGTGGCGATAATTCTGGGGGACCACCAGCTGCCTCCTGATCCCACAGGACTCTACTTCCCTTGTGGGAGCCCATTCTCGGTACAGGAACCCCTTCTCCCACAGAAACCTCTCCTGGCAGCCTCTCCTCATGGTCCGTACCACACCAAGGTCGGCCAGGTCCCTGAGCTTCCGCAAGGAGGGATCTTTCCTCAACTCGGCCTGGAACTCAGCGGCTGGGGAAGGGATGGGGCCCGGTTCCCCCTCAGTGGCCAGGTCTGAGGCCTCAACCTCTCTGAGCCGTGCCCCTCGGCGCTCCCTCCCCACCAGGGAAGAGTCCTGCGCCTCCGGTGCGGTACCTTCCCCGAGGTCAGGGAGCAGTGCCCCTCGCCGGCTCTGGCTACGGGTCACAACCAGGGCGGTCTGGGGCTTGCTTGGCCAGTCCTGTAGGTCTCCCCCCATTAAAACTTCAGTGGGCAAATGGTGGTGTACCCCCACATCCTTGGGGCCCTCCTTGACCCCCCATTTCAGGTGTACCCTTGCCACGGGCACCTTAAATGGGGTCCCGCCCACCCCTGTCAGGGTCAGGTAGGTGTTGGGCACCACCCGATCTGGGGCCACCACCTCAGGCCGGGCCAGCGTCACCTCCGCGCCCGTATCCCAGTATCCATTGACCTTCCTCCCATCCACCTCCAGGGGAACAAGGCACTCTCTCCGGAGGGACAGCCCCGCGCCCACCCTGTAAACCGAGCACCCTGAGTCCAGAGCCTCCAGCCCTCTGGCGGAGCTGGCCTGGGGTACTCTTCCCTCCTGAGCAGGTGGTAAACTGGTAGGCCCCCTTTCCTGGGTCGTCTGCCCCTCGTCCCGCTGGGTCCCTACCCAGTTAACCCTGGGTAGGTTGGGTCTGCTCAGTCTGTCCCTGAGCCCGGGGCACTGGGTCCGTACATGGCCTCTCTGGCCACAGTGATAGCAGCTCAGGTCACGTTGGTCCCCTCGAGCAGGTCGGAGGGGCCCGACGCCAGGCGTCCCCCTTGGGAGGGGGTTCTCCCTATTTCCCCGCTGGGAGGCCCCCTGGTGACTCTCTCTCTGCATCGGGGGGGTGGGGGGGGCTGTTCTTTTGGGACTCCTCCCGGCTACCCCCTGACCGACTGTTCACAAACTCGTCGGCCAGCTGCCCTGCGTGCTGGGGGTTCTCCAGCTTTTTGTCCACCAGCCACAGCCTCAGGTCGGAAGGGCACTGTTCATACAGTTGCTCCAGTACAATTAGGTCAAGCAGGTCCTCTTTAGCTCGGGCCCCAGCTGTCCACTTGCGGGCATACCCCTGCATCCGGTTGACCAGTTGTAGGTAGGTGACCTCAGGCGTTTTACGCTGACTCCGGAACCTTCTCCGGTACATCTCAGGGGTCAGCCCAAACTCACGGAGCAGGGCCTGTTTGAACAGTTCATAGTCCCCTGCCTCCGCCCCTGTCATTCGGCTGTACACCTCCACGGCTTTGGGGTCCAGTAAGGGGGTGAGGAACTGGAGCCTGTCTGCAGGGTCAACCCTGTGCAGCTCACAGGCATTCTCAAAGGCCGTCAGGAAGCTATCTATGTCCTCCCCCTCCTTACGCTGGGCCAGGAAGCACTTATCAAAACTCCTTGCAGTCTTGGGTCCCCCCTCACTCACCACAGCCGGGGCCCCACTGCTCCTCAGCCTGGCCAGCTCCAGTTCATGCTGTCTTTGTTTCTCCTTCTCCTGACGTTCCCTCTCCTTCTCCTCCTGCTCATGTTGACTTTGTTTCTCCTCATGTTGACGTTGTTTCTCCTCATGTTGACGTTGTTTTTCATGATCCTCCAGCTCCCTCATTTTCATCTCCCTCTCCCATTCCAGCCGCCTCAGCTCCAGGGATGGGGAGCTCCGCCGGGAGGATCCCCTGCTGGCTGCTGGGGTCAGGGTGCCCTCGGTATTCGCTGGGCTTCCCCCAACCCCTCCCCCAGGCATAGGTAGGAAGGGTCTCGGGATGTCCTCGGCAGCAGTCTGACCCCTCCCAGCCCGGTCAGGCCCCAGGGCCCACGCTGCGTCTGCCGGGCGGCTTCCCTCAGGGACAGGGATCGGGTCATCCAAGCGATCCCTCTCCTCCAACTGGGCAATCAGCTGTTCCTTGGTGAACCTCCCGATGCGCAGCCCCCTCTGCCTGCACAGCTCCACCAGGTCGCTCTTAAGGCGTTTAGCGTACATCTCCCTGCTGGCCACTCGCAGGCCGGGCAGCTTTCCACGGTTTCCAGGAAAAGCCCTTAGTGTGCCAGTCCTTCTTGAGGTCACCACCTCTTTGCCAGGGTCGAGCTGCAGACTCCTCCGCCCCTGGGACCGCTCGCTGCAATCCCCCGGGGGACACTGTTACTGCAAAAGTCCTTCTCTCTGGTCACACATTCCCAGGGGTTAACCGCCCCCCGAAACCGTCTCTCTCTGAATCTTCAGCACGCCTGGTCCCCGTCAATTCCCCTTCGTTTTACTGTTCCCCAGTCACTTACTGCAGGAAGCGCCGTTCACGGGGTGCAGTAGATCCCACCGCTGGCACCAGTTGTCATGGAGTGTGGGGGAGTCCAGGCCCTGCACCCCTCTTCCTGGGATCCACTGAGACTCTCAGCCAGCCAGTAAAACAGAAGGTTTATTGGACCACAGGAACACAGTCCACAACAGAGCTTGTGGATACAACCAGGACCCCTCAATCACGTCCTTCTGGGGGAGCAGGGAGCTTAGACCCCAGCCCTGGGGTTCCCTGTGTTCCTCTCCCCAGCCCCAAACTGAAAACTAAACCCACCTAGCAGGTTCCCTGCTGCACTCTCCATCCACATTCCTGGGCAGAGGTGTTACCTCCCCCTCCCCCTCCTGGCTCAGGTGACAGGCTCTCAGGTCTCCCATCCCCAGGGCACATTCCCAGGTCAACACTCCCCCCTCCCTGCTGAGTCACATCGTCACACGCCTCTGCCTGGGAGGGTGAGACAGAAGCAGTTTGTGCCTTTAAGGGCTAAGCCCCTCCTCATCTTTACAGGGAGAAGTGACCCTCCAGCTCATCGAGCAATGCCGGCGTGGGGACAATTTGGGTTCCTTTTAGCAAATTGGAAAGGTGAGAAAATGTTCGAAAATACAGGGAATGTAAAGATTATGTATATTGAATTGCAGAGTGTATCTAGGTCTTTGTTTGTCTGTATAAACCGCCTTAGTATCCATCCACCTATCTATCATCCACGCATTCGCATCCATCTAGGCATCATGGTGTATTTTCTTTTTCTTTCTTTCTTTCTTTCTTATACAATGTTCCATGCACATCATTATCTCATCTGTATGTTTCTAATCCCCCACTAGCTATTCATCCATCCATTGTTCCTGTGCTGTATTATCCCTCTCCCCATCCGGATTTCCCCCACTAAGGTAGGCTCTCTCCCTGTATGCTTTCCACCACTGTCTTAGCTAGTAACATGTCTGTCTGTCTCTGTTGCTTATATCCCCTTATCACCCTAGTGAGAGTCCACAGGTATGAACAATGATCCTTGTGCTCATTAATGTGTTTTCTCCATCAGGTGCCCAGTCCCAGATGCAGCTGGTGGAGTCTGGGGGGGCTGGTAGAAATGAACGGGAGTGCATCCGGCTCCCCTGTAATGGCACCGGGCTCGCCTTCAACACCTATTGAATACACTGGTATCGTCAGAGTCGCGGGAAAGGACTGCTGTTTGTCTCACGTATTGACTAGGATGGGTCTAGTTCTTGTTAAGTGGATTGGGGTTCAAGGGCGATTCACCATCTCCAGAGACAACGCCAAGAGTGAGCTGTACCTGGGAATGAGCAGCCTGAGATGGGAGGACACCGCCCGGTATCACACCGCGCTGTTAGAATCATAGCATATCAGGGTTGGAAGGGACCTCAGGAGGTCATCTAGTCCAACCCCCTGCTCAAAGCAGGACCGATCCCCAATTAAATCATCCCAGCCAGGGCTTTGTCAAGCCTGACCTTAAAAACTTCTAAGGAAGGAGATTCCACCACTGTCACGGAGTGTGGGGGAGTCCAGGCCCTGCACCCCTCTTCCTGGGATTCACTGAGACTCTCAGCCAGCCAGTAAAATGGAAGGTTTATTGGACAACAGGAACACACTCTCAAACAGAGCTTGGGGGTACAACCAGGACCCCTCAGTCAAGTCCTTCTGGGGGAGCAGAGAGCTTAGACCCCAGCCCTGGGGTTCCCTGCGTTCCTCCACCCAGCCCCAAACTGAAACTCCCCCCCCCCCCCGCAGCAGGCTCTCTCCTGCAGCCTCTGTCCACATTCCTGGGCAGAGGTGTTACCTCCCCCGCCCCCTCCTGGCTCAGGTTATAGGCTCTCAGGTCTCCCATCCCCAGGGCACATTCCCAGGTCAACACTCCCCCCTCCCTGCTGCCTCACATCCTCACATCACCTCCCTAGAGAACGCATTCCAGTGTTTCACCACCCTCCTAGTTAAAAAGTTTTTCCTAATACCCAACCTAAACCTCCCCTACTGCAACTTGAGACCATTACTCCTCGTTCTGTCATCTGCTACCATTGAGAACAGTCTAGAGCCAACCTCTTTGGAACCCCCTTTCAGGTAGTTGAAAGCAGCTATCAAATCCCGCCTCATTCTTCTCTTCCATAGACTAAACAATCCCAGTTCTCTCAGCCTCTCCTCATAAGTCATGTGTTCCAGTCCCCTAATCATTTTTGTTGCCCTCCGCTGGACTCTTTCCAATTTTTCCACATCCTTCTTGTAGTGTGGGGCCCAAAACTGGACACAGTACTCCAGAGGAGGCCTCACCAGTGTCGAATAGAGGGGAACGATCACGTCCCTCGATCTGCCGGCAATGCCCCTACTTATACAGCCCAAAATGCCATTGGCCTTCTTGGCAACAAGGGCACACTGTTGACTCATATCCAGCTTCTCGTCCACTGTAACCCCTAGGTCCTTTTCTGCAGAACTGCTGCCAAGCCATTCGGTCCCTGGTCTGTAGCAGTGCATGAGATTCTTCCGTCCTAAGTGCAGGACTCTGAACTTGTCCTTGTTGAACCTCATCAGATTTCTTTTGGCCCAATCCTCCAATTTGTCTAGGTCCCTCTGTATGCTATCCCTAGCCTCCAGCGTATCTACCACTCCTCCCAGTTTAGTGTCATCTGCAGACTTGTTGAGGGTGCAATCCACACCATCCTCCAGATCATTAATGAAGATATCGAACAAAACTGGCCCCAGGACCGACCCTTGGGGCACTCCACTTGCTACTGGCTGCCAAATAGACATGGAGCCATTGATCACTATCTGTTGAGCCCGACAATCTAGCCAACTTTCTACCCACCTTATAGTCCATTCATCCAGCCCATACTTCTTTAACATGCTGGCAAGAATACTGTTAGAGACGCACAGAGTGGGGAAGCCGGTGTGAGCTCGATCAAAAACCTCCTGACCCCGGCTCCAGGCCCAGAGGGGTAAAGTCAGCTCCCTGGGGAACCCCGTGGGCAGAGACCTGGTGCACTCACTGTGGAAAGGCCTAGAAAATTAGTCACTGTAGGGGTACCAGGGAGGTGTGAATCCTCGGGGACACAGGAAACCCCAACCCTACCGCTTCCATCACACTAACAGAGCTGGCCCAGAGGGGGTGTGCCACACTGGGACCTGGCTTGGGTCTGCCTGCTGTTCCCCAGACGGGTGAGACACAGCGAGAGGAGGAAAGACAGACAGACACACAGCACCCTTCCCTCTCCCTTCCCAGCGCATTGCTGGGGGTTTGCAAAGGGGAGGATCTACTCAGCGCCTCATCCCAGCTCCCGTCCCCTGGGCGCTCCGGCTCTCTGAAAGCCACGCGGCTGCAAAGCCTTAACCTGAGCCCGGGGTTTACGCAGCCTCCCTGAGCGTTCACAGCTGGGCGGGACCAGAGGCGGAGCTGGAGGAGCGATTCTTCTTCACGTCTGGACAGAGATTCAATAGTTTCAAAGCAATCACCGAAGCAGATAACCAATAACCAATAAGAAATAACTGCAAACAAAAATCCCAATGGACAACACACAAATCAATTCCCAACATACTGAAATCTGGTAGCCAAAACTTCGCAACAAACACTAACCAATAACAGCACAACAGAATCAACATGTGATCTTGAATATTTATTTGAATTTACTTGGGACTCTTTTTAGGGGTACACGTTTTATTTTAAAAACTCCAGATACAAAACATGCAACAAACATAGCCAAGTGTAAATCAGTTTTTACAGTGAGAAAACCCCTCTGAAAGCCATAGAAGATCTGTTGCTTTAAAGAATCAAGGGAACTTCAAATTTTCAAGTCAGAAAAGGTCCCCACTATCTAGGTCTGTAACACGGTGAGAGGAAGAGGTGATAGATGAAGAATTGGTGGGGAACAGAGAAGGAGGGGGACTGGGGATTTCAAAGGAGGTGAAAGGACCTAGGTGTCTGACTCCCTTTGGGGTTTATTGGGATTTGAGTGCCTAACTCCCTTAGGCAGCTTTGGAAATCCCAACCAAGACCACAAGCGGGGCGTGCGGGGAAAAGAGAAAGAGACACAGGCAGACAGAGCCAGGACTCACACACTCATACTGTGCTGTGTCTGTTGCTCTTTATACAACACAGGGAAACCACACGGTGAGAGATGACTTCCAAACAGCTAGAGGAAGACATGCAGCGTCTGGCTACTTACCGACACGGCTTCTCCGCCGGGTTCTGGGGGCTCCTGCAGCCGAAGATAAGGAAGACCTCGAGAGGGCTCCCCGACTATTTATGTAGGGTTAGTACCCGATCCCTACGCATCACAGAGCGCGAACCTTTCTGTGTCTGCCTGCGAGCTAGAATTTGTTACAGGTGTCGGCAGAGGTTTGCAGCCCGAGGCTCACGCTTCAGCCGACTCGCCCGAGCTGTCCGAGCTCCGTTGGGTCAGCGGCTGGACTGGAGAGTTTTGACACCTTCCAAATGATTAGATGTGTCCTCCTGGGGCTGGCCCTGGCGCCGTGTGAGTCTCTGTGTGTCTCTGTGTGTGGCTGTTTGCGTTTCTCTGTGTGTGTGACCAGGGGGGAGGCAGAGGGAGCCTTTGCTCCCTGGGCATCTGATTAAAGGATTATTTTGGACTCTCCCACGCTTGTTTCTAGGTGTCCTTTCCCAGCTGCAGCTGGTGGCCTCCGGCCCTGGGGTGGGGAAGGTCTCCGAGCCCCTCCCACTGACCTGAGCTGTCTCCGGGGTCTCCATCACTTCTCGGGATTACGTATGGCACTGGCTCCGTCAGCCTCCTGGAGAAGGGCTAGAATACATGGGACGGGTATATCTATATAGCAGGAGCACACATGCTCCGTCTCTCCGAGGGCGGATCACCATCTCTGCAGACACCGCCAAGAACCAGGTCTCCCTGACGCTCCGCTCCCTGACAGCTGCGGACACCGCCACCTATTACTGCGCCTGGAGAGACACGGTGACACGGAGACCGGGGGCCTGGGACACAAAGGGGGCCAGCCACACGCGTCCCCTCCCAGAGAGAAGGCACCTGACTTTGCCCTTGCCGTCCGCCCCCTTCCGCTGTCCCTTGAAGGAGACGCTTTGTCAGAGGCCGCCAGGAAGCTGGAGAGAAGGAGGGAAAGAGGAAACACCTGAGCTTGTGAATGGGCAGCAGAGAGTTTGTTACAGGAGTCCGGCAGTTTCGGACTCCCCAATCTAGGCCTGCGATTGCAACAGTCTCTCCTGTCTGCTGAGCAGCTGAACTGGGGAACTGAGGTTCCGGGGTCCCCTCTGACAAATGACCGGCTATTTCCTGGCTGCGCTAGCCCTGGCCACGTGGGAAGGGGTGTGTGTGTGTGTGTCAGATTTTGTGGGTTTCTTTCCACGTGTGTGTGAGGAGCTGTGTTGGTTCCTATCTCTGTGAGAGCATTTAGGTGAAGGCGTCTCTGTGCATGGAGCCAGATCCTTGGCTCCCCGGAGTGGGGATCATTACAGTATTTCTCGGGAAGCTCCTGCCCGTGTTTGCAGGCGTCTTTTCCCATCTGCAGCAGCTGGTGGGTTCGGGCCCTGGGGTGGGGAAGGTCTCCCAGCCCCTCACACTGACGTGCGATCTCTCCGGGGCATCCCTGGGGACTGGATTTCCCTGGCCAGGGTCCCCAGTGGATCGGACTGATGAACTGTGATGGGGAAACTCGCTCCACTTCCCCAAAACGAGCATTTCCAGAGACCCTCTCCGAGAGCCGGGTCTCCCTGCAGCTGAGCTGCCCTTACAGCTACAGACGCCACCAGCTATTACTGTGAGACAGGTACAGAGCAAGTGTGACCCATGCACAGTAACACACACACACACAGAGCATCTCACAGTCAGCCACCCACCCACCCACCCACTGTCACCCACAACCACCCCTCCCTCCCACCCCCCACCCCCGCCCATCTCAGCCCTGCAGACAAAAAGTGACCGGTTGGCTGGGAAGAGGCAGAGAGAGGGGGGCTCAGGTTTTCAAAGGTGCCTGGAGGACTTTAGTGCTTAAACTCCCCTTTTAATTTAATTGGCATGTGGGCACCTAACTCCCTTAGGTTCTTTGGAAAATTTGGCAGGGCGAATAGGCAGCTACTAACCAGAGAGAGAGAGAGATAGTGAGAGAGAGAAACTCACTGCTGTATGCAGGTTTCAGAGTAGCAGCCGTGTTAGTCTGTATTCGCAAAAAGAAAAGGAGGACTTGTGGCACCTTAGAAACTAACCAATTTATTTGAGCCTGAGCTTTCATGAAGCTCCCTTCATCGGACGCAACTTCTCACTGCTGTATGGGTAAGCAGAGTCAGAGACACATCGAGAGAGAGAGAGACATGGAGAGCGAGAGGAGACTCTGAGACAGGAGTGGTGGGTGCAGTTTGCAATCTGGGACCGATATTCCCATAGAAGCTCCTACATTTGCCTGGTGAGAAGCTGACCTGGAGCTGTGGTTTTGCTCAGAGTTCCTCCTAAAAATGATTAGATGTTTCTTAGCTGCCCCGGTGCTGGCCCCATGGGAGTATTTGTGTGCGCCTCCCGGTGCCTGCATTTGTGTGTGTGTGTGTGTGTATTTGGGGGTGAATCTATTTGTGTGAGTGTACTTGGGTGCTATGGATTTCGGTCGTTATGTGTGTGTGTTGGTGAGGGTATATCTGGGGGTGAATCTCTCTGTGTAACTGTAGAAGTGTACGGTATTTGGGTGTGTGTGTGTATTTGGGTGTGAGTGCACATGTGTTTGTGTATTGGGTGTGAATGTGTGTGAGGGTATCTGGGTGTGAATCTCTCTGTGTAACCATATAATCATAGATGTGTGTTTGTGTACTGTATTTGGGTGTGTACATATGTGAGGGTACTGGGGTGTGAATCTCTCTGTTTCAGTGTGTGTGTGGGAGGGGGTGTGTGGCAGGGAGACCGTTGCTCCCTGGGCCCCTCATTAGACGTTTATTCAGGAATCTCCCACCCCTGTTTCCAGATGCCCTTTCGCAGCTGCAGCTGGTGGCGTCCGGCCCAGGGGTGGGGCAGGTCTCCGAGCCCCTCACGCTCACCTGCGCTGTCTCTGGGTTCTCCATCACTGGTCAGCACTCCTACTGGCACTGGATCCGGCAGCCTCCCGGGAAAGGGCTGGAGTTGCTGGGGTGGATACACCCCTCTATGGGGCAAACATCCTACCCCCCTTCCCTGCAGACCACGGTCACCATCTCTGCAGATGCCCCCGAGAACCAGGTCTCCCTGCAGCTCGGCGCCCTGACTGCTGCGGATCCCGTCACGTATTACTGTGCCAGGGGACACACAGTGACAGAGACTGGGGGCGGGGGACGGGGAATGGCACAAAAAGGAGGTGGCTCAAAACGTCAGCGGGGCCCATGCACGGGGAGGGGCAGTGATACAGGCAATGGTGGGTAGGCTTCGCTGTCGGGTGGTGCAGACATTTCACAGGATCATTGAACCATAGGGGGAGAAGGGACCGCACAGGCCAGGGTGTTAGCTACTCTCCTTACCAGCCAGAGAGAGTAGGACACACACGGACACTTCAGCACCCCACCTTGCCACAGAGTCCTAGCCCTCTCACAGACAGACACAACCCCCAGCTCACCTATAGTCACACTCACTCGCACAGGGCTTAATCTGTGCCAGGGCTGAGCCTGGCCCCTCGGGTTTGCCGTGTCAGCTATGAACGTACAGATGTTGCTTGGGCCCCAGCACCGCTTTCATTACAATTTAAGCACTGCACTCACACCCAATGAAAACACAGTGTCAACCCCCGCCCCCATCCACATATTCACACCCAGACCCAGAATGTGCCCCACCCACAACCTCACACCCACAGTCACATCTACCCGCCTGCAAAAATATCCCACCTGCACCCACTCCCCTCCCCGGTACCACTCAGCTTCTGACTGCCGGATGCCGGGACTGGACAACAGGGGATGGATCACTCCCTCCTGGCCCTGTTCTGTTCATTCCCTCTGGGGCACCTGGCACTGGCCGCTGTCGGAAGACAGGACACTGGCATAGATGGTCCTTTGCTCTGACCCAGATGGGCCGTTCTTATGCTCACTCTCAGAAACACCCACCAACACCCACAGAGTCACATCCGCCTCCCCTGACTCTTCTCAGCCTCTCCCCTGCATTACCGGGCCGTGTCCTGTTTACCCCCATCCCATCTCCGGGCGTGGGGCGCAAAGGGAGTGGTTCAAAGAGAGATGGGGCGTCTCTTTCTCAAAGGCCAACCACAAGTAATTGGGGTTGATGCTGGAGGCACTGGCTAGACTTCTCCGGTCTGTGTTAAATAAGAGGTGAGAGCAGATGGCCCCTCTAGCCTTAAAATCTATGAGAAATTATTTCTATCTCGGCTTGGAAGGGTTCGGTTTCTGTCAGGAGCTGTTGGTAAATGTCTGATTTCTCTGTACACACACAAACAGATGAAAACACATTTCCATGAATAATCATCAACATTTACAGACAGGCAAAGTAAGAAAAATAGCAATTGAGAATTTATTAGCGTCTTCGTTAAGGCTATTTATTCTGTATATTTTGACATGTGATGTTGACCATTTGTGTTTTAATGGTTATAAAGTGTGAACTCTTTGAATTGCAACATTTTCTGCCATTAAATAATTATTATCTGACCCTCATATTTTCCCCAAACTGTGAACATTTAAATAGATAAAAAGACTTAAAACCCATAATTTTGCACAACTGTGAAAATGTAAACAGCTAAATATAAAAAAAAATGCTTAAAATAAACATTGATATTACCCATGGAAATTATATAAAAAAACATGTCTTCCTCCTAGTTTGTTTGCAAACAGTTTAAAATCTTTTGATTCAAAAACTCACTCACAACCCTGATTGTATGCTCTAGCCACTAGGCAGAGACAAGCCACACTGTGTGTTAGTTGTGTTAGGCTGCTTTTCTGGGATGAGAAAGGTGTTCTTGGTGTCTCAGTTTCCCATCTGGAAAGAAACCCCCATCATCATCAATCATCATCATCAATCTTTCCTTTTAGCAGAGCAGAGAGTAGCAGTGGTTTCCACCATGCATTGGAGGCCCATGTAGAGCATTCACTAATGAGTCCATTTTTTAGCATCCCTGTTGGGAAGATGTTATGCAGGCAGACTTCATACACGGCTCTGTGTGTGTGCGTACACACACACACACACAAAACAGCAAGATAACTACTGCCCTAAAATCATAGTTGAAATAAGCGTCTGTGATTTTTATGGAGCTGTAGCTATCTGGGTTTAATGTGAGTGCTTTGAAGCAGACAGATACACACAAAAGTGTGATAGACACAGAGATAGGCAAGACGCTTCTTCTTTTCCCCCCATTGGCTGAACCTTCAGTCACCACCCTGGATTTCCTGTCTAGAAGCTCCCAGATCTGCAGAAGTTGTCTCCACCCAGAAGCTCAGGTAGCCACCTTGTGCTGCTCTCCAGTGGTAGAAATGGGAGTAGCTTTGCTCCTTCTGAGTTTTCTGGGCGCCCCAGTGTTGTGTGAGTTTTTTTACAGAGGATGCACTTGCAGGGTGTGTGTCGGGGGAGCCAATCTGGTAGGGTGGGTCTATTAATTTTGCACCCCTTCTCCATTTTTCTAGGTGACTTTCCCCGTTTAGACTGGTGGAGTTTGGCCCAGCAGTGGTGCGGCCCTCAGAGACGCTGCAACTGAATTGTGCTGTCTATGGTTCCTACATCACAGGTGGAGGGACCTTCTGGTATTGGTTCAAGCAGAGTCCCGGGAACGGGCTGGAATGGATGGGGCTGATTGATTCCAAGGGGGATACTGCATATGGCCCATCATGGAAGAGCGGAATAAGAATCTCCAGGGACACTTCCAAGAACCAGTTTTATTTCCAGCTGAGGGCCCTGACAAGTGCTGACAGTGCCAGCTATCACTGTGCCAGAAGATAGGAGACACAGTGATTGGGAGCAAAGCAGGAGGGAGGCAAAAATCTGAAAGATCTCTCTGAGGGGCGTGAGGAGTTGCAGAGAGTCTGAGGGTGGGCTTCATGCCAGAGGGAAATAAAGGCAGAAGTAGGATTAAAGAGACTTCAGAAGAAACCACATGGAAACGTTACGCACTCAGACCAAAGAGAGTTTTAAAACTGGAGTTTTATTAAACTTATTATCCAAAACCAAAGAAACCCAAGTTGCACTAGCCCCATTGCTGCTGAGTCCTTTCAGAGCCCCTTTGACTTCCTTCGCTGGCCCTCGATCCTTAAAGGGCCAGGGTGCAGACAAATCTAACCCTGAGATTCCCTTCTGAATGCTGCCTAAACTCTTAAACTGGACCTCTGCCTCTGTCTCTTTCCTTCCCTCTGATCTCTCACACGCAGAAACTCTCACACTCTCTCTTTCTCTCCTACCACACTTACCATCACGGTACGTGAGCGCCTCCTGCCAAGTTTTTGTTCTGAAACAAATTGAAAAGAGCATATTTTGCAAAGACCTGTCAGCACAGCAATGGGGGAAACACTGCAATTGTTAATCGTCAGCAGCTTTCCCTGCAGTTTCAGAGAAATCAAAAGGCTTGCGGTTTTGTGGGAAGGGTGGCCCAGACTGACATAGTCCCTGAGTTCTCCAAACCAAACCACGACACACAGCATGGGAACGTGCTCTCCAGGCAATTCCCAGGTGTGTGGCCAGCCCAGACAAACATCCACTGCCCTGTGGGAGTTGGGAGTCAGGGGAAGAGGGGTCTGTGCAGGTAGAGGTGAGAAAACCCGCAGAACTTCCTCTTTTCACTGGAAGGGATTTAAAGACAGTCTTGTGAGAGATTGTTGGGGCGGGGTGATTTTATCCCCTTCATTTATGAAAGGGGCAAAACAGAAACAAATCCATATAATAAAAAGGAAAGAAGAATTTAATAATGTTGTATAAACACACACAATAGCAACAGCACTGCGTTACAACAACAATAGCAATGGGAATAAAAACAACACTATCAGTGACAACAGTCATAACAATGTAATCGGCAACCCCCAGAGCAATACAATGCCTTTAACAATAGCAACAATAATCCATCATAATGTAATACAACCCAGCAAACCAGCAACCTAAACACCAGCCCCCAACCCAACCAAATTCTCAATCAAGAAACCAAAGAAATAACCAGACAAACAAATAACCCACTAAGTGAGCAATCAAGTATTAAAAATGAATGAATAATAAATTAAACCAACCCAGTATATAACCCAAATCAACTAAACAAATGAAACCAAGCAGCAAATCAAGCAAGGAACCCGATGGTCAAAGGAATAATGAACCAAGGAAACACAAAGAATGAAGCCCTGTGAAGCTGGCAGACCAGGCCAAAGCCCCAGGCCTTACCGCACACTTACACGTTCACAGCTGGAAGCCCGGCCGGTTCACCTGTGTACCACCACAGACCAAAGTGATTGTTAGATATATTATAATGTAGTTGGTGTTTAAACGTCATGAAAACTGATAGGACGCTGCATGCATTGTTTTCACGTACCTGTATCCTGCTATAATGTAATAGCAAACATGTACCTTGCGCATACCCCCCCCCAGTGATTAAATAAGCCACCAAATGAGAACGAAGCCTTGTGCAATGCAAATGCAGAACTTTAATAGGAAAGTGCTAATTTCAAACCAAGGAGTGTTCTGTAGGTGGTGACTGGAACTCAAAGGCTCTAAACGCAGAGACTGCTCTCCAAGAAAGAGCCCACGTGGGCGGTGACCCCCGTACTCTGCGAGAAGAAGCTGTAAGTATGGACACAAGGCAAAAATCTTCACCTCTGGACTGTTTGAATTCTAATGAGAAGACGGAGATCCCCAGTGTTATTCTGGGTAGCCCGGAGAGACTTTAGAAAACTGGCAGATTACTACATCTCTGCTACCATTGGGAGTCATAGATCGTGACTCACCTGTACATATATTTTTATAAAAAGAAAAGGAGTACTTGTGGCACCTTAGAGACTAACCAATTTATTTGAGCATGAGCTTTCGTGAGCTACAGCTCACTTCATCAGATGCATATCGTGGAAACTGCAGCAGACTTTATATATACACAGAGAATATGAAACAATACCTCCTCCCACCCCACTGTCCTGCTGGTAATAGCTTATCTAAAGTAATCCTCAGTTAGGCCATTTCCAGCACAAATCCAGGTTTTCTCACCCTCCACCCCCCCACACAAATTCACTCTCCTGCTGGTGATAGCCCATCCAAAGTGACAACTCTTTACACAATGTGCATGATAATGAAGTTAGGCCATTTCCTGCACAAATCCAGGTTCTCTCACTCCCTCACCCCCCTCCAAAAACCCACCCCCATACACACACAGACTCACTCTCCTGCTGGTAATAGCTCATCCAAACTGACCACTCTCCAAGTTTAAATCCAAGTTAAACCAGAACATCTGGGGGGGGGGGGGGTAGGAAAAAACAAGAGGAAATAGGCTACCTTGCATAATGACTTAGCCACTCCCAGTCTCTATTTAAGCCTAAATTAATAGTATCCAATTTGCAAATGAATTCCAATTCAGCAGTTTCTCGCTGGAGTCTGGATTTGAAGTTTTTTTGTTTTAAGATAGCGACCTTCATGTCTGTGATTGCGTGACCAGAGAGATTGAAGTGTTCTCCGACTGGTTTATGAATGTTATAATTCTTGACATCTGATTTGTGTCCATTTATTCTTTTACGTAGAGACTGTCCAGTTTGACCAATGTACATGGCAGAGGGGCATTGCTGGCACATGATGGCATAAATCACATTGGTGGATGTGCAGGTGAACGAGCCTCTGATAGTGTGGCTGATGTTATTAGGCCCTGTGATGGTGTCCCCTGAATAGATATGTGGGCACAATTGGCAACGGGCTTTGTTGCAAGGATAAGTTCCTGGGTTAGTGGTTCTGTTGTGTGGTATGTGGTTGTTGGTGAGTATTTGCTTCAGGTTGCGGGGCTGTCTGTAGGCAAGGACTGGCCTGTCTCCCAAGATTTGTGAGAGTGTTGGGTCATCCTTTAGGATAGGTTGTAGATCCTTAATAATGCGTTGGAGGGGTTTTAGTTGGGGGCTGAAGGTGACGGCTAGTGGCGTTCTGTTATTTTCTTTGTTAGGCCTGTCCTGTAGTAGGTAACTTCTGGGAACTCTTCTGGCTCTATCAATCAGATTGATAGAGCCAGAAGAGTTTAGAGCCAGAAGAGTTCCCAGAAGTTACCTACTACAGGACAGGCCTAACAAAGAAAATAACAGAACGCCACTAGCCGTCACCTTCAGCCCCCAACTAAAACCCCTCCAACGCATTATTAAGGATCTACAACCTATCCTAAAGGATGACCCAACACTCTCACAAATCTTGGGAGACAGGCCAGTCCTTGCCTACAGACAGCCCCGCAACCTGAAGCAAATACTCACCAACAACCACATACCACACAACAGAACCACTAACCCAGGAACTTATCCTTGCAACAAAGCCCGTTGCCAATTGTGCCCACATATCTATTCAGGGGACACCATCACAGGGCCTAATAACATCAGCCACACTATCAGAGGCTCGTTCCCCTGCACATCCACCAATGTGATTTATGCCATCATGTGCCAGCAATGCCCCTCTGCCATGTACATTGGTCAAACTGGACAGTCTCTACGTAAAAGAATAAATGGACACAAATCAGATGTCAAGAATTATAACATTCATAAACCAGTCGGAGAACACTTCAATCTCTCTGGTCACGCAATCACAGACATGAAGGTCGCTATCTTAAAACAAAAAAACTTCAAATCCAGACTCCAGCGAGAAACTGCTGAATTGGAATTCATTTGCAAATTGGATACTATTAATTTAGGCTTAAATAGAGACTGGGAGTGGCTAAGTCATTATGCAAGGTAGCCTATTTCCTCTTGTTTTTTCCTACACGCCCCCCCCAGATGTTCTGGTTTAACTTGGATTTAAACTTGGAGAGTGGTCAGTTTGGACAACCTATTACCAGCAGGAGAGTGAGTCTGTGTGTGTATGGGGGTGGGTTTTTGGAGGGGGGTGAGGGAGTGAGAGAACCTGGATTTGTGCAGGAAATGGCCTAACTTCATTATCATGCACATTGTGTAAAGAGTTGTCACTTTGGATGGGCTATCACCAGCAGGAGAGTGAATTTGTGTGGGGGGGTGGAGGGTGAGAAAACCTGGATTTGTGCTGGAAATGGCCTAACCTGACGATTACTTTAGATAAGCTATTACCAGCAGGACAGTGGGGTGGGAGGAGGTATTGTTTCATATTCTCTGTGTATATATAAAGTCTGCTGCAGTTTCCACGATATGCATCTGATGAAGTGAGCTGTAGCTCACGAAAGCTCATGCTCAAATAAATTGGTTAGTCTCTAAGGTGCCACAAGTACTCCTTTTCTTTTTGCGAATACAGACTAACACGGCTGTTACTCTGAAACCATATATTTTTATGTACTTTAACATCTCAGTAACTCTCATTCCTTTGTCCTAGCTAATAAACCTTTAGTTAGTTTACTACAGAATTGGCCTCCAGCATTGTCTTTGGTGCGCGATCTCGGATGCTAATCAACCTGACTGAGTGACTGGACTCTGGGCCTGGATGTAACCTGATGATTTATGATTTTTGGTGTAACCATTGACCACATAGTCCAGCTTGGCTGGGTGCAAGAGAGACTGGAGTGTCTCAGGGGATTGTCTGCGACCTTGTACTTCAGGAGTTCACATTTATTATTGGATTGGTGAAATCTAATGATAGAACACACCACCAGTCGGGCTGCCCGCCCTGCTTCTGGCCGTCTGCGCTGAGGTGGGCTCTCATGGTTGTGCACCACTGCAGACAGCGTGACACCCCCTAACATGTAACTAATCAGATAAAAGAGTGATTGAGCAACCACATCAAAACCCAACTGGTCAATCAGCCAAACTCTCCAACACCACACAAATAATGAATCAAACAAATAACCACCAACCCAGAAAGAGTCATGTCCTTCTCTGTAAAATGGGGATGATATACTGACCTCCTTGTTCAATAATTTTGAGATCTACACAAGAAAAAGCATTGTATAAGGGGTAGGTTTTACTATTAATTGTATTATTATTAATTATTATTATTATTAGAGACAAATAACCACATTTTTAACTTTAAACTCTCTAAAGAGTTCTTGTGTCTCAGACTCATTCTTTGTGCTGCCCTGGAAGAGTGCTGGTAAAAGTTTGTTTTATGGCTCCCAAATGTCCCTGACAACTCTGAAAATTTGAGCCCCAAATTAAGATTTTCAAAGGATCATAAAGGATTTCAATGAGGTCTGGGTCTCTACTTTTCAAAAGATACCTACGGGTGGAGAGAGAGATCAGACTATTTTAAAGAAAATTCCCAGGATATTAAGGGTTAAACTTCCAAAGCAGCTAAAGGAACTCGTGGACAAACCTTTCATTGAAAGTCAATGTAATTTGGGTGCTTAACTCCCCTCCCTCTCCTTTGAAAATCCCAGCCTAGTTCTCTATAAATGCCTCTTTAAAATAACAAAGGAAACTTAGGGTTAGATCCCCAGCCAATGTCAATTGTCAGGGATCCACTGACCTGAATGGAGCAACATTGATTTACACCTGCTGTAGGCCAGTCTCTTAATCTTTCAAAAAAGTAATTATGGAACCTCTATTTTCAGTTGATAAGCACAGTATTTTGTCAGGGCAATTACAGACTAGCTGGGGATTGGTAAACCCGGTGCTTGAGAATGCATGATTGTGTCCTGTGGAGGTAGAGTGAAGTCTGGGAGGTTTTTGTAGCGTGGTTTATCACTGTGTATACTACGTACCACAGTGATTGAAGATAACTGAGTTACTGTACATAAACCAACGCTGTAGTTTCTGCAGGTGGAGTGTACTATATCTTTAGATGCACCAAAGGAAGGAGGTTAAAAAGATAATGAAAGGGCAGCTGCTTTTAATCTAAACCACAGAAAGTGATACATTCGTGCACAGGTTGTTCCACTTATTAGAGTCAAGGCAGCATTCTTGGTGAAGGAGGATCAGGCTGGGAAGCAAACTTCCAAAGGGGATTTGTCTACCCCACTGCGATGCCCCTTACTTCATGTCGCAATGACTTCTTTAATAAATCTTTCACACCAGGACTAGTTGACAGCCACAACAGCAAACCCCACAATAAAAAACAAACAGAAACACAAACAAACAAAAAATGAACAGAAAACTAATAAATAAAAACAAAACAACCTCCCCCCCCCGCACAAAACCAACCCCTTCCAATCTCCCCAAAGCCAAACCAAACCTACCAACCAACCAATCAAAAGAATGGAACAAAATGAACAATCCCCTGGCATATTCCATGCAAAGGTTCCCCTGGTTAAAAAAGGCAGAGAACTCCTTGAAATCTCTTGGGGACTTTGCTATGCTGTGGTGAATAACCTGATCACTATGATCATTGTGAGATAGCTCGTTAGCTAGCTAGATAACAGGGTGTGACACGGGGGCCAAAACGATTATCTGTTCTTTACAGGCAACTTGCCTCAGACTGGACAAATTCACTACACCTAATACACAGCTTTCACAGTATTTATCTATAAATGTTAGCATCTGAGCATGAAAGCTTGTAAATCATAGCTATCCATAGTCATGGTGAGATGTGTTATGGGTTCTATTTAGGGAATAATGTAATTATATTGAAAATTATACCTTTATGGTCTTGGAGGGAAAGTGAGTCACCAGGAAATCTTATGTCTTGGTGATGGGTCATTCAGGCGGTCAGGAGTTTACACCCCTCTCTGGCTAGCCATTGATGTAATGTATTGCTCAATTGTCTACTTTGTGGCAATCCAGAAAAGTCAATGGACAACCATCAAAGAGAAACTGTAAATATCAAAACCACTTGGGAGTGAGAAGTGAAAGCAATGCCATGATGGCACGGCCCTGTCTGTGAACAAACACAAGAGACCCATTCAATAGATCACAGGGCAGAGAAAGACCCTCTGTACCCACTGCTGAGGACTTAACTTGATGAAAGATTGGGGGCTAGCAAGTGCTGCTAGCTGGGGGCTAGCAAGACTGACTTTCGGAGAGAGAATCTACTTGATTATCTAGGAAAAGTAACTATTAATAAATGTAGGCCCTAATTCACATTTTATGATTTTCTTTTGCATGTAGCTATCACTCACACTAGTTTCTATTTCAGTCTCTGTTCTTTCTTCAATAATTTTTCTTTTGTTTTACTAGCATCCAACTCAGGTGCTGTGTGTGGTCCAGGACCAGTGCTCTAAGGTAAAACTGGTAAACTGGGGTACGCTGCTCCTTTGGGAACAGAGGATCGGAACTTTCTGTGGGTATCCAATGATCAGGGCCGAGACACCAGAAGGAGACATACTGAAGGGACTCAGGGGCTGGGGTGCAGCTATTGTCAACCTGCAGGGCAAAGGAACAGCTGGAATAGCCCAGAGGAGAGGCTGGTTTTGTTCGGGAACTGACACCCTGCCAGGAACAGGCAAGACTCCTCCACACTGAAGGCAGGTGGCAACAAGGTGACTCACAACCCTGCGTGTCCCAAGAATGGTCACAAGCAGTGTGTGTGGGAATAGAGAGATTATAACATTTCAGAGATGGAAATATATTCTTTCATCTAGTCCACCTCTGTGGGGCCCAACGGAGGAAGAAGTCTTTGGCTAGTATTTTTATCCAGGCTTAATTTTTAAAGTCCCAAAAGATGGGAGTGGCACCACCTCAAGAAATATTCATAGAATCATAGAACTGGAAGGGATCTTGAGAGGTCACCTAGTCCAGTCCCCTGCACTCATGGCAGGAGTAATTATCTAGACCATCCCTGACAGGTGTTTGTCCAACCTGTTCTTAAACATCTCCAATGATGGAGATTCCACAACCTCCCTGGGCAATTTATTCCAGTGCTTAACCAATTAGAAAGTTTTTTCCTAATGTCCAACCTAAACCTCCCTTGCTGCAATTTTAGCCCATTGCTTCTTATCCTATCATCAGAGCTTAAGAAAAACAATTTTTCTTCCTCCTCCTTATAACAACCTTTTACATACTTGAAAACGGTTATCATGTCCCCTCTCAGTCTTCTCTTTTCCAGACTAAACAAACCCAATTTTTCAATCTTCCCTCGTAGGTCAGGTTTTCTAGACCTTCAATCATTTTTGTTGCTCTTTTCTGGACTTTTTCCAATTTGTCCACATCTTTCCTGAAATGTGGCACCCAGAACTGGACACAATACCCGAGGTGAAGCCTAATTAGTGTGGAGGAGAGCAGAAGAATTACTTCTTGTGTCTTTAGAGTAACAGCCGTGTTAGTCTGTATTCACAAAAAGAAAAGGAGTACTTGTGGCACCTTAGAGACTAACCATTTTATTTGAGCATAAGCTTTCGTGAGCTACAGCTCACTTCATCGGATGCATAAAGTGGAAAATACAATGAGGATGTTTTTATACACACAGACCATGAAAAAATGGGTGTTTATCACTACAAAAGGTTTTCTCTCCCCCCACCCCACTCTCCTGCTGGTAATAGCTTATCTAAAGTGATCACTCTTCTTACAATGACAGGTTTCAGAGTAACAGCCGTGTTAGTCTGTATTCGCAAAAAGAAAAGGAGTCCTTGTGGCACCTTAGAGACTAACCAATTTATTTGAGCATGAGCTTTCGTGAGCTACAGCTCACTTCATCAGATGCATACCGTGGAAACTGCAGCAGACTTTATATATACACAGAGAATATGAAACAATACCTCCTCCCACCCCACTGTCCTGCTGGTAATAGCTTATCTAAAGTGAGCATCAGGTTAGGCCATTTCCAGCACAAATCCAGGTTTTCTCACCCTCCACCCCCCCACACAAATTCACTCTCCTGCTGGTGATAGCCCATCCAAAGTGACAACTCTTTACACAATGTGCATGATAATGAAGTTAGGCCATTTCCTGCACAAATCCAGGTTCTCTCACTCCCTCACCCCCCTCCAAAAACCCACCCCCATACATACACAGACTCACTCTCCTGCTGGTAATAGCTCATCCAAACTGACCACTCTCCAAGTTTAAAACCAAGTTAAACCAGAACATCTGGGGGGGGGGGGTAGGAAAAAACAAGAGGAAATAGGCTACCTTGCATAATGACTTAGCCACTCCCAGTCTCTATTTAAGCCTAAATTAATAGTATCCAATTTGCAAATGAATTCCAATTCAGCAGTTTCTCGCTGGAGTCTGGATTTGAAGTTTCTTTGTTTTAAGATAGCGACCTTCATGTCTGTGATTGCGTGACCAGAGAGATTGAAGTGTTCTCCGACTGGTTTATGAATGTTATAATTCTTGACATCTGATTTGTGTCCATTTATTCTTTTATGTAGAGACTGTCCAGTTTGACCAATGTACATGGCAGAGGGGCATTGCTGGCACATGATGGCATAAATCACATTGGTGGATGTGCAGGTGAACGAGCCTCTGATAGTGTGGCTGATGTTATTAGGCCCTGTGATGGTGTCCCCTGAATAGATATGTGGGCACAGTTGGCAACGGGCTTTGTTGCAAGGATAAGTTCCTGGGTTAGTGGTTCTGTTGTGTGGTATGTGGTTGTTGGTGAGTATTTGCTTCAGGTTGCGGGGCTGTCTGTAGGCAAGGACTGGCCTGTCTCCCAAGATTTGTGAGAGTGTTGGGTCATCCTTTAGGATAGGTTGTAGATTCTTAATAATGCGTTGGAGGGGTTTTAGTTGGGGGCTGAAGGTGACGGCTAGTGGAGTTCTGTTATTTTCTTTGTTAGGCCTGTCCTGTAGTAGGTAACTTCTGGGAACTCTTCTGGCTCTATCAATCTGTTTCTTTACTTCCGCAGGTGGGTATTGTAGTTGTAAGAAAGCTTGACAGAGATCTTGTAGGTGTTTGTCTCTGTCTGAGGGGTTGGAGCAAATGTGGTTGTATCGCAGAGCTTGGCTGTAGACGATGGATCGTGTGGTGTGGTCAGGGTGAAAGCTGGAGGCATGCAGGTAGGAATAGCGGTCAGTAGGTTTCCGGTATAGGGTGGTGTTTATGTGACCATTGTTTATTAGCACTGTAGTGTCCAGGAAGTGGATCTCTTGTGTGGACTGGACCAGGCTGAGGTTGATGGTGGGATGGAAATTGTTGAAATCATGGTGGAATTCTTCAAGGGCTTCTTTTCCATGGGTCCAGATGATGAAGATGTCATCAATATAGCGCAAGTAGAGTAGGGGCTTTAGGGGACGAGAGCTGAGGAAGCGTCGTTCTAAATCAGCCATAAAAATGTTGGCATACTGTGGGGCATACAATGTGTATGATAATCAAGGTGGGCCATTTCCAGCACAATCCAGGGTTTAACAAGAACGTCTGAGGAACAGTTGGGGGGAAAGGGGGGAAGGAATAAAAAAGGGGAAATAGGTTACTTTTTATAATGACTCAACCACTCCCAGTCTCTATTCAAGCCTTAGTTAATTGTATCCAATTTGCAAATTAATTCCAATTCAGCAGTCTCTCCTTGGAGTCTGTTTCTGAAGTTTTTCTGTTGTAATATTGCAACTTTCATGTCAAACTGGACAGTCTCTACATAAAAGAATAAATGGACAAATCAGATGTCAAGAATTATAACATTCAAAAACCAGTTGGAGAACACTTCAATCTCTCTGGTCACGCGATTACAGACATGAAAGTTGCGATATTACAACAGAAAAACTTCAGAAACAGACTCCAAGGAGAGACTGTTGAATTGGAATTCATTTGCAAATTGGATACAATTAACTTAGGCTTGAATAGAGACTGGGAGTGGCTAAGTCATTATGCAAGGTAACCTATTTCCCCTTGTTTTTTCCTACCACCCCCCCCCCCAAGAAGTTCTTGTTAAACTCTGGATTTGTGCTGGAAATGGCCCACCTTGATTATCATACACATTGTAAGGAGAGTGATCATTTTAGATAAGCTATTACCAGCAGGAGAGTGGGGTGGGGGGAGAGAAAACCTTTTAAAGTGATAAACACCCATTTTTTCATGGTCTGTGTGTATAAAAACATCCTCATTGTATTTTCCACTTTATGCATCCGATGAAGTGAGCTGTAGCTCACAAAAGCTTGTGCTCAAATAAATTGGTTAGTCTCTAAGGTGCCACAAGTACTTCTTTTCTTCTTGTGTCTTGCTTACAAGACTCCTCCTAATACATCTCAGAAGGATGTTTGCTTTTTTTGCAACAGTGTTACACTGTTGACTCATATTTAGCTTGTGGTCCACTATGATACCCAGATCCCTTTCCGCAGTTCTCCTTCTGAGGTAGTCATTTCCCATTTTGTATGTGTGCAACTGATTGTTCCTTCCTAAGTAGAGTATTTTGCATTTGTCCTTATTGAATTTCATCCTATTTACTTCAGACCATTTCTCCAGTTTCTCCAAATCATTTTGAATTTTAATTCTGTTCGCCAAAGCACTTGCAAACCCTCCCAGCTTGGTACCATCTGCAAACTTGATAAGTGTACTCTGCATGCCAGTATCTAAATCATTGATGAAGATATTGACCAGAACCGGACCCAGAACTGATCCCTGTGGGACCCCACTCTTTATGCCCTTCCAGCATGACTCTGAACCACTGATAACTACTCTCTGGGAATGCTTTTCCAACCAGTTTTGCACCCACCTTATAGTAGCTCCATTTAGGTTGCATTTCCCTAGTTTATTTATGAGATGGTCATGTGGAACAGTATCAAAAGCTTTACTAAAATCAAGATATACCACATCTACCGCTTCCCCCCATCCACAAGGTTTGTTACCCTGTCAAAGAAAGCTATCAGGTTGGTTTGACATGATTTGTTTTAGAGAAATCCATGCTCACTGTTACATATCACCTTATTATCTTCTAGATGTTTGGAAATTGATTGCTTAATTCTTTGCTCCATTATCTTTCCGGATACAGAAGTTAAGATGACTGGTCTGTAATTCCCTGGGTTGTCCTTATTTTCCTTTTTATAGATGGGCACTAGATTTGCCCTTTTCCAGTCTTCTAGAATCTCTCCCGTCTTCCATGACTTCTCAAAATAATTGCTATATCTTTAGGCAATAATTCTGTAAAGAAGTCCATGAGGACTATTCTCATGCTTAAAATTAAGCACATACACAAATCTTTGCTGGCTCAGGGTTTAAAATAACTAATATGAAGATAGAAAAGTGAGGCTGATGCCACTGCAGTAGGATTGGTTGAAAATTTTCCAACCAAACTCTTCTGTGATAGAAAAGTGGGTTTTTGATTAAATGAAAATTTTCACCCAAAAAGGAAATGCTCCCCAAAGTTAAATATTTTTGGTGAAAGTGAAATATTTTGGTTGAAACCAAAATATTGCAATTTAGATATCCTGTCTTTGTGCCTCATGTGAGTTGTAATTTAGTTGTTTCATGTCCCCATTCCCCGCTATGGACTAGGCTCCCCAGAAGACTACATTCCTCATGATGCACCAGGGCAAAAACTCCCATGATGGAGCCATCTCCCCTCACCATGGGCGGGGGGGGGGAGAGCATACAGCATCATGGGAGATGTAGTCCAATCAGGTAGTCCAGCCTTTAAAGAAGGGGAGCATGAGGCAGCCAAACGACAACTCCCGTGAGGCACCACATCTGAATTTCTGAGTGAAAATGTTTGTTTTTTGGTGCGGGACAAAATAGTCCATTTTTTGATATTTTCACTGAAAAGTCAATTTTGTAAGTTTTTAAAAGACTGTTGGGTTTTTTTTGGGGGGGGGGGGGGAGGAGGGAATCCCATTGCCCAACCATCGGCACTCTGCAGGTGGAGTCTTGGTTTGACTCTGTGAAAGTTACAGCTGAGGCTTTTAAAAATGATGGAGTAAAGCTAGGCTTTTAAATTTGCATGGGGTACATTTTTCAGTAGTACTTGAGTGAGTTAGGAGCTTAAGTCCCATTTTCAAAAGTCATTTTGGGACATGGGAGCCTGAGGCTAGAGAGTTAGGTCAATGTAAGGCAGCTTATGTCGACCTAATTATGTCAGCGTCCACACTACAGCCTTGCTGCTGCGGATGTAAGTGCTCTGCTACACTGACATAATAACTCCACCTCCATGTGTGTAATTCCCATTGAAAATCAATGCGCTTTAGGCACATAGATGCTTTTGAAAATCTCTCCAGGCACCTAAATATCTTTTCAATGTGGCCCTAAATCCCTAACTCCCATGGATTCCAATGAGAGTTAGGCTCCTAAACTACTTAGCTCCTTTTAAGAATCCCACTAGGTGCCTAAATACCTTTGTTAATCTGTCTCCAAATACCTTAGGTAGCTTTGAAAATCTCTATGTCTAACTTCATTAGGCTCCTTTGAAAGTGCCAGTCTTGAACTCAAGCTTTGGCTCCCCCAAGTCTGAAAACCTTGGCCCGTCTTCATGTTGCCGAGGCTGGAATGAAGCTGTGGTAAGCAGCCGCTTTCATTTCCTTGGAACAGCCTGTTGGGAAGTCACATGGCTGCATGTACTCTCACCGCTCTGTACAGTAAGAAAGAAGAGGTGTTTTTTGTAAAGAGGTGCAGCACTGTGGGGGGGTGGGATATACTACCACAGTGACACAAACTCCATAGAGTGCCGTACAAAAACCTGCAGATGCAAGAAAAGCAATATTTCGTGGCAAAAAACACACTAACCCAAAATTTCAGAGGCGTAACTACAGTTCATTTTATTCTTTTTCTCCTATTTCCATGTAACCCCCAAGAAACAGTTTGAGCAATATCCTAAGAGCTGGAAAGAAGGTTTAGCTGAGAAGCATTTTCTGGCACAAAGTCTTTGGAATCGTTCAACTACAGAATGATTTTTTCTAATTTTTAGCAGAAATAGGACATGGTACACACTTCCTGGCTTTGAATAATGTGTCCTGCAAGGATAAAGTCCTGTTTTTAGTCCTCTGTCTTGGCATGTCTACGGAGCTCCTCTAGAGACCTATTCTTCAGCAGGCTGCAAACAATGTGGATACAGATAAACTGATCTTCGGAAAAGGGACCACTGTCAAAGTAGAACCAGGTAAGTACAAAGCTTTGTATGTTTAAAATTACACTAGAAGGGAAGGGGAGCATTGCTACATGGTTCCACAAAGAAATGATTTTGCTTTCTGGGGTTTGAGAGGATTTTCTTGCCAGCTGAAGACTCAGCTCTGGATGCTCAGATGCATTGCACAGCTCCATTGGACCGAATGGCCCATAATCCCAACTAGTGTAAACCAGCTTCACGCCATAGGAGTCAAAGGGCCAGATGCCTCCCCAGTTTACATTGGGTGTGGCTCTATTGGAGTGAGTGGACCCGATCCCAAGCTGGTGCATATTTGCGTAGCCGCCGTGGAGCCAGTGGTCTAGATCCTTGGCTCGTATCTATTGGCGTAGCTCTACTGAAGTTGATGGCGTTACGCCGGTACACACTAGCTCAGGGTGTGGTAACCTGGGCCAGATTTGGTGTAAAAATGCCTCAGCGCCACTGAAGTTCCGTGGATTTGCACGGTTTTAGGTCAGTCTCAGAACGCAGGCCCCAGGGTTCAATGCTGATGTGCGAGGCGGGTTTTGCGATGACTCTCTAACTCTGTGGAGGATGCAAAACTGATTTTCGGGAAAGGCACCAAAGTGACCGTGGAACCAAGTAAGTAATTCATCCACAAAAGGAAGTGTGAGTGTTTTTCATGTTCCTGAAGTAATGGCTCAATAACCTCGGGGTGAAGTTTTGAAAACTGCCGAAGCAACTGGGATGTCCAAGTTCCTTCAGAATGAATGGGAATTGGATGTCCAAATTGCCCGGCTGATGGGGAAAATGTCACCCAGGAAATTTAAGGTTGTTTTAGAAAAGTAATTAAAATTTTCAGAGAGGGTTGAAATATGGGGTGAATCAATGGAACAACTTTACAGCTGGTTGCTGGATTTCTTTGTCTGGAGTTTCTTGGGTGTAAACTGAAGAAGTTGGATTAGGTGGTGGTTGTTGGTTTTTGTTTTGGAAAGTGGGGCTCTAATTTAAAGGGAAAAGATCTGGGGTTTGTGAGTCAGTTCATGGAGTTCCAGCATTCCTCTGAGAGAGATGGAACACGTAAGTTTTTGTAGGGACCATTTGAAGTGTGTTAACACAAGGCCCTTGGTCTTTGGGAAAGGCACTCAGCTGAGAGTTGAACCAAGTAAGTATTTATCAAGTGTATTTTTCAGCTTCTGGGGAAGGGTAAAGTGGTGGAAAGGTTGATTTTATTGTTCAGAAATATCCAGCTGTGTATAGAAACTGACAGCAGAACAATCCTTGGTTGATTATGGGTAAAATTTTCAAAAGCAGCCAAGGCTTAGATGCTCAAAAGTCTTATGTGCCTAACTTCCATTGAAATCACCTAGATACTTAATGATTGTCAGTCAGTCCCATCGACTTTCAATGGGGCTTCCGCTCCTATGATACAGATTTAAATGTATTTAGGTGATAAAGGCTGTTGAAAGGTGCCTAGTAAGATTTTTCAAAAGCACCTACATATCAAACTCCCATTGAAATCAATGCATCTCGACAGGTTTGAAATCCCCAACAAGTGCCTATCTACATCTTAAAATACCTATAAAACCAGCCTAAATTGACCTAAATACCTTTACAAATCTAGCTTGTGCGTGCTTTTGAAACTGTTACGCTTGAAAACCCAATTCCCATTAAAATGACAGGATTTGGGTGTCCAAACCCCCTAGGCAACGTGATATGTTTTCAACCTTTTGCATGCTCCATGAAGGAGATTTCCAAAAAATGCTGAAGGAAGACAGGGGCACAGTTCCCTTGGCACTTTGAAAAGCCTCTCCTCCTTGACCACAGCACAGAAAGCGTCCAGTCAGACATACAGCTGTATATTTAAAACCTTGTTTGGTGGCGTGGGTTAAAGAATAGTTGGATATAGGGAGAAGCCAAATATTCTGACTGCATGTTTACATTTTTTAACAATCTTGTTTCATCTTGATTTTTTTTTCGAGAACACCGTTAAAAGAAGTGATAAAACATTGCCTTGAGGTGGCAGGTACAAGAAATTGCGTTCATTAGTGAATCTAGAAAACGTGTATACCGTTTGTGTCCTTGTTGCTGTTAAAACACAGTCGAGTGAATTCCTAGCATGAAAATATCTGCTTGTCCAGCTTCATTACAATCAGACTGGCCAAAACTCCAGCTGGTGTCAATCAAGAGAAATCCGTGAGGCCAAATGCTCACCTGGTGTAAATGGATGTAGCTCATTTGAAGTCAGTGGGAGAAGATCCCCAGCTCCTCAGTCACCGGGCCAGATCAGCAGCTGGTGTAAATTGACATAACTACAGAGAAGTCAATCGGGCAGGAGTCTGGGGTGGTGTAAATTGCCAAAGCCCTGTCGATTTTACAGAGCCTCAGATTACAAATCCAGAAGGGGCCACTGTGATCATTTAATCTGACATCCTGAATATCACCCACCACAGAACTTCCCCAAAATAATTCCCATAGAATATCTTCGAAAGAAACATCCCTTCTTGACTTAAAAATTAGCAGTGCTGGAAAATCCCTTGGTAAACTGCTCCACTGGTTAATTGCCCTCAGTGTTAAACTATACACCTCATTTCCAATCTGCATTTATCAACTTCCAGCCATTGAATCATGTTAAACCGCTTTCTGCTACATTGAAAAACTCATGATCAGATGTTTGTTTCCTATGTAGATACCTAGAAACGGTGATCAGATCACCCCTTAGCCATCTCTTTGTTGAGATGAACAGGTTGAGCTCCCTGATTCTATCGCTATAAACGTGTTTTCTAATCCCTTCATCATTCTCCTGGCTCTTCTCCGATCCCTTTCCAATTTATCAACCTCTTTCTTGAATTGGGAACACCAGAGCTGGACACAGGATTCCAGCAGAAAGTAAAATAAACTCCCCCCCCGCCTTTTATGCACCCAAGGGCTGCTTTAGCCCTTCTGATGTCTTTAACACAGCGCTGCCAACCTGCCCCCCCCCCCAGCATCTGTCCCAGTTCCGTTGCGCCCGCAGCGCAGCTGGCCCGCGGCTCAGCGCCTTGGCCGCGCGGAGCTCAGAAAACGCCCCCAAGGGGCTCCCCGCGAAGAAAGCGGCGCCGCTCTCGGGGTCCGGAGCCGAGCTGTGTTCCTGCACCGAGAACCGCACACAGAAGAGGGCTAGCGAGGCAACCCGGTTTTGTGCTGCCGCGTGTAGCGGTGTCCAACAGCCCTCCTGTTCGGCGGCGGGGCCCGGCTCACAGGGGGACCCGGTGTGTATTTGTTGTGTTTTAAGGTCTCGGAATCATCATCGCCCGGGGCTAAGAATTTTTTCGCATTTAGGTGACTGAAGTTAGGCGCCCAGGCATCTGCTTTGGCCCCTCGTTAAACGGGGTGACTTTTAACAGCGCTGCGCGTCCGGCCGCGGCCCTGGAGCTCGGCGCTCCTCAGGGCCGTCTCCAAGGCGGAGAACTTGGGCAGGGGCCGTTGTGCGCTCAGGGGAGAAGCCGCTTATCCAGCCATCCAGATAAGGGTTCTGGAGCCTCGGGCTCGGCACCCGAGCCTTGGCCTGTGTGGCTATGCCGGGGCTTTCTAAAAGAGCCTAGGTGAGTTAGGCGCACAATCCCACTGCTTTCAGCACCTCGTTCTCTGAGGCACCTTTGAAAATCCCCCTGTTAGACCTAATCCTGAGCCCTCACCTTAAGGTAACAAGTATCTGTGGGGTGAGTTTGGGCAAGTCCTAAATGCGATTCCGTTTCTCCATCTGTGAACTGTGGATAATGAGACCATATCTCATTGGAAAGCTCTCAGAGATTCGTGTATGGGAAGCACTGTAGGAGAGCCAGCCATGATCTGTTACCATTATTGGTTGAGAATTCACCCCGGAGACGACCAGAGTGTGTTGTGGGGGTGGAATTTCAAAAGTTTTTCCTTGCAAATAACTTAAGACCAAAAGGATGCTGGAAACTTCTCTCAGTTGGCAGAGATTTTTCTTTAGGGTTGACACTTTCAAAGCCTCTTAGTGGATTTGGATGCTAAATGGTCATTAATATGAACAGGAATTAGGTGCCCAAATCTTTGAGACCCTCAACGTGGCGATGTAGTGTATGCTTCATTTCCCATCAAGTGTTTTAGCCAGGTGTAAAATATCAGGGAGTACTTGTCAACCTTCAAAATACCTCCCTGGATGATCGCCACGCCTCAGTAGAGCTGGAAGGTTCCTACACAGCCATTTCCCCTTTGTTAGGAGAGGAATTAACCCGTTTCCGTGGGAATGGAAGAGCAGTTGGTCCGGGCTAGGTGCGTGCCAGAGACAAGCTGCAAGTGCCCGACACAGGGCTGGGACTCGGTGTGAGAATTTAGCAGTGTGTTTACCACCGTGAAGCTCACGTTTGGAAATGGGACTAAACTCACAGTCCAGCCAGGTGAGCGGGGGCAAAAAAAAGTTTGAAGGCTTTTCATAAACTGAGAGTGAAGGCTGGGGTCTTGCAAGGAGCCGAAGGGACTTAGGCGCCCAGCTCTAATTTAATATCAATGGGAATCGGACACCTAAATCCTGACAGTTCCTTTGAAAATTCCAGCTTTGGGGCAAGACAGTGACTCCCTGATGTTCCTGAATCCCTTACTCTGCAAATCACCGCCTTGATTTTAGCAGGGCCATGCACAGACTAAGATGCTACTCAATGTGAGTAAAGTTCTCAGAATTTGGCCCTTAGATTCCAGAATGTAATCCAGAAATTCACAGATTTCAGAGCACTTTCCAATCTCCAATTTTTTGAAGAGCCTTGTCACACTGTGTGCGAAGTGCTGATTATTTAATATTTGGGAAAGGCACGAATTTGGCTGTGGAACCAAGTAAGTGTTCATCTCTCTCACCCTTTAGTCTGCACCTTTTCCCAGCATTACATTCATTTTTCCTTTCAAAAGAGAGAGAAATAAAGGAACTGTTCCTTCCCTGGCTGTTCTGGCGCTACAAAGAGGTACAAAGAGAACGTTTATATATATATATATATATATAAACCCTGTTTTCATTCCCACTGTTAAAATCGTTTTTTCCTTACACTGGAGAAGAATGCTCTCCAGGCTGAATGGAAAGCAGGCCCACTAATAGATATAGCTGGCTGGAAATGTTTGACCAACTTTTTAAAAAATTGAAAATAAACATCCCCCCCCCCAACCCCATTAGGTTCAAATCTATCAGCTGCTTTGAAAACATTCAGGGTTCTTTTTTGTAATTTTGAACGATCCATTGAATCATGTTTTAAATTGAGATTTTGACTGACATTTTTCCTTTCCTGAAACCTTCATGTTTTGAGGCTATGAGACATTTGTATAGCCCTTTTGATAATGTTATTGCTAAAAGTGAAGAGAATTCTTCCTGGGAAAGAAAAGGGAGGGCATTTCCAAGCCAGGAAAATGGAGACACAGTTGAAACAGATGTCCCTGTTTCTACTGGTCCGATGTGAGGCCGAGAAGTAGTTACAATCAGCTGAATTTTCAGACTGAAGTGATGTGAGAGGCTTCCTGTTCAGTAGGGTTTAGGACAAACTCGGCAGTGATATGACAGGCGAGAAAGCGCTGAGTTTGCAAGGCTGCCGGGGGGACTTTCGGACGTGGCGTTAAGCTTTTGGTTGAGCCCAGTAAGGAACAGCTAGGTTGTATTGTCGATAGTGTTTGATTCCCATTGCCTCAGGCCAATGCGTATGTAGCGTCTCCATCGCACGGGTGCAAATCAGGCTTCCTCTGAGCGCAGGCGCTGGAGTTGTGTGTCCGGCCCTGCAGCACGGTGCATGGGAGACCAGAGCCCTGGCTTTTGGCAAAGGCACGAGGCTTTCTGTTGAGCCCAGTAAGTGTCACTTTTGTTCTCTTTTCCATGTCCGCTGGCGGCGTCGCTCCGGGTCCTCAGCTGGTTCAAAGCGGCCCAGCTCCGCCTTCAGTGCAGCCACGCTGGCTCTAGATCATCCAGGAGTTTGACCCGTTGTTTCCAGTGCCTCGATAACGGGGCATGCTGAGCCAGATTATCCCCTCCTAAATCCGGAGTGACACCATTCCAATGAATCGTGTTCCCACTGGAGAAGTGTGGGGAGAGTCCGGCTTTGATGATTTTTATGACTGTAAGTGGATAGGAGGCTGGTCTGACGAGCTCTTAGATCGCATTTCGCACGGCGGTTCTGAGGGCTCCGTTTGCACAGTCGGGCTCGTTCACACAAAGGGCTGCCAGTCAGTCTGCACAAGACCGAGATCACGGTGTTGGGCTGTCAGGAGAACAGGATAGGCCCGAGAGCAGAGAAGAGCTGTGGCATGTAGCTGTTTTTTTTTATTGTAAGGTAAATTAACAAAATATCATGGAGACGCGAATGGAAAAGCAGCACAATTAGTGTGGAAATCCATCGCTGTTGGGGCTATTACTGCGCTCTAGCTGGTGTAAACGGAAAGACTTCCCACTGAACTGAGTGCTGCTGCTGATTGACACCAGCGGGGGATTTGGCCCATGGATAGACTAGCGAGATTAGGTCACTTCACACCACCCCACTGAATCCCATTGCCCTATGGCTGATTGACACCAGCTGGTGTTTGGTCCCTCTGACTTCAGTGCAGCAATGTGGGTTTGTACCAGATGCAACTTGGTTTTCCTTCATATTTACAAAATTGTCAACATCTGCTTCCCACCTCAGATAACCCTGGCCATGAGCAGTTACGTTGCAGGCACTGACAGGGGCCCTGTACCCTTCATGCCCTTCCACGTTCACTAGGTTTCCTGGATATTCGCCTTCATGAAACATTCTGAGACAGCAGCATGAAGTGGTCTGATGAAATCAGATTTGCTTGCTTTTAAAGTGCCCATAATAACACGTCTCCAGAGAGGGTTGGGTTCCTTCATCCACTCGCACATGGGAAACGCCTTTAAAAGGTGCCCTGAGAGTTGCAAAATATCCTTATAACTCTTAGCAGAGTTGCAAAAGCCCCTGTGGAACTCGGTAACTGTGAATTACTAAAGGATTGTTGGGTTTTGCCACATTTCCTAGGAGTGGTACTTTACTCCTGAACTAGAGTCATGACTCCTTGTAGAGCCAGGAGTAAAAGAGAGCAGAATCGGTCACCCACTGGCATAACTTCCTTTTTTACCCTTATTGCGATCCTTATGTGGTTTGGCCACATCAGAAAGCGGCGGAACATGAAGGACCTTCCCGCGTGGGCATTTATAATTTCAGACCAGGTGCCAAGATGACGCCAAGGCAGGATTAAATTATACTGTTGAGTTTTATGCTACAGGTGTACGGGGTTTGCTAATTTTAAGGCCCACTTGTTAAAGACTGAGGCTCTTACTCGGACAGGAGAGGCTCGTGATGCATGTGAGTTCTCACCAATATAAGTAGGTGTTACGGACCTAGGGAACACGGGGATTGTTTTTGATATTCATATCAATGTCCACTCTTGAGTTTTCAGGCTGGGCTTTTGAGTGCACAACTCCTTTAGTCTCCTTTGAAAATCACAGCCTTCGTCCCCATCTCTCTCCCCGTCTCTGTCTTCTGTGGTCCCTTCTTCTGTGGTCCCTTCTGCCTTCAGCACCTCTGACTGATATTTTCAGCAAGGATTCCAGCGAGTGAAAGTTGCACCTAGAATTACGGTCTTTAAAAAATACCTCAGGTGATATTTTCTCCAATTACCATCAGCAGGGCTTGTATCCAAACCCGCAATGTGGAGATGTAGCGCTCTATATCCCGTCACCGTATCCAAAACTTTCCATTGCTATATCTGACCCAGAGGCGAGAGACTCCATAGTCCATGACTTTATTCTATGATCCTTAACCTAACTCTCCCTCCCTTTAGAGTTTAATCTAATTAAATTATAACCCTCAATTATTTGTTTTCAGAACATAAGGAGATTTCCCCTCCATCTGTCTTTGTTGTGAAATCGACAAAGCCAAGAGAAAACGATGGCAACAAGTTGACGGCGGCTTGTTTAGTTAAGGATTTCTACCCCGCGAACATAAGCGTAAGCATGAGTCAAGAGAAAGAGGTTGTATACAAATCGAAAGAAGGCATTCTCTCTTCCAATGGGAAATACAGCATGATCCAGGTGGTCAAGGTTAAACCTAATGAAGAAGTGAAGTGCTTTGTTAAACACGAAAACCTCTATATTAACCAGACAGAGCCTCAATCAGGTACAGTTATATGGTCCAAATGTGAAAGTTATCATCGCTTGCCAGATGCACCCTATTTCATGGTGCGTCGTAGTCCTAAATTCAAGGATACCCACCCCTCCCCAGGAATGCTGGATAGAATTTCTAATGGGAGCTAGGAGCCAGATGTCCAGTGGTGTTTCAGTGCCCAAAGACACAGAGAGGTGCACAGAAGGGCTTTCAAAAGCACCTAAGCAGTTCCTTCCCAACTCATTTAGGGCCAGATTTTTAACGGTAGGTGGGCTCCCAGTGGGTGTCAGGCACTTAGATGTTTTTGAAAAGTCCAACTAGGTGCCTAAATCCCTTTAAAATCTCACCCCCCTGTGACATTTCAAACAGCATCTAGACACCTAACGCCCACTAATCACATAAGGCACCTGACTGCATCTTTAGTCACCTTTGTAAATCTAACCCTAGGTGGGAAATGTGTCAAACCCAATGTTTCTGTGTTGAAAAGTGACCTTTTAAGAACATGAAAAAAATTCCCCATTTACTCTTTCGTGAATAATTGTGTGTCATTTTAATCAAAGTTTTTAAGGAAAACATTCTCCACAATATTATTGAAACTGTGATTGGAATTTTCAGAAAAGTAAAGTGGAGTTTAGCTAAACAAAAATTTGATAACTATTTGGATTATATTTTTGATTTAAAAACGAAGACCATGATATAGTTTTAAAAAATAAAGCCTGCCTCGGTTTTGAACTTAGCAATGAAATTAACTTCAAAATGTAACTTTTTCTTGGTGAAAGTGTCTTTACATTTTTCAGCCGGTGCTCCTTGAAAATATTTCTCTTAGGGTTTAGATTTTCACAGCCACCTCATGGATTTGGATGTTGAACTCTCATTTACTTACATGGGAATTGGGACTCCAAATCTCAACCTTAACTTGTGATCCAACTCCATATAAAGTCTCCTATTGACACGAGTGAGACTTGGATTCTGTGTTTAATGGAAACAGCACTTTGTTCCATCCAATTAATGAGGGCTTTTCAAATATTTTGTTTCAAAAGCTTTTCTTGGTGGAAAATAGGATTTTTTTTTAGCATGGATTTTTACAGAAAGTGTCGGCATTTTGAGAATATTTTTTATTTTTAGTCAGGAAAAAAAAAGAGATGTTTTCCCCCCAAAAGGCTTTTGTTCTGGGCTGGTTTTAGCTGATTTTTTTTTCCAGTTTTCAGCTAAACGTTTGGGCCAGAATTGTTTGGGTTTTGGTCGCTGAACACCAAAGCACAATGTTGTGTTGTTTTGACAAAATGTCGACTTTTTCTGTGGGGAAAAATAAAAAAAAAAAATGTGTGACCAGTTCAAAAGTTAATTTCAGCCTGATTTTCAGGCATTTCCATTCACTCATTACTGGGTGTGGGGAGGTTGTATTCATCATTTGTTTCATAATTGTTTTAATTGAGCTCTATTTTAATTTCTCTCTCTTTCGACAGCTCCCATTCAGGCTCCAATCAATAACACTCAGTGTGAACCTTCAGATTCCACTTCCGAAGGTTAGTTACGAAAAATAAAAGGAAATATAATAAAGGGCCAGTGGAATGATGTTTGTTTGAGGGTGTGGATTCAATGCAGATATTTGACAATGGAATTTCTCAGTTAAAAAATGTTTAACTTTTGACTCTTTATGGAACACTGTCAGTTTGTAGTTGCTCTTTCCATGCAGCAGTGCTGGTGACCCACAAACGTTACTAATAGGGCCCGACCAAATTCACGGCCGTGAAAAACACATCAGGGACTGTGAAATCTGCTCTCTCCCCCGTGAACTCTGGTCTCACCCGTGACATCTGCTTAGTGTAGGAGAGGGGCAGGGCAGGGAGCTCTTGCCATGTACCCAGCTCCAGATGCTAGCCCCGACCGGGCTGGGGAGGGACAGGACTTCCTTTTCCCCAAGAGGGACCGCTCCCAGGGCTGAGTCAGACCCATCTCCGAGAACCTCCCAGGGCGGCAGGAAGCTCTGTGGCTGCTGGCTGGGAGCCCAGCTCTGAAGGCAGCCCTGCTATCACCAGCAGCACAGACATGGAGGTGCTAATACCATGACCCCCCCCACCCAGCAATTGCCTTGCAACCGCCCCCCCAGCCTACTTTTGGGTCGGGAGCCCCACAGTTACAACACAATGAAATTTCAGATTTTTACAATTCTATGACTGTGAAATTGAGCAAAATGGACTGTGAATTTGGGAGGGCCCTTGTTATTCATGGAGTCACACTGTCTGGGGTGGCTCATGACCATGAGGACCTACTTCAGGGCAGACTGTCAAAAACAGGGCAGACACCCCAGACTGGTGGTGGGTTGTATAATAAGATTTCAGCAACTCAGTACCAAATGTGAACTCCTGGATCACTGTACCAGTCTTACCATGGAGTCACAGACAGCCCCTTTTGATGCTCCAATCTATCTTGCCACCCAGACAAATGGGACTGAGTGATAAATGGTCACTTACACCAAAAATCGCACCAAACTCAGGTTGCTTCCATCCCAAGAGACCAGTCACTTACCCCTAGAACAATTGGTACCCTAGATCTTACACCAAAGACAACGCCTGTAGCCAATCCTGTAATAAACTATCAAAAGGTTTGTTAACGAGGAAAAAGAGAGTTATCTCCAGGCTAAAGCAAGCAAACATAGACACACCAATGAATTACCGACTAATCCTAAGAGTGGCAGAGTTGTAGTGATCTGTCAATTCAAAGTGTTTTCAGGGCAGACC